>NW_024609841.1:0-600000 GCF_016920785.2 Ixodes scapularis | reverse complement strand
AGCTTAGGTTTGTTTAATAATATTCTCTGAAACATTCCCACGGCCGCATTGCAAATAATACTAACATTTCTGACAAAGCTATATAAGCAAACATTTCGGGAATGTCAGGAAAACCACATCGAAACAAGGACAAGCATTAAAGTTAAGAACGTTTTTGGAGCGAAACGCACGTTCATATTAATTCAGGTTGATATCCGCGTGCACCAAATATCATCGTCATCATTGCGTGCGTAAAGCGTGTTCCACAAGGAGGAACGTAACGAAGCACTCACGAAATAGAGACGAAAACACGTTGTGACTAGCTACGTCTAGGGCGCGCAATAGCATGCTAATGTCACAACTAACGCATCCCTCATTCTGTTCAAGATGTGGAAAGTGCTCCGCACGAGACAGTGATGTTCCACCTTCAACGTGATTCATATTTACACTTAAACGTATATGCACAATCTTTGAAAATACTCTGTTTCTTTAGTATGACGACTAAATAAAATCAGCATGCGCTATCATCTTAATTGGCCTCGCCTCTAGGAAAGGCACAAAAACAAAGTCTGGCATATTTCTTTTAGAAGGTGAGCATGTTGATGAAATTATACGTTGCTGAATGAATGAACACAAGGACTAATGTATGAAGACACATCTTCATGTGTCTTCGCGTCCGTCGATGCGTTTATTCTTTCAAAAACTTATACTCTGCGTCCCAAACATTCAACTGGCTCGTGTCGAGACCATGCGAAAAACAGCGAAAATCACACGCTTTGGGGTATGTTCCTTCTTAATTATTGAACATGGTTATTGCCATCCTAGCATTCATAGTAATTGTTTTGTTTGTTTCCATTTGCATATTTTGGAGAAACTACGAAGAGTAAAATAATCTCAGGTTCCTTTTTCTTGGAACGCTTACCATTGACGAGTGTGGTTCATATGATCACTACCTTAAGAAAAGATAACAATACTCAAAATTGTATTGATTAACCGGATTGTGTTTGTTTGCATTCGTGTCATAAATCTCAATTTCAACATATGAAGAGTCGGAGACAGTGACAGAAGGACGAATCACCCCAAAATGCAGTGGCTTAAAACATTAGCTGTTAAGGTTGGACTCGGCTGCGTTCTAAGTGTTTCAGACAATGTATATAACCGCTCTTTAGAAAACGTTATTTTTTATAGTTAAGACCTTCTTTATGCAACTTATTACGGAGTTGGCAATAATTACTTAATGTTACCTATGCACGCGACTTTCTGTGAAATACACTTTTTTTTATTCGCACAAAAAGAAGCACTATTAGTAAATCCAATCCGCGTTCCAAACTAGCCTAAGAAACCTAGCCTTTAGCAAGGTTCTAAACTAGCCAAAACAAATATCACTGTTTCCCTTAATGGTCAAGTAATAATCTATGTAACAAGGTTTCGGGTGCACGCATACAATTCTGCTCACTGGATCCGAAAATAAAATGAGAGGCACGAATGAGAGAGTAAAGATAAATATAGAACGAAATTATTCTTACCAAAACGCGTTTTCGGGAACAAATCATCCGAGGTTAACAGACCGATGTGACGTCCGTTTTAGCTCACGGGAACGCTTCCTGCGAGCGGGATCGTTTATGTGTGTGAGGAGATCTCACCAGCCGAGAACCTGCCACATTAAGAACCAGCCACCGGCCATTTGCTCACGCGAATAGCTTCGGCTCCAGACAGAGAAAAAGAAATTTCAAGTAGGCACGCAGTGAATCATCTCGCACCTCAATCGCTGTGGGCGCATTTCTACAGATTCGAAAGTTCGTGCATGTATGCTGCATCGTGATGCACAGAAAACACCGATTATTCGGCACACTCTCTTTGTGAAGTCGAAAAGGAACCTCGTGGGAACGTGGAGTGGCAGTTCGCATTTCGTTGTGACACTTATCTTCTCTGGAGCAGTCTCTGAGTGAAACGACGGCTGCTACCTTGCGACAGAGCTGTTTTTTCACGTTCTTCCTATCGTCACTGAGAGCTTAAATAACGCGGGGCGTGGCGAATTCCGAGCATCTTATTATCATTTCTCAGAAAACAAGATTGCTGCATCCGACGAGAAGGAGTCCAAAGATCGAATGGCGAGACAAAAATCACATTAAGGTACACCCCCTGTCAGTGACCCTACCAGCTACGACTGCGGTTTACTTCTAGTTTATTAGAAAATTTTAGGGAACCGTTTTTGCACATCCGAAACCGTACGGTGGGCCCTCCAGTACGAACTGAGTATATGCGAGCCTTCTGAGGTAGCGCAGGCGCAGTTTGTACCGGAGGTGCCATTGTACCGTATCGGATGTGCAAATACGGTTCCCTAAAAATCCCTATTGACTATCGAATAAGAAGGGCGAGTCGTACCGCGCTCTAACGGTTACTCCATCTCGGAAACCTCCTCTTTTTTCTTTTTTTTTCTTCTTTTTGGAACCGCAGTTCAGACCACGTAAAGCTAAAGTTATCGCTGTAAAATGGAGAGATTCAGACTTTAGTCCCCACCCCTGAACGTTTCGATCTGGACGAACCTGGTACGGCGTGCGGACGAATATCACAACTGCGGAGTGCAGGTTAAAGAACCCAGGCTAGCAGTTGGGGACCACGCCCTTACCTATATGACAAGAACCAGTGTTGTCATATTCTCAAAGACTGACCTCGCATTGTCAAAACGTCTAACGTCTAAATGTTTATTTGTATTTGTTGCCCTACAGTTTTCTTTTTTTTTTACAATTGGGACATTGTATTGATCGCCTTTTCCGTTGAAATAATTGATTAAAAGAGGTCCAGTGAATATTGTTTGGACCGCCTCCCGATGGCAGCATTCACCGAAAAACTTCTGATAGCTTACAGCGTGTTTAATCAAAGTATAAATGATCCTGAAGACTTCACCGACATCGCCGCCAGGTAAATTGATTTTTGCAGCGTCGTATCATGACGTGCGAATATTTATACATTTCGGAAATACATATCCGGGATCACTTTAGTGCAGTCTTCAATATAATTAGGATTTTGTAAGTATACAGCACATTCATATCAAAGCAACCACGAGCAAAAACCCCTAGCCCTGTACAAGAATTTGAATGGAGTGAGGTGTAAGAGGTTTGACTGCGTACCGGTGGTTCTTCGCACCCGCTCTACTTTCTAATAGGTCTCATTCATCATTCTTCACGCGCATTGTTTTTAAGTAAAAAGAAACAGGCATAATCTCGGTTTGATGAGATCAGCTATGCCGGACCAAAAACCCTGCGGTGGTCATCCCGCTCGCCATCACGGCGCAGAAAAGCTGCAGCGTGATGCTCCGGCCGATCAGCGAGGTGCCGGAGTTTCCGTTGTCCCTCCGCGAGTGGGCGGCTTGCTTTTGCATCACCTTCCGCTGACTCAGCACCATGTCAATCTCGTTCTTCATTGTCTGCGTCGTCGCGGTCGCGTCGTCCCGCGCCTCCGAGGCCAGCGCCTCTTCAGACTCCTCCTCTTCGATCTGGTTCTTGTCGTCCCGGTGCTCGAGGATGTCGCCTTCGTCCGGCGAAGCGACGGTGATCATTGCCGTGCTGTCGACATTAGCGTCGGGGTGGGAGTTCTCGAACTTGGGCTTCTCGTGATCTTCGGGGCAGTTGAGCTCCTTGGCGCTGAGGCGGGCCACCTTGCTGCTGGTACCCGTCGCACCGTCGGCCGCCGCGAAGTCGCACTTGATGTGCCGCAGCTCGCGCCGGAAGTTGTCGTTCCTGGTGGCGTTGGCCAGATGCGCGATCCAGGCGATCCTGCAGTCGCAGCTGAACTTGTTGCCTGTAAAAAAGAGATGGTACGAACAAGGCAATCAGACACGCTGCTGAAAATAATCATCCGTGGATTGAACCGCAACTAAGCAAGTTACTCATTTCCAGAAATTCTCAGAAAAGTGAATTTTCTGGGAGCCTCAAAGCAACATCTGACATTTCTTTAAGAAACTTAGCTTATAAAGTCTCTGAAAAATATATCCGCTTTCACTCTGAGGCTTTCAGAATGACTCTATTCAAGTTCACCCAACAGGCTTTGGTTACTTTTTTTGTTGTTTTATTAACTTACATGTCCCATAATCTCAAATGTAACCCTTACTTTCAGTCGCTCCTAATACATAAGTTATTAATTAAAATTAGGTCTAGTAAATAAACAAAATTAAAGTGCCTGCAAAATTTGACTGAAACAGCTACTTCTACTTGCATTCTGCTTTCTTAGGAGCAACAAAAATGTGGAACAGCTGGTGTGTCCATCATTAAGCACAGCAATGTATTGTTAAGTTGTTTTTTTTTGTTTTTTTTAATGCTTGTTATTTTATGATATTTCAAGGTTCAATTTTACCAGGCAAAGACGGCGCAGGATAGGGTGAGAACAAGGCTGGAGTTTTTTTCAGGTCTCCTGTGAAGTGACTGAATCTTATTTCGCGTGACTCGGCCAAAAAGAAAGAAAAAAACTAATTCGTACCAAGAAAAAAAAAAAAAGTCCACAAGTCTGGTCTCAATAGTGTCATATTCCGATGACGGGTGGCTACAGATATTCAAGATAATGGTGAACAGCAGTTGTACCACGTTATGTTAGGTTACAGTGTTACAAGTGCCGAAAGTTTCTTGAAGCCCTTGCTGTCGACGTATTACATATAGAAAGCAAGAGTAACGCCGCCTTTATCGCCTGGTTCCATCAGTATAAGGTTCCTCTCCTCAATGCAGGGAACAAATATCAGCATAGTGTTCCACAGAAGGGTACTTTTCACCGCTGCTTATTTGATATTTCCTGAGCTTACCGAGCATGCGTCTCATAGACGTCGTGCGAAGACATAACATAGGAAATCTGTGTCCCAGAAAAATTGGCACTCGAGGACGCGCCGTGAAAACACTGTAATAAAAAACGCAACATGCAAATTGGAGACTGCGACGTCACTTTTTTATGAGTGCAAAGGTGACAACTCTCATAGGAAAGTCAAACTTAATTAGTTAATCGTGTCTTTTTATCCCAACTTGGGCGTACTACGGCTCAAATCATTTTGAATGACGCATCGTTCTTAGCCTGACGTAAATAATTTTTTTTACATATGTAAACAGATGGATCCAGAAACAAAATAGAGGATAGCCCCCACGCATGGCAATGGAGCAGGGCGAACTTACAAAAAAAAAGGGTGTTTAGTAGGGTACAATTAATACTCGCAAATTCCATGGCCGAACACATAATGAGAACCTTATTAAAAGGCAAGTCCTGGGCCCTGGCTTACCTCTGTGCCTTTCGCCCATCACTTCAACGTTACAAGGCGCAAACAATTACTCCTATTCCTTCCTTTTCCTAGCTTATCTGTTTTTTTTTTTATTCTTTATTTCTGCCGGAGGCCGCTGTCGTGCACAGCGCTGATTAAAAAAAAACAATTTTGTTTGACCTTTTTTTTTATTTGTTACTCTTGAATTGCGTAACGTTTAATAAAGGTAATGCCCAACATCGGCAAACTTGAACACAAATTCATGACTACAACCGAAGTTAACAAAAGGCTATTTTTACTAAAAGCTTTCGCAAACTGTAGACCTTTTCGTCCTCCGATGCATGGGCGCTGCCATCTTGGAATTACGTGACGCGGCCGCCATAAGGTGGCTTCAAATCGTCGCTCGTCAAGCCCCTCCGCGCCTTGGCGAAACCGTTGTATTTGTTTGCTTGTTTGTCTTTTGTTGCGTTTCACCGAAATGTTTGGTCTTGCTTTGGGAAGTGTCTGTTCTTACTTTTACTACCTAACTGCATGCCACCATTATGTGAATAACTTCTGCACTTTATATTATAACAGTTTATGAATATTTGCACCGTCGGTGTACCAGACACGCGTGAGGAAATTAGTCAGCGTTAGCCCCGGCGCACATTAAGTATGTAGATGTTTCTCGGACAGGCGAGGGCTGGAGCCAATTCTTTATGGCAGCGCAAATTCCTTAAAGGGGCCCTGCAATGACTTTTTGACTGGTTTTAATTTGCACCGAACCTGAGCGCACTGAACGTAGTAACTTAATCAAACTTTTCTTTTCTTAAATTTCGCTTTATTTTAAAAGTTATAGGCGAATTAGAATTACAAAAACAAGCAAAAAATAATCCCCTCCATGGCGTGGTAGGTCCTGGCTTGAGTGGCCGTGAACTAGAGGAGGGGTAGTGAGCTCATCGGGCGTTCACGGTTGCCGCACTCCGGGTCAACGGCTCGAGATGGCGCCACTAAATAATGCTCTGGATAGGCTCTATGAAGCGGGCGGCAGGGGCGGCTGGCATTCCATTTGCTGCGCGATTAAAGTCTATTTCGGCATAACACTTCATTGGCCATAAACGACAGCAAACACGGGGTAAAGATCAGTTCAGAATGGGCGCCACTTCGCGCTGCCATGCCGCCAAATGGCCAAATCGCCAACAGGGCCCGCGCCGAAGGCCTTCGGAACGCTCGGAACCGGTCGGATCGTCGAGCCGGTATACGACCGCAGCGCCGCCGCGTACATCCGGGACTTTTTCACGCTGGCCATTCGTCGTAGCCTCATCCCACTAGTTCTTTCTAGTATGCGCCGTTTTTTCAGCCGCTTGGTGGCGGGTATGTCGACGGGTCTTTTCTTGTTTCCGTACTTTATAAACTGTATTTGTTTCTTTTCTGATCTAAAATACTGAACAAAAACTTCTTTTGTAAATAATGAAACGGTTCGCGCTACTTATATTTTGTATTCCGACTACGAAAAAACTTTTACCGGCTCTGACCAATAGTAAGCCTAGGACCAAAGACGTCACATTTTGCGCACTTTCGGTACCGCGGGTCGCCTTCGTCGGTGGAGGTGGTTTCCGCGTCGTCCGGTTAAAATATGACGCTCTAATATTTAGCTACTCTCTCCGTGCCCGCTGGCTTGTCCGAACCCCAAGAGACGTGGAAACCGCAAAAAAGGTAGTTGCTTAAATATGATTGCAGGGCCCCTTTAAAGGGATACTCCACCGATTTTTTGAGCTACCTCAACTAACTATATTTTCTGACTCCCCGGCCTTTAGCCTTTCCGGTATGCTATTTAGCATCGCGAAATTCATAATAGGTATTGTGAAATCGGCAAATGAAAATGGTGCAAAAACCAATATTCAAATATTCCCGCACTTTTCAGTGCCGTGACGTCAGTGGCAGGCAGGCTTGCCAGTCGAGCAAGTCGTCTAAAAATTGAATATGCCAATCATTTGTTCCGTGCTGGAGCGCGGATACGGGAGCGAGCTTCCAAAGCACTCATTTGACACCATGAAACTGCTTCAAATCCGTTGGGAACAACTTCTGTAGTCCAAAAAGTTAACCCCTGCCTTCCACTGACGTCACTTTTTCATTGTTGCCAGTAGAGACTTTCAGTTTGAAAAACATGGTGAAGACCAAAACTGTAAATTCAATAACTTCGCGAAAAAACAATATTTTGACCTAATATTTGGGATACTATTTTAGCAATGTTTGTTGGTTAGTTTAGCAAAATTTCAAGCAAATCGGAGACAATGAAAAAAACGGTGGAGTATCCCTTTAAGTGATAGTGACTGAGTGTTAATGGCCGAATAAGAAGCGCGAGGTATCTTTATGATCACGCATTTATGATCTTAAAAAAAGGTTGCAAATATAGTCAACGCAAGTAGTCACTATGTGTGTTTCTTGGAAGCATAGTGCCCTCCCATCATAACAAATGTATGTCAGTTGCTTTTGATTATAAGGAGGAGTGATTTTTCCGATATAAACATTCGCTTGGTCTGTTTGTTTGTGAATTCAAAAAACTTGTACATTTTGCTTTGTCTCATGTCTGCAGTCATCCAGTTTTCTTAAGACACCCAACCTTGGAGCCTCGTCAGGCGACACAATTGCCTTTTGCGGCAAGGGTCATTTCAAGGAGTGTGCCCGCGCTGTAACGCAACCGATACATGTTTTGTGCCACCTCTCTCAAAAAATGGCACTCTAGATGAAACCGCTTGGCTGCTCGGCGTTCAGATGCACGGCTTTCTGACACGCTGATATCAAAATCACCTGCTGGAAAAGCCCAACTTCCAGGCAGACCTGCAAGCTTCCAGGCTGTGCATCCCTCATGTTTGAAAAATCCAAAAAATTTTCTGTTGCGCTGTGCTTGAAAGAACTTCTTTTTGCCGTTCAAATCTACAGCGAATGTGTATGCACTTTGTTTACTGTCAAAATATAGACGTCGTTTCCAGGCTAAACGGTCATTGGTGGATGATTTGTTCATTTTGTCACCCTTGTACTTGGTATTGTTTGCAGCAACTTCATCCTGTCCGTAGTTTTTTATATAAATTTTAACAGCGCTTGAATAAAAGAGCTGCTATCGCCACGTTGACAAGCCAAAAGGCAGCAATGCATCGCGTATCATATATGATACTTGACGTATTTAGTCGTTTTCGTACAACGAAGGATGTAGATGACTCGTTGGTCGTATTTTTTCGTGTCGGCGTCCTGATGGAAGAAGAAACCTTCAGCGATTGAAGCGAAAAGTGCATGTATCACGCATACAACATACAGCTCAGCATTAGTTTCAATAAATAACAAGCACAAAAGAAGCATCCGAGCCACATAATTGATAATAAAGCACCCCTGATAAGAAAGCGAAGCACGTAGAGCTCACCGCATATGTTTCCCGGTAAAGATTACCGTTGCGCAAGCTGCCGCGGCGACTGCAGCTGGCGACGTGGGGTGGAAGGTCACTAGCCTTTCATATATAAAAGAAGAACCCTCCGAGCAACTGATTTCATTATTGTTGCAGCACCGCCATGGGTAGGCCATGGCGATTACCTCATCAACTCAAAAATACTGAAAATACAAAGCACGCGTCATCTCTGTTTTTAAGCGATATATATATATATATTTTTTTTAATTCCTTTCGTCTGGTAACGTGCAACATGACTGGAAAATCAGCCATATTTTCCCCATACATAATTCCGGAAAAACAAATTCACCTTTAAACTACCGTCCTATATCGCTGACCACCATCTCTTCTAAAATATTGTAACATATCTTATGTTCCAATGTTATTAGATATATCGAATAGAATAGCTTCCTATCCATAAACAAACACGCATACTTAGGGCTCCCGAAAAGCAGCATAAATACGAAAAGCGGGAATGAAAAAAAAAGATGGCAGTACGATTAGCAGTGGCATGCTGCGACCAGCGGCGGCATTTGGTCTCATGCAGTGGTCAATCGTTCCAGGTGACACCACAGCTTCGCTGGCCAGCCACCTTCACAGCTTGGATTGGAGCCCCAACATGATTTTTAGTTCTTATTTGAATTAACGTTTTCTAATCATAATTGAAATCATGTTTTATTTTACCGAGCGCTCTAAATATTTTTGCGTAAAAGTACAGAGATCTGCATTTTAGGGTTAAGTTAATAGAATGGCCCACCGACTTTTGGGCAATCCGTGCATACTACGTTCACCTACCTTGCTTACGGAATACCACATTACTTTTCCCCTTGTCGACAAACATTATGTTCGTTTTTTTGGGGGGTTCGTAGTGCGGCTGTCTTTTTGAGCCTCGGAAATTTGGACCGACTCCCTATAAGCCACACCTAAAGCATGGTAACGCGTCATCGAACTGAAAGGCTTTAACGTTTATGTCATTGTCCTCGTATCTGTACGCGCAACCGCCGGTTGTACTTTTCTTAGTTGCACCTATCTCCAAAAATAAAATCATCATTCATTCATTCCAAATTTCATAGTCTCAAAAGGCGACTTTTCAATACCGTTGTCACATCCAAAATTAAGCGGCGTCCCCATCTAGTTAGAGCAGTGCGAGCCCGCGGGCTCGATTGTCTGGCTCTTTTTCTGTTTCAGAATGCATAATGTTGTGTTAAAGCAAAAGAGGAAACATTTATTTATAAGCTCTTTAATAGAAATAAAAAACGACCGGTACTGGAATACAGTGATTAATTGCAGGTGTAATAAATTGAAAAATTAATAAAAATAAATTTTCTAGGTCAGTTAGAACTCATTTTATCGGATGACTGGCTTATGGAAAGGGTCGTGCCCATTAAAAATGCGGGAAAGTGACTTGATTCACAATTATCGCACTATTTTTGGTACCTTTACATACATGGGGTAAGTTATTGGAGGATGCTCTAAATAAGCAGCTAGTCAATTTCATGGATCCGAACCATACACTAAGCCACAGTTAACACGTTTTTCGTAGAGGGTTGTCCACATTGACCCAATTAGTTTAATGTTTTCAAGAAATATCTGGTGATGAAAATGATCATCTGCAAGTGGATGCCGCTTTTATTAATCCCTTAAAAGCTTTTAATCTAGTGCCCCAGAATAAGTTAGTTAATGTACTAACTGACGTCCGTGTGCCCTCATTGATCATAAAATGGATTACTGCATATCTCAGAAATTTACAGCAATTCGTTGATAGTAATGGCAGTTTTCAAATAATTGTTAAGAGGGCATTCCGGAGTTCCGCAAAGCTCTATGTTGGGTTCTTTACTTTTTTAAACATTTGCTAACCATCTTTTTTTATCAGCGGTAAAGGGGAGTGAAAATAAAAATGTTTTTTGACGATTGAATAATTTATGATCTTATAGGTATCTTCAGTAGATTGCCATGGGAATGTAAACAATACCTTATCTCGTAACTCATTATGGTGTTGTAAAACTAATATGAGTATTAACATAACAAGAAGCAATACATTCATTTTTGAACAAAAAATCTATTATATTTTCATCGTGAGCTTGACGCTAAAGTTGACAGTTATAAGTATTTAGGTGATATTATCTCGAGCGATTTGAAATGGAATAAACACGTGGAATACATAAGAAAGACCAAGTAAAAACTGGTATTTACGTAGAAAACTATATAAATCACCTCCTGGTAATCTTTTGACTACAAAGCCCACATAAGACCGACACTAGACATGCATCCCACGCCTGGAACTCATGGCCAGGTCTCTTTCTCTCTCTCTCAAATAAACTTGAAATGGTTCAATCACTTACGTCACGTACAATCTTTTTCTGATTTCAGAAGCACGACATCGGTTAAGGCGCTTAAAGAAGCAAGGTGACATGCAGCTATTAAGGAATCGAGGAATCTGGCAGCGGCTGAAATTATTTTTTTTTTCAAATTTATTTCGACCTTTTTAAAATTGTCGGTTCTACGTATATGAAGTCAAAAAGCCATCGTTTAGAACATTTGCATCACCCAAAAGTGCTTCCTCCAATTCTTGCCTCAATAAACAAATGTAAACAATCTTTTTTTTTGTACAGGTTATAGATTTATTAAATAAGTTTTGGTTGGCTTGTTTGCTTTGTTCGTGTTTTGCCACCATGTTCTACTTGCAGCAATGTACCCACCTGCTAAAATCCCAGCTAGCGATTGTAGCATTAATAAATAATAATAAAAAAAGCTTTCCGGGGAGGTTGTCGCTCTTGAGACAGTTTTGGAAGTTGACAGTGCTTTAAGCGTATTGTTTAATAAGTAAAACATTCGTTGGCGCTGTTGGGATGTAAGCTTCGTCATGTTTCTTTTTGATTCCCCCTAGGGAAGATAAGAGTTCGTAAGGTTTGCGAGCATGCAGTGAGAGTTTTCCTCTGTATCGTCCACTCCTGCCTCGTGCCGCAAAGGGCTGGCGGATATTGTGAAATAATATAAAGTGTGCGAGAGGTCGTTTTTATAAAACAATCTGTCACCCGCCACCAATTTGTATTGTATCACTCAAGGTAGAGTAGTCAAAACCAAGCTCCACCGGCGAATGTCCCAAAGAATGCAGGGAGTAAAAAAGTGAGCTTTGGTACTCATGCTGACACGAAATATCTGCTTTACAAACTTGCAAAATGTATGTACTTCATGCCACGTGCACATTCTTTATGCGGAAGCAGGTTAGCACGCTTAATGAAGGGCGACAAACCGTTCATGATGCCTTGCGAAGCAGAGGGGCGTCTCTGGTCCCGACAGACTGGGTAGGGGATGTTAATGAGAAAATTCTGGAGAACGGACGCTTTTTAACTTCCTGTCTTGCAACGGGTGTGTCTGACAGTTTTGAAACCAGTGCTTCACGAAATGGCTATAAAAGACTTTAGTAGCTCAGGTTCTTTTTATGATGTACTTCCATGAGATGACTATGTTTGTGCCACGATATCTCGAACTCCCTCATATGAAAGGTGATTACCTTAAAAGATAAATTAAAATATGGCGCATTTATGCTGGCTATGTCTTTCCTTGTTTTCAAAGGGAAGTTAATTTGTGAACACGCCTTGTAGACGTCTTCATAATTATATCAACACAAAATGAAGAAAATACAGAAAACTATATATTCCTAAGTTTTGACAGCCCCCCCCCCAATGTGTTCTTTATAAACAAACAAAATTATGTACTTTATCTTAAGGGTTAATGAACAAAAAGGCACAAGAGAAGACATGGTACTAAATGACGCTTCCAAATGTAAACTGCATAAAAAGAACAGCGAGTGTGTGGGCGAGCTTGTGATAATTATTCGTCAATCAATCAATCAATCAATGTTTATTTTTCTCTTGTGCGAACCAACAGCTCGAAAGCCTACTGGGTAACACCTAATGTAACACCTAAGACTGTTGTATAAAAGAAAAAAAAATTAGCTCCGTTTGAGACGTTCTACTGACTTTTTGTTTCAACTTGAGAGTCTTTTTCCAATTTTTCTGCACCACCATACCGTGTATTATACTACGATTGATGATGGGCAAGCTATATATTTTACAAGCTGAGAACATTATTTAAGCGGTCACATAGATTTCTTTTTGCAACGCAGGGACATTCAAGTATGGCACGTTTTACCACATACACATGAGTTAATAAATGGTCAGGGCGCAACAGAAGTTTTAGATCCCACCAATTATAGAGGATGATTTTGTTCCAAATAAGATGTTCACATCTGTATCATATCGGGGTACGAATCGAAACAACTACATTGTTTATCAGAAATATTATATAGAGCGTAAATTTGGTAGTCAAGTTTTGCTATCGCATCTTTCTTAGAATAACGCGAAAATAGAATTTAAAATATAGAAAGCTCTTTTGCCTCCATATTGTCGAAATTTCGAATTGCACTCATCTTGCGGCGAAAGGATTCCGCTACCTGAAAAAAGTAAACTTTATGTATTATAGCGTAGTGCCAGATGTGGTGTGACTCGCAAGAAAAGTCTGACACGCTTCCATAGTATCCAGCATCCACACGTAACCCCTAATTTTGAAACTGAAATATATATTTTTTTTATTGTCGTCTTTATTCATTCCAAAATACCGTGGGAGAGGTGTGACTGGAAAAACGAGTGAAAATCCGTAGTTTCTGGCAGATGGATATAAATCCTTACTTATATTTTCATAGGATTGATGTGCGAATTACATGCGAATTATTTGTCAAGCCAGGCAGTAATATGATTATGTTTGTTTACATATTTTCAGAAGGCGCCCTTACATTGTTTGTTTACTGGAATATATGTTACGCACATTGTTTAAGGTGCATTGAGTTGTAGTGTGTTTCAAAATCACCACTCAAACTGATTCAATGTAGCTCTTCATAATTTACTTAAGAAGACATATGACCATTACACTGAAAACAAATTCGTATCGTCTTCGATTTTATATATGCAGGAGACGATATAAATACTTATTTTTAATTTCAGTATAAACTAATAATACAGTCAACATTCCGAGCTAAGTTTGTCATCTAAAACTGTAAGTATATTATGAGGCTCTTTAAAGAACACGAAAAAACTCATAATACAGCTTTGTGCACCGAAATGTTCAGACATTTAAAGAAATATTTTCGACATAATTCTCCACTAGTTGCAAAACCAGTCAAGTACATATTGTCACGGGTGGTGAGTCGTGACCAAAATAAAAGGAAATAAACGGGAAGAAATAAACTTTTAATGTGGCGAACTTGTGCCAAAAAAATAAAGGGAGAACAAAGATAATAACAGAGCGTCGCGGGCGTCGAAGTCGGCGTAGCAGCACAGTCGAACGCTGGAGCGAAACTGACTCGACAAGGTCGCGGGCGGCCTCTTATCTAGAGTGCGTCACTATCTCGAAGATTCGGCGAAAGCGGCTCGAGCGTCGCGTGATCGGGCGAGAATGAACACGCACTTTCTAGAAAACAAAAGCAGGAATAAATGATAGAAGTTACATGCGGTACATGAATAAACGAGAACTTTCTGGAGGTCCGTGACCGAGCGTTGCTTTCTCAGCCCTGGGCGCGGCATTATCCCCCCCTTTAAAAGTGCATCGTCCCGATGCAGCACAAAAACGGAAAACAAAAAACAAAAGGACAGCAGAATTGCTAGCCGGAGTTCACAGTCCACAGTTCGCTCGTCGACGAGAGTGGAGAGTCCTATCGTTCGTAATACGGCTTCAGCCGGACGACATGCACCACCTCGGGTCGCGGCTGACGTCTTGCAGATGGGCGCGTTCCGTCGGGTAGAACTTCGTAGTTCAGATCGCCGAGGCGTCGGATGATCTTGTAGGGCCCAAAGTAGCGCTTCAGGAGTTTTTCGCTGAGACCACGACGACGAATCGGCGTCCACACCCAAACTCTGTCTCCGTGCTGGAAGTGGACGTCGCGGCGACGAAGATTATACCGGCGAGCGTCGGTATAATCTTCGTAATTATACTGGCCAAAGCTTCCGAAGACCGTCCATCTCTACACACGATCGTGCCATGGGTGCCAGCGACGCAAGAAACCACCGTCAAAGCCAGCAGGTCTCCTTCAGCCGATTACCCCGCACCTCCACCAGAATGTCACGGGTGGTGAGTCGTGACCAAAATAAAAGGAAATAAACGGGAAGAAATAAACTTTTAATGTGGCGAACTTGTGCCAAAAAAATAAAGGGAGAACAAAGATAATAACAGAGCGTCGCGGGCGTCGAAGTCGGCGTAGCAGCACAGTCGAACGCTGGAGCGAAACTGACTCGACAAGGTCGCGGGCGGCCTCTTATCTAGAGTGCGTCGCTATCTCGAAGATTCGGCGAAAGCGGCTCGAGCGTCGCGTGATCGGGCGAGAATGAACACGCACTTTCTAGAAAACAAAAGCAGGAATAAATGATAGAAGTTACATGCGGTACATGAATAAACGAGAACTTTCTGGAGGTCCGTGACCGAGCGTTGCTTTCTCAGCCCTGGGCGCGGCAATATTTGAGTTAAAGCTCTCGTAGGGCATGAAGCCTTTTTCCGACCCGGACCTGATTGATCTAATTTCGTATTCATCTCTATGACTGAGGAAGACTGCACAATTGGATAAATAAAATACAATCAATTATTCCGGTTGTTTGTTGTAAACAAATTACATTCTGGGGCAACAATACCATATTTTAGAATACCCCCCCCCCCTTTTTTGGTTCCCAAGAGGATAAAACTCAAGGCGTTGGGAACGGTCTACACGATATGAATGAAAATATCTTTAAACATTAAAACGACGAGCACGCATCCAGAGGTATCTACACAGAAACGTACACGCACACAACACATACTGGCACGGAAACCTTGAGACAAAGACACGTCCACAGACGATCACAAAGATACAAACACAAATGCACACCTACGCACAAATACACAAGCAACCTACCCAAAGGAAAACACAATCAAAAAGAAACACAGCGAGTAGCATACGAGACTACTGTCTATACAAACTCAAAAAGAAGCGATTTCGTAGCAAAAACAGATGTGAATCCTTAACACGTTCATTGAAATCTTCCGCACTACAGACCACAGCGTCGTGGAGGCGAGAAACCTTAAAAAATTACTTCGCTCACTGAAGCTGACGCCTGCATCATCAAGACGATTTATTTGACAAAGAAATAATAATAGTAATAATTAATAAAAATCCTAACCGGGCAGACTTATTTACGAAACAAAACACTGCACTTATTAGTTGTGAATTGGGAGGAAAAAAAATTGGAATATATGCGAAAGGCATTAAGCCGGCAGAATAGCGAGAGAGGCAAGCCGTTTTAGTTTTCTGTTTTTGTACACCACACTAAAAAGGCACTAAATGTTTTTATTCATTTTTTTAATTGAGGCACTGATTTTCTTTTGAGTTTAATCTTTTGATGCGTCAGTTTTTATTAGAGGTTGAATCTACCGAAGCTTCCATATATATTTTTCTGCAAGAAAGTAAAAGTTAAAACAAGTTTAGAAGCGCATTCAATCTGCTATTGGGAATATATTTCAGTTACGCACTTAACGTGCAATCGGCGGAGTCGACCAGCATTCCGCAATATAAACCGAAAAGTAGTTAACACCAACAAGGCTTAGTGAGGCACCAAGTTTTCGGTTGTTCATGGTTACAAAATTTATTGAATAACATGACAAGACTATAAGAACAAATATTATAGCCAGTCAGCGTGAAGAAAACAGTAAGGTCGAAATATCGCTTTTCCTTTTCTCGATTGGAACGGCGTTTCCTCAACCTCCCTGTACTAACAATTAACGTATTCAATAAAAAAACAAATCAGTTAATTTAGTTTTGCGCTTGCTTCTTTTTTTTAATTTCGCTGAGTTTTAATTATATTCGGGGTGTGATTGTGAACGTATAATTAACTAAACCTTTCTCACATACTGTAACGGACAGCGTTGGAAGGCAAGTAAAGAAATTAGAGGACGGCGGGTATCCACTTACGCTTATCAAAAAGCTGCCAGAATGATTTTTATGAGAACTTTGAGGAGAAAGAAAGAGTGGTAGAAAGCCCAAAAAAAATAATGGTTAGACCAGTCGTCATACCTTATATAAACAAAATTAGCCATAGTTTAGAGAAAGTGGTGGAAAAACATGGAGTTTCGGTACTACTCTCAGCGTTTCAAACATTGGGTAAACTGTTCAACAGTGGAGCAGGGGGATCTGGGGGGAGGTGTCTGTAAATAAGGCATGTGACTAGATTTGTAGAAGGCCTGGAAGGGGTGGCATACAGATTACTCTTAACCTGTGGGAGGGTTTACATAGAACAGTCCGGGCGTTGCGTAAATGATCGACTAAGAGAGCACGCACTGCACTGGCAATGAAATCGTCGCCCGCGGGTCTGGCGGCGCACCGCAACCGATGCGAGTGTGTCCCAAAGTTTCAGGAAAGAATAATCTTGAGCCGGAACCGAAACAAAGTGACAGTGAAAATTTCAAAAGCGTATTTCATAAAGAAGTGCTGTCACGATACATACGCTAGCGCCCCATCGATTGCGCTTTATGATTCAGAAGTGGCGCATTTACAGTCATTTGATAGGCCAAGATAGTAAGAATAAAAGTAGACTAGTAGGACGATGTGCGTACATGATTTAGGTGTTTTGTTGATAAGGCATATATGTTTTTTCTTGTTAGATCAATTCAAATTAAACCTCAGTTATAACTGTGCTCTTGGTGTGTGTTTGTCTTCTTGTATTGGTCCTCGTCGTTTTACCGCTTTTAATCGTCACAATGGGTCGATCGCCAACTAGCCCAAGTGAGTACCCTTATACAGAACAGATGCCTATTGACGCGGTTTACCTATATTTTAGTCTGAATCTGAATGGTGACCCTCACAATATTTTATGCATTACTGCGGAAACAAACAAAAATCTGATAACTTGGAAAAGAAAAAAAACGACTTAAACGTAAATTGTTCAGACGGCATATTCTGCTACGATGGATCATTATAGATTGGCGGTGTTAACAAAGAAAAGCGGGAAAACGTCAAAACTATTTCTATCCACATGTTATTGCTTTATTTTTCTGCCAACGTTGTACCAGGCTCGTAGCCAGAAAACATGGTTTTACTGAGCATTGAGCATTGCTAAACTTGTGTGTGTCAACAAACCGCACCAAGTGGTACATATTCAGGTTCGCTAATTAGATCGAAGATTCGTGTATTATTACCTACATTTATCTATGCGACATGACAGAGTCAGCGTGCGTACAGTATCAAAAGTTTTTCATTTTTTCTAGTTTTTCTAAAAGCATTTCAGATATGGCAGAAGACAATCTGTTCCATCTGTGCCGAGCTCTGCATTTAATTGTATTGCTTCTGGGTCGTTTGATTTCAAATCGAACGCACTGGTTGGGGTAGGTATTTGGCTTTTTAACAATTAATTATATGTAATAGACCAGGGATGGGCAAAATACATGCAAATATGTCTCGAATTACAAATCTAAATACATTTCCAAAAAAGCATTTAAGTAAAAGATATAAATTTAACCAAATGTATTTGGTCTCCTCAAAATACTTTTCCAAATACATTCCTCAAAATTTGCGTCTGCGAATTCAGGGCGCCTGCAACGGGTTTCTGGGTATCTCATTTTAATTTTGCATCGCACACTCGGGAGTTAGTGTGAGAGGCTCTAGTAACGTAATAGAAATATAATCACAAAAAATGTAATCAGCTTGGACGTAATAATTGAAAAAAGTACAGAGCTTCAAGCAGCTTTTTTTTCCCCGATTGCATTTTCGTATAGACCAACAAAGAACCGAGACGACCAAGACGCGCAGCACTAGCTAGAGAATTTTTTTATTGTTGCAACGCGCACCAGTTACGATGATCTGGACAACCCGCGTATTAAGAATGTTGCAGGCAAACATGTGGTTGGAAATCATGCTGGAAAGCGTCACAAGTTGTCACAGGCACTTATTTAGCCAGTCTGCCTGTGAACGTCGATTTCGTCAATATTCTAGCCCTGGACTAGCACCGTAATCACAAAGTCACTAAACGCTTGTACTTGATTGAGAGACATTGCATTCGGTGCAGAACGTAGTTTTCTTCCTGCTCTGGACAGTGACAAAAAATTTGAGAGATGTATTTTCGCCCACAAAATTGTACTTAATTACAATTGTATTTAAAATACCCGCGTTTTATTATTTAAATACATTACCCAATTTGTAATTAAATACAAATGCAAAATACACAAAGTATTTGAAATACGTATTTGAAATACTTGTAATTGAAATACTGCCCATCCCTGTAATAGACCTATGTCTAGGAAGACCAAAGCCGCTTTAAAGAAATATGTCTGAGAAAAAAGTTTCGTTTCACAAAAAAATACAGTTTGAGGTGGAGCAAGATGATAATCGAAATTTGTGTGCTTGAATTTTGTACGAAGTTTAGTTACTTGGTCTGCATACTGGAAACATTAAAATATTTATAGAAGTTTGTCGTGTACAATCTATTGTATGCCGAGTAGTTTTTGTTATACACTTTACAAGTGAAGCAAATTTGATTACCGAGATAAAAATTGCCAAACAGTGTACCTCTGACGTTCGGGTGCCATATTTTGAGCCTTATATCACCATATTAATTTTATTTCGCGGTTACCAAATACTCTCCACGTGTAGTCCTATCCTTGGGCTATATTAGGCTTACTGTACTTTTGTTTGATTTATATTGACGAAATATTTTATATTAATTTTCAAACTACACAAAAATCTTTAAATTTGTTATATTTTAAGACTGTTTTATGAAAAACAAATTAATCATTTTCTTAATAATTCAGGGTCATACTGCCTTTCTAGTGGCGTGATCCGAATACCGTTTTTTCTTTTTTTGTTGTATTTTCGCTAGAAGACCTGAAAGTCAGATCCATGCATCGGAATCGGCAAAAAGCTAGGTTCCTCAAGTTGTCTTTCTTTCCATGTTTCTTTCTTGTATACTTGGGGTCAACTTTCTGTGGCAGTGCAGTCAAATCTAATAGCGTGTGCACTCGTACACTTTGAGTGCCTATCGAAGCTGCGCAGGAGGGTGTTTGGAAGGGCGCGCGTGCTTAGCTTCAATCAGCGCTCCAAGTACAGGAGCGTACGAACTCCTACTTTTAACTGCATTATCAGAGAAATTTGACCCTGAGTATAGTTTTCAGACAAAAGGGTCAAACATTTGTGCCACATCAATGAGAAGAGTCGTGTTGGGATGAATAATGCTATTCCACTAAGTTGAATATGTCCACCCTATCGTCCCCACCAAAAGACCCACCACCATTTTCGTGGTGACATTATTTTTCAAACAAACACACTTCTGCTAGGGTTGAAAGCCCTTAGAGCTAAATTGAATTCACAGCTGCTAGGTAAACATTTCTTCTTCCCTTCAGTTGTCGAAGGTCAGTAATACTTAGTTCACTTTGTGCGTCTGGCAGAGGAAAGCAGCCATGACTTTGTGACCAGTATGGTGACAACGACCCGTGAAAGACACATCCTATCCTTAGCGCCAAGCCCTAGCACGCTATCAGTTAGGCGCGGTTCCTTTAATCTTACCCTTTCTGCTTGCCACAGTGTGCTGCCACTACGTCGGCTTGCCTTGTCGCAATAGACGCGCTGCTTATACACATCACATGTGGTCAGCGGTTAAAAAGCCGTACCTTCTCTGCTTGTTTTCTAGTCGTGTTCTTATGCTAAGGAGGAATTTACCAACTAGATCATCACAACTGTTAAAGTCCACAAGAGCAAGAATATTTAGACGGACCAAAGTTGTCCTTGTGTCACAGCGACGCAGCTACTATTGACATTCCCTGCTCCAGCGTTCTAGAGTCGCAGTTGATCCTGTCCGGTTTGGCCAAATGCCAACTTTCACACTTCTAGTCGAGTGTCCTGCGCTGACCACGACCGTCGCCGTAAATAAGAATATTTATTGTAATTAAGGTTTTTGCTCTTGAGGGACCTGAACATGGATCTGCTGAGGTCAGCTCTGCCCCCAGCATTCCAGTAGTGAGGAATATCCACATGTTGTACCAGAATTGCTTCGCACGTCTCAGGGAGAAACTTTCTGTGTCCCGTGCTTGTGAACCAAGCTTAAGTTCATGCCCAAGCGCTGTCTCCAAGCATGAGTTACTGAGAGACATGAAAGATATTTCTGGCGGTGGCCTAGATACAACTTCACTGAGATTGCCGTCGGCAATCAATTTTAAATACCAAAAGTGCTTCGTGAAAAGAAAGCAAGGAGAAATAAAGATGTTTTTCAGTCGAAATGTTAAAACAAATTAACTACTGCCTATAGCACAGAACCACGCAGCTTGAGTTTCCCAACATATCGTTCTTGCTTTACGTGCGGCGACTGGTTGCTGTATATCCAACTAGGGTTTGTCAACGTGCTTACAAACTGGAAGAGGTGCCAGCATTTGCCACTTATTACGGCCATCGTAACTTTTACAGAAGCAAGGAAATTAATTACAGAAGCATCGACATACCTACAGCGTAAGTCGAAACAGCTGCAGACAACGGTGATGTTGATAGTTCCATTAAAACTCCGAACAAAAGAGATGCCATGAACGTCGTTAAGGATGGCAAGAATGGAGTGTTAATCAAAAATATTCATGACAAAGTCTATTCGAGGGACGTATCCTATGTCCGTAAAAGCCAACCCAGAGACTAAATTAAGGATAACGAAAATTTTTACTCGCTCTGTCAGGACTGGATGAAGGTGAATCCGAAACAAACAGTATGTGCCTGCGTGTGCTGCAGAAATTTTCAACTGTTTTTATGCTCTGAACTGTTTGCGCGAAGAAGCAATCACAAAGGAGATGCTTATGTCTATGTGCATTTGTTCGGATCCAACTCGTGCTTGTTTGGGATGAGAATGCAAGGAATGCCCGAACACCCGGAGTCTTACGTTAGAACTTTCAGGAACTGTTGAGGAGCAGCAAATAACATTCTGCGTGTGAGAGAAAAGAGATTTAATCCACAAGACAACTCAACCACATGTCTTTCTTGAAGAGATTCTAAATTGAACCGTTCGGTTCGTTACGCATGATTACGTTTGAAAACTTCAAAGAGATGAAAGTCGACTCGCGAAAGGCGAAGTAACCAAGAAGCGCGTTATGATTTATTTTGATTTTGCCGAGAATTGGACCGTTCCACTACAAAATGAAGTTCAAGAGTGACATTGGCACAAACACCTGCTTTCGATTTTCACGTGTGTCGCACGAACAGCTAAAGGTCCCCGGAGTTTCGGCGTCGTGTCTAAAGACAACCAGAGCCGCTAGCAATTCGAAGGATTGAAGAATCGCTGGAAGACAACGTTCCGGTTTATTCAAGCGTCACCTATGTTCCTGGTGGAGCTGCATCTTACTTTGAAAACCGTTATTAGCTCATCGAGTTCAAACACAGCGGCTCTGATAAAGCGAAACGGTTGTTCTCGGCATCCGGCCATGGCAAGAAGTCATGCGACGGAGTCGGTGGCTTACTCAAGCACCTCGCCACTGTGCACAGTTTTCGTTACCGAGACGATCGAGGTCCTTACTATGGACGTCGCAGGGCTTCGCCGAACAAATCCAGAAACAAACCGGAAACGTCGTCCTTTTTAACGTACCAAGAGAAGACGTTGAAACATTCAGGCAGCACAAGAAAGACCAGTGGGCATCCCTAGGTGCTGACAAAGGGATACGCTCTTCGCATGTCTGGTCCATAATTTAAGTTCCTAGTCAAGAAGCTGAGGTGACATATGCTCGAAGTGTTCCGTCTCGTCCCTGAGCCCGGCGTGACAATGCGTAAAAGAAAGAAGGGAAGTCAGTTAATGAGTGACTGCTATCGTTATCTGGTAATTAATTCATTATTCGTCAACTGGATGAACCAATATACACACCTTATTCTTATTCATGTGGACGGTGAAAACTGCGTTCTGAAATATGTGCAACCAGTATATTTAATTATTGTTATTTACTTATTTCGAATAAGCAGCGCGTGTTCCCTAATATAGTGGGCTTGTTTTATGTAAGTATTTATTGTAAAAAGCATTTATGACCTATCTCGTTAGGAATTATCAGTTCTTATTGAACAATTCTTGGCCATAATGTTCCAAATAAACCATTCTTGTCTACGATCCTAGATTTAACTTTGGGACCCAAATCGTACAAAGGCAGAACAAGCTTATGATATCTCTATATCCCCGGTTTTGCGTTAAATCGAATGTTACTCTCTCTCCTTATAAGTAGGGTTGTGAGTTTTCAGATAAATCCAATGCACCCCGAAAAACACTCGGCGGTAAGAAATTTGCCGATTCAGAGTTATCTGAAAAACTTCGAATTTCAAGACTGAAGCTCTATGAACTCCATCCTTTTTTTTCTATTTTCTGCATTACTTTGGCGCTTCTATTCTTCTTTGTTCTAACTTTTGTGAGTAGGCTAAAAAAATTATTGGCTTTTTATTAACGAAACGCGTCATCAAACCTCCACGGCAATAGTCCAATATGGTCTCACATGTAAAAAACTGTGGGACAAAGGTTTTCTTACTTTAATTCGCCGCAGATAAGACTCAGAATTTGTTTTAGAAAATAAAGTCTTATAAACACCCTTCGAATTTGCTCAAAGAGAAACCCTGAAAACGCATAACCTTTATACATAAAAACCTCGGCTTTTCGTTTTGATACTAGTATATAAAACAAATGTTCAGTTAAAATGTGTTTTATTACAATAACATACATAATTGACAAATTCTAATAAAAATATTCCCCCAAAAGGACTCTTCTAATAAAAGCTGCCCTAACCTGCAGTCTTTCAAGGTAAAGACTACCAACTAGAAACCTTGCAACGAAGCCAACTTGCGGAAGCTATCGTTTTGCCGATTCGGGTGAGTTGATATGTGTTTGACGTCTTCTAACAAAAATACAACAAAAAAAGGGGCCCGGGGGGGGGGGGGGGGGTGGAATTCGTATTACATCTCTAGAAAAGCAATATGACCGGAAATTACAGGAAAAATTGCGAAAACAATAAATTCGATTTTTTTGTGTTCATCGTAATTGTTTTTATAAAGTTTTAAAATTAGTCTAAAATAATTCGTGAATATAAATCGAAGAAAAGTATTATCATGAGAATATAGGCCATGGAAACTACTACACCAGGACAGTGTTTGGTAAGCGCTAATTAAAAAGAATATGAAGAAATAAGGCTTCAAATATGTTACCCGAACGTCAAAGGTGCAAAGTTTGTGAATTTTTGTCTTGGTTACGGAATTTGGCATATTTGTCAAGTGTATAACAAAACGATACTCCACATACAATAAATTGACACTAAAAATTATAGATATTTTAATTTGGTCAGTATGCATAACAAGTTACCTAACTACGTACAAAAATAAAACACAAAATATTTTTAGAAGCGGTTTTGTTTCTTCTAGGCATAGGGCTATTATATATATATATATATATATATATATATATATATATATATATAACTGAAAAAAAATCCAAATACCCACCCGACCAGTGTGTTCGATTTGAACTGAATCGACGTTCCAATGTTTGAATGGCCCGCTAATATCAATAGCCAAGCACAACTAGTACAACAGGATGACCAAAATCAGCCACCCGGTGTCTAACTTCTTCGGCCCTTCCAATATGAAAACAAATATTATAGATCGTTGTGTAACGTTTTGATCCTCTGGAACACGAAAATAACCGGGGATGACAAAAATTACAAGCCAGAATATTCCCCGCATAAGCTCCACTAGTCCGCCAACGCGAAGAGCGCTACCAGCCGGCCAAAAACAAAATGGCCGACACAGGTATAGTGTTCGAAGTTACGAACAGCCTGTCGTCTAGCCTGCACACTGTGTCCGTACATAATTATTAACCGCGAAAAGGTAGGACAAAAAAAAAAGAAAAAGAAACCCTTGAAAATTACGACGCAAGCTACGCATCGCCGATTACAGCATGGATCATCGAGGCGAAGTGAGGACAGAGCAGGCGTCCTGGAGAGGGGTTCAGGACTCGCTCGTCATATTCGGGCTGGAGTGTACTTGGGGAAGCCCATCGATTTTGTTTTTTCCTGTTTTTTCTTCGAGCTATGAAAGCGGCGTTGGAGGATTACCGCGCTCATTTTCCGCTAACGAAGCCAGGCTGGGCGACGTCGACGCGGTCCCCGTAGGGCAGATATTACAGGCATCGCATCCTCAGAAGCACTAACGTTTTGTGTGTTCACAAGAAGCACTAAGCTGCTTGGAAACGCTTTATAACGGAACCGAAAGTGCTATTCTTAAAGTACGCCGCACAAAACAAACTTCGCTGTTCTATTGAAAACGAGAGGCCGGTCTACCCTTCAGGTATGGAGTTCGACGGTGCAGAGAAGCAATTCGGCTGGTGCCGTGCGACTGTTCGGATTCTTCATCGTACAACACGCACCTGTACGCCTGGCCAAAACGGCCTGTTATATAGTCGATAGGCTGCACGGAGTAGTATTAAGTCAAGCATGATCTGAGGAGGCTTCATGGACAAGGATAATTTCGGGTGTGCCGCTTCGCTATTCTCAAAGCACCAGAGAACAATACCACGACTCAATGTTCAACTCGATCAAGTAGAGGGTGTCACAAAAGAAAATTTACACGGTCTTTTCTACCGCAAAAATAAACTAGGCATCGCCGACCTCTAGCGCCCAAAGCTAGCGCTAGAGGTCACAACCAGATGCCAAAGCTTCAGCCCGATCCGACAACTTGATCAAAAGTTATGACTGATTTTCTGAAAATTTCAATGGGAAAATGGCGGCCAACGGAGTTTTCGAACGCCTGCGGCTCTAAGGCACCAGAAACCAAAAACGGCCAAAAATGGGCTCCATTTTCCCATTGAAATTTTCAGAAAATCACTTATAACTTTTGCGTAACTTATCGGCTCGGGCTGAAACTTTGGCGTCTGGTTGTGACCTCTAGCGCTACCTTTGTGCGGAGAATGAGCCTTCGGCGATGCCTAGTTTATTTTTGCGGTAAAAAAGACAGTGTAAATTTTCTTTTGTGAAACCCTGAATACACCCCGAAAGAACGGGCTGCTTATTCTTGATCAAATTTGCTAATGATATACGGGTGTTGGCTCCGCTAACATTTTATATATTTTTATTTTAAATTAAGAGGCGTACAAAGGCACGTTTCATGAAGCACAAGAAAACGACTTCTAAAGCATCTTCCTCTCCCCTTCCAACTCGAGTTATTTTTGTTTGGTTCTCCAAAAGAGCCATCAAAAAAAGGGTATCTCTAAAAAGCATCGGAGCAGACGACGCCTCACTTTGCTGACACTCAAAGATAAGCAGAAGGCTTTTTTTGTTTTTTTTTTGTTTTTTTTTTCAGGTTTTTTTTCCTCAGATCGACTACCGATTGGAGTTTTCATTGGAAGACGGATACGCTTGACTAAAATAAAATGCTGTAAAATGTCGTGTCTCATAATGGTATGACAGATTACATCTCATAATTTACTGCGGGAAGAAAAGTATGGTCCTCAAAACAAGCGCCCTCGGAAATTTATCGGTTGTTGGCCTTTTTACGAAAGCAAAAATAATTGCAGAGGCAACAGGGTTAAGCCTTTCAAACTTCTTCGAAAGAGCAGTTTATTTTGCGTTTCAAGGAACGTGAGCTACCACCAACAACCAACAGACATGCACACTCATCGCGCCTATAGAGCAGTTAAATGAACAGAGCCTAAGAGTAAAATATAAGGACGTGATTGTCCCTGTTCCGATAGCATTGAGGGATTCACCGCCACTCAAATACTACTTTATGTTCAACATCGGGACAAGAGCTCAGTTTTCGGCTATGATTAAGAACACTGGAAAGATTTGCGTCAGAGAACTTCGGATACATATATATATATATCTTCTCTATTTCTGTCTTTCTTTTTTTAATGCTATGTATAAGATAAGGCAATGAAGTAAAGAAGACATTATTACGATTGTAAAATATCTCCATTCAATCATTTCAAATTGCGTTTTTTTTATGGCTGTCAATTTGGGAGCAAGCGAAGGTGTGACGAAGGCCCAAACGTCGTCTCGTCCAGTGTAATAAAACTGCGCAGCCCTTCAGGGTACGTCTTTTCATTTATGAACACGGGAGATTTCATCTCAAATTGGTCAGAGTAAAACGGTATATATATTTTTTTTTTCGTCTTGACGAAAAAATGTATGCCTTACATCGCGAGTGACAAAGTTTGTCATGCTTTTTAGCTCGACGTAAATAAGGTTTCCTATGCTATAGATACCTACGGAAAATGTATAGCCAGCTCATTTAGTGATTATAAATTAAGTACTGTATCTTAAATAAATAAGAGTGTTACTGGTAAATTATGAAGTGACGGTTTAAAAACGTGTGCAAGTTCAGTATAGATTTTCTCACGAAACTCAATTTCGGTATTGATTTTCTAATAAAGCTCCTCAAAGTGGCCGTCCTCCCTTGGGTCGAGGGTCACGTGCCCTTTTTGCCATCCCTCACGTCCGGACTTAGAGGCGGCGGGGCTTCCCTGTCATCCTCTTTTATTTTCGCGTCTTTGTATTCCGTGTGACGTGTTCATCTCTTCTCGCGCCTTTACACTACACCTTTTAAAACAAGTGGAAGAGCCTTGATCACTTCGAGGCTGCTGCAAAAAAGATGACTAAAGTTGAAACCCTCCGCCTCTATCGGTTCTTGAAAATACGATTTTAAGCATTGTCCGGGCTGTAAGTTTATATATATATATATATATACACACTATCCCCACAGTATGTGTGCAGGGTGTTTTTTAAAAACAAAAAATGTCATTTTGAAATGTAAAATAAATGATAAAGATTATTGTTTGAAATGATGGATGAAGAGCGTCTTGGGTGCCGGTCAAAGTTAAAGAAAGAATAAACATGCAGGACAAAACAACACAATTACGTCTTTCAACTACCGAGGGACATATAAGAATTCCAAAAGCGAGCATCCCATGAACTGCGGGAAAATCAAGGAAAGGAAAAGTAACTGAGAAAAGAGGAAAAAGGAAAGAGGCGAGAAGAGAAAATGCAAAGTCAGGACGACAGAATTCATTTGATGTGGCCTATATCACCTGGTTTGGCCTATATTCACGAGGAGGTGCAAATTTCAAATTGAAATATGCCAGCTGAAAGGAAGAGTTAAAAAGTTAGTTACCGAATTTAATTTAAGTCACTTAATGTTTTTTTATACTCGTGTCCCAGCGTGCACCGCGATCGATAACGTTATTCTGAAATATATATGTCCTCTCGGTGTCTTTTAAATGTTTTTACTCTTAGGAAAAGTGCCCTGTTTATGAAAGCACACATTAGAAAATTAAAAAAAAAAAGCTGGTAAGAATCCGAAATAAAGACAGACCAAAAAACTTCCTAGAAGCCTAAAAAAAAGAAGTCCACGGCTTCCACGAGGTCCAATTCAATATGATCTTTGATAGATACATCGACTGAAATTTCGAGGCTTCAAAAATCTTAATTTTCGAACGATTACAATTATATGAAACGCATATCGAGACAAACCATAAATATTTACGATACCTAACGTTTTTTAAGCAGGGCTGTCTATTTCATGCGCTAATTTTATTTTTGTACCAACGACTTATGCATATACCAAAGTCAAACGGGCATCGCATAACTGGTTTTAAAGAAATAGGATTTAAAAGCTATATTAAATGTAAAAAGATTAAGTACAGCATAGCTGACGATCGCTTTTTTTTTTAGCAGCTTCCTTTTATTTTGAGTCAAAATATTGAGGTTGAGGATGTTTAACTGCGTTTGACCACTTCACTTCTATATTTCAGCATTGAGATCTTGCATCAAAAAATCACCATCCAAAACACGAGAGGCACCATTAAAGTCAAGGGCTGAACATTATGCTTGCTTCCGTGTCTCAAATCGATATACGCAAATTGAGGCTCTAATGGAAGAACCCATTTTTATAAATCTCATATCGCTTATGTACTGGTGGCATCTATAAAAAAAATAAAGACATCTGTGAAAGCGGCTTATTTAATGAACGCAAACCACGTTTTGAATGCTTGTTTTTTAGGTCCTGTAATTTTAAAGATCCGCTCGCTAGTAGCTTTTATTTAATGTATGCTAATGTGCTAAAGAAAACATTATTCGGTACGTCCAGTTTTTTCCTAGAAAGAAATGTTATGCATATTTAGAGATATAGCTTCGTGCGTGGAGACACTCGACGAACATCCATGACGTGCTTCGTTAGGCCTAATGTGGTATAAAGCTCTTTTCTGTTCTTTAATAATTTGCTTCATTAATTTTTTTTTTGTGCTCGTAAACAGCTTTCGCCTTTATAAAATTGCACAATATACATATAGCAAAAAAATAGCATTGAATTCTGGAGATTGTTAAGGAAAAACTTGAACGCGACAAAAGTTGGATTAAAAACGTCAATACATGGAACGTCGGCGGTATTATACAAGTTCTAAATGCGTGTCATGGGGCAAGCTCTAAATAATTTATTGACTTAAAATGTAAGAGAAATTTGCGAAAATGGTATCGGCACATGAATATTAGTCGCTGAAGTTAGATCAGGGCAATCAATTACTTCATGGAGGCATTTAAACAAAAATATAAAAGCTCTGTCACGTCGTCTTGCACTCAACGTAGAACAACCACTTCGTTCTAAGATTCTTCTATATTCAAAATAAACTTTGCGGCCCACATACCGATCAAAAACGACTTAGAAAGAAACACTTCTAGACATTCGCCCGATAGAATTCCATACGACGGAGGGAAACTCCAGCTTTGACCTAATTAATGGAATGTATGAGCACGTTATGCAGGCTGACATGGAAAGCTCACGTGTAATTCTAGAAATGAAACCCGAAACTCAGAAGGAGGCGTTGGTAATTCTATTGCCGTATGTACTGAATGACAGAGAAGTGTCTATATTAACCCCAATTTCACGATAGCACTCGACTCCTTACAACGGGCAATGACAAGTTCCCAACAAAAATTAATAGACTTTAGTTTCTTAAGTAAACACATAACAAGTCTTAGTAGGATTAAGCATTAAAATGTTCAGACCACTCCAATCATGTACTGGTTTGACATCATCCATAAGTTTCAGACGGTCCTTCACACAGTAACTCAGCACCTCCGTAATTCATTCAAGGAAATCTACGACTATTCTAAGGCAAAGACCACCGAAATAGAGTTAGCCTTTGAGGATCTTTTCGGGCGACCCTGAGCAGTCTTTCCACTTACGGTCTGTCGAATAAAACTGGACTGCTTTCAAAAATCAAATTAATTATATCTTTAGGTCCTCTGATCTAAAACTTAATATTCCGAACAACCCTCACCGTCCGTGGTTTAAAAAAAAAATTGAGCCTCGTCTTAACGAAAAGAAACGTTTCCATACAAGAGCTATGGAAAGGAACGATGATGTGTCCTGGGATTTGTTGAATCTCCATTCATCGATATGTACTTTTGAAATAAAAAAAAAGTTAAATCAACATTTTACTGAGAAGAATCAAAAGATCTTTTGAAGTCTATTCCCAAGAAATTTTGGAGTAGTATAAATCTGCCGAAGTCAAGTCATGCTATTCCTGGCTTCACGGATTCCGAAGGAACTTTGTGTTCCAACTCAGAAACTGCTGACAACTTTAATACCTTTTTCAGTGAAGCCTTTACTAATTAATCGCTTCGCTTACCTACTTGTGAAATCAATTATAACCACGCTTTCTTAGAAAATATCACAATGTCTTCACGTAGTTTGAGCAAAGTTATCGAAGGCCTCCCTTATCGTTCATCACCTGGAATATGTGGCATTAATTATAAATTTTTAAAACTTACACACCCCTACTCCAGTGACATTCTAGCTTCGTTGTATCTGTGGTTTGCCGAGTGAGTGGATACATGCCAAGATAGTTCCTGTCCATAAGTCAGGTGATGCGTCATGTTTAAATAACTACCGACCCATATCATTTACTAGACCCCTGTAAACGTTTAGAGCATATTATTTATAGTAATATACTTAATTTTGTCTCGCAGAATAACGTTATTTTCGATGGTACACATGGCTTCCGCAAGGGTAAGTCGAGAGATACCCAACTTTTTGGACTAGAAACCGATCTTCATGGAAAGGCTCATTCGCTTAAGCAGACGGATATAATATTTTAAACCTTTCCAAAGCCTTTGACTGCGTGCCCCACAAGCGGTTAATACATAAACTTGAAAATCTGAATATGAACCCCCAATCATACTTTGGAATAAAGAATTGTTTACGAATAGGCTCAAATCGGTTCCAATTTCTGATAACTTATCAAACAGCACAGAGGTTAAGTCCGGCGTACTGCAGGTCTCTACGCTAGGACCCCTTCTTTTTCTTTTATTGTAAATGACCTTCTTGCAAAAATGTATTCTTCGATAAGACTTTTCACCGACGATTGCGCGTTGTACAGAAAGATAGTTAAAGCTGACGACGAATATAAAAAGCAAGACAATTTTAACTGTATTGTTTCATGGTGTGACAAGTGGCAGATGCATATCAACATAAACCAAATTTGTGACTGTGTCAACAAAAAAAATATAATCAATTACAACTACACAATCAAAGGTGTCCCTATTGAAAACGTGAATAGATATAAGTACCTGTTTTTTTTTATTATTCCGATACTCTTTCTTTTCAGGATCACATTAACTATGTTATGGGCAAGGCAAGGATCGTTCCTTGGTGTATATTAGAAGCAAACTGTTTTTAGAATCTTCTGAAACTCGTCTGCTAGATTTCAAATCTTTTATTAGCTCGCAGCTGGATTATGCTAGCATCATATGGTCTCCTAATCGAGATTTTCTGAAAACTAAATTGGAGAGCATTCAAAATAAACTGGTGCGTTTTGTTTTCCGTGACTATTCACCTTACAAGAGTGTTTCGGCACTGAGACAAAAAGCACATTTACCTCTATTAGAAGCCAGGCGTACATCTCCCGTCTCACGTTCCTTCACGACATGTATTACTATAATGTTTCTCTCAAAAAACGTTTATTACTTCGAGCCCATCGAGTTTTTCATACATATGATCATGCTCCAGAACTTCGCTTAGGTTATTGTAGAACCAAACTATTTTGCAACTCCTTGTTACAGCTTGCCATTTTAGAATAAAACTCTCTACCTCAGTCTATACTTAAACTTGCAGATAGAGCAACTTTCAAATCGTCATGTGAAATATTATTTCACATTATCCCGAAATGAACATTATGTGCGATATATTTTTTTGTTTTTGTTTCTTGTTATCGCTACATAGGTGTATACTACTGTAATAATTAATTGTGCTATACTTTCGTTGATTTCCTATGATTTATGTATCATATGTGTTAGTCTCTGTTGTATCGTCTTCACCTTGGTAATTCCCTCCTCATACAATGCCCGAAAGGGCGCTTTGAGGTATATAAATAAATAAATAAGATATCCGCCTAAATAGCTTGAGATCATCGGCGTATTGCAAAATTTCTGAGTGCCTAACAGATGAGGTGAGGTCGTTTATGAAAACATTAAAAATAATCGGTCGAAGTACGGGCCCTCGAGGAACACCAGAGAGTGTAACCTCTTTGGCGTTCCTCATTTTCCTCAAGTATATGTACCCTTGAGGAATACCAAAAAGAGTGACCTCTCTGGCGTTCCAATTACTTCCTGTAGATACAGATGTCAGACTAATTTGAAGCAATCAGGAGACCTGATCCTCGTATCGTGGCAGATCCCTTAATAATAAAAGGTGTAACTTTTTAATTTAGCAAACCTGCCTGTTGAGCAACTGAGACGGATATTAAATTCTGACTAAAATAGTACCTTTAACCGAGCCCTAATTATCGAAAAACCTTGATAAATTAGACATGGTTGTACGTACGTTTTTATTTTTTTTTTTTTACGCGTAAGCATATATTCTTTTAAATAATCACGTTGAAATTAATATCTACATTATATGTAAGTGCAAATTTGATTGCAGGCACCGCTGGGACATCCAACCTAGTGTCAATCAAGCTTAACTTCTATCCCATACAAATATAAATCACAGAATACTTTGTTAATTGTAAACCTTGGTTTATCGTTAAAAAAATATACTTATTTGTGTCACAGCAAATTCACAACACGTCCAGATTGCACCTTTCAACAAATATAAGCTGGAATAAAGTAGAAAACTAACTGCCGCCGTCAGGATTATTTTTGATGCACTACGTACACTTAGAGAAAAACTATATTCTAAGAGTAGACTCATTTTCTGCGCTCATCAGGCAAAAAGTACGCCTAACACATAGCAAAACGTAATACAATTTTAGTATACATTGCATTTTAACGGTGCTGTTCGCACGTCAATTCTGCCTCGCAGGTAATGTGTTGGTACACACAAAAAGTATGTTTGATATACTATTAGTAAAAGCTTCGAATTATTTACACTGTCTTAGAGTATTCTACGTTCAGTTTTGTGATTAACGATACCATAATACGGAAATCAACAAAACATTTCACGACAAAACAAGACAAAACCGGTACGGTGTATCCCGGACACTTTATACTAAAGTGTAGTACAAAACAATACGCGTCACCCCAAAGAACTTCATGCCAGGAGCCAGTGTAACAGCTCCGGGGTCGTCCTTGTTGTCGGGCTCCGCTGGAGCCAGGCGCCGACCAGGACATCAGGCAGAAGGAGCTCGGAAGCAGGGCCGCTTTTGACAACGGGTTTACTTTACATTTGTACAGGGTCGAAAAACAGCATCAGAAGACAGGAGTCCCGAAGAAGTCCGCTTCTTTTAACGGGACGCTCTTCCCTACATTCCCCACGTAGGGATTTCAGCTAGCTATGTCAGCTTCTCCCCCACACACAGCGACACACCCCCGTCCCCGCCCACAGACGCCATCAACACCATGCAGATTAGCTGTCCCAAAGACGTGTCCGCTTGTCCCCCGAGGGGTCGGCGGGGTCGGCGCGGCGCGCATCCATGATTGCTGCTGCAGCGGCTTCCTCTTCCGAAGGGAAGGTAATTGGGTGCGGGGCGCCCGACGGGTGGGGTCCACCTGGGAAGTTCGGGAAAGGATGCATTGATCTCGTGGGCCACTGTGGGATTCCTGGAAGGCCGAGTGGCTGGTCTTCTTCCCACGTCGGCGGGCCTCTTGAAAGGTCGCTGACCAGCACTCTCGTCTCGCCGCCGCCGCTTGTCCTTGAGCTTTCGGGAGCCCAATGGGTTCTTGGAACGTAGAAATGCCTGGACGTTTTCCCACGTCTGCTGGCTTCTTGGAAGGTCGCTTGGACGCCTGTCGGTCTCCAAGACGGCGTTCGTTACAGCTCCTCCACGGACGGGAAGATCTCTGAAGGGGAGGAGTTTCCGCTGCTCTCCTGAAGAGATCAGCTTTGAGATCGTCGAGAGTGGCCAACACCCCAAAGAAACACAGACCGCAACATACGAATCCAGTAAGCGACGCCACCCCCTCCGCAATCACCAGGCCCGCAATCACAAAAATTAACTTGTCAAAGTACAGTACGTCCTCGTGGACAGGAAAGGTGACGTTTTTTCGCGCCACGCCATCCTTGCAAGTTTCCCAAAGCTTGGTCAGACTGGGATCGGCCCTCTGCTCTTCGATGAGCACTACCTTTGGTTCGGAGACGAGCTGTTCGAAGCCTTTTGAGGTAGGGGCTAATAGCACCCCATCTGTCTGCGTCAGCTGCTCGTCGGGGGTTTCCCTGTCTAGCGCGGGGGTTCTCTCACTTTCTTCCCCTTTCCTCGTCTCTTTAGGGCTACTCTGTTCTAAAACCATTACTGGAGAGTCTTTTAGATTTCCCGGGCTAGCATCCTAATAAGCAAACCGCGTGGACAGCTCACGAGCTTTAGCTCTTATGAGTGCCTGAACGAGACCCTCCCCGAGGCTTTTTCCCTGCTCTCTTAGAATCTTTTCTGTTCGGTTAGAAAACAAGTAACGGTACTGCGGCGGCAGTTTGTCCGAAACCGCCGCCTCAGTGCGAACCTCTCCGAACGGACCAGAAACGAGGACATCCGCCACGAGAAGACACACGCTCCCTTTGTCTAACACCGACTTGATCCAACTACACATTCCATTGTAGTTGGCTTCGGTGACATAAGTAAGGTGAACAAGGTCAATGGTGGCTCCACTGTCACGCAACACGCGGCATGCCTTCCCGTTTACCGTCATGTCGAACAGGTACGGGCTCAGGAGCTCATCATTCTCCGCGCACTGACTAGCGTAGGCGAAAACCACCCTTGGTTTAGTGCATCTTGCAGCAATGTGCCCTGTCTCATGGCAATTGAAGCACGTTATAGGCTTCCTTGCCTCGAATGCTTTCTTCTTTTGCCTATCGTCCGCGTCACTGCCCTGGGATGCTCTCGTTTCCTCACCCCCCCCCCCCCCCCCCCCCCGATTTTCCTCAGTGTTCCTTCCCGTAGGCTCTCGCCCTTTCCATCCCTTGCCGCGTCGCTCGTCCCAGTTTGTCTTTTCGAAGGTTTTCCCCGTTCCTTCTTTTTTGTTTCTGCGCGAGCTATACTCGTCCGCGAAATCCGCGGCCTTGTAGACGGAGTCTACGTCTGTTTTGTCTTGAATCCAAGTCCGTATGGGTTCACTTAGTGTCTTATAAAACTGTTCCAGCGCGACCACCTCCAGAATCCTTTCTTTGTCGTCATACGACTTGGCTACCTTCATCCATTCGATAAGATACGACCTCAGTTCGTACGCGAACTCCGCGTAGCTAGCCTCTGGCTTTTTGCTCACGCTTCGGAACTTCTGTCGGAACGCTTCCGCCGACAGGCGGTACTTTTTGAGCAAACAGCCCTTCACACACTCGTAATCATCGGCCTCTTCCGCAGTTAGCCTGGCGATTACCCCGGCTGCCTCGCAGGGCAGTACACCCAGCAACCTTCTGGGCCACGAGTCCCGGTTAAGACGTGCTCTTTCACACGCCCTCTCGAAGTTTCAAGGTAGAGACCCATGTCCTGTCCTGCCTTAAATGGTTGTATCAGCTTCGACATGTCATAGAGATTTCGGCTGCCTGCTACCTCCATCTCTGGTCCTCCGTTCGTCTTCCTCAGTTCCACCTCCAGACGAAGTTTTTCAAGTTCCAATTCTTTAAATTTTGCATCGTCTTCGTTTCGGTTTTTGATTCGTTTCCACATTACCTCAATTTCATCGTTGTCAAGACCCTCTTCCTGGATAGCCTTAACGAGCTCCATTTTTTTCATTGATGTGCCCGCCTCAACCCCAAGCTCTTCACACAAGTCGAGCAACTCCGATTTCAGCAAGCGCTGCAGCTCCATGTCCGCGACCTATCTGGGCGGCAAACTCTGCTCCACTACCAAGAAGTACCAACTTTAAAACTTCCAAACTTTAAGGTAGTCCCCACGCCCCTGCAATATTCTCAACTCTATCTTACAGGCCTGGCGAAAGAGAAAGGATGCCGTCACTCACCAGACTCGGATCACGGTCCATGGAATCTTTCGGTGCCGCAGCTCACTGGTCGTTGAACTCGATCCCACCGACTGCCATCCAGTTGTAACAGCTCCGGGGTCGTCCTTGTTGTCGGGCTCCGCTGGAGCCAGGCGCCGACCAGGACATCAGGCAGAAGGAGCTCGGAAGCAGGGCCGCTTTTGACAACGGGTTTACTTTACATTTGTACAGGGTCGAAAAACAGCATCAGAAGACAGGAGTCCCGAAAAAAAAAATTGGCTTGCTCTTTATGTTTATACAGCCTTGATGGAGATGCGCCTCAACGGGTAATCGGTCTCTTAGCTGTAGATGAGAAATTTAGCCAGTGCGGTAACCGCTAACCTGGGATTTTTAATGTGCATCACGCAGTAGTGATCACACGAACGCGTGCCGGTACGAAACTCATCCAGATCGAAACGGGCGGGGGCGGCGGGGATCGAGCCCAGGAGGTTCCCAGCGCAAGCTTTCGCTCCACGCTCCGAGCTGAGACGCGTTAGCCCACTCGGCCACTTCCTCCCTTACAGGAGTCCCGAAGAAGTACGCTTCTTTTAACGGGACGCTCTTCCCTACATTCCCCACGTAGGGATTTCAGCTAGCTATGTCAGCTCCTCCCCCACACACAGCGACACACCCCCGTCTCCGCCCACAGACGCCATCAACACCATGCAGATTAGCTGTCCCAAAGACGTGTCCGCTTGTCCCCCGAGGGGTCGGCGGGGTCGGCGCGGCGCGCATCCATGATTGCTGCTGCAGCGGCTTCCTCTTCCGAAGGGAAGGTAATTGGGTGCGGGGCGCCCGACGGGTGGGGTCCACCTGGGAAGTTCGGGAAAGGATGCATTGATCTCGTGGGCCACTGTGGGATTCCTGGAAGGCCGAGTGGCTGGTCTTCTTCCCACGTCGGCGGGCCTCTTGAAAGGTCACTGACCAGCACTCTCGTCTCGCCGCCGCCGCTTGTCCTTGAGCTTTCGGGAGCCCAATGGGTTCTTGGAACGTAGAAATGCCTGGACGTTTTCCCACGTCTGCTGGCTTCTTGGAAGGTCGATTGGACGCCTGTCGGTCTCCAAGACGGCGTTCGTTACACCAGGCACGTAGCCAGGATTTTGATTCGGGGGGAAAGGGGGGGGGGGGGGGGGGGGAGGGGGGGGCTTCATTACAAAATCCTGTATGAGGGGGAGGGGGGAGAGGAGGCCCTGCAAAATGTAAGATTTCAAGGGCGGGATCTATGCCCCCCCCCCCCCCCCCCCCCCCCCCCCCGCTGGCTACGTGCCTGCCAGGAGCATTCCCATTCCATACTCAGATATTTACTCTTTCAATGCAAAGCGTCTCAGGATGAAGTGAGTATACGTTAAGCGTTCTATGCACTGCGTTCTTGTGTCATGAAATGCTGCGGTATGAAATCTGCCCGAAGTAACAACTCTTGTGATAAAACATCTTGGAATGAAATGTCTTCGGTATGAAGTTTCCGCGACCAAGTGACATGGCGTGGTAAAGCTACTATTCGCATTGTATTGAGCAAAGGCGTGAATTGACATCTCCACTTATTTACCGAGTCTCAAGGACCTGATGACGTTCGCCCTTTTGCCACCAGGACGGCATGACATTGACGCGCGACACTGCTCGTCTTTTTTGTTGGGTAAAATGAGAGAAGTAAAGCAAATTATTGCCATTCTACACAAAGAAATATATATCACGTTGCTTATAAAAAGAAATTGGGGTGTGTGCAGGTTTATATGCCCTAGAACTTAGTCTGCCTCAACGGGCGACTCTTCTCCCAGCTGTAGAGGAGAAATTTAGCCAGTGCAGTACAACCCCTAGACTAGAGTCTTTAACCTACAGCACGCAGTAGTGATCCACGAGCACACGCCGGTACAATGCTCATCCAGATCGAAACGAGCAGGAATGGTGGGTATTGGACCCAGGAACCCTAAGTTCTGCAGCGCGAGCCCAGTTACCTCTCAGTGAAAGTTGACAGTGTCTCTAACTCTCGTTCACTGAGTTGCTGTTTATTTTCAAGTGTGCAGTGTAGTGATTTTTGTCTGATTTTTTTAACCTAGCTAAGTGCGCATCTGCTATCAGTATTAGACGAAAGGAACTTTCATTCGTTCCCAATTTCTGTATTAATTACGCACTCTATTTCTTGTTCATAACCTGACAACATTAATTAACAACTTTGTCTTCTACTACACTGATATTCAATGCGCAATTAAAGAACAGTGTGCGCTATGTTGGTTAATTGGTGAAAAGTGTTGTTTTATTTTAATCTATTATCTTCTCGACGTGCAGAAACACCGGACTTAATGAAGGTTTCTATTGCAAGCTTTTTGTCCGGTGTCCTCGGTACACTATTTTGTAATAAAGTTCAAGGTTCAAAGTTCGAGTTCGAGTGTAGCTCATTATTTGTCAATAACAAAGAAGCTTCGTCAAAGAGAATCCTTATTTATGTTCTTTTATACCTCATATTTTTATAGTTGCGCTACTGAAGCCTCCACGGCACGAATACAGTAGGGTGACCCCTAGTCCCCATGCAAAGCGCGCTTAGCTGGATTTGCATTAACTTGAAACCAGCAGCTTGTGGAAATACAGATCCGGTAAAAAAGTTGCCATGAGCAAAGTGCGACTATGTGTATCTTGTCCCATTTCAAAATTCCAGCTATAATTCGACAACTGGCGAAATATGTCTATGGTATAACAAGACTTTGGCACGAAATTTTTCGAGGCGAGTTTTAAACAATATTCAATTCAATGTTTATTTACCATTTTTTACAATGAATAAGTCCGAGACATCTCACGTTCCCCAAACTTTATTCCAGCGTCCATAGGGGTTCTTGAGCGTATACTGCATTCAATCATGATCTAATCATCTGTTTTCCTTCAATCATTCCAACCAATCAGGAAGGCAATTTCTTCATCTCCGACGGCTATGCTCTTTCGGTGACAAAAGCAACGGTCCCCTTGTTTGTGGCTTAGGCAGCGTGCAACTTGTGGAACGGAACCACGCTCTGTCTGTCAGATGCTAGGCTAATGAAGTTCAAATCCATGAATCGGTGTTTCAAATATATTGGGGGCGCAGAACCTCGAGGATACCCGAACATGTGTCGCTCAGGGTTCTCCCTCGCTCTTGGATGTTCATGAGTCTTGAATTCCCCGTACTTTCAATAACTTCTATCATACAATTGCCTTTTTTCTGACAAAAACTGAATTGGGATATAGACCAAGTACTGTTGGTGCCTCGAATGCGTCTCCGATTGCTGCGTTTACCGCGTCCTCATTTTCAATACCTCCATGTCCGCCTAATGACATCGTAAAAGTCTTATGATGTCTCCTGCAACGATCGTTGTAGTTGCACAGCAGCAAAGGTGGGTACGGTGAACGCCTGTCCTACTGAAGGTCGCTCTCCAGCTTTCCACTAGACGAAAGCTTTGGCAGTCAAAAGTTGGGACGCTGCGAGGTCAAAGCTGTTAAGTTCGCTTCTTTCTTTTTTTTTTTCAGAACTTTTACGATTAACTATTAGGACTGTGACATCCGACAGGATGACAGCCGGTTCCCGTGTCGTCATTTGGTGCCACTTCGAAACCACTTTTGAGGCATGGGCGGTATAAAACTCTAAACCCACAAGTGAAAGACGCGTTTCAGGCAATGTAATACTATGTACGTTGCTTAGACGAAGGCTCTCACCTCGTACCGACCGGATGCCTGTCCAAGAGGCACGTTCCCTTATCTCCCACCTCCCCTACTGTGAACTCTCCAGTGCGCTCGACCCGTGTGTGCGTGCGCATCTGTGTGCGTCACTATAACGGAATTGACGCTATAAACGGGAAGAAATTTACAGTGCGTGGCTTATGTGACCGCTCCCATCCTGTAACGATCCGGAGGTGTGTCCAAGCGGCGAGCCAACGCCACTAACGCCTGTCTGACAAGATTCCACGCGAGCCGGAGATTCGCGCAAGAATATTAGTCTCCGATTATCCGCTACGTCGAGCAGGACGCACGTGACCTTAGAGATGGAGGGCCGTCTTTAGATATAGTATGCATGAGTCTTAGTTTCGCGAAATTCCAACCGCTATGCAAAACCAAAACAAAAAAAAAGACAGGCGAAGAAGACGACAGATAAACTTTCGGTGCTGAAATTTGGTAATTCTGCCCATTATACCCCACAGGAAGCCCCAAATTTATTCGGTTCTTCGGTTAATTTATTTTTCGTTAAATAAAGAGCAAAGCAGCAATAATGGGAAAAGCTAGTTCCCCGGTTAAAACGTGGGGCTTTAAACTGCCAAGGTGCGGATCTCGCACTCGCGAGTGATGGAGCACCGAGTTATCGATCGCAGACTTTGATGACTGTTATGATTTGTTGTTGCTTGTATTATTATTATTACTGGTATTTATCCATCGGTAATCAGGTAAAATCCAGGTGCATTCTGAGCATCTCTGCATCCATCGAGAAACAGACAAAGAAGAAGTGTAAAGAGTAGTATAACTACCAAACAGGCATTCTCAGAAGTACTGCATGAATGCCGCACGCGAAGGGCTTGGAAGACCATCAATCAATGTTCCTTTAGACAGTTTGGAAAATTACTCGGGCGAGCTTTATATTGCGCTCCCATTGACTATGCAGTCTCAGCAAAACAGTGACGTCCACCTCCGTTGCCACTAAGGCTGCATTTATTGGCGCATGCGCACTTAACATACTTCTTGTGGTCTTCCAAGTGCATCGCATGGTAGTATAGATATACAAGCGGCTGACATTGCGACTGAGGTGATGGCGAACGTCATTCAATTTACTGCAAATCGTACTCGCGTCACGATTTGCATAGAAAATATGGACGCCACTTCGCTCCGGTGGCGCTGTTTCAAAGTATTACGCGCAAATTATAAGCTTCTGGCATACCTGTGTAAGCGTAACAAAGGACAAAAGAACTCCGCGCTTTGAACGGCTCTGTCGAGCACCTGTGATTGTGCGGATCATGAATGTTTCAAGGCAGTATGCTCCCGCATGTTAAGGTTCGGCTTCGCTCACACTTATGGTGAGATAGCCTTGTGCATATGCATGGGCAGTGTTGCAGTGCCCGCAGATTTCACGTTACGACAAACTTGTCTATTAACAGTGAGTTGGTCATTGGATTCTACTTTGAGCAGACCCGAAACCTTGTTGACGAGTTACACTCGGGTTATTCAATATCAGACACAAATATTGATTGAACCCTGCTCTCGATCGGAGCGGCGCGTGAAGGTTTGGAGAATTCAAGCGACGCGAAATTTTGCCAGCGGGCTGCAATATGCTTGAGTGGGTAATGTGTACATTGGTAATTGAAATAAACGACCGCCGACCTCATTTTAGCCGCTTCTGATTTTAGACGGCTGCATACATTAGTCGCTAATGAATACACTGGACTCTTAGGGTTTATTTTCAGTTTTGCTTTGAGTGTTCTGAATGAACTAAAGTCTTTCTGGCAGTTATTATTTTAATTATATGCTCTCGCGTGCATTTGCAGCTCGAGCAATTTAAAGCCTCACTATAGTAAATTCTGTTTGTTTGTTTCTCTATATGAAACATATTTACAACACCAGAATTTTCACTATATCAGTACTTCACACCCCTGCGCACAAATATGACGAACGCATTTCAAATGCGCTTAACTACATTATTGTCTTCCTATCAGTATTTATTATGGAAGCTCTTTTTGTATATTATGCTACTCTTGCTCTACTCTCTGATTACTGCTGTTGGAACCAGGAATATACCTCCCAACATACTTTTTATGTACAATATTTACAAAAGAAATGAAACTGTCCTGGGCATCGCTCGATGTAGCCGCCGGGCCGCTCGGTCGCCGAATCTCCCCAGGTGATGTCTCGTTCTGTGTGTTCGCGCCGAGATGCTTCTTTTTCATCGTCGCGGAAGCACCACTAGCTCGGCTGCTACAGATGCCCCCCCCCCCCCCCCCCCCCTGGACAAGTGGCCTGGGCCACTTGCGCACCAAGTGGGGAGAGCGTTGGAGCATTGTTCTGCAACACAGGGGTAGTAGTTGTGTCGAGGGCTATGGTGAAAGCAGGTTTTAGTCGGTCCAGGGAAACTGTATCTCGACGTGCCTGTATAAGTACCGTATAAAACTTCGGTGTTCTGCCTACGACCTGGTATGGGCCATCGTATAGAGGTCCGAGAGGTTTCTTTACCGCATCCCGACGTATGAGTACGTGTGATGATTGGGCGAGGGCAGGATGAACGAAGACTTGTCGTGCGGTAGGTTGCCGTGTCTGTACTGGGCGCAAAGAGTTCATGGCTTCCCGGAGTCGTTGTGCGTAGGAGGTGGGGTCCATTATTCTTTGTGCCGTTGATGGTTCAACCATGTCAGCAGGGAGACGAAGGGGAGAACCGTACACGAGTTCTGCCACTGTACAACCCAAGTCGGGCTTCAAAGTTGATCGCATGCCTAGTAACACCACTGGTAGGTTGTCAACCCATGCATCGGGAAAGGTTTGTGCTCGGAGTGCAGACTTCAGCTGACGGTGGAGTCGCTCGACGAGGCCATTCGCAGCAGGATGATATGCTGTCGTGCGCGTCCGTACTGAGCCCAGAAGAGATGTTAATTCTTTAAATATGGCGGACTCAAACTGGCGCCCGCGATCGGTGGTGATTGTGGCAGGCACACCGAAGCGGCTGATCCAGCTGGATATGAAAGCGCGTGTTACTGTTTCAGCGGTGATATTTTCTAGTGGTACCACATCTGGCCAGCGAGAAAATCTGTCGACGCATGTCAATAGGTATGAAAAATTCCGTGAAGTTGGAAGTGGACCAACATTGTCCAGATGGACGTTCTCAAAGCGTGTGGATGGAAGAGGAAACTTGCCAAGTGGTGTCTGGGTGTGACGCTGCACCTTCGACCTTTGGCAGGCAAGACAAGAGCGTACGAATTCCCGTATGTCGGCGTTGATTTTGGGCCATACGAAACGGTTCGTTACCAGCTGTCGTGTTGCGCGTATGCCTGGGTGGCAGAGGGAGTGAAGTGACGAGCACACCGCATGACGCAGTTGGCGTGGCACATACGGGCGGGGTTTTCCTGTCGAAGTATCACATATCAAAGTGATACCATGATCAGGGAGGGTTACCTCTTCGAGGACGAGGGACGTGCCGGTCTTCATGATGGATCGAAGTTCTTCGTCCTGTGCTTGAGCCGCAGCTAGTTCAGAGTAGGTGAACTGATCTTTCTCTGCGTTGAGGGCATTCAGCTCCAGACGTGATAATGTGTCTGCGACGGTGTTTTCTTTTCCTTTCACGTGTCGGATATCGGAAGTGAATTCCGCGATGAAGGAAAGATGTCGCAGCTCTCGTGGTGAATGATTTTGGTTCGATGACTGAATGGCATAAACCAGCGGTTTGTGATCCGTCGCTATGAACTAGCTGCGGCTCAAGCACAGGACGAAGAACTTCGATCCATCATGAATTCCGGCATCAGAAGGTTGCGTGTTCAAATCACGTCCGGGTCACCAATTATGTTGGAACCAGGAGTATACCTCCCAACATACTTTTTATGTACAATATTTACAAAAGAAATGAAACTGTCCTGGGCATCGCTCGATGTAGCCGCCGGGCCGCTCGGTCGCCGAATCTCCCCTGGTGATGTCTCGTTCTGTGTGTTCGCGCCGAGATGCTTCTTTTTCATCGTCGCGGAAGCACCACTAGCTCGGCTGCTACACTGCTATTATTGTTGGCGCGGCTAATCTCTGGCTGGAGATTATGATAGTAGACCATAAAAGCACACACTAACGCAGCATAACACGTATGAATAAGCATCTTGTTCATCTATAAGAAGAAAACAGACATTCTTGTTGAGTCCTTACCTGTCGAAATATTATTTCTTTCGTCGAAGACTTAGAAAAAAAAGTGAACTAAATACAAAAGACATATATGATCTATTAATATATCTGCTTTCATTGATAGCGAGGACTTCAAACTAGCTAAATAGTTTCAATAGGAAACGAATGTTTTAAGCGTGGCTTCCAATCCCGTGCGTGTTAATGCGCATTGAATCTACATGTTCACTGTTGATCAGAGCCAAGTGCCTTAGCTTTTATACATCCTTCAACGCTCAACGAGCACTGCTTGGCAGTCTATACGCTTAGGCGTTCCGGAGTGAATACGAAATCTCGGTGGCACTAAGAACACCAATCAAGGGTCTACTTTGAAGCAGTTTAATAAGTCATTAGAGTGATAGGTATCGTAATCCAATGGCAGTCAAGTTGCAGCAGTAAAGCGGTGGGCCTCATTGCTTAAACGCCATAACCACTGGGATCGCGACACCACTCGCCCGTCTCGTTGGCTGAACTGATTAAAGGAAGAGCAGTGATCATAGTCCGATCGCATCACGGGGCGGTAGACAAGCAAGGCGCCTGACAGTGTACACAAACGCGATTAATCTAATGCGGTCGAATGGATTGACTTCCGGGACTTCTCTCGCGCCACCTCAGTTGGGCACTGTCCGCCCTTTCCTGCGCTTTCTCGTGAACTGCTGTTTCATCTATTATTCGATCACCCTTCCTGCGCGATCTTTCGGGTAATTCGCCTTTTCTTATAGGGACGTAAATCTTCCTTAATTGCTCTTCCCTAGCCTTTGGATCGGGCCTTCCGGAAAAGCTGGCGCCAGAAACGTCCACTCCTCAAATGATGTTGCCCGAATAAACTCGACTCGTAACAGACGGTGAGAGTGCAGGCGAGCTGGTGGTAGCTTATCATGTCGTATTACACCTGAGACTGCGGTGGAAGAAATCGGAAGAACTTTCAGTAGAAGGAACAGACACAGAGAACGTCTCAAGAGACGTTCTCTGAGACGTTCTCTGTGTCTGTTCCTTCTACTGAAAGTTCTTCCGATTTCTTCCACCGCAGTCTCAGGTGTAATACGACTCGACTCGTAACATTCGTACGTATTCACCGAACTACGTTACTGACTTCGGAACGTTGCATTGGTATAAAGCGAGTGTCCGCTTTCATCAATGAAAGCCTAAGAAACAGAGGGCTTATTTGTCCAGGCTCCTTGCTTCGTCATTCTTCCTTCGGCAAACTTATGAGCCGCTCTCTTACTAGGCTACGGAGCGAGAATGAGATGATCGGAACTCAACATACAATGGGTTTCTTAAGATGCCAGAAAAATGCATCAGCGTCCATTGCTCCATGGTTTCGGATGAATGATTCTTGGCGGTGCTGTTGATGTTGTTTTAGCCAGTTTGTCACCCCGATGTTTGTGGGTAAAACATGTGTATCATCTCGCGCTTCGTCTAATATTTTCTTCTGTCGCTGATGGAAAGGGGAGGCTTAGTGAAGCGACGCTTCTCTGCTTTGTTTTTTCTACTTTACCCTCATCATTAGAGGGAAAGGAGTAAGGCTGAAATTCGGAAGCTCTAATTCGTTCTACTGTTCAATTAACTTTCTTTCTTTTTTTTTCAGTGCGGCGATTTTGAATTTGTTAACATCTTGTTTCGAAAAAAAAAATTCTAAAAGTTTTGCGCAAGGCTGATGTAAATGATGTATTGTGCCACTTAATAGGTTTTGCGTATAAGTTAACTTTTATGCAGACATTTTATTAGTCTCAATGTTTGTTCGCAATATGTATAATATTTCGCAACCTTCGCTGATTGTGGCATCTTATAACAACCTCGACACACATCACGTTGACATATGCGCGACACTTTTTCGTGCCGCTTTTTAGTTAGATATTGCAAGGAGCTCGTAAACTAAGTAAATTTCCGACAAAAGTAACATTTATGCTCACGTATGTTTTTAATATTTTTAATGTATTTATTGTTTTGTTTTTCTTTTTTGTTTAGGTGTACCTAATTGAAAACTGAGATGCGATAGGTTTTGGGCGCTAGAAAAAAATATTTATATTTAAAGATACTCACGGTTATACATAACTAATCATGCACGTTGAACGCCGAGCTAGTGCAAAGTAGGGGGGAGGGGGGATCTGATCTCTCCTTCCTTAATATGCCGTGATCGGCAAGCTAGTAAAAAGAGTCGGCAAATGATTTCATCTTTCCAGCTTTCATGCGAACACCCTGAAAAGAAACGCGATCTAAAAGCGGATCCCTGTTCGCGATTTCGCATGCGAAGACGGCTACTTCGCTTCTTCCATCGCGAAGGTCCATAATTTACCAAAAAGACGAAAAAAAAAAAAAAAAAAGTCGAAAGAAACTACGTTACCAAAGCACGTATCAAAAACGGAGGTCAGTTTCCTTCCCCTTTCCCCCTCCGAGGTCACGAGGAATGTTTCACCTTGAAGTTGACTGCAAAGGACGCCACGAGCCAACTGGGCCAATTCAATACCCTGCGAATGTCACGTGACCCCACAGGGAGAGGTAAGAGCACACCTGCGGCGCGTAGTGACGTCACATGTGAGATGTGCTGGATTCAGTGGTGTGGCTCGAAACCTCCCCCCCCCCCCCCCCCCCCCCCCGGGTCATCGCACTGTGACACGGAGTAGGTATCTTTTTTTTTGTTTTTGAGGGTAAACGCGCTAAAAACAACGGTCGAGTAAAATAAACGAAAACACAGAGCGCTACAGGCAACAAAAGTTTATTTTCAGAAAACGCGCATATATATACGCCGTGAAAGCGCGCCATGTGCTACAGGAATGCGACATCACCCAATCAGTGTTCGTCTGTCCGCTACCTACATTACGAAAGATTTTAAAAACGCCACCTCAGAGCCAAACAGGGCTATCGATGGAGCGCTGACACACGTTCCTTCAACGCACTCAGATATGAAAAAAGCTTCGGATATCTCCCTTGTCATTTTGTTTCGGTTTCGGGCCAACATAATGGTGTTGTCAAACTTCGGGACACACCCATATCTGTCACAGTGCACAGCCAGATTTCCCGAGGACGACGATCGAACTGGCAGTGCATGACGATCGAACTGACAGTCCCTGAGCTTATCACTTAAACAACGTCCCGATTGGCCTGTATATACTTTGCCACATGATAAATTAATCTTGCGCTTTCACCCTTACAAACATGGATAACCAGCTAGCCCAAGTGCATACCCTTCTACGGAGTAGATATACCTCTCTTTAGCCCTAAGGTGATGGTGCGGCGGAAGCTCCGTGCTCGCTGGACCGGACGTACGTCGGTCGTTTTCACCTCATGATCACGTTACTTTCCATTCCCACGTAGCTTCCCCTGCACTGTCAGCCCAGGGTGAACGGAGTCGCACGAGGGCGACGAGCTCACGAAAGGGCAGGTCTACGTACTTCCGCTCCCATCTTAGTGTGCCCAGATTCCAGAGTGTTGCAACGGCTTGATGGGGGTCACGTGTTTCATGAGTCGCGTTTGCGATACTAGCTGCGAAGTGGTGACGGAAGCGATGATCGACTGCAAACGCATCTTCCTCTCCACCCGCTTTCCCCTTTGCCACGCGACGACGCAACGATGCAAACATGCAGCCCATCGGCGCAGGAGGCGTCCGCCATTAAATTACAAACACGCTTCTGGGTACGAGTTGTACCCTCTCTGAAATCTTGGCTCTCTAGCCCATCTGGGGCACACCTGGCTCTCCCTCCCGGGACTCGACGACGCAAGAGGGATTCGAGGGGCGCCGGGAAGCGCGGCCTTTGGGGCTGGAAAGGGGAAAGTAGCCGCAAGGTGTGCTTGACCTCGCGGATCGTTTAATCATTCAGAGGGCGCCGGCACGCGAACGACATCGCTCGGCGTCGCGTGTTCCTGGGAGCTTCGAGCTCGCAAGAAAACTGCTCTTCGCGACTCGAACGGTGCGCCTACATTCCCGTTCCAGCGTTTCATATTTTTGGCACCAAGCCGCGGAAGTTTGCGCTGCGCGTTTGGACAGGTGCGAGATCGCCGTCTCTAAATGTCGCGTCTTTGCTGCTGGGTGGAGTCTCCTCCTCTGGAGTTGCCCATAGAGCGAGACTAGTACGTGACGTGTTACAAGTAACGCGTTACTTTGTGAATGGTTACACGACGAAATGCTACAAGAAAATACCAATAAACAGCGCGCTATATCTTGTACACTCCTGCTTGCCCATGCAGGATCGACCACGTGTTACCGAAGAGTGCGAAAGAGGATTCCGCAGTTGGAAGCCTGCCTTCCGCCGCTCGCCCGCGTTTCCTCCCTCCCCTCCGTCGTTTTCTCCAACTGGTTCTGTACATACCTCTTCCGGCATTCCTTTCGGCACAGGGGAAAACGCTGCACGCTTTGCAGAAGGTCTATTGACCCCTGCGAAATTTTGTAGGAAGAGGGCGTGCGGAAAAGAATAGACCTGCTTTCGAGTAAGCGTTATGTTCTAGAAACCGAAACGATTAAAAATCCCGGAATTCTGCGACGAAAGGCTCGAGGGTGGCAAACGACTGAGTAACGAAGCGCCGCAACCCGATATTTACCAGTACTGTCAACGAGAGAAAAACCAAAGTACCATCTCGTTAGGAGCCGTGAGCCGTTTTGCACCCATAAGCTGCGAAAACGTTAAAAACAAACTGGCCACAAACAAAATTCGAGGTTTATTTTGTCGGCGTATCCGTTACGTTCCTTCCGAGCTATTAGATGGCACACGCCGCGCCACTGCACGGAGATTGCGGCGACGGAAGGGCCATAAAACGCAGCGATGGCCGGCAATGCTTGTCTTGGCGACGGCGGAGCGCCGGGCGATGCCCCATCGAGGGGTACGCCCATCACGTGTCCTTTCTCGGAGAGAGTGCGGAAAGAAGTGCAAACGGTTTCTCCGCTCCGGGCGGCAACAAAGTGGCCAGACAGGCGATAGGAGCTGAACATTCAATGTGCTTTCAAATGCTCGACAAATATATCGTTAATGTTCCAACCGCGCATTCGGAATCGGGGTCACCGAAGTGTCTGATGAGGCGGTCGTAGCGGTTAAGGTTTTAACGTGCAAACGTGAAATTCCGAAATATTTATCGGTTCGCGCGCTCGTAGATAGATCTACGCACTACATGCTGATAGTAGGAACGTTCGCTTATATTATTATATCCACACTCGTTTTACAAGACACGTACACTGCACGGCAGCGTTAGCCGAACACGACCCTCTTTCACAATTTACTTCAAGAGAGCACTGGGGCCATCAAAATGTAACTCTAGGGTTGCCACCCCGACTGAGCACTTTCCATCGCTAGAGTAGTTTTGATGGCAGTCCTTGCGTATTGAGAAACAACGAGCAAAGAAAACAGGCTTATTCTCAATAAAAGTGTCGTGGAGTGTACATTGTATATTTGCAGTCGTAGCATCGTGTTTTCGGGTGTTCATGCTTCAGCTCACATGCCCCGGTCTTGAAATAGCCGATCCCGAAATAAGGAACCAAGTTCTCCGCCCCATCAATTAAGCATGTAAACACGAACGAATAATATATATACAATTATTCGCAAATTCGCCTTTTCATGCCCAAAAATCTTACTCGAATTACTGCAGACCTAGAAAACCCGACGTGGTTTAAGAACACACAGAATAATAGAAATCTTCTCTCATAAACGCGTTTTTTTTTATGTTGCTCGTGAGCAACATTGGGCATTTGCAGCGCTACTTTAAGTCCAGAATATAAAGCGTCAAAAAAAAAAAAAAAAAGAAAAACGACAGGACAAAGAGGCCCTTCGTCTTGTTTACTCTCCTCTTTGTCCTGTCGTTTTTTTTTTTTTTTTTTTTTTTTTGCGCTTTATATTTTGAAGATGAACCAACTGGCCCAAATTTCCACTTTGCTACTTTAAGTCGAACGGCTAAGAACAATTACGATTTGGGAGAAGTCACAGGGGCATTTAGAATTTTGTACACTAAAGAAAGGTGTAACAGGATTTGCGCTATCTGCGCCCGTTTCTCTTCCCCTATAGACCGTTCCATTAGGGTCATAGCAGAGAGGGTAAAAGAGAAAAAAATGCCCTCCCCCTCTCACCCCGCATATCGTCCGCTCCGCCGAGTGGGCTGTAGCTAGCGTCCGGCTGGCGTGCAAACTCTGTTTAAAATCGCGTCATTTTGGGAACTTTCAAGCGCAGATTCGCAGATTTTGGTATGCCAGTTGTCCTGTAATATTATGCTAGATAAAAAGACTCATAGGGTGCAAATAAAAAAAAAAAAAGGAAAACTGTGTCAGATTGGCCGGTTTCTTTGGCGAAAAGTAAATCCGGTTGCTGTACCTTTTTTACTATAGACCTTTTCATTTTAGTAGTTGCCTCACCGGCGGACAGAGGGCGCTGACGCACTCGGCGCCATTAGGTTGCTTCAATTTGGTTGGTTTCGGTTTCAACGTGAACGCGGCTATGATGCGTTTTACGTTGTTTTTGCTTAATATTGTGATACGATTATTTTCCTGGTAGCACAAAACCAATGATGCAGTAGTACTGAGGCACTTTGATGACTACGAGTTGCATTCTAGCTTAAATTGTGGGCTTTTTTAAGCAACCCCTTCGATGTATCTGATTATGGTCGGTTGCGAAACGCCTGACTGATGTACAAGGAAGATTGCCATCGTGTATGGCCGTACCCGATGACACCAGTTTCCAGAAAAATAAACTAATGAAGAGAGTAACATGTGAATGTAAAGAGGGAAGCATATCGACAGCTTGATTAGCAATGTTCTGAATCGGCCAGAACAGATGAACTCACGAGTTTACTTCTCACTGTTTGGTTTTCGTGGGCACCCAACCTTTAGTGAACTTCGCAGAATAAAAACGTATCGTGTAATGACGCAGATAATTGATATAAACAAATAATATTGTCCCGGTCTCTTTTTTAATTTAGTACTCGAGCATGTTTTGACAGGCTTTGTGGGGAATTTTTTTTAAATTATCAATCCTGCTAAAGTAATCATAAGCAGCATTTCTCGATGTTTGCCCTAAAAAATACATTTTTTTATATTAACATTTGCCTACTCAGGATATGATATTAGTGGCAAATTAAATCTGGCATTTGTCTTCCGTAAAATTGGCCAAATAAAATTAAAGGGCGCAGGGGGACAAATACCTCGGAAAGTTTGGCTGAATTCTAGCGCTAGGCACCACTTCACGGACTTGTGTGAACAAATATTTATTTCTTAGAACAAATTCGCTTTATAAATTTCGGCGTAGCCAGCAACAAAAAGTAAACTTCTATTCGCCATCGACAATCCTGCACTCAAATAGCTGTTATGCGGATGGCTTTTATGTTGTTGTTGTTTTTTGTTTTGGGGGGGGGGGGGGGGGGAAGGGGGGGGGGGGGGCTCAATTATTGCGGATTTTAGATACTGGCAAAAAACAAAACAACGTAAGGAAAAAAAAAACAAAAAAAACACGTCGTCATTATTGCGCATGCGCCGAACCCAAGCCGCGTTTTGGATTTGCAAATAGAAACGACGTTATTTTTTTTGGGCACGCTATTCTAAAACTCGCTTCTGTTAAGTGTATGTGGCAGTTTCTTACGCGGGAGGTCCCAACCTTTGTGTTAAGTAAATTAAGTGGAGGGCATTGGTTATCTAAATGTAATCAATAAATCATTTGAATGACCGTCGAAATGGGAGCGAGCATGGTATACAATTTTATTAACTTCATAAGCAAACCGACCAACCGAATGTCTACGTCGCAAAGAGATTGAGAACCTCATACACATGTAGGCGTGATATTATGAACAAACAAATTGCTTGATGCTGGCGTACCTTTACTTTTAGCCTCAGTTAAAATACAAGTTAAACGTTCGTTGTCTATCTCCTCCGCAAGTTTCCTCACATAACCAAACGAAACTGTTTTCGGTATATTATGAATACAAAGAACGATACTTTCAGGGAATAGAGATGGTCTCCTTTTGTTTACTATTCTTGACGCCTTGCGAACCTAAATGCGCGATATAAATATACGAGCTTCTTACTGGGAATGTTCCGCCACCATTAGTAAACAAACCTCAGGAGTCGTCGAGTAGACGTATCCAACTACAGTTTCCAAAGTAAGGCAAGAAAGCGCGGTGAAACGCGACGAAAAACTCAAATACAACGCATCCGCCAAGGCGCGGAGGGGAGAGCGGAGGAGCAAGTTGAAGCAACCTAATGGCTGCCGCGTCACGTGATTCCAAGATGGCAGCGCCCATGCGGAGGAGGATGAAATGGTCTATACAAAGTTCGTACTGGTGTAGGCCTTTAGCGATCATGAGTGAAAGACTGAAATAATAAATGAAACGTGCTCTCCTGCCGCAATACACGCAGTAGTTGAGGGTAGTACTGCCGGCTGACTCAACTGCTATTTAAGTAACGGAAAAAAGATATGCTAGTTGATCATTTAGCAAAATAGAACAACAGAGAGCTATAGGCTGATTTTGGAGTAGCCACAACTATTCTAAGAACGCGAACCACTTCACAACTCAGCCACGAGCGAGAGTTCGATGTTCGCTAGAGCCCGCCGATACAGCCCAAAGATGGAGATCGGCAACCTCCCGGTTTGTCGTCTGCTAGCGGAGTCGGGCGAGTGCCCTCTCTCTCGTTTTACCCCTCCGAACCCACTGAACTTCCCGGATGTGTGGAGAGGGCGCTCGGTCGAACAAAATGGTGCCGCCCAGAAAGCGCTAAATGGAATGGTCTATACTTCGTTTCAGCTTCGGTCCGAGCGCGGCCGATGTTATGAGCCGAAGGGCCAATCAAACAGCGAAAGAGGCACAACGTCACGGCGTGCTCTCTGCAGTTGATAGGACCAGCTGGTATTCGCCGTCTCTCTGTGCGTGCTCCTCCGCCGGCCAGTCTTATCAAGCGCCGAGAGCACGCCATGACGCTGCGCTTTTTGCGCTGTTTGATTGGCCCTTCCACTGATAACATCGGCCGCGCTCGGACCGAAGCTGAAACGAAGTATAGTTTTGAGGCCAGTGGTGCACACCATCCTACCTCGCGTTGGCTTTGGTTTGAAAGGAAGAGCGATCTGTTTTGAATCTGCATTGCGACGCTCCACTGCTAAGCTTATCCTATACTCGCTCTCGCGACAGAGGGCGGTGTACATTCATTGAGGCGCACGTGGCGCCGAATACAATAAATCATTCTGGAGCCCTGGCTCCTAGCCAACGCCGGACATCAAAGGGTTAAACCGTTGATAGCAACTGTCTGGAGAAAAGCCAGCAACTGACAACGGGTGGAGCGTGGCCTATCATGATCAGGCATCGTGACTCGGCGTTGTGATTGGCTAATACCGCAACCTCGTTGGTTGAGGAGCGAAAATGAGACGCTCGCCACGCCCTGTGTTCCTTACGATCTCAGTGAGTATGGACTCTCACAAGTCCGTGGGTGCATACGGCGAGAAACCGATGGAGAGGAGGACGCCGAGCAATGGGCAGAATTATCATCGGGGAGACACAAAGGCCTTTATTTCGCTCAGTGTGAGAACGAGAAACGCAGGACGCTGGCGTTCGACGTTGATACGCGTACTAAAGGCTCCGTTATACTCGTATCTTGAGTGCACCAAACGCGGCGTAGAGCAGAACGCACGTGTTTCATTGTCCGGCAAGCAGGAACTCGATACCTGCGACCAATCAGTATCTACGTGCCCTACGCTACGCCGCGTTTGTATAATGTAAAGCAGAGTATAAAGGCTTGGTTCACACAGTTGCGTCGACCCCGTTGCGTTGTGCAGCACAGTGCCTCTTCATTGGCTCGTCGCACCGTGTGGTTCTCCTTAGGGCCACTGCCTTTGGGAGTTCCACGTTCGCGGCGAGACGCTCTACCGCGAAGCGGGTTCGTGCTCGCGTGGCATGCTGCTCGTTGAGCGCAAACAAACACCAGTCACGTTGGTAACGGTGATAAACTGTTTATTTACAATGAAACAAAATAACAACAAAACAGCGACTATAAGCTGGTGAACGCCGTCGGTGTAGAGATCGCCCACGGCCGAACGGTCGTCCACAAAGGTACAAAGTACGGGGTAAACGCTCACCGGTGCGCCGGAAGGGTCCCCGTTGTCGCCGCCGCCGAATCCCAGGAAGAAGAGAGAAGCGAGACTGCTGTCCGCTGGTTTTAAGATAACGGCGGGGGCGAAGTGGCCAATCAAGGAGCGACACGTCGATCTCCTTTGTGCGGGGGTCCGTTACGGAAATCGCCCCAAGGGGGGAGAGGAGGAAGCCACTCACAGTGGTAAGCAGCGCCACCTCTCGCTACAACAGCGCGGCCGCCACGGCGCGCCAAAACGCTGACGCGACAGAATGTTGAGGGATCACAATCCCCACACTCCCCCCTCCTTAGCCAATAGTCACCCGCAAACGGGTGGACCAACACAAACACACAACAACTAGACTAAAATAAGAAAAAAAAAAGAAAAAGGCCGCCACGGGACACAACAGCCCGGCTCATTGGTCCATGGTCCAAAAGTTCGTACAGCGGTCCCTCACCAGCGGTACAGCTCCCAGTTGCAGTCGATCGGTTGCGTCATCCCGTGACCGCCGCGCACGTGGCGGGTCACCTCCTGAGCACTCAGGCCGGGGTAGGGCGTCGAGCCCAAATTGACGAATGTCCCATAGCAGCAGTCCGACAGCCCAGACGTCGGACTTGAAGGGCGTCCTTGGCCTTTTGGTGGTAGACGTCCCTCTCGGGGTCCCAGTGCTCCTGGAGAGCCCGAAGTCGGCGACCCAGCAGCCGTGTCCGTCGACGAGCACGTTCCGGGCGACCAGGTCCCGGTGGATTAACCCTCGGCTGCCGATGTAGTGCGTGCCCTACGAGCCCTGCTGGGCGAACTGCGCCAGGTCCCTGGGGCCCTTGGACTTGTTGCGGGACGACGGGAACAGCTGATCCCTGGTCGGCGAGCTTTCCGACCGCGGCGCGGGTCCCGAAGATGATGAGCGGCACTCCCTGGCCGGATGTCGATCTTGACGGCCCACGAAAACGACGGGTTGCTGGTTTGGTCCGCGGCCGGCTGAGGTAGTGGGGCCGCCTGACGAATCACGCGCAGCTCTGGACCCTGGACGCCGTTGAACTGCCGTGGCCCGGAGAAAGCAGCTCATGAGTCACGAACGGCGCGAAGCAAAGGCTGGAGGTCCTCTTGTGCGGAACGTACTGCGGTAGAATGACCACTTGGTCTCCTACCGCTTGTGACGACGCTCGCACCGCGCTCTTGCGTTGACATGTGGCACACGTGAGCGTAGGTGGCATTAACTGACCAATGGCAGTTACGCGTACCCTTTCCCTCGGAAGCCGTGTTTGAGGGATTCCCCTACGGGTTCATCCGGGAGCGAACGCTGAGGTGACGTATCTAGGTCACTGCTTGCCAGTAAACAATGGTGTCTGGCGCGTTCGCGAAGGCAGCAGGTGTATTGTGCTTTGCACTTCCCTTAATGTGACATTTCGCCACTTAATGGGGCTGCCCTTACGAAAACTTCGGATAATAGTTCCTCCGTCTACGCAGATTGTAGCGAGACGCCTGTTGTTCATCGTCAGCGTTATCTCGCGCTGCGGGTGCATGTTTTTGCGGGGGCTGAGTTTGCTCGTTGACCCCGTTTTCCCTCTCATGGTAGGGTTTCAGATCGCACACATGCACCGGCCCACCGACTTTTCTTGATTGCAAGTTTGTCAGCTTGTACACGAGTGGGGAGAGAATCCCTTGTACTCGGTACGGGCCACACCACTTCGGAGCCAAAGCGGCCGAGAAGCCTTTGCTGGCATCACTCAGAACATGGTTGCGTCTGAGGACGAGATCGCCCACTTTGTAGCGGAGATCTCGATGCGAGCGGTCGTACTGAGCTTTTTGTTTCGCTCGCGCTACCCCGAGATTGCGACGCGCCTCTGAGAAGGCTTCCGTCATCCGAGTTTGTAGCTGCCGCGCGTGGTCCGTTTGCGTCGGCTGCGCGTTGTCCACCCCGGCTCTCACCCCTAGGACAAGGTCCATGGGGTTCGGAAGCTCTCTCCCGAATGTGAGGAAAGCGGGGGTGAAGCCCGTCGAACGGTTGAGAGTGGTCCGAAGTGCGAACCCGATCTCGGGGATATATGTGTCCCAGTCACGGTGCCTTTCCGCGAAGGCGGCCAGCATTGGTTTGATGTTTCTGTTGCATCGCTCCGTGATGTTCGACTGCGGGTGGTACGGCGTGGTTGTTCTGTGCTTTATGCCAAGGGCCTTGCACGCGTCCACGAATACCTTCCCGACGAAGTAGCTCGCTCGATAAGTCAAAAAAGCTTCGGGGAACCCAAAACGGGTGAAAACCTCCATGAGCTTCTCCGTGATCGCTCGGGCTGTCAGCTTACGGAGTGGAAAAAGTTCCGTCCATTTGCTGAAGTGGTCAGTTACAACCAGCAAATACTGGTGTCCTTTAGGGCTCCTCGGTAGGGGGCCGACCACGTCGCAGGCTGCCAGAGACCATGATTGCTGGCTCGGAATCGGTTGCATTAGGCCCGGCGGTTTGCCGCCTCTCGGTTTGAAGCTTTGGCAAGAGTGGCAGGTGCGGGCATAACGGAAAACGTCCCGTTTCATGCCCGGCCAGGTGGCGATGCGACATAACTTAGAGTAAGTCTTGGAGCCGCTCGCGTGTCCGGCCAAGTGCGAGTCGTGATAGTAGCGCAAAACTGCGTTTCTCAGACTGCGGGGTACCACTACCTTGAACGCCTCGTCGGAGTCGTTCTCGGAGGGTATGTACCTCAGCAAGAGCCCGTCATTGCTCAGCAGATATGAATCCTCCGTGCCCGCACCAATACCAGATACGTCCCGGCACTCGGCGCCTACTACAATACCAGTAGTGTTGCGCCCGGCGGTCGCACCGCCCGCCTCCACGGCGTCCGACTCTTCCGCGAGTCCGTCGATCAACTTTCGACAAAACGGATCATTCTGCTGGGCTTTCAGAAGCTCTTCTTTGCTGAACACGATTCCCAGGGCGCTCACTGCGTCTAGGTGGTTGATCGTCTCGTCCGGGGTGGTCAGATCTGCTGCCTCCCTTTGGGACTGAGTCACGGCTTCGCCTGACAATGTGGATGTCGTTGGCTCGGCCTGGGTCTTTGCGGAAATTTGTGTGCAGTCTACGGGGGCTCGTGACAATGCGTCCGCCACCACGTTTGTGCTGCCTTTCCGGTACCGCACGACGTAGTCGTATTTTTGCAGCATCAAAGCCCATCTTGCCAAGCGACCAGCGGGTTCGCGAAGTCGGGAGAGCCATATTAGGCTTTGGTGATCTGTTTCGATCACGAAAGTGGTCCCGTCGACATAAATGTCGAAACGCCGGAGTGCAAAGACGATGGCCAAGCACTCTTGTTCGCATGTGCTGTAGTTCCTTTCAGCTGGCGTCAACGAGCGGCTGGCGAAGGCCACCGGTCGGAGTACACCTTCGTGCTGTTGGAGCAGGACCGCGCCCAAGCCAAGATTGCTGGCATCTGTTTGGATCAGAAAGGGCTTGTTCAAGTCGGGTAGCTTGAGTTCAGCTGTGTCCGCGAGCGCTCGGGAGGTGCGGCGAAAGGCCGCTTCCTGCTCGGGACCCCAGCTCCCTCACGGACTTTCGCAATAGGCGTGTCAGTGGTGCTTGAAGCGTCGCGCAGTTTGGGATGAATTGGCGATAGAAGTTCACCATTCCCAGGTAGCGACGGAGGGAGCTCACGTCGGTTGGCGCTGGAAACTCCAGGATTGCCTTTAGTTTGTCGGGATGTGGCGCAAGGCGCCCGCGATCCAGTTCGAACCCGAGCAAGGCGATGCGGGTTTCGGCTATTTGAGCCTTTTTGGGGTTCAGGGTCATTCCCGCGGCTTTTAGCCGGTCGAGCACGTCCTCGAGATGACGTAGGTGATCTTCGAAGGTGTTGGAGTAGACGACAATTTCGTCGGGATAGGCCATTGCGTGTTTCCATTTGGCTTCTCCCAGTACTCGGTCGATCAATCGCTGGAACGTCATAGGCGCTCCGCACAGACCGAAGGGCATTCGTGTGAATTCGAAAAGCCCGCGGTGACAACAGAAGGCTGTTTTTGCCTCGTCACCTGGCTCCATCCGAACCTGGAGGTAGCCTCGGCTAGCGTCCAGGGTGGTGAAGTACCGCGCACTGCCCAAGTTGGACAGAATCGAGTCGATGCTCGGTAGCGGGTAGGCGTCCTTTCGTGTGACGTCGTTCAGACGGCGGTAGTCCACGCAAAGACGTGAGCTGCCGTCTTTCTTCGGGACCAGCACCACGGGGAATGCCCAGGGGCTGTTAGATCGCCGGACAACTCCGGTGTCGATCATTTCGTCCAGGGCACGGTCGATGGCTTTTCGTTTAGCCAAGCTTACGGGTCGCGCGTTCTGCCTTCTTGGCAGTTCGTCGCCCGTGTCAATGCGATGTCGCACTTCGTTTGTGCAGCCCGGTCGGTCCGTGAACATTGCGTCATAGCGGCGCAACAACGACGACAGTCGGGCTTTTTCTCGCCCTGACACGCTGCATGATTGCGTGAGCAGTGGGGGCGTCATTTCCCCGATGGGGGCGGCGCTCGCTGCCATCGGCGCTGGACTCGGTGTCCTGGGGTCAATGACCCGGTTTAGGGAGTCCCTCGCTTCCTCTCGACGGCTCGTCGCGTGCGCCAATGGTGGCGTTGGCGGTACGGCCGGGGGTTCGCAGAAGGGTTTCAGGGGTGCAAACGTGCCCTCCCGATAGCCTGCGCTGCTGACGTCGATTACAATGCCTGTTTTGGCAAGGAAGTCTCTGCCCAAAATAATGGGCACCGATAGGCCAGGGAGATGAACGAAGCGTTGTCGTCTTACTCGATTCTCCCATCTCGCGACCAGCCGCGCGGTACCAGCCGAAAGGGCGGTTCCGCAGGCTAGGCGAAAGGCAGTGTTGCATTCTCGGAGTCGGACAGAATTCTGTCGGAGGTGAGTCAACACTTCGTCGCCGAACATCGAAGCGCTTGCTCCGGTGTCGAGGAGTGCCTTGAATGCCTTGCCGGCGATCGTTACAGAAATGAACGGGGCCGGCGTGCCGGTCGGGAAGCCTATTCTGTAGGCGGTCGGCAAAAGAGTGGCCATGGGACCCTCTGATTCTTTGTTAGCCACCGGTCCGTCCGTCCAAGGGCCGTTTACCGGTGGCTTTGCTCGTTTCCCGCACGGTGCGATTCCGTGTTCGGCCGCTCCGGGCACTGGCGAGCGAGATGACCGGGGCGATTGCACCGAAAACATCTTCTGTCGTCGCCTCGCTGGGGGTTCCGCCGTGCGTCTTGGTTTTCGCCGGCTATGTCGTAGCGTGCATCGGCTCGCTGAGATTGAGGGATTTTCGTTTCCTCCTGCCTCGCTGCCTTGTTGGGGCGCGAGCCGGTGGTTCTGAACTGCGGCGTCGGCCGGCTTGTTCGTCTACCGTAGGAGTACGTGTCGAGCGCACGATCTGAGATTGCGTACGTGTCTCGGCCCCGATCTTCCGCATAGTTTGCGGAATCGTAGCGCCTCGGTGCTCGGGATGGCGTGTCCCCGCTCCACGCGCAGCGCGGTTCGGGGGCCGCTGACGCTGGAGGCGGAGGCAGGTACGCACGGGCAGCGAGAATGTCACCCTGAAGGCGCCGGGCCTCGGAGGCGAGCTCGTTCAGGTCGCGGAAACGGCTGCCTCGAAGATACGCAGCGAAAGTCGGGTGGCTTTGGCGTATGACGCGTTCCACTCGCTCTGCATTGGGAGCTGAGGGTTCTGCGAGCTCGAAGAGCTCTTGCATGGCTCGTACGAACTCCAGCAGGGACTCGTCCGGATGCTGAGTTCGCTGTTCGAGTTCCCGCCGCATCCTTCTCTCGTAGTCGGCGGGAAGGAATTCGCGGCGGAACGCCTCTCGGAAGTGATCGAGCGTTCCGGCGGGTTGGTCACCGACAAGTCGGAACCAGCGGGCGGCTTCGTCGACGAGCGCGATTGGCAGAATGCGCTCAAGTATTCCACGATCGGACATTCCCATCGCGCGTTGGTACTTCCGTAAATCGTCAAGGAAGTCCGTAGCGCTCGCTTTGTCTGCGTAACCCCGATAAGTCGGGACGGGAATTCGGACCGAAGGTCGTTGGGCCTGTGGTGCGAGTGTTGTCGTTCGCAACGCACCTGTCAGACTCTCAATCACACGTGCCGCGTTTTCGAGCAAGGTGTGATGAGGCGCCGCAGCGGTTTCTCCGTGGGGAGACCGGTAGGCTTCGCTTTGTGCCGGCGGCGGAACACGTGCGTTCAGGGAAGATCCGGGAGCGATGGCGCCCGTCCGCAATGGCGTCGGAACCACGCTCGGCTCCAGGGGTGCGCCGTAGGGCGCTTCTCGTTGGAGGGTTGGCATTTCGGCTTCCCGTTGAAGTGGGGGCCGCGCGAATGCGGCGGCCGCGGTCGCTAGCGTGAGCAAATCCGAGAAGTCGGTCTGCATTGCCACGGTAAGCGCTGGTTGCGCGAGGACTCGTCACTCGGCGGCAGTCGCCACACAGACGTACCAGGGTTCTGGTAGTCAGCCCTTTTGTTGGGCTTCAAATTGTGGTTCTCCTTAGGGCCACTGCCTTTGGGAGTTCCACGTTCGCGGCGAGACGCTCTACCGCGAAGCGGGTTCGTGCTCGCGTGGCATGCTGCTCGTTGAGCGCAAGCAAACACCAGTCACGTTGGTAACGGTGATAAACTGTTTATTTACAATGAAACAAAATAACAACAAAACAGCGACTATAAGCTGGTGAACGCCGTCGGTGTGGAGATCGCCCACGGCCGAACGGTCGTCCACAAAGGTACAAAGTACGGGGTAAACGCTCACCGGTGCGCCGGAAGGGTCCCCGTTGTCGCCGCCGCCGAATCCCAGGAAGAAGAGAGAAGCGAGACTGCTGTCCGCTGGTTTTAAGATAACGGCGGGGGCGAAGTGGCCAATCAAGGAGCGACACGTCGATCTCCTTTGTGCGGGGGTCCGTTACGGAAATCGCCCCAAGGGGGGAGAGGAGGAAGCCACTCACAGTGGTAAGCAGCGCCACCTCTCGCTACGCCAGCGCGGCCGCCACGGCGCGCCAAAACGCTGGCGCGACAGAATGTTGAGGAATCACAATCCCCACAACCGGAACGCAACTGCGTGAACGAGCTTTTACAGAGCCTTCGGAGTGAGTAGAGACAATAGGCTTTGCCGTGTAGGCACTAATCATTCCACCCGGAGCTCGGCGTCCTGGCGTCTCCGCGCGCTTTCGTATCCCCCCCTCCCTCAACTTCTAGCCGTATACTAGGCCACGAGTCACTCGAACCCACGATAGCTGGTTTTCCCCGAGGCAAGTGTACCAATTAGAAGAGCGGTCAGTAGCACCCTGCGATAAATCCGCAGTCTCGGCGTGACCGTCTAGACATAATACCGATCGCCATTCTTATCGGTCCATCCGATTTAAATAAGACAAACGATTCGTATTCCGAGTGTATCGCTTTGCAGTATTTTGTCACGCGCATCGAGCATGACAGCAAGTGCGAGAGCAGCCGACGTACGACCCGATAGGGGCAATGGAGCAGCGCCGAAAGTGCAACGTCATGGCGCGCTCATATCGCCTTTGTGCGTCTGCTATCGACTAAACCAATCGCGCACGCTGAATGCACCGTAATCCAACGCGCTTTTTTTTCTGCGCGTGATTGTCTCAGCTGGCGCTGCTTGAAACCTTCGCAAAAATCGCCTTCTGCGCGCAGCCATCTTCGTCTGCTGCATGGCTGTGGAACGCCATCTGAGTAATCGCGTACGTCCACAGCTCAACGACTCAGCTTTTTTTTGCCCGGATGAGCGATGGAAAGGACGTGCACTCTGCACTTTTGTAATTCAACCACACGACGACGGGGATTCCAGATCCTATAACCGACCCCTCTTTTGAATTCGCTCGATTGAGGTGCACCGCGCTCCACTGCAGTCTGCCGAGCCGCGCGGCCGGTGCGGCATTTGCGGGTCCAAGGAAGCGCAAGCGCGGGGGTCAAAGTACAAACACCCTGCTGCTGTCTTTGGGGCCTCCGACCCTGTCGTCTGTCTCGCTCTGGATTCGATTTGCTCCTGAGTCGCTCGGCCCTTGCTAGACGCCCAGCCCTGCTGAATCTATTCTGTCGCTCGAGCGAAGGCGCCGATTGGCGCTCTCTGTGGGTTGGTAACGGTGGGTTGGTAACAGACCGGAGCCGTGACCGCGGCCGGTCGAACACTTTATTGGAAACGGGTGGAGTAAAACCTGCCTCCTTAGGTGACTCTGCGGTTTGTCGGGCGACTGGACCACGACCGAACTAACCGAGTGGACGGCAACGGGATTGCATTATTTTCTCTGCGCCTGTGTGTCTGTATCTGGGTGCGTGCCTGCGTGTGTGCGTTTGTTTTTGTATGCGAGTATGCGTGCATGCGTTCGTGTGTATTTGTGTGTTTCTTTGTGCGTATGTGTGTTATTGGGTATATTTCCGGCACATGTCTGCGTGCATGTTTGTGCGTGTGCGTCCGTATGTCTGAGAAGGACGGTAAAGCCCCCTTTAAAACCGGCTATTGTTTTATTTCTTTTCGGGTTCTTTTCTACATTTGTGAAGCATGGTGTCTCGAGGTGTATTTCTGAAGCGCATATAATATTTATAAAATTTCAAATAAAAAGGGTGCTATAAGGGTGCCATTCACTTTTATTAAGAATGTAACGCGTGAAGGGTAAAACCATTCACTTAATATACAATTATATGACATGGGCAAGAAATGCTCGATCACGTGAAACAAAGAGTTTCCGGAGCAACTGAAGTTTGCAACCTACCAAGTATGCAAGATGAGAAAAAAAAAATCCGCACAAGGCAAATCGGTCAAGACATGACCGCTGCCACGCATAGAGCAACGTGGCCGTGCACATGAAAAATATATATCACGCTCACAAAAACCGGTGAAAAGCCCATAAGCGCAGCTATGACTGCCCACGTTTGAACGGAATCACCGCGATTCACAACGACGAGTTGAAGATACAAAAAGACCAAACCTGCAAAGTTTCGCCCGGGCTTGGTCAATCCATGTTTATAGTAGTAACCTATACAACCACTTCATGCCGTTCGTTCAGGGCTCTAAGGAACAAAGACAGACATTACACACAAGCAGTAAACAGGACACATCTCGGTGAATATCGTCCATTTCAATTTCTTAATGCCGTTTATAGTATAATGCGGAGATATGCCCCAAAAACCAACAGAACTGCATAACTCCAGCTAAGAACGATAATATTCCACCTCATTCGCCGCTTAGACCCAGCGTTACCGTGCACACGAGGCTATCACACCGTTCGGTTATTAAGCGCTGTAACCACTCAAGGCTGAAGAAAAGCAGAGCGTGTGCCGGGCACCTTCTGCTCGCAGTCGATAAGAGTGCAACCTATAAGAATGCAGAAGAAGGAGGTTGATCACATGGTAGTTTTGTTTTTCCTGGAGATCGATGATCAGCGGTTTTCAAGAACGGAGGGGTCGAGGAGAAATTGCTCATTTCACGGACCAAGATGGCGACCCTATGGGGAGCTCGGCGCTACTTTCCCAGAATCCAGTGACTTCATTCACACCCAGATCTTTAGGCCGCCAAGCGCTGGTCGATCGTGTGGGCAGCGTGTGTCATTGCAAGCTTGCCAGGTTCCACACTGATGCCCCATGGGTGAAGGCACGAGCAGGGTGCGCGTGAGCATAGCTTTGGCAAGCTTGCGATTGCACTGGTCTGCCGGCGCGAACGGTGACATGGCGGCGCCCAGTTGCCTTGTTTGCAATCGTTTATACACCTTATCCACATGGGGGCAGCCATCTTGAATGTCGTCACTTCTGCTATGCGTTAAAACATCGTTTTGATCGCTCCACGCCACTGGGAGGAGTTCACGAAAAATGCGTGATTGTCAAACATTTTTGTTTCGCCCAACCTATATTTTCTCGCATATTCCAGGTTGAAATGTGTTATTATTTTTTCGTCCCGCATACCAGATGCGGAACCCACATGACTGAGAACGAAAGGGAACGAAAACGTCTATAGGGAGTATTCACTGGCGGCCATATCCGTGTGTGCTGCTGCTGAGCGCGTGCTGACGGCGAGCTTCCGCAGTCCTTTTGGAGCGTGCATTTAGCACCATCAAGGTTGCCGGTCCTAGCAGCCTATTGATGTGAGCTCGTTCTGAGCATGCGCTCTAAACAGCACCCACAAATATGGCGTCCAGTGAATACCTCCTATATTCTCCCCGCAGTTTGAAAATAACGAGAGTGCGCGTGCATAACTTTGATAGGCTCTAAAAATGCGCGAGAGCGGAGATTTCGAAAACTCCGGAAATCACTTTACGCTCCGGGGAGGAGGGGCTTCAGCGGTCTTTCAAAATGATTTCATGCAGCCTCCGGGCACCAAGTCGAAACATAATCTCAATATTCGTGAGTCCAAATGAAGACAACTTAAGTGTGTTTATTGTTGTTGTTTTTCTCAATTACAGAACCGCTTCAGGTTCCCTCTAAGCTCTCAGTGGCCGGGCAATATCGGCTCGGCAGGATTGCATCGAGGGGCTTTCTCGACCCCGAGCCAGCCGAATGCAGGCTCTTTTTGCCACTGACCCGCGGCAAATCGAAAATTGGCTCTGTCGCCGTGGGCCTCTCGGCAGCTCTGTTGTTTGCGAGGCCGACAAGCAGCCGGGCCCGCTTCTGTCCCCGGCTACGATACGGACACTTCCGGCGTGGCTTTATTTAAAGCCCGCGACCTCCGATCGGTTTTGTTTGGAGACGAGACCCTGCTGCTCTTGTCCCAATTTCCCGGGCCCCCTCGTTCTCCCGCCGACTGGATCGCACATCTCCTGGCGCCCGGCCCGCGCCATTATTTGCGGCTGTATTTTTTAATACCTGGTGCGTGGGGGCGCGGGAGAGTCCCATCGTTTCATCGGGTCGTCGGTTTGCTTTTTTGCGGTATAGTTTGTTGCATCTCGCGTGGCGCAGGGGCTTGACTTCAGACGTCCTCTAAAGGGCGCACTGGACCGGCTCATGCACGAGCCAGGTGGGGGTGCCGTGTAAAGCAGTGGTCCCACTACAAATACATCCCACAAGAGACAGGTCTGCGGACACTGTCTAAGACGTTCCTTGTATAACATCGGTCATACTGTCTGTAGACGTGCTGGAAGCATGTAGAAAGCGATTCAAACATGTTCGAGGCTTGTCCGGAGATGACATCATGTCTGCAGCCAACACGGTGTCTTTTTATGGTGTACTTGCCTGCGGCTTAAAGGGGTACGGAAACCAAATTCTGGAGCTCATTTCTTTGTTTCAACACGACGCAGGTAGCAGCACAACCACAGAAACATAAATATTGCGCTAGAAAACGCAAGAAAACATATTTTAAAGTGAATTAAACGATAATCAAAAACCACCTGGTAGTTGGTTATGAAGCTTCAATGGAATGTCGTGACGACAACATGCCTCTGAAAGCAGTGCCGCAGCGGTATGTCCGCTCACTGGTATAGATTGCCTAGGCCTGAACGCAATACCGAGGCGTCTTGGTGGAAAGAGCCAAAACGAAGTGAGCCACCTTGGTTTCAGCTCTCGCGCGACGTGCAAACGCGTGCTTCGGTTGTTCTCAGGTTTGGTGCGCGTGCTGGCCCCGCGATATCTACAGCCCTTGGGTACTTCGACAAAGCGAGATTGTAACGCGTTGACGCCTCCAAGTGGCAAAACTCGTCACTACGGTACGCTTGGTCGTCCGAGGCATGATGACGTCAAGACGTCTGCCGGATCTCCCGAGATGCATCGCGCTCCTCCATGGCTGATTTTGAAGCGCTCGCCGAAATCGCGGCATTTAGAGCATAAAATATAGCCATCTGCTCAAAATACGACCGTGCGATTATTCATTACAGGCTTAGCTGATCATATTAAACTCATTTCTTGATGTTTTCTTTATATTTCAAGTTTCGATTCCGTATCCCTTTAAAGGTGCCATGAAACGATTTTGCAACTTTTTTCTTCTCAGCTTTCTTCCTCCACTCACGAATCGTGCAGCGTACCAAACTGTTCAAGAAGAAGAGGGTGTGGGCTAAAGCGCACACCCAGCTCGACGCGCGCGGAGCGAAAGCTCACGCTGCAGAACCCAGGGATCCTGGGTTCGAGCCCCACCCCTGCCCGTTTCGATCTGGATGAGCATCGTACCGCGTGCGGTCGTGTATCACTACTGCGTGGTGCACGTTAAAGACCCCAGGCTAGCGGTTGTACTGCACAGGCTAAATTGCTCATCTACAGTGGGTAACAATGTCGCCATGTTCTGGCAGACTAAACTCCTGCTGTATAAACAACTAACGACTAATTTGTTTTTTGTTCAAGAAGAGGGGAAGGAGGAATTCGCTCTTGCTCGAACCCTCGTTTCTGTACCCGGACATTACCGTCCTAAGTCTAGGAGATTAGCCCGTAGCTCAAAATTCAAATAAAAGTTACTGTTCCCACCCCGTTCACCTCTGAGCTCACAGTACTGTGGAAGATACGTGCTCGTTGCGAAAGCCACAGTTCTATCTTTTGTCGCGTGATCACGTTCCCTCGCGCATACCCACGCGCAGAGAATGGGGTCAGGTGATGAAAGGGAGGCGGCTAATTGGTCCGGCAAGCGCGTAGCTCGCACCGCACTCAGCTTGGGGGTGAAAGAAATATAGACGCTTTGCAGCAGCTGTGCATGGGCGCCGCCATAACTGACCTTCAGTTTTTGTTTCCCCTTATTACGTTTACTTCACTTCATTATTACCATAACAGGCTAGGTCATTGCCATCCTAGATTTTATTCTGTCTTTCTCCCCAGCATTGGCCTTTGTGGAGGCTCGTCCACACCAATTTCAGTGGCTCGGTATCTCGGTAAAACAAGAGAAGGTCAGCAATGGCGGCTGTATTCTGGCGCGTGTGTAAAGCGTCTATAGTGAGGTCTGGTGTCGTGTGAGGTGCGTTGGGGCAGGGTTACGTGCTTTCCGTACCGCGGATGTATCACAGTGAAAATACAGATAGCTTTCGAAGGAAAGGAGCTACGAAATAGACCGCTATGTTTTCAAATTTCCGCAATGAAATTCAGGTTTCTGACTTTCTACCTTCTTTCCTCTGGCCCGCTATACAATATGCTATTCGTAGAACCTCAATCTAAACTCGTTTATTTCAGTCCGAAATTTGCTTCATGGCCCCTTTAAAAAACCTAACCGAAGTACTACACAGTTGGAATAAAATGTTGTCAACTTCGTTTTAAGATGCTTTAAAACTCCACTCTAAAAGAATTAGCAGTCCCTCGTTAGTTCACAGTATAATCACAGCGATAGCTGGAACAAGTCATGGCGAAATCGTCGGGTAGCGTTGTCGCTTTCACGCACCGTGGGGAGTGTGAATAAAAGCGTTCGTAGCAAAATAAACGTCCGACCATTTTGTTCCGAACGCGTTTGTTTTTTTTCCCCACCGCGTGAAAGCGTTTTCCCCGGCACGGGTTTTTGCATAGCGTCCTCTATTCTGAGAAAGCCTGTCAGATCGCCACGAGACGCGGCCGCCGAAAGTGAGAAGGTATACCGGCAGACAACGGATGACAGGAGAGCCACGTGACTGGCGCCGCGCTACGGCGAGGCGCGGAAACACACTTCTCCCGAGCGAACAAGTGTGTTTCGGGTACTCGCCGGTGCAGAAGCCGTGCGCTGAATACCAGGTTCCCCGAGAAATGCTCTCTGTTACCAGGTCCTTGCGCTCTGATTCTGCGACCGGGCCTCCATGGCTTCGTTGTCGAACAGAGTGGCTTAGCTATTATAGTGGAGGCTTTGGTTTTTGGCAGCGACATAGCCACAACGGCACTTTGCTGTCGGCTAGTTTCTCTCTTTTCCTTTTTTCTAAAGAGAACAAACAGTGAGCAGTGGCCGCAACAAAAATACTAAGTATCTAGCGGGTTGTTAACGCTCTGTTTTAAGGCCTTCGCCTTACAAGCAGCGGACCCAGGTTCGATTCCCGCGGGCAGCGGCGATCTTTTTCAAGGACTTGACGAGGGTCAGCGGTATCTTTTTAAAACAATCGGGTGACTCCCGTTTTACTAGAATCACGCGGCCCCACCATAAAAGTCACCAGATTCCATAGATAACGTCCGACGACTCCCAGACAGGATTCACTGGATTCCAGAGCAGCCACTGGATTCCGGCGCCTTTATTGTGCGCCATTGATTTAGTCGGTGATAGAAAACCTACAAAGACAATTATCGCAGCGACATTTCACTTTTGGTGCTGTTTGATTGGGTGCATCAAATCGTAGCGTTGGTTGCGGTCGAACTTGAAGACCGAAGACCAGTTCGCGCTTTCCACTTTTCCCTTGTCTCCTCCTCTTTCCCCTTCTACCCCGTCTACCGTTGCCTGTTTCCTCCTCCCCATGGTGAGAAGTATCTTCTGCCTTGCAGAATCTCAAGCCTGGTCGTCGGCCTTCAGATTGAAACAGACGGTCCGCAGGCGAATGTCGGCGCTTGCCGCTGGTTCCTGACGAGGCGTACCTCCCCACGTGGCCTCACGACATTAGGGGTTGAATCATAACGTACAAAGGCATATCGCTGCGGGCGTAGAACGTCGCAACTTCAGACAAAAAAAGAAATTCATAAACGCGATAAACCTCCTTGATCCCCTCGCGACTAAGTTCAGTTGCCTCGAGGGGCTCCTAAAAATCCGAGAGTACAAAGAATTCAAGGCCCGACACGCACCTACCAAGAAAGCAGAACCCGTTTAAAACTTATCATTAGTTAAAACATGGTCGTGACACAATCTTCCCCCGAATAAATTTAAACTTGTCTCACGGCCGGCTGCCCGCCACCGCGGCTGCTCACGGCTGCCCACAGCCAAGCATAGAAAATCATCACGCACGCATTATAGGCATATCATGCAATCTGTGTTCCTCGGATTTATCAAAATATTCGAGGCAAGTTTAATTATTTTTTTTAATAACTTTCCTTCGCCAGCTTGAGAGGGATGAATCACAAGGACGGTTATTTTCATAGTATTTTTTTTCGGCCTTTTGTGTTGCGTTTTGTATCTTGTCTGGATTTTCTATAGCTGATCCTCGGTCAGCAATTAGCGTACCTTGGAAAGTAACGAAAAGACAAACACAAAAAAAAACACCGTACTTGTAACGTGTTTTCTTATACTGCTTACCAGCAACACACTTAATTACTTTCGGTGTGAAATACGATTCACGGTACTCCTTTTACAGTATCTAGCTTCTGCCTGATGTGAGTATACCTTCAGACGAGCGAAGCAGCGTGATGATCGCGGCGGCTCGGCGGCTGCCCACACCTCAGCCCCGGCGCAAGATCTCTGGCGACCTTCTGCCCGTGACGTGTGGAGAGCATGGCATAAGCGGGTCATTAGTCCCGCAAGACCGATGGGCAGCCCCGTAGGCCACATCGAGTGGACGGCACCAAGTGGCCGGGCGCCAGATAAACTCCAGTCGCCATTCCCCACAAATGGTCGGGTAGGCGCGTTAAACTCTCATTTGTTCGCGCTTCATTCGTTTCGAGTTAAATACTCGAGAAACGTGAGAAAAAAAATTTGTTCATTAGTTTTGTTCCGAACATCGCAGGACGGACCGTGTTAGCTCTATGACGACATCAAAACAAAGATTTCATATTCATTCTACAGGGTGTCTCAAATATTGGCGAGGCTCTTTAAATCGACCGCATAAATCGGTTTCTTAACCTATCGCGCTAAAACTCTGTGCTGCGTTGCCCACAGGTGGTGCATATTTTCTGTAAAATATGCACCACCTGCGCAATTTCGGAATCGGTGAATCACCCTGCCCCTTCCAAGCGGGATTCGAATCACAACCCGATGGTGTAGTGCCGAAAAAAAAAATATATATAATGCATTATTATGACGAGACCTATTGTATACAGGGTGCAAGCATGATGGATGCACGCTCCCTTTCGTTTCATTGAATACTTAAATACGGTCTTCGGCAACGTGAGCATTACCGCACTCAAACATGTATCACAACGTCTCGTCGTAGCTCCGTTTCTGCTCGTGAACTTCCACTTTCTTTGTATACCAACGCTTTATTTTTGGGCACTTCTCGAGGGATATCGGACATTTCTCTTCTACCCTCACTGCCGGAAAATAAAAGAAAATGACTCATCGTGACGCTGGAACAACTGCATGCCATCTCATGTACAAGAAACATGGAACCCAAAGCCAAGTCCAAGAAAAAAAGGCACAGGCAGACGCACACACTCCACGCACCTATAGAGACACATGTACACGAAGGAAGAAAAAAAGAAAGGCGACGGACTTTACTGCGTCCTGGGCTCCTCGTCCGGAAAATCCGGGCATGAGCGAAAGCGAGCCCGCGGCCGAGACAGAAGGCGTATCTCCCGTTCTTGATCGTGACAGACGGACCGAGAAGCTTCGTTCGCGTCGCTGGACGAAGCGTGCCGAGCATCAATCCAGCATGACTTCCAGAAGAAAACAAATACCAGTGAGTTATCGGAGACCAAATATGTGCAGGATATATACGAGCTAACGACTAAGGAAACAAAGGAAACTCCTATTCCTTTTTAACGCGGTGTGGTGTTCTTTAGATTATATACGTTTAATACTGCTACAACAGATTACGTCAAGATGGGAAAGCACGTTATCACAGCAGCCAAGCAGGACAACGCTAAGTTATTACTGTAGTTCGCAGTCGTACTTAACGAATGCCCTCGCAACCGCACTCTAAAGGAAGGCCCCCCGCAGAACACGAGACAACAAATTACGGTAAACAACACCAGGACGAAGTTTCACTTGCTCATTGTACGATTCTCATGATTATATCGTTTCACATGCTGATTGTACAATGCTCATGAGTATAACGTTTCACCTGCTCATTCTACAATTTTCGTGCTTATGACGTTTTACTTGCTTATTGTACGATGTTCATGAGTATTATCTTTCACATGGCCATTGTTCATTGCTCATGAGTATGACGTTTCACTTGCCAATTGTACAATGCTCATGAGTATGACGTTTCACTTGGTCATTGTACAATGCTCATGAGTATGGCGCTTCACTTGCTCATTGTACAATGCTCATGAGTATAACGTTTCACTTCCTCATTGCGCAATCCTCATGAGTAAAACGTTTCGCTTGCTCATTGTACAATGAGCATGTGTATAACGTTTCACTTGTTTATTGTGCCATGTTTATGAGTAGAACGTTTCACTTGCTTATATTACGAGGCTCTTAAGTATGAAGTTTCACTTGTTTACTGTACAATGCTCATGAGTATGACGTTCTAGTTGCTCATTGTACAGTGCTCATAAGTATGACCCTTCACTTGCTCATTGTACGCTGCCATGAGTATGACGTTTCTCTTGATAATTATACAATCCTCATGATTATAACGCTACCTTTTCTTATTTTACAGTGCTCATAATTATTACACTTCACTTGCTCATGGTGCCTGTGCCACTTGTATCTTTTGGTTTAGTCTTCATTCTAACTTTCGTCATCCGCTGATATCCTTTTATTTTGCGCCGTGATTGGCTTCGGCCGTGTGCTGCTCGAAAGTGAACTCACATACTTTTTTTTTTAGAGCGTATAGTCAAACGTTGCCAAGCACTTCATTGCGAATGAGTCATTATTTTTATTTTCGTAATCGCGTAGTCAGTACAAAAAGGAGGCTCCTACGTTCCATTGGTTGTTCATGAATGATCGGTGCTCCGAGTGCATTGCCAGAGAGTATAAGTTCGGGAACCTCCAAGAGTGCTGACAACGAGAAGAGAAACGTTTCCTTCAAAATTCAGGACGGATGTCATACGAGCACCACAAAACAGAATCTTTGACGGAATAGCCAATGCTCCATCACAAAAGACGCCTTGCGCAAAGAGAAATGTGTGAACGTTGTTCGAACGGCTTCTCTGCGTGGATGGAAGGAAAACATCGTTTCCCTGCCGAATTCAATTTTGCCAAGAGGTTTCTGGAATGCATCACCACGCTTGTATTTTGTTCAGATTTGCTTCCACGTCCATCTTTGTCAATAACGTCCATTAAAATAAGCCCTGGTAGCAAGATACGGCAGGCTAATAACCAAACCCCCACCCCCCTCCCCCCATTTGCCATCTCCCAAAGTTATATTTGTTTTCACTATGAAAATATCGTTGTAATACAGATTATATTGAAGGGGGACAGTAAATATGTGTCAATGCTGCATTTTGTTGTTTCTTTGTGTTGTTTTGGTTTTTCTACATGCTCGTGTGTCATCATCGCGTTCTTTCTCTCGGTTTTGCTTTTAACGAAATTGTCGTTCGGTGACGGCAGCCACTTGATCGAACCATCCTCTTGTCGTGGAAAAACGATCGCTTCTCCCTTCTATTCATGCAAAACATATAAATATATCTAAGAGACACGATAAGAAGAAGTAAGAAATCTTAAAGCACTGATACACTCTCAGTACTTCCTGAGTGTATATTAGGCCTGGATAACAAATAATATTGGTAACCTGCTTCAATGGTAAAGCAGTTTTAGCAAAATAAAAAAAAAAAGGACGAGGCCATGCCACAGTATTCGTGCCCAGTCATTGAGCCGCATTAGGGGTCGCATTGAAAAATAGCTTTGGTGGGGGCGCCTAACTGTTTTTTCTTGATAAATGAAAATTGTGAAAAAGCGACAAAGTTCTCCGGATAAAAAAAAAAAAAAAGATGCACATCCAATTAATCAAAAGGACCAAACGGAAGCGAATGATCAAGTATGGATGAGAGTGAAACAAACTATCACCGGGGCTGGGTGACTTAAGAAAGTAAAGCGTTCTGAGTCATCCAGCGATGGTGCATGGAGCCAGTCGAAAAGGCGATGTTTCCTCCTGAGGGATATCCTATTCCGCACAGGGTTTGCGTTGAATTCAGAAAGCTTTCCAAAGACAAGAATAAAAAAAAAAAATCAACAAATTGGTCGTTGTGAATGTTTAAAGAACTACAGGAAGCTCCTGAGAAAAGAGAATCGTGTCTTTAGACACGGGTAAATCAACTATGCACCGCAAAATGCTCGAACTCCGTGGCATTGTGACGCTAGCGGTTGGGATAGAGAACACGAAAGTGTCAAAACACGACCTGGCCAAATGAAATTTGAGAAAAACGAAATTTCTTAATGAGCCGATGTCCACCTGACCCTAATATCATCAAAAAAGGAAGAACGACTGTAGCATCTATTTCAATTAAAAAAACAAAAAAAAACGTGTCAGCAAGAACGAAGATATTGTTTTCTTCCTTTCTGAGCTGTTTCTCACTGAAAAAGATGCTAAAAGCACCCAAGTGTTATTTCTTGTTGTGACGATATTAGGTTTAAGTGGACGTCTGCTGAGAGAAATATCGTGTTTCTCGATTATATTTTGATCCAGGTAAGGTGATGGTCTTAAAATTATGTGCTCCATCTCAGCCGCTGGCCTCACATTCTCACAAAGATTGAGCTTTCTGCGATGAATAGTTTAATTACCCGGGCAGAAAAACACAGTTCTCTTATATTGGGAACTCACTGTGTACATCGTAGCTTTGTCCTGGAGGTACGGCAACACGGGTAATCGCTGTAAAGGAGCGATTTAGTCTGTAAAACTAGAAGTCTTGGCCGGCTTGATGGAATCAGCGTCTTAGCTTAGTCTGTGTGAAAGAAAGCCTACGTTAAGCCTGGGGAGCGCGAGCGCCTAAGATTTGACTTCACGTGCCACTTAGCTCGTGTAAGCTTCGGCAGTAGCTTTTTTTTTAACCGTTTTATTTTAGACGTTGATTGTAGAAAGCCGGCCCTGGAGTTTCCACGCGCGTCGCGTGCAGTCAAGGGCAGCTCGAGAGCGGCACGACGCGTGTCTTTCGAACGGCCGCTCTCCATCATGCGATCTATGCCTTCCGCCGTGCTCCGGCTGCGCGGGCGCGCTCGATGTGCACAAGGCACCGGAGTGTTGTTGCTGGCAGAATGTCCGCGCTGGAGGCGGACAACTGAAGCTCCTTCCTGCAGTTTTCACTTCGTCAGTTACATAGACGATTTAAACACGCGCCAGATTGAACCGCTATTGCCGACCTTCTCCTGTCTTACAAAGATGCCGAGCCACTGAAGCGGGCGTTGACGAGCCTCCACAAAGGCCTATGCTGTGAAGAAGGACAGAGTAGCACCTAAAACGGCAGTAACCTGTCCTGCTGTGGTAATGATGAAGTGAAGCGAACGGAATAAGAGGAAAGACAAGCTGAAGGTCGGTTATGGCGGCGCCCATGCACAGCTGCCTGAGAGCGTCTATAAGACGGTTTCCGTTTCCTTTCGTTCTGAGTCACGTGGGTTTCCTATTTGGTATAGGGGACTAAAAGATAATTAACATTTCAACTTGGAATATACGAGAACGAATGCCTGAGGCAAAACAAGATTCCGTGACAATCACGCATTGTTTTAAAAACCTTTACCACAAGATGACTGCACCCTTGTGGTAAAGGTATATAGTATGAGCATCAAATATTCAAAAAAAGGACCAGAGAGTAAGACGGATACGTTAACGTAAACGGTTATTCTCAGTTTTGATACTTAATTGAAGCAGCTCAAGGTCTAAAGTAAGAACCTTTTTTACGCCTCCTCGTTCATATAAAAAAACGGGCAGGGACGGGAATTAAGCCCAAAAATTAACCTTGCATTTTGCAGCCCGCGCTTCGGCTCCTGTTCGTTCGAGCGACGATGCTCCAAAACAATAGGCCGCCCATTTCCTTTCCCCCTCCTTTCCCCGGGAGGAGAGAAAAAACGAGGCCTTTCATATAGACCTTTCCATCCTCCTCCGCATGGGCGCTGCCATCTTGGAATCACGTGACGCGGCAGCCATTAGGTTGCTTCAACTTGCTGCTCCGCTCTCCCCTCCGCGCCTTGGCGGATGCGGTGTATCCGTGTTTTTCGTCGCGTTTCACCGCGCTTGCTTGCCTTACTTCGGAAACTGTAGTCCGATACGTCTACTCGAAGACTCCTGAGGTTTGTTTACTAATAGTGGCGAAACATTCTCAGTAAGAAGCGCGTATATTTATATCGCGCATTTAGGATTGCAAGGGGTCAAGAATAGTCAGCACAAGGAGACTATCTGTATTCCGTGAAAGTATCGTTCTTTGTATTCATAATATATCGAAAACAGTTTCTTTTGATTATGTGAGGAAACTCGCGGAAGAGATAGACAACGAAATTTTAACTTGTATTTTACCTGAGGCTAAAAGTAAAGGTACGTTAACATCAAGCGATTTTTTTGTTCAAAATATCACACCTACATGTGTATGAGGTTCTCAATCTCCTTTTTGCGACGTAGACACTCGGTTGGTCGGTTTACTTATGAATTTTAAGAAATTGTATACTATGCTTAATTTACTTAACAGAAAGGTTGGGACCTCCCGCGTAAGAAACTGTCACATACACTTAACAGTAGCGAGTAGTCCTTGTCCTTGCGCTGTTTGTTTTCCGCTAATATGAATGATTAACTAGCCCAATCGTCGTATCTATTTACAAATTCAAAACGCGGTTTGGGTTCGGCGCATGCGCAATAATGACGACGCTTTTTTTGTTTTTGCTTACGTTGTTTTATCTTTTGCCAGCATCTAAAATCCGCAATAATTGAAGTCCCCCCCCCCCAAAAAAAAACAAAAAAAAACAACAACAACAAAAAAAAGCAAAACAAAAAAAAAAGAGCCGTCTTAATAACAGTATTTGAGTCCAGGATTGTCCATGGCGAATAGAGGTTTACTTTTTGCGGCTGGCTACACCGAAATTTATAAAGCAAATTTGTGCTAAGAAATAAATATTTGTTCATACAGGTCCGTGAAGTGGTGCCTAGCGCTAGAATTCAGCCAAACTTTCCTAGGTATTTCTCCTCCTGCGCCCTTTAATTTTAATTGGCCAATTTTTCGGAAGACGAATGCCAGATTTAATTTGAAGGGCCTGTCACTTATATCATACCCTAAGTAAGCAAATGTTCATATAAAAAAAATGTATTCCCTAGGGCTAATATCGCGAAATTCTGCTGATGAGTACTTTAGCAGTATTGATAATTTAAGAAATTTCCTAATCAGCCTGTCAAAACATGCTTGAGTACTAAATTAAAAAAAAAAAGAGACCGAGACGATATTATTTGTTTATATCAATTATCTGCGTCATTACACGATACGTTTTTATTCTGCGAAGTTCACTAAAGGCTGGGTGCCCACGGAAACCAAACAGTGAGTTGTAAACTCGCGAGTTCATCTGTTCTGGCCGATTCAGAATATTGCTAATCAAGCTGTCGATATGCTTCCCCCCTCTACATTCACATGTTAATTTCTTTATTAGTTTGTTTTTCTGGAAACTGGTGTCATCGGGTACGGTTATACACGATGGTAATCTTCCCTGCACATCAGTCAGGCGTTTCGCAACCGACCATAATCAGATACATCAATGGAGTTGGTAAGAAGAGCCCACAATTTAAGCTAAAATACACCTCGTAGTCATTAAAGTGGCTCAATACTACTGTTTCATTGGTTGTGTGCTACCAGGAAAATAATCATATCGCAAAACTGAGCAAAAACAGCGTAAAACAGCAACATAGCCGCGCTCACGTTGAAACCGAAACCGACCAAATTGAAGCAACCTAATGGCGCCGAGTGCGTCAGCGCCCTCTGTCCGCCGGTGAGGCAACTACTAAAATGAAAAGGTCTATATTCTTGAAAGCTGAGCGCCTGACCCATTGACTCGCGGTCCTTTCTCGTCCAACCTGACCCTGGGTCACACTGCCCGTTATGCCGTTCGCAAAAGTTAGAAATTGGAAACATTTTATCATCTTTAGTTGCAGGATCGCTGGATGGCACCAGCAGAGCGGGTACGGCTCGCGGTGTGTTCCACTGTAGCACCCTCGAATCCCCGAGCCTAATTGTTACATCTCGTACCGGACGCCTTCTTTTTGTTTTAGGATCGTCGAGCATGACGAACAAGAAGCGGCATGGCTTTAACGACATAGCACACTCCCTTATGCGAGCCCCCTCCACCCCCCCCCCCCCCCCCCCCCGGCACACACAGACACGAAAAAAAGAAATGAAAGAAAAGAAAGTGCCGCTGAGTTAATTACCGCCGCTTGTAACTGGTTCGCGTCGAGCACAAATAACCGTCGCTCGCTCTCCCGTGCCGGAGTACGCGGTCCACTCGGAGGACGCCGTCCATTCTGGCCTCGCTGACAAACGACATTGGCGAGACAACAGCCAGGAGGGCACACCGCGCTCGGGGACGCTGCCACCACCGCGCTATCTCGCTGCAGCCGCCCCCACCCTCCCTCCCGCGGCTTCCCTCGGCAGTGAGCTGGGCACTGCCCCACCGCCGGACATTGGATCACATATACTGTCCCGGTTCTTCCTGTTTTCTTTTCCTAGGGCTCTTTCAACATGCCACTGTACCGGACGCGACCGGTATTGCGGCTTCTCTCGGGTGTCCGCCTGCGCTGTGGTATTTCAGTTTGTGCTCTCTCGCCGATTCGGGACTTTCGGATGGTCTCGTCCCCAGAGCAGCGCGTGTGTTGCAAAGGGCGCCCTCCACGGTTTCAGGGAACGCTAGCCGAAAAAAGAAAGTGAGAGAGAAGAAGATAGAAAGAGAGTGAGAGAGAGGCAGAGTGAAACTGAAAGTTGTCTCTGGGATGTAACCGTGAAGTATCGGCCATCCGATGGCGCATTAGGGGACGACGGAGGAGAAAACCTTGGAAAGACCAAAAGCTGCGTCTCGAGATGTATTTGAAACACTGAGCGTTCGTCTCCCTTTAGACCAGTTCAGCCAATAGGGAGTTATAATAGATCGTTGCGATAACTCTGATAAGGATGCTCGATAGTCTGCCGACGCCTGTTCGCATGCATCGTACCGTTATCGGGTATCGTTACAGGAGGTATCGGAACGATGAACGACAACTTCCTAATAAAAAAATGCAATCACCTCGCGTAAAAAACAAAAAAAAAAGTGGACGTGTTTTTGATATTGAGGGGGCATGGCCAATAAGGATGAGCCGTGATGCTGTTCGCCTTTCTCATTGGCTAAGCGGAATCTGCAGGAAGCCCAATTATTATGGCGCAGTGAATCAAAGAGTAACTCCGGTGCATTTCCTCAATTTTAGGCTTATGACTGTTTTTAGTAAAGGAAGTGTGCCTGAATTGGGAGGTTTTTTTGTTTTTTTTTCCGATGCTTCGTATATTTTTGTTGATATTTTTTTTTCTGAAGGTTTTGTTTCGAGGGTCTTCGGAGACACGGAAATTACCGGCACGAGAATGATGGCAACCCTGGTGATCGGCTACATGGCCATCGTGTGATGCACGGTTCGTACCGCGGTACAGCAAAACGTACGACTGGCCCAGTCGCAGCAGCATTTCCGATAAGTCAAGTAAGATGCTAAGGCTGATTTACTGCTTTTCTTCGTAGATGTCAAACATCATACATAATCATAAAGTAGCCGCCTAAAAAGAAAATTCACCGGGATGAACGCAGGCTCAGCGAAGGCTCAGAACGAGCCCCCACGTACTTTTTGAGAACTACAATCTCGATGCTATTGAATAAACGTTGCAGAAGCGTTTTCGCAGCTTATCGTAAGCTCCCGTTGAGCAGGCACAGACTCAACAACGGCCGCCAGTGAATGCCACCTTCGGCACCCTGACGCTCTTGAGCGAGCAAGGTGTCGAAGATGTTTCGTGCGCGATCGTTGCGGAGTATTCAAACACTACGGCAGCTAAAACATATCAAAACAAGCAAAAATCGTCCACGCGTGCGGCCGGAAACCCAGCAGAAAAACACGGCGAAAGAGGTGGCAGTACAAACCAGTGATCTCCTTGAGTTCAAACATCACGTCTTTGCATAAGGCTGGTTGTCAAGCAGCCAACCCGCTGACTGCTCGCTGAGTAGCTGGTGGTAGCCTTTTTAATACCGGTTTTAGAGCAGTTGGCGGATTCTCTTTAGTGTAATATTTTGACAGTGCTCGTATTCGTAATTTTCAGTGATGGCGGTACCACCGTGTGAGAATCAGGCTTCCTAACGCCTGTATGATAAGCTTCACAATAAAGATGCACACTTAAATATTTCTGACGTGGAAGTACGAAGTAAGACACTTATATCGCTCGGAGTTTACTAAACTTGAGTTACATACTCGTCGCAGACCCTACATCGTCCTGCTGTTCTACGCGGATCATCCAGATCACAGCCATTCTGATATAAAGTCCCTTCATGTTTTAAAAAAAAAAAAAAAAATTGGGTTGTGTGTGTGTTTATACAGCCTAGAACTTGGTCTGCCTCACAGGGGCGACGAGTCTCCCAGCTGTAGATGAGAAATTTAGCCAGTGCGGTACAGCCGCTAGCCTGGGGTCTTTAACGTGCGTCACGCAGTAGTGATACACGACCGCACGCCGGTACGATGCTCATCCAGATCGAAACGGGCAGGGGTGGGGCTCGAACCCAGGATCCCTGGGTTCTGCAGCGCGAGCTTTCGCGCCCTTCATGTTTTAAAAGTAGCGCAAAGTGCGTCGAAGTACGAGGCACGTGCAACGTGCACCCCTTGAGAAGAGCGTGGCGGCACAGCACAGCACTGATCTAGATTTCAGACGCCATGTTCCTCCCAAAAGTGGCGCGCGGCACGTGTCTCGAGCATTTCCACAACAATGCATGGCGCCACTTTTTTCAGGATTGAGGGGCTTTATACCCGTGTCAGACGGCGTTCTAAAGATACTTTTCACTACGCTCCTTTATAAAAGCGGCGAAGCCGCACACGCCGTAGGGCACGTGCGGTCTCAACATCGCGAGCAGATTGGCCTATTTTATAAAGGAGCTTAGTGAAAGGGATCTTTAGAACGCCGTCTGACGCGGGTATTGTTCTGATAGGCAGCAGTGCGGCCCCTATAGGAGGTATTCCCTGGACGCCATATTTGAGGGCGATGTTTAGAGCGCATGCTCAGAACGAGCTTACATTAATAGCCTGCTAAGACCGGCAACCTTGATGGTGCTAAATGCACGCTCCAAAAGGACTGCGGAAGCTCGCCGTCAGCACGCGCTCAGCAGCAACGCACACGGATATGACCGCCAGTGAATATTCCCTATAGATCGCGAAAGTTGCGAATTTACATACAGGGGGAACAGCGCACCCGGAAAACAGTCACTCAAGTCCACGCACTCAAAAGAAGACCGAGACACTTACGCAGCGCTAGCTATCAACTCTCTGGTATATTTACACCTTTTTCTTCGTCTTCTTTTTGTGTTACGAATACCACATAGTAGTTAGTCAGCGCTTAAAAGGCTTCTGACACGCCAAAAAAAAATGTTTTTCATGCTAGGCGTTAAAATGGCATGTCACGACATTACAAAAAAAAATTGTTTCACTTAGAGGTGCGTAGTTTTTTCATAAAAAATAGAATATGAGGCCCAATTCAAAGTTCCCGCCAGTTCACTGCGACGTAACTAGTGTACCGCAAGGTGTCGCGGCGGTCAGAAGGGAGGCATCGCCGGAAGTCACGTGAGTTGCATCCCTCCTCGTGCTTACCGCGAGCGCGTGGAATATTTTTTTTTAAATATTTTTGTTACTCTCCGCACCTCCACGAGCGATCCAAGCAGACAAGGTTTTTTTTATTTGCTTTTCATCGCTTTATGTGTCTGCAAGGGTAGAAGAAGAGGAGTCAGTGAATTGACGTCATCAACTACAATGCCTAGAAGGTGCTGTGTGAGGGACTGTGCCGGTATTTCAGCAACTAAAAAAGAGATCTCACTGCATGCATTTCCGAGAGACGGCAGGCATCTTCAGCCTGGAGAGTATACAATGATTACAGGACCTCGGTGTCCGAAGCTTCAGCAATGCAATTGGGCGTTTCGTACGCTAGCAATCCTAATTTCTGCGAGCGTTCTAAATTTTTTTTTTCTTCAAAACTTGATAGTTTCTTTTGTGCCCAGTATAGCTCTGTATCATCGGACTGACGGCATGCACTCGTACATTGGCTTGTACTCGCAACGCTTTCATCATTGACCTCCATCAAGTCGATCCACTGACTCTTCGTCCTCAACCTTTACAGCACGCAAACTCACCTACGGTGCGGCGATAAAGAGCTAGTGGAACTGAAACTTCGTTTTATACAAATGCTCGTACGAAGAGCAGAAAAAAAAAGTTTTAGGCACGCTCGCGGAGGGCACGAGGAGTGAAACTCACGTGACTTCCGGCGAACAAACTTTCAGTGACGTAGGTCGTTGCCTGCCCTCTGGCCGCCCCGACACCTTGCGGTGCACTGTTACGTCACAGTGCACTGGCGGGAACATTGAATTGGGCCTCGTATTTCTATTTCTTTATAAAAAAAGCTACGCAACTCTAGCGCGCACCATTATCCGACATTTGAAGTAACTCAGGAGTTTACTTTTTGACTCCAAATAATGTTTGTTAATTTACGCTCCTAAGACATATCCTTACAGGATATGTCTTAGGAGCGATTGCAAAACGTTGAACATGAATGACATGAATGAAGGAACCCTAGGTTATATCCTACTATATCAACTACAATTCACATAAAAATTGCTTCGCGCAGGGTTTAGAGATTATAAACTAAGATAAAATTGTGCGCGCAATTACGAAATGAACGATATTCGCATTAGGTGTATGAGATAAAAAGATGCTTAATATTTATTGTTTGTAATTTTGTAAGTAAGCTTTTATGCGCATTTTAGAGGAGTTTTGTTTTGCTGTTCCGCTGTCTCGTCCAGTAATTCTGCGTATATTAATGTTCATCTGCAGGTTTTAGTTTTTTTCACTTTTGCCATTACGAAATAGCTTTAATCTAGTAGATCGTTTGGTGGACTATAGTAGAATGTAGTCGAACTGTTTGGTGGATAAGTATTCTCTCAGGTAGCTGTACTTTTTGTACCTGACATTCCTTTCCGGCGACGCCGGTAAGAATCCCAATAAAGAAAGGGAGAAGAAAACAAAAAGTGCTCTCATGCTTTATTCCTTCGGGTGCTCGGGAAATTTGCGCGTCCCAGAATTCCTGGAAACAAGGTTACCCAATTGTGTAGCGGCACGGGACTTACAAAATCCGGATCGATCGTGGCGGGTGGCGTCTTCAACCTCCACAACTTCAAATGAAACCACAAAAAAAAAAAAAATGTTTTTCTTATTTTGAATAGCGGTACGCGCTGTAATTGACCTCTGTCAAAATAGGAGAATTGAAGGAAAAAAAAATCGCCAGTCACGGGTCGTCTTGCTCCGGTTAGAAAAAAACAAAAACGGAAGAAATTGAATGGATGGAGCAAGAAGAAAACCGGGGGAAGGCGGCGGCGATGCCGTGACCAAACTCAGCTCTAGCATAAGATAAAAGTAAAAATGTTTCCCTTTTTTCCACGCAATCGCGTCTTCCTGTTGTTATCTAACACAGAAACTGCCACAGTAGTAAAAAAAAAAAAAATGTAGCGGTTTTTTTTCGCTTTTTCCCTTTCAGCGCTATCCGAAAGTCGGCCATCTCCTCCAGACTTGCCCTTTACAAAAAAAGAAACTCGTTTTCTTCTGCTGCACACGATCTCTAAGCACTTTCAATATTCAAGAGTGCTGCAACCTCACGTTTGGTCGCTTCCCCCACGCATACAGAAAAAGAAAACAAAAGAAAAATACGCGGGAAATAAAGATGGCTTCGGATAAATCGGTCTCTTACGGCAACGGAATCGATGCTCCACGATTCGTTTCCCTATAGGCTGCAGGGGAGAAAACAATCGCCACTCTGGAATTGGTGTCGTCGGTCATTTATTTTTGCATTTCGTCGACCGATCACTTGTATAGAAAATGGTGACGCCTATCAAAGGCCTCTAGTTGCACGGCGCAATGTACCAACCTCTCGCAGGAGCTAGGGTCGGGTGTTCATTAGGAGTAATCTACAGTTTTCGTGAAGCATGTTGAATCGTAGGAAACATATTTTAGTCATAAATAACGATTTGATTACCTAAATGGACGCGCTGTGGATACGTTCGGTATTAAATAAACTTTTTAACTTAAATTAACTTAAAATTAACACCAATTCAATTCCCCGCTAAATTTAGCGGAGAACTGAATTGGTGTTGAGGTTACGTGACGTCACTTATACCGCAAAATTTAGCGCGGTTACGCCGACGCCAACGGCGACTCCGCGAAACACGGAAACGGGCACACAGGAGCGCGCTCTAAAAGTGTCTGCTAATATACAGATACCTTTCGCGAAAAAATTACGCTATGATGCGAACACTCCAGAAGCTTCGACCACATGCGGAGATTGGGCCCAAGATTAGACGCGACAAAATGAAACAAGAACTCAAAACTTCCTTCGTTGGAGCAAAGTACCGGCGCCGATGGCAGACGTTTTTCTACTCCTGTTTTTCCTTTTTTTATCGCGCGGAAAAGCGCAGTTAGCATTTGCTTTATTTCAACCTTTTTTGCGCGTGGCTCGCTCGCCCTGTCTTCACCCTTTCGGAGTTCATCGAACACCCTTGCCCCTTCAACCAAGCGACAGAAGCACCTCGAGGGAACATGCGACGCGTAGACACCCACACGTCCTCCGACGGTGAGCGCAGCGAAAGCAGATGAGCGCGGAACACGCCCGTTTCATTGTGCGGCGAGCAGGATTTTGATATCTGCGACCAATCAGCATCTGCGCGCCGCGGTACGCCGCGTTGGCCGCGCTCTACGTCGATGTATAACGGAGCCTTAAAGGGGTAGTGAAACGAAATTTTAGCGCCGATCTTGTTGCATAAATATGGGCTAGGGACAGGCACCACCTCGGAAGTATAAATATCGCGCTGTAAAACACAGGAGAAGTAATTTTAAACATAATTAAACGAATTCAAATTCTCATCTGGTGGATGGGCGGAAGTTCTCGTGACATCACTTGTGGCATAGGAGCAGCGCCGTTCTGCGGCAATACGGCGTGCCGGCAGAATTCGCCTAGGCCTGAACGCGTTTGCAGAGCCTTGGCGGAGAAATCCCAAGCGTAGTTGGCCACAGTGAGCTCGTTCTCGTTGCGGCTCTTTGCACGACACGACGCGAGCACGCTGCTGGCACGGCCGGTCGTTAGCCTGGTTTTAACGCCGCGATGCCGCGCTATTGTGTGGCAGAGGGTTGTGGCAACAGCTTGTCACATCGCGAGCTGCCGATGCACAAGTTTCCGGCCGACGAGAAACCCCGTGCTGTGTGGACCCGCCTCGCGCGTCCCTCGTTTCCCACGTTTCCAGCGTGCGCGCAGCCCTTGCACATCTCAAACGGCCAAGTTGTCACAGGTCGTGTATCGTCGACGCGCCACCGAGTGGCAACGCTCGTAACCACAACATCCACGCCGTAGCCTTTCCCTACCGGCACAAGTGACGTCACGAATGCGGCCAATATCCCAAGACGCATCGCGCTCTCCGATGGCTGATTTTCGAGCGCGCGCTCAATCGGGCCCTTCAGGGTGAAAAATATAGCCATCCGTTCAAAATACAAACGCGCGATTATGATTTACGGATATCATTGATCATATTAAACCTAGTTTTGACCATAATAGGTGTATTTCAAGTTTCGCTTCAGTATCCCTTTAAAGACCGATATAAAACCTCGGTTTTCTGCAGGGAAGATAATCAGATAATCCTCCTAGCGCTCCCCTCTTCTAAGCTGTGAGGGGAGTCGAATTGGGGCGAGGTTGAAAGTGGAGAAGATATAGGAAAGGAGGGGCGGGCAAAAGTGTAAAGTGGGAGTGTACGTCGGTGTTTAGGGAAGCTGAAGAGGTTTTCGGGGAAAACGAGTTAGAGGTGAAATCTAAAGTATTTTTATTCAGTGAATCTGAATATCACGTTCGTTTTCCCCGAAGATGTATCTAAACGCTGGAAAACACAAAAACTCTGTGTAGTCTTTACGTCATAAAAGGATATTTCGGCCATTAAGCGCGTGTCGCTCGTATGGGCAACGCGTGCAATTGCAAGCTTGCCAGGTATATTGCACCGCACTAACACGAGTCGTGACGTCTCTTTCTTACCTTTTTGAAAATGGCAAGAGTGCGCGTCATTGCTTTGACAAGCGGTGAAGTTGCGCGAGAACGGAGGTTCTAAAATTTCCTTTTATGGCGTCACGCTCCCGGAAGGAGGGGCTTCGGCGGTACTTTGAAAATGCTTTTCTGTAGCCTCCATGCACCAAATTGAAAAATAATCTCGATATTCGTGATCCTGGGGGTCAAATGAAGACGATTTAAGTGTTTTTACTCAAATACAGAACCGCTTCAACTTCTCTTTAAAGAGATGCTGGACCGAAATTTGGAGCTTACAAAACAAGACTTGAGCGATAAGCGGGACGCTGCACAACCACAAAACATCACTCATACAGCGATACCTCTAACGGTTACCTGTAGTTTCGGAAAAGAAGTACGCGATGGAACACGGCTGACGAGGTCGACGAGACATGTCACGTCACGATTCCCATTCCCTCTCCGCTTTGCTTCGTCCCCTCGAGCAGCAGAACCGAAGCGAGGAGGAGAGAAGCGAGGCGGCTTCCCCTCATTCTCAACTGTTCCAGGAGGATCGTGGCGTCACAGTTCTCGCTTGATAACGCCCTCATTTTCCAAAAGTACGGCCATCCGTTCGAGACATCGATCTATAAGTGATGTTTGGAATTCGTTCAACGGTTCTGCGGCCTTATTTTGCGAAATCCAAATTTCGGGTCAGCATTGCTTTGACGGTGACCTGGTCAACGCCGAACGAGAACCTCTGCTGCCGGTACCACATCAGACGCGGCATCGGTTCCACAGCCACCAGGACGCGATATTGTTACACCTGTTGACTGGTTAGTTAAGCTTGACGAATATACACCATTTCCAAAATGCCATGAAGCAACACGGGCGGCCGCCATATTTTTGACATCTCTTCCTGAGCGAAGGGTGAGATTCAATCCGAGTTTACGCCGAGCTCTGACGCAGTACTGGAGTTGAGTAGATTTAGACCCGAGCGCGCCCCAAGCGCTGACGCGGCACTTGTACCCATGCGGGCTCAAAGTGCGTGCCCAAAATATGGCGGCTCGTATAATCGACGGGACAGCTACCGGAGGAGGCACAGTTTTGAAAAGGGCCAATATACTCTTTGCAATATTCAGTGCCATCTGATAACTCATAAGGCCGTTTCACTTTGGACAAACCAACGGCGGTCATAAAAATGTATATCAACAGGCATCGCTCAGATATTTGGTTCTCCAATCACTTCTTAATTCTCTCCTCGTATATCTCAGTTTTGACGGTGCGAACATAAGAACTGACCAGTACCAAAGCGGTGAACGAAACACTCCTGGAATAAATTTCCGTCACCAAAAGGTTTTAGAGTCACACTTGTGCCAACAAGTTGATTGGATCATACTCCAAAATGAACACTTGCGCAGCTGTTGTATCTAATTCATGCGTCGAGTTCTACCGATGACTCGAATAGGCATGCCTCATTGTTGTTGTCGTTGTTTTCAAAGACGTTCGCTTGGTAGTATATTCAACTTCTTCCTCCATCTTCCTCAAGAAGGCCGCCCTTAGTTCGGCACAGATGCCACACACTTATATGAGAATATTGATCAAAGTTGCCATACGGAGTGTCCAAAAGAATCTATTGTGTTCCGAGTTCACCAAAAAGCAATATAAACGTGCAAATGCTTGCGACGGATAAAACGCGATTTCATTCTCGCGTATTCCGATTCGTCTTTATTTACTATTGTAATGGATATCCGCCATTCTTCGCACAGCCTTCGAAAGGATGTTCCCACAATACTTTATTCCCGCGCATTCACCGAGACAGACAGCGGGAGAGAACACAATCGTTTGATCCCAGCGCAAACGGCAGCACGCGTCTCGTGTGGCGCCATGCCGGGCAAACACGCACGGAGGGAGGGAGCTCCGCGGGATTGTGCGATCGCTCACCGGAAATCGCACATGTCTCCTTCGAGGAAATCCCTGCGTGGCAACCCCTCACCCGTGCCTCGATTCCGTTGAGCATGCACTGTGTGCAGCTAGGACCCGGAAAAAATGTTTGCCCGTACGGTCGCCCAAACCGAATGCACGATGCATCCTTTTTTCTGATTTGCTCCAATTCTGTGATCTTGCAAACGGCTCGATGAAACGAGGGTGTGCTACCTCGAGCCGGAAGAGATGATGTTCGAGACGGGAAGTTTGAGATGTATACAAATGTTTACAAATCCATTGCCCGATGAATGAAACGGAACCTCGTGGGAACCTCGGAGACGCATCATTCCTTTCGCTAAAGCCGCGGTCGAACTGCCAACACATTGAACAAGAGACAGTCTGCAGACAGTTTCGGATGCATGTTTCTTCCTTGTATAACGGTCCTGTTACATTCGAAGTAAAAAACCGCCTGCAGAGATGTTCGATGCAAATGCATGAAGCAACCATGCTTCGAACATGCCTCAGGTGTTTCCGCAGATAATTATGTCAACATGTCTACAGTGAACATCGTGTCTTTCGTGTGATATATGAGCAGGGTAACTTCGGTTAAAGAGAATGTGGAGCGCAAGTTCGTCTGCTCTGTGCGCGGGGATCGCACCTTCGTCAGGACGCCGATGTCTGATTGGCTTTCACGGAGGGATAGTGGGTAGACCTCAATGCTAGCTGCCTTGAGGTCTACCCACTATCCTTCCAGTCTGAGGCAATCAGAGACAAGCATTCTGACGTCACCGCCACACCTGCTCAAAAAGCGGACGAACTTCCGCTCTATATTGGCTTTTCAGAACGCACCTGAAGAAACGCCAAAAAAAAAAGAACAAAAAAACTTTTCTTGTTTTTAGGCTTTTGGACCTTAGACGTTCCCTCTCGCACTTAACGAGTACTATAAAAGATGAGCATTGGTGTCAGGTCATTATCTAGTCGAGCGCATATGTTTTAATGCACGCTATAGAAGTCGAGCTATCAACACGTTGTATCTCCAATATCTGGCCATCGTTTCGCAATGTTCGCTTTACACTGATGTAGGTCGGCCTGTTAAGTGCCATCGAAAAGTTTTATTTAGATTCATTGAATTATATTTCCAAAGCACTTGGAGGACACTTAAGCTTCGCCTTTAGGACTGGAATTCGATAACGAAACATACAAACTTAAAAACTCCCGCTCGTTCTTAAGCCGTGGCCTAGTCGGTCGTGGCTTCGAACACCTCATTATTTTTTTTTTAATTTTTGTTTTAAGGCAAATTAATTACTTTCTAAAGTAAAATCATTTAAGAGATGGCGCGACTTTTAAGTCGTATTACACATCTTGTTTTTAATCACTTTAATTCCACGCATGACGTCACGTTTCACGTGAGCGTTGTGGGTTGTTCAGCACGAGGGCATGTGGCTGTGACGTCATGACACTATCGACCAATCCTAGATTTTAGCGCACTCCACCGATGCCGGCTCTCGTATGACACGAGCTCCTTAATGCACTCACGTTAAAAAGAAAGATCAAAGAAGACAAGAGGCATCAAGTTGGCGAGCGGTCATAAGGATGCTGTGATGTCATTGTGATTAAGCGTCGATCTACACTCTAAAAAAAGTATGTGCGTCTACTTTCACGCACAACACTCGGAGAGCCAATCAGCGCAGCTTGCGGAGGCAGCTCAGCGCATGACGATGCCGAAACATATGTTTAGGCCAAAAAACGCAGTCTGAGTTGTGACATTAAGCAATGCAAAACGCCACGCTTGGATTGCTTAATGTCACAACTCAGTTTGCGTTTTTGGTCTAAACATTTGTTTCTGCATCGTCATTCGCTGAGCTGCCTCTGTAACTTGCGCTGATTGATTCTCCGAGTGTTTTGCGTGAAAGTAGACGCACAGACTTTTTTAGAGTGATGTACTCCCTTCCTTTCCACTGTTATCACAAGTCACGTGATCTGTTCATTTGTACACTCTAAAAAAAGTATAAAAGAACAATGCAAAACGTCAAGCCCGACGTTTTGCATTGCTTAATGTCACAAATCAGACTGTGTTTTTCGGTCTAAACATATGTTTCCGCATCGTCCTTCGCTGAGCTGCCTCCGTAAGTTGTGGTGATTGGCTCTCCGAATGTTGTGCGTGAAAGTATACTTCGTCTCACCCTAGGATGGACTAACGGTAAAAGCTACGGGCCACCAGATCCAATCACAAGCCACTTAGAAATTGCATGGTATTTTGCTTCGATGCACGTGTCGTTGCCTGCGTCTAGGATTACTAATGAGTATGGGCGGACAGTGGTTCGAATTGAATAGCACTGAGTGACTCATCAATTTAACATCGCAAAGAAAGCGACGACATACAGACTCTTTGCAGTTTTGAAGCTATAGAAATGACGCAGCGCTTTTTGATTCGGAGGATTATTCGTTCATCACTAATCAATGTTAAGCACGTCAGAGTTTACCATGAAACGTGATTCGACCTGGCGGCCCGTGGCTTTGGCCTTTAGTCCATCGTAGGCCTTTAGTCCATCGTTTTTGTTGTCCTGTCTCTGAAGTTATATTAATCAATCTAAGAACATCGCCTGGTCCCGTACCAAGAGCTACAATACACTAAAAAATCAAAGGAGTTTTCTCTTACGTTCGGAGTGTATGTTCGTATGCGTTTTTGTGCTTGTGTTTGCTTGCATACGTATATATGGAGTTAAGAAACGAGGAGGGGGGGGGGGGGGGTTCTAATCAAATCAACGTCGCCGCGTAGGATGAGACGAAGCATAGACTTGCAGACTTTTTTTAGAGTGTACATATTCGCGGCTGCTGGAATAAACGGGGTATTTTTGATAACGCACAGTTGTGTGACTGACAGACACGAAACGAATCGAAATCTATCGCGTCCCTCCAAGCAGGATGATCAAAGAACGGAATTTATCAATCCAGCAGCATATGAGTCAATTGTATAGACTATGGAAGTTGCACTGCTTTGAGGAGCACCATAAATTACTTTCGGTATCTATCTGTCTTTTGCAGGAAGTAGAATACATAAGAAATATAAATATATAAGACACAGTCGATTGCAAATACCTAAACATAATCAGTGACTCCGAGATGAAAAGCGAAAGCCGACTCTAAGAAGCTAAAAACGTTCAAAGAAAAAGGAAAGGCTTTGGCTTCCCCCTATTCTCAAGCTTTTTCGCGTATGTTTGAGTTTGTGTGCGTTTCTGTGCTTAAGTGTTTGTGCGCGTGTGTGAGTGAGTGTGTTTGTTTGTGTGCGTGTGCGTGAGAAAGAAAAGAAGATTCGACTTTGGTGCTTTCTGGCGATACGAGGAAGCCGCCAAAGGCCGGGAGCCCGGAAGATTGGGATCACTCTCCACGGAACATTAACACTAATGGCGGCTAATCCAGTTATCCGTCTGCAACGCCTCCCCCACAGGGCCCTTGGCGTCTAGGGAATTCACGGTCGTCTGCTCGGTGCGTTTCCCTTCACGCCGACAAAAGCTCTATCGAATCCGGCAACGGCAGTCTTAGTGCTGCCAGCTTCGATTAGACGGCCGGCCTTGCTTATTCCGTGATTTGTTCAATGGCCTTTCCGCCGCTAAAGAAAAGCGTGAGCGGAATAAGGCGACAGCCTCTGTTTACTTTTTGCTTTATTCTTTAGGTGGTGCAGCGATTACAGCGAAGCTCTCTTTGCCAAATCAGCGTTAATATGGGCATCAACCCGGTGACAATTTCTCTAAAAGCTGTTTTCTCCTCACTCGTAGTCGTGGCACACGAAGTAATTTCATCAGATCCTAGAATCCATAGAGTTACAATGGTGCATTATGCGAGCATCTCCCTTTAGAATATAAAGACCGACGGGACTTTTCGAATCTGAGCTTTCCTTTTAAAAATATGAAACCAATGAAGATGCTCCAAATAGGCGTGCTTCTTCAGATGATTAAATCGCGCACAGCTCTTGATCTAGCCGTCCAACTTCCTCCGATTTCGTTTAATTTAAATGAAGTTCAAAATATTTTTATTTGAAAAAAAAACAAAAATACACTTGAATTATTTCATTTAGAGTTTAGAATCTATTAAAAAGAAGTCCAAAAAGAATTTTCGATACAGAAAACCAATTTGACTGCGATCTGTGTTTCTTTCGAGTACATGACTGTGGCATGCAATCGCAACGTTGCCTCGGAAGTCACGTGAACCAAACATATCCCACATAAACTTCCTCTATACTGGAAAAAGTAGCGAGAAGCTTTGATCACGCCGCCGAGCTCAGCGGTAGACCCGTGTATGACACGCGACCTTACCCCATCATTCCGCCCCTTTGGCCGCCATGAAGGATCCAGCAGATTTGGCCGCACTCTAAAAAATGTTTTTGCGTGTACTTTCACGCACAACACTCGGAGAGCCAATCACCGCAACTTACGGAGGCAGCTCAGCGAATGACAATGCCGAAACATATGTTTAGACCGAAAAACGCAGTCTGAGTTGTGACATTAAGCAATGCAAAACGTCACGCTTGGATTGCTTAATGTCACGACTCACACTGCGTTTTTCGGTCTAACCATATGTTTCTGCATTGTCATTCGCTGAGCTGCCTCCGTAAGTTGCGGTGATTGGCTGTCCGAGTGTTGGTGGGGGAAAGAAGACCCACGGGCTTTTTTTAGAGTGCGTATCTGCTCGCTGGCTGGTCTAGCTACGCCGGCTTCGCTTTCCGTCGGGCAGATCCGGACCTGTTTAGATGCTCGTGCTAGCTTTGCTGAGCTGTTATGGTTTGCCGGGTTCGTTTACCTTTCGTAGCTTTGCGGCGGTACCAGGGTACCGCCGAAAAGGTCGCTCTACGTTTTACACATCTACGTTTTAAAAGGTCGCTGACGTACACGTGTCTGATTGGGAGGGGGGGGGGGGGGGCAATTGCCTTTACGAATCATGTCAATAGGTCACCCCCTGACCTTTTCAAATGGTCACGGGATTTACCGCTTGGAGATTTGGAGTATTCGGAGTAGAACTTTCGGCGCATAGAGCATTCGTGCTTCGATTAGATGACAAAGTTCTCGAACTTACGACAACACTAAATTAAAAGAATAAATAAAATACGCGTCGCTCCCAGGAATCGAACCCGGGGCCTCCGCACGAAAGTCAAGCGCGGTAACAACTCGGACACGCACGCGCTTGTTCGGCGACACGCGTGGCAATATTTCAGATTAGTATGATGCCTTTAATCATTTGTTTTTGTGTACTGTCTCTGTTTTTGTTAGAACTGGATAGTGCGACCGTTTTTATAATTTATTTATATGTTCTGCCTGTTAAGCTCTTGCAGAGTGATGCCTTTTAATGATTTTTCGTTTATTGTTTCTGTTGTAAAAATTGTATCTGAACATGTGTACATGGGCTTACATTCACTGCTGTCTAGGCAAGGGTAATTTAAAAATAAATACATGCCACATATTTTAATCTCAAGGGTCATTTACTTTATTTCTCCACTAGTATTTTCTCACTCCGGTAATAAACAAAGCATGAGCCTGACGTAGCTGAGAGCAAACTTTTTCTTCATTTTCATCAGACAGACATATATGCCAGAAACATTCCAATTATGATCCGTTAAACCACCGAAATTACGTGATCGGTAATCAGGGTGCACAATCCCCCAAAATGAATGCACACGCGGTTATTTTTAGATTTCATGCAATATCGCGTCATTTTAGATTGTATAACTTTGTAACATCGTCCACCATTCAAAGAGAAGTTCTCGAGTGATTCAGGGTGCGTCGAACAGCTCTTCCACGCAGGCGCGCCAGAAAACAAAATACGAATTGTTATTTCGAGACCTAGAAGCACCCTTGGAGAAAGACCGTAAATAACCGCACCGTTCGCAAAACACGCACAAGTCAGACGGCCGTGGTTTGGATAGATCAGAAATATATATTAAAAAAGGGGCCTCGCTTCCGCGTCGAAAAGCGAGTCCGCGGTGTCCAAAATAGTGAAATGAGTCACCCTCGCCCGTAAACAAACGTAGCCCCCTCACCCCCAGGGTGCATAACTAAACTGAACAACACGGTGGAAAAAGGCAAAAAAAAACAAAAAAAACGCCGAAACAAGGACGCAACTTTCCTTACTCCATTTAACAAAACTAAACAACCCGGTCAAAAAAAAAAAAAACATCATAACAAGGGCGCACTTTTCCTTACTTCATTTTCTTCTTTTAAAACAAAGAAACCCATGTATAAAACGGAGGCCTCCGTGGAGAGCTAATAAAACCTCAGAGAGGCAGTTCGATTCGAAACTGCAGCTGACAAACGTAAGATTTTTTTGTTTTTCTTATCCTAAGAGAGTTGCTATGCTTCGGACGCGGGGTTGACTCCCGAAAACCAAGAGCTGCACAAGCAAGCGGAAATCCAGAATTCCCCGTTTTTTTTTTTCCCCCAAAAATGTCGGGAAGGCAAAGGCCAATGAAGAGAACGGAAAAGAGCCAAGAGAACGGAAGGTCGAAGCGAAACGTGGCAACAAAGTATCGTGTGTAAACACAGTCGTGCCCACCGCCTTTTCCCCCGCACGCTGCACCGTAAACAAGAGATATAGGAGTCTGCAGGAAGCCGGGTTGCTCTGGAAGCAATCTGGAAGCAATAGTAATGGAGTTGTGTATCTTTTTCTTCGTATAGCTAGATGTCGGCAGGGAGGTGGAGAGGAACAACCAAAAACGCATCATTCGCCTGACCAGCGGTTTCTTCTTTTTTTTTTTTTGTCTTTTTTTTTTCTTTACCAAAGGCATTGTAAACTTTCCGAACCACAGAGCGACTAAACAAGATATGATTCAAAGTAGCGTTAACAATTTTGATGAGTGGATACAGTGTTGCCAGTTGTCACAAATCCCTTGCGGACCTGCCTAACACGAAGCGCTTTGTCGTGTGTACTAGCTGTCACATCAAGAAAAACAAAGTTTGCGCATTATTCATCCGCAGCACGAAGTATAGTCCTTACAAGATTTGGTTGTCGGAAAAAGAAACTATGCTATGGGCGTCTGGAAAGTGTACGTCTTCATAAAAATAACGGAAATCATATCTAAAATTCTACCACGTATATCTTAATTCAACACACAAAGGAGTAACCTTTAGCAAAAAAGGGTATACTTTGTCCAAACACAAAATACATATCAGATGTAAAAGGACTTGTTGAGGTAGTTGATGGTGACTGTTTTGAACTATGGTTAAAAGCGCTAAAAAGAACGCAGGCGCCCGTGTTTCTCTTCTCTCTTGTGTTCCTCGTTTGACGCTTTTATCCGTGCTTCAAAACAATATTTTGAGTTCGTCAGAAATACATTTCAGATATACTGCTTATTACATTAAATGTATGCCACAAATATGCATGCATGTTCTGAGTGTATCTAAATGCATGCCATAAATATTATTACTTATTTTAGATCTATTTCAAACTATGACAGAAGTATGGGTACTTTTTCTATGTATTTCAAAATAAACCAGCAAAACGGAAATATATGTTTCAGCTGTTTAAAAGCACGCAATAAACATGTGTAGAACATCTTTAATATACTAGCATTTTGTTCAGAATATATGTGAACTATCTACTTTAATTAATAGGGGATGTGTTTGAATTTTTATTTTTAGTTTATTTAGAACGAGCTAAAAGTGTACAAACGTCAAATATGCAGGAGACGTACTACTAAAACGGTATGATTATAATCTTGTTAAAATAATGCTTGTTGTAATAGTGAAATAGTAAAATGTGTGACCATCGAACCTAAAAGGCAGAGCTCTCTAGACTAAGAGAGTTCGGTCGATTGGCGAAGCTTGCCGTCCTCTAGAAGAAGCGGACTTTACGATGCCACAATGTGGAAGTTCTTTTGTTGTTTCCCACTCCACTCTCTATGCGCAAGTTCAAATTTGGCGGTAACAAGTTGTTTTATGGACAAAAGTTCTTGCACTCGGACATTTTTTCTGCTTGAAATTCGTTTCTGTGTCCAAGCACCATTCATCTTTCATCTATCTCCAAGCGCATATGTATATATATATATATATATATATATATATATATATATATATATATATATATATATATATATATATGCTTTCTCAAACAAAAGAGAATATGGCAATCGAGCGCGCGGGTTCACAGCGCCTTCATATATGGCGCCCGTCGGAGCACTAGGTTTTGGCGTTTGTCAGTTTTAGGGTATACAATATTCAATCTATAGAAAGTTCATTTTTGACAAACAAGAAATGAATTCAAAATCATATAATTTTAAGAGATTGTATCTGATACGTAAGCTTGAGCGGTTGGTCGTGTGTACATCTCCAACAGAAAAAGAGTAGCACAAGTGACCGATGACCGAAGCTGCAAAATCGCGAGACGCGGCGCTATTGTTCCCGAGCGCGCCCACAGCGAGAGTGAGAGCAAATACGATATAGCTTCGCTAATACTGGAAGCTCCACTGAAAACCTATGAAAGCGGCGGCAAACGTAGCAGTGGCGCCTCTAGCGGACTCGGAGTCTACGGAAGCAGTCGACGCAATGGAAAAGTATAGGCTCTGCGACGTCCTCGATCTTTGCGTGCCCGTTTCGTCACCCCAACAGCAAAAACAATTCATTACGCTCAGTCCGCTTGCAAAGCAAATCCACTGATCGCAACTGCAACGACAGTCAAATAACAACGCGCACAGAAACCAAGATGGAGCACTTTATTTAGAGGTCTCAAACGCCACTCAGGGGGACCACACGGGTTTGAAGCGCATCTGGGAAGCGGAAAAAAAGGCGTTAAGCTACTCGAACTGCGTCGTAAGAGGTTACTGTTTATCCGTTACAAACTGCGTTGTCACAATTTCTTACCTGGATGGGTGCTTATTAAAACGTGCGCAAACAATATGTTAAAATTACCAAAGCAAGTGCACCAGCCTTGGCAGCATTACAAAAACAAAAAGTGACGAGAAAAATGACAGCGCAACCGCTTTACGAACTTTGCAGGAAAGATGGGGTCCGCAGCCCAGACGAAAATAAAAAAAGAAATGGGGAACAGTCGTGGAACGAGGGCGAATGAAACAAAAAAGTTAGACGATGCAAGATACAAATCACCCTGCAAAGACCTCCTTCAACAACTGCGATCGCACGATTCGTCGGTGAGAGCATTGAAAATTCGCAGGTGGTGCTCGCCGTCGGGGATGAGTCCACAACAAACAAAGCGAAAGCAACACGACGAAACTACTAAAAAAAAGCGCTTCACTATTTTTTTTAGCTGCTCGTTTTTAGCTGCTCGTTACACGTTTGTTTATTTGATTTCGCGGCATTCGTAGGAGCTAAGAACAAAACAGAGGAAAGAAATAGCGAAGTCCAGCTCACACTGCCCGGTAAATAAGAGTCGCCCGCTGCAATCTTCTTCGTGCTAGCAGTGTGTGACCCCTCTTTGCTTTCGCATTTCTTTTCTCAGTGACTTTGGCAGGTTGTTTGTTTACTCCCTAGGCGAAGCGGTTAAAAAGTACTAGATTCGAGTGCGTGTTGACGTACATGTCCAGGCAATCCTTGAATACCCTGCCTTTGTTCTGAGCGTCGATCAGCGGCCACAAGTGCGTTTTCAGCTGAAAATCTCGTTTGGTGTAATATATCAGTGAAACGTGTGTCGAAGGCACGGTTGATGTTACCGGCTAGGTGACGAGCTAAGTCTTAAAGGGGTACTCCGCCGATTTTTGAGCTACCTCAACTAACTATATTTTCTGACTCCCAGGCCTTTACCCTTCCTGGTATGCTATTTAGTATCGTGAAATTCATAATAGTTATTGCGAAATCGGCAAATGAAAATGATGCAAAAACAGAAATTCAAATATACCCGCCCTTTTCAGGGCCGTGACGTCAGTGGAAGTTCAGCTTGCCAGTCGGGCGAGCAGTCTAAAAAATAGAATATGCCAATCATTTGTTCCGTGCTGGAGCGCGGGGACTGGAGCGAGCTTCCAAGGCATTTATTTGACACCATGAAACTGCTTCGAATCAGTTGGGAACAAATTCTACAGTCCAAAGAGTGAACCCCTGCACTTCCAATGACGTCACTTTTTCATTGTTGCCAGTAGAGACTTTCAGTTTGAAAAACACGGTGAGGACCAAAATTGTAAATTCAATAACTTCGTGAAAAAAAAATTATTTTGACCTAATATTTGGGATACTATTTTGGCGATGTTGTTTGGCGAGTTCAGTAAAATTTCAAGCAAATCGGGGACCATGAAGAAATCGGCGGAGTACCCCTTTAAGGTAGTGTCATTTTCGCATACGACTATTTCTTGTTCTTCAGCAGAATGTCTTTCGATGTGTTCCATGTTTCTGATAGCAAGCATGATAACAGATCTGACTGGCTGCCCACCCGGCTTGATACAACTGGGTGTTCAGTAGTGCATCTGGCCTGTCGTCCGTGAAGTTCTCCGCGATCTCCGTGAGGTAGTCATAATCGTCTATTGAGGCGTCAGTGGCCATATTGAAGCCAGACTTCGATAGCGCTTCCATATTAATTTGAAGTAACTTAATTACTCACGTTTCTTCGGTCTTTGGGAAACGGAAGAAGAATTTTCCACGAGAACAAAAACTTGTTTTGACAGTGGTAAGCAGCACAGGGCATGCCTGCCACTTCCAAGTATGCACTGATGTATGTCCGAAGGCGGCCGGTTGATGAACCACCGATGACCTATAGCAGACGTGACCACATACTTAAATAAAATCCGAATGAAAATGTATAAAATGTATAAAGAGCTTACACATTTTGATATATTTATTAAGTATCAAAAAGTACATAGATTTCGGATCAGAAACTCAAAAGAAAGCGAACATAGGAGGTTATAACAGATGACAGAGGAAAAGAAAAACAAAAAGACAATAACAACAAAGTTGCAGACGGGCCCCCAGATTCCCGGCATCTGCGTAGCAGACGAACCGGTGGCAGTATGCGACGGAGCGAAGGAAAGAAAGTAAAAACTAAGCAAAACAAGGAAAAGCAAAATACGCGATGGTTCGAACGTCAAGTAAACACAAGAAAGAAAAAGGCAAACAAAAAGCATAAACTCAGGAGGAAGAAAGACCGCGGCGGCGTAGCGTCGCCTCAAACATAAACAAGAAAGTAGACTGAAAACTGGAAGGGGGTGCACAACCGTCCAACAGGTGCCTTTTCTTTTATTTTTTTATAACTCCGCTTTTATTACTTTTAGTAATAGCGTCAGAATTGCATGTGCACAATCGACATCTTCCAGAGCATACTGACATCGCAATGACGTACGTAGTTCGAAATTGTCTTTTGCTTCTTCATCCGGAGACGATAGGGATTAGCCAGCTGGCCTATTCGACGAAACGGTCTTAAGCAATACATTCATGAGAAATTGAAATTGCAACAACAAAACAAATTGATTGATAAGCACAGTAAAGTTGAAACGTAGCTATGTTCTGAATTTTTTTTAAATTGCCCTTTATTCAATAAGAAACAGGGCGAAGGCACATTTGTGTATTGACTGGCTTACATACGTTCAGACAAAGTGTTTTCTTCAGGAGAACCCGAAAATTGCACCCTACAAGCTGTAACATCGTTCCCACGCGAAGAAAATGTCCTTCATTCATGAGGTGGCACCTATTTTCTAACATTCAAAGCAGCGAATACCCGTGACAATATTTTTTTTCATTGGTCCCATGCGCTGAGATAGGCAAAACCAATACGTTGTGGAAAATTCGTCTGCCAGCGGAGACTCCGAGCTCGCCAGGGGCGCTGCGATCGCTTTTCGCCTGCGCTCCGCAAAAGTTGCCAGTATCGACTTACATGGTATTTGGTGAAAGTCACGTTGCACGTCTCAACTTGGGAGTGGCCGGCAGAAAAGTGAGGGAAAAGATAGCTTTAAAATGCGAGCTTTAGGATGGGCTACTTTCTGCCGGCCACCCCTGCGTTGAGACATGGAACGTGACTTTCACTCTCGCCATCGCCGTGCTCGGGAACAACTGCGCCGCGCCTCGCAATTTTCCTGCTGGGGTCATCGGTCACTTGTGCTCAGTCTTGGGTAAGTTACTTTTAAAAAGTAATTCGTTACAGTTACATTTACTTTCAGAAAAAAGTAGCGAAGTTACCGTTACAGTTACCACAACAAAAAAGTAACTCGTTACAGTTACAGTTACTTTTAATAAGTAACGACGTTACTTTTCGGTTACTTTTTTACAACACAAAATAAATTTAGGAAAAGCTAGGAAACGCTTTTCACGAAGTTTATTTGCATAAAATTATAAAGTGTGCTTTTTTTTCACATTGTAACTTAGCAGCAGTTGCTTCTCGAAATTAGTGTCTGAAAGTTTCCCTTGTTTGATAACGAACACGTCCATGCCCTTGCTGAGCAGGCGCTCGTCTAACGCGCTGGATGTGATTGCTAGCTGTGTTGTGTCGCCGCCGCTCGCCGGAACAGGTTTTTGATTGCCGGGTAGGCGTTGAGGCAATAGATGTGCCGTTTTCTGCGGTCAAGTTGTTAGTAACCACCTCCACCACAGCAAAATACACTCTGTACGCCTGCCATGGTAGTTCTTTGTTCTTATCAACATTCATATCCTTGGTAGCACTAGCACATTGCTGGCTGGTTGGCGGTTGCGCTGGGTTCATGAGTTCCTAAACATATTTCAGTTCGTACTCGGCAAGCCAGAAACAAACCCCGCGCAAATAGCAGTAACTTTTGCCTCGACGGTTGGCACTACACCGGAGTCGTGGCGCAAATCAAAATACGAAACATGCGCAGTGCTTTGTGGTGGCGCTAATCAAAATACGAAACATTCGGGGAGCCCTCCGCGTGCAGTTCACACTGAAAGAATAAAAACACACAGAAAATACACGAGGGACAGACACACACAGTTCTTTCAACGAGCAACTACATTTAAATGATGCCCATTACACTATGATGAACCACCTAGGATATGAAGAAAATTAAGTGAAGACGAAAATACTAGAAGGTACTAGAATAGTGTAATGGGCATCATTTAAATGTAGTTGCTCGTTGAAAGAACTGTGTGTGTCTGTCCCTCGTGTATTTTTTGTGTGTTTTTATTCTTTCAGTGTGAACTGTACTCTATCCACCGCGCTCTGCTATGTGTACCTCCGCGTGTATTGTTGTTTCTCGTTTGATTCACCCGATTAAAAAGCGTTTCCGCAGAAAAAACAAAAAACGTAGAAGAGATAGTTCTTCAAGATACGAAGATGCAAGTGTCCAGTCAAAAAGTACATGCGCGTGCTAAAGACAACTACTTTTTTTTTTCATTAAATCTGCATGTGGCTATAGACCGACACGCGGAGCGGCTCTGTTTACCAACACGGTCGGAAGGCCGCGCATGCGCGGTGGCTATGTGGGCAAAAGCAGCCCGGCTGTCCGTGTTTTCGCCATTGCGCTCTACGGCGTGCGCTCGTTGTTGACGTTGTAGGGACGCTTGTATCTTTATTTGTGCGTCGTATTTCTTCACAACGTATGTCGTATGGTATGCCCGACTATTTGAGCTCGTTTCTCGAGCCTGAACGGTAGCGGTATCGAAACAAACTGTGCGTGAACGGCGTTGCCTACGAGGATCCGTACGCAGTAAACAAGGCCTGCTAGACTTCCGACGTAAAGTTGCTGCCTCGGAAGTCGACGGCTAAGGTCGTCGTTTATTTAGTTTTTTCGCCAAGCCAGTTCACGGCCGACACGGTGCAGGCGTACAAGTCTCTCGAGGTCTACGATTACATCGAGTCGGTTTCCGCACTGCCGGCGGGATCCGCAGACTGTGGGCCTGCGGAAGCGTCTGTATTCATTCGTTGATTAAACTCACAGAGCGTCTTCAAGTCAAGGTATGATATTTTTCATACCCTCATGACCACAAGGCATTACAACCAGTAAAGGTTTGTCCGTTCTGAGTCTTGGCGGTAACAGGTTACAAGTAACGGCGTTACCAGGAACGCGTTACTTTTTTCAGTAACGTAGTAACCTACACGTTACGTTTTCGACACAGTAACGGGTAACGCACTTATGTTACTATTTCAAGTAACGTAGTTACGTTAGTCGTTACTACTTACCAAGTCTTAAAGAAATTACACTTCAATTGTTTCCGTGTTTAAGGCGTCAAGCCATGTTTTTCTTTACGTTTTTTCTCGTAAGTATTTAGGTGAAACCGTAAAAAGAGATAAATTAATTATGTTCAGTTTCTGCATGAACATAATGTTTCTTGATATATGACCTGTATCATCAAAGCCGTGAAATGTGTTAAAGCATAATTTAAAAAAAGTAACGCAGAAGTAACGTGCCTTACTTTTTATCGGTAGCGTTAACGCGTTCCTTTTATTTTTAGATAGCGTAGCTCAGTAACGCGTACCTTTTATTTGCAAGTAACGAGTAACGTATTTCGTTACTTTTTTTTTTGGTAACGCCTACAACACTGCCGTTCTGTCGCCGACTCCCTTCTGCTGGGTAGCACGGGCGTAGCGAGCCTCCGACGAGCGCTTGGCCGGGGCGTTGTGCGCAAACACCGTGGGAACAAAATCCGGGTGGTCTCGATCAGACAACGGTTTCCTTGCACATAAGCAAGCCTCGGGACGGAGATTGAAACGGAAGCCGCACTTGCCTCCAAGAAAGTGTGTGCTGCACAAACGGTCGTTCGCGCGAGGCGACCATTCTTTTCGATCCACGGATATTATCCACCTTCTGTGCCTTTCAGAGTCTGCCGGGAACTTGTGGAAACTCATTCCGCTGCTTTTCTTGTACATTTCGGTGCAATTAACGGCAACACAGCTTCGCGGCAGGCTGAAATGCTATGACGCCCATGCGAAACGTGTGCGCTTTTGCCCACACCCCCGGCTCCGGCGCGATCGCAGCGCCGCCGCAGCTCCGTGACGTCAAGCCCGCGTGTCGGTGTATATTTGGGTCGTGACTGGCGAAAACACAACGTACTCACAAGTTTGTGCAAAAAAAAAAAACTTGACACTCGAAACGTCGGAACAGACAATTTGGAAATAACAAAGATTGGCTAAATTGTACTTGTTCAGCGATATATTATTCATAAAAAACTGGAAAGTAACGACAAAAGTAACGTAGTTACTTTCATCGTTACCTCAGGAAAAGTAATAGAACTACAGTTACAAGTAACATTTTTAAAAAGTAACTCGTTACAGTTACAAGTTACCAAAAAAGTAACGAAGTTACAGTAACGCGTTACTAGTAACACGTTACTACCCAAGACTGCTTGTGCTACTCTTTTTCCGTTGCAGCTGTACAGTAGCAAAGACGCTTACACTAACGAGCACTTTCATTGCGATGGCGGGTCACCTCATGCCTGGTGTGCCTAATTGAGATGGTTATAAATTCGATGCCACTATATGGCGGAGGCCGTATGCCTGTAGGACGGTTGCCCAGCGCTACCCACCCTGTGGATTTTTGCCTTGATATGTGGAATTTGTAGATTGTTTTGAAGAAAAGAGAAATTTCCTCGAATCTAGGGAACTTTTTTTCCGTGAAGGTGTTCATTTCCTTGAAATATTTGTGCTAAAGACACATCTTTTTTTTTACTTACCACAAAAGAAAAATGTTTTTAGAGCTGTAAGTATTTATACAGAGATTTTAAAGGAATTATTGGAACAGCATGGTGCCATGCTCGTCATTAATGTGAGGTATCGGCAAGGTGCTGTAGATGGCATTAATACGATTCACAAAGAGTAGAGGTTGCTCCATAACAAAGACCTGAACCCCTCTGCTGAAGTAAGTGTGGAAGGCTTCTGGAAACACGCGAAAGACACCAAACAAGGTGACTGCAGCCCGATGTTTCAATGCTCAGCAAATCTGTGAGCAAGCTTCTTTGCTTGCAACATTTTACTGCGACATTTGAAAGAGTGTTCTCCCAGATTAGCTTCATAAAAAAACAAAGCCAGGAATAGCTTAGCAACATAAACCCTAGAGGCTTTCCCACACGTCACACGAGCTCGAGGCGGAGCAAACTCTTATGAATTTGCAGTGCACCAGGCGCCACCCTGATCGCATGAAAAATGACATGAACAGATTGGAAACATGTATTCATGTGCTCGACACTGAGTAGATGTGCAAACATTGTCAATCTTTTTCACCCCCGTTTTCTTTAAAAGCTCTGGCAGAAACCTCTGCGTACTTTTTCTTTGTATGGACTCTGTGTTTTTTACATTAAATTTCAGTTAAAGTAGGATTTTGTTTTAATCGGTATGACTTACTGAAGTTCTTGGTGCAATAAACAATACATTTGAAAGCCCCCTATAGTCTGCTGGGAGTCATTTTCGGTTATATAGTACTTGCGTAAGTATTGTCTAGGTTATCATTTAAAAGGCACCAGTAGAAAAATTCAAAAATTTAAATGGTCACTGTATTGCCGTAATCTATTTAGCTAAAACATAACGATCATCTCATTATTTCCATAGACAAAGGCATTTTCCAGAAATATAATGAAACCTAAGGAATTTTCGGATAACATTTGGAGAATAAGTGACCTCGGAGTTTGTCAGCACTGCGGTTGCTTGACTTCCAGCCGTGGCATGTTAAAAGACTGCCAAACTCCCCCAGTGCCAGGGGCTCTGCCAAAAGGTTGTCTTTGCATAGTCCGCTATATTTTCAAATTATCGTACTAGAGAGCAGGCTTTTGACTTTCTACCCTCTTTCGTTTGGTCCACTTAACGATATGCGATAAGTAAAATTCCAATCTAAAATAATTTTTCTCAACCTAAATTTTACTTCATGGTCTTTTTAACGTGAATCCAAGCGGCAAGCATATCGCCGGTTACCGCAAAATACCTTCTTCATCTCGAAACGCAGATTTGTTTTTAATCACTGTGTTGAACTCTTTATTCAGGTGTTGCCTACATTTTTGTTCTCTTAAAACAAAACATAAAAAAACATGGCATATTGCTCAGTTAACAGTCATTGTAGCAAGAACATGTTGCGCGTGCCTGATTCTACTGAGCGAAGGCAATCGCAATAAACATAATGCATTTACAGTTCTCGTCTGGTACGGCACACCTGAATGTCATTTACGTAAATGCCATCTAGGTAAATGACATTTGAGGTGCTCGTCTGACAGGGGTATAAGCTAGCCTTGATATCATGGCACAAAAAAGGAAGCCCCGAGTATAATATAACACATAAAGGGGTAAGTTTGTAACGCTCTGCGAAAGGTCTAGATTACACTTTTTGGCAGGAGTAACTTGATGAAAACGTAAAAGCGAGACGCCAAAACGTTACGAAAATGACGCCATGAATCATGTAACGGCATTATTCACGTGACCTGATGACGTCCTTTAGGTTTTATAGTGTAGCCGCTGCAAAACATGCTTCCTCGTGGATGGCGTCTTCCTATATTATTGGACGGAGTAAGCTATCATGTGATTAGAGGTACAATTAAAGAAAGTTCTCGTGGGAAGTCGCAGTATGAGTCCTCTTCGTTGTCTTAAGTCCCGAAAATTCATCCAACATTGAGGTACCCCGCGCGGTTTTTCCCTTATTTGTGATAACATTTCCGTGTTTTCGGGGTTTCATTTCACTTCAATAACGGTCGTGTTTTCTCAGGGTTTATTTTTTTCAACAGATTCAATGTTCTTCGGTGCCAATTTCCGGAGTCAGAAACACAATCAGCGTTCATCCGGACATTCTTAAAAAAAAATAAGACACGGGAATGGGACTTCCCTAACTTCTTAGAACATCAGCTATGATTTGTATACCGAGGGAATGCAGTTGTGCCGTAAAGAAATAAAAGTGGGATAGCGGATATGGTTCAGAAGTATGAAGCAGCCTAACGGACACTCCAGTGGAAGTTCTATTTAAGGTTAACAGTGAAATGAAATTGTAAACACAAATCTTCATCCCGCGTAGATACGACCTTTCTGAGACAAAGACAAATCTAACTCGGGGCTTTTCAGTTTTCACCGATTTTGACAAAACCCTCTCGATAGTTAATTTCGGAATTTATGGGTAAACACCAAAAGCATGAAACCCTACTTATATAATTCGCACTTTCACTCCGCTGCCGTTTCGCCTTTATCGCGGAACTGGAATTATGCCGCTGCAGTGGCGCTGCTGTTGGCGGGCACGGCGCATGATCAGATGCTTCATCTAAGGCGAACCTGGCTACTGCGCAAGCGCAATGCCCACAGGGGGTAAACGCGGGCAGGTTTAAAAACAGCGTGTTGGTGTATATCACAAAAGGTGCCTCTCCCGTACCACCACGTTTGGCATGTGCTCTAAATCTTCCCAGAATTTACTTGTTTACTCTTCTTTCCCGACGCTCAGTAGGTTTCTGATGAGAATCATACATTTCTTTTTAATAATAAAAATATGATTATGTAAAACCGATTAAGCCTTGATAAGTTGTCCCTTCAATAATCTGCCCTGAGTACGACATCGATGGCTTTTGCGGGCGAGGTATAATTTTGCGCAAGAAAATTTGGTCGATATTCAATCAACAGCCGGCAGATGATGAAAATAAATCTTATAACTACCCTTTCTAGTTTTCGTCAAGCTGCGTAGTTATAAGTGTGGAGGTCATGCGAGCGCAGCTGCGTTACTTCTCTTTTCATATCGCTTCCTTTCGCACGAAAAGGTACAATATTTGTACGGCGCGAGTCGCCGAAGTAACCTTCTTTGATGCGCAAGCACGTCCGACGAAAGAGGGTGCTTCGAGGTATGAGAATAATCCAGCCGCCAGTTTAAAGAGAGCGCGGGGGAAGACACCCAACTCGCTGACCGCTGTTCAAAATGAAAGGCCGCAGAAATTGCGAGCACGTTTCAAAGCCCATGTGATAATGTTAGTAAATACGCCCTCCAACTTCACATAGTATTAAAACGCGATCCCATTTTGTTGAGTTCCCCACCAAAAACGACATATATTCACTCAAGACAAAAAGTTTAACGACAAATCTCACGTAGAATGTTTTTTTTTTTTAATTATTTTTTTTTTACAGCCGATTTGCAGATAGAATTTTTAAGACAACTATTTGCAGTAGCTAGTACGAGTGTGGAATGAGGGAGCTGCTGGGAGTGCTCAGAGCTCGTACCCGAGTCGCTTGCTAGAGTCACTTACAGAAAGAGAGGGCGTGGCGTTTACCGGACATCTCATTATCGTTCCGCGCAGCAAATCGGTTTGCGGAATTCGCAGGTAAAAACGTCCAAGAACAAAGCAAGAAGCGTGAAAATAATAAGCCCTTCGTTTCTTAAACTACCATGGACATCCAATGTCAGAAATCTGGAGCGTCTGCTCGCCCGCAAAGCCCTTGGGAGATTGCTGTAATCTACTTAGGCCCACGGCCAATGACGTCGCTGGAAATGTCTAGTCTAAAAAAAATGTCTGTGCTGTGGCACTGAGCATGACCATAGCCTACTGTATACCGACAAAGTCTGGCAGATCGCCACGTGAAGCGGCCACCGAAATGGAAAAGGGGGAGCGGAAAACAACGGATGAGAGCAGAGCCACGTGACTGGCGCCCCGTTGCGGCGAGACGCCGAAACACACTTCTCCCGAGCGAAAAAGTGAGTCACGGGTCCTCGCGACTGCAAAAGCTATACGCTGACGTCCTGGTTCCTCGAAAAATGCCTCTTTGATGCTCTGTGCTGCCAGATCCTCGCGCTCCAAATCTGCGACCGGGAACTCTATGGCTCCGTCGTCGAACTTCCAGGCTTTCTGACTATAGACCTTTTCTGTGTACTCTCGTCCCCAGCCACCTAATAGGCGTATCCGGTATGGGCGACGAAAACATACTAAAACGTTTCAACCTGTAACTAATAAAAATATAAGAGAGAGGCAAAAGAATAATGTGTGATGGTTACGCTTATATCCTACGTGTCTTCTACTGGCGTGGCGACGGCAAAACAATGTTTTCGCCTATACTGGAAGTGACGACAATTCAAGATGGCGACGCCCTTGAAGAAAGTGTCTATAGATCGAGGAGGCTATGACATGACATTTCATCGTATAGAGTGCCACAGCGCATCCTGTCTTCGGCGTCTAAACATATTATGTCCTTTGTCGTTGGCCGATGGGCCTTCGTAGGTTGCAGAGCTCTCCCAAGCGCTTAGCGGGCGAGGAGACGCTACAGACTGATTAGAGTGTGACGACGAGCAAGTGTTCTAAAATGTGTCTTTGGTGCATCGAAACCCCTGAGAGATATGTCTATCAAGAGACAACATAGGACATTCGTAGAGTACGTGTGATGACGAGGCAGCGAAGCTTGTGGCAACCATTTGTTCAGGTTGGAGGGAAACGAAAGCACGTGGGCGCATTTGGGGGTAACCAAACGCACGAGATTCGCGAGGAGCGGGCGAACCTTACACGCTGTATGGGAAACATTGTACTTGTTTAAAGGAGCCCGGCAAGAACAAAAACTTTCACCCTTTTCACTCTGGTGAAGAAGGAAGACCAGCGAAGCTGTACTGTGGGGGGAATGAAGTAATGGCCGGCCGGAAGTGGGCAAGCCAGAGTGGAAAGGCTGGGAAGTGTGCCGCCATCTATGAGCGACGGCGGCAACAAGACAACCGGCAAGCCGGTTGTCTGGTTGCCGCCGTCATTCATAGATGGCGGTAGCAGTCCAGAGTTTCTTGTCATCCTTTGTTTGCTGACGGAAACGATACTGGGGAAACTAGCCCCTAACAGCTCCGCAGCAAAAAGTGAACCTGGTTTGAGTGACGTACCAATCAGCGACACACTGGAGCATTCAGTGTCGGAGCAGTGACGGGGTTCGCAGACAGCGTGAGACATTGACAACAAGTTTATCCACTGGCAGCACTGGCTGAAAGTAACACTTTCGAATGATTTTGAGCGCGTAATCGCTCAAATATGCAAAAAAAAAAAAAAAAAACACCCAGACCTGCGGGTTGTGGGCATTCTGAAACTCGATTAAACATGTGGGCATTTCACGACATGGTTGAGAATAATTATCTGAAGCTGTGCCTGCCGTGGCGTGTACGAACTTCGCTTAGGGCAACGTTCTCACTCTTGAAACTTAGGCTTCATTCGAAATTATGGTGAAACAGATTATGACAACAATCGTCGCTCGTGGTGATTGTACTTCCTTTGTCGATTGCTCGTAATTTCAAATTGGCTTTATGAACTTGTCATTTTTTATCATTCCACTTCTATATTGTTACTTCGAGTCCGCGTTTTCGTACGCGTGCCACTCACAACATTTTGGAAGCTGAGAAAAAGGACGTACCATTCCGAACTCGCGAAACACAATGAGGACAGTGTAGTAAATGGTGCGAAAGTACGTGAGCCTTATTTTCTAGAAATTGCTTAGCTTCCCGTCCACTGCACTCAAACGGGAGAAAATATAACTTGGATATGTTCCGCAACAGGGAACACATGTCGTCTATTATTTTAAATATACACGGCTTGCACGACACGTCATCGCACAACGCTGGTGGTCATTCCTACGTGTCCCTGGCGAGAAAAATATTTCGGTAGTACGCAATCGGCGATAAGAAGGTACTAGCTCAGCAGCAAGGTCCTTATTATGGCAGCTGATGCGACGTCAGTGCGGGCCACGTATACGTCACTGCCCTGACACCAAATTGCCCTCGCAAGAAACTTTCTATGCGCCACCGAAAAACGCTTAAACCGAAAGAGGCCCTTTAGGTCAAGCCTTAACGGCCGGATAGCTTCCGGATGGGAAACCATTATCGAGAGGCGGAAGGAACATTCCTCGCGCTTCCGGCGGGTGCCCATCTGCGATGTCCAGTCGTAGCACGTGAAGCACTGACCCGATCCACCCGTCCAAAATGGCAAACGTTGAATAGAGGGAACGACGTTCCATCGGTTTCCAATAAAGGATACCGATAAGATGACCTTTTTTTTTTTGTTCTTCCGTTATGTTCCAGACCTCTGGACCGATCGGAACAAAGAAAAAAAAAGATAATATAATTGATGCGGAGGACAAAGAGGCCGTTTTGTCGGGATGATACCGCAAACAGAAGCGACCCTTCGGTTGGGTAGTCTATGGAATCGATCTACACGACCGCGCATGAAGGGAAGCATCACTCGTCGCAATGTCCTTCGATGTTCCAGCTAAGCTCTCCCTGGCTTCCTAACGCAGAGCGTTGCTCCCGAAACACCAGAGTATTGCGTGTTTTTGTTTTTCTAATCAGTTCGGCCATCTAGAGAGGCTTTCGGTAGCCCTCTAGCCGCAGTCACACTACTTAAATATCTACAAGAAACATTCGGTGTTCGCTTTAGGCATGATGACAGAATTACCTGCGGACACCCCTCAAGCGCGTTAGAAGCATGTTTTCTTCATACAAGCTTCGAACATGTCTAAAGGGTGTTTTTGTATTACCAATTAGACAGGACCACCACACAAGCAGGAAACACACATCAGAACGTGTCTCTGCAGAATGTGTTTTATACGGTGTAGTATCAAGTGTGAGCGCGGCTTAGAGCTAATGCAGTTTAACTGGAAAGAGGTTTGACCTCTGGGTAAGAAGGGTCATCGGAGCCCGATACCGCTCATCTCTCAGTGGGTCGAAAAAAGACGAATTGTTCTTCGTTATAATCGGGAAAAAACTTTAAAAAAATGCACGGCGTGCAGAGTTCCCGACACCTTATTAATAAATTATTTCTTATACGTACGTATACCTGCTTGGCAATTCTACTATCCAACGTGTCATTCGAGTCCGTGACCGTGGAGTGTATTTTGACGGCAAACTTTATTTATTATTTTTTTTTTATCACGTTAGCCAGAATGTTGCCGCTGCTCTTAGAATGATGGAAACGATATCACGCCTTACGAAGAACTTTTCAAATCATTGGTGCGTGGTGGGATTGCGATGCTACTTGCTTAGGGTTAGACTCGAATTCCTGTAGCGTCGTACGGAACTCGCTGACTGTGCAGCTGATGCGGCTCAAATCGGAAGAGTGCAAAAAAGGATTTATTCACATTGTATAAGATACGTACTTTGGGAAGATGTGTTTTTAGGACTACGAATACATTCTTGAATAACAGTGGTTGCTGAACCTGTTAAATAGAAGAATAGCTCGTGACGCTCTATATCTACAAAAGGTTACGCATTGCCATATAGACAGTGAATTGGCATCACCGTGATAATTTCATGTGCCGGCTCGTGTTGTTAGACGACTGAGCGTATTTACCCTCCATTCAATCAAAACCTTCATCATTGGTTAAGATCAGTCTTGTAGGCGTTACCGAAAAAAAAAGTAACGAAATACGTTTTTCGTTACTGGCAAATAAAAGGAACGCGTTACCGACCTACGTTACCTCAATATAAAAGGAACGCGATACCGTTCCCGATGAAAAGTACCGTAGGTTACTTTTTTGTTAGTTTTCTTGAATAGTGAATTACACGTTTCGCTATTTCGACGGTACAGGTACATATGAGCGCCATATTTCAAGAAATTATATGCTCATGCAGCAACTGAACATAGCTGCTTTATCTTTTTCGCGGTTTCACCTAATTATTCACGAGAAGAAACGCAAAGAAAAACGCCAAAAACTACAAAGTTCACATGGCATGGCGCCTAAAAAAAAAAATTGAAGTGTTACTTTTTTAAAGTTCGGGAAGTAAGAAGTAGCGTAGCGTCGTTACCCGTTACCTTAAATAGCTAACGAAAGTACGTTACCCGTTACACTTTCAAGAAAGTAACGAGTACGTTGCAAAGTTACTGGAAAGAGTAACGCGTTACCGTTAACGTCGTTAATTGTAATACGTTACTGCCAACACTCGACTTAGGATGAAGATTTTTGTTAATAAACTGTCCTCATGTTTTTTTTGTTTTTTCTTGTATTTAGGAGAGAGCTGAATTTCTAGCTTTTTAATTCTTGATTCGCATATTTATTTTTTGTCAGTGGCAGATTTTGCATTAAATTTTATTTCTACCATTTTGTGTGCCACCATAAACTGGTTGTTATTGTGCATAGTGCAAATGAAGTATTATTATTATTATTATTATAGATGCGTAGCCGATAAGAACACAGAATTAGCCGATTAAAACGCGCAAGAATGACTCAGTAACTGAGTTGAGTGTTAGTAATTAGCCACGCCCTGGGTGTTTTAAAACCATCTGTGACCTTATCCGGCTTATTGTATGTTGGAAACGGAGAACCACACAAGACCAGCGAGCGAAAAAATGTTTAGCTGGGCTTGTTGGTTCATGACTTTTTGGTCCATGACTGGCTAAATGTCCTGCAATGCTCCTGATTTGCTTTTTAATAAGAACAAAAACGCCACCTCCGCGTGCATTACGATCGTTACGGTGGGCGTTGAAATAAGAAGGAAATATTTCTGAATCACAAATGGGGTCGTCCAACCAGGATTCTGTACCAATAACTATGTCAGGATTAATGACTGCAGTCAGATCATCGAACTCATTTGTTTGATGCATCATACTACGACAGTTTATAACGATTGAAAGATGTTCTTTTAGTTCTATTTTACGGCGCTCGACAGGGGACCTTCATCGCAGTCGGACTCATTCAACAACAAGGGTTTCGGAATTGCGCATAAACATTTCCCCACCTAAAGCAAGCGTGTTAAAGCGGCGTTTGAACCTGTCGTTATGCTCCTTAGCAAACTGAAGCAGTTTCTTTCTCTCAGACCTTGCACGTAACAAAAAGTTCTCGCTGATTGACAAATTGCTGCTCTTTAGTTTGTGGGCTCTGTCAAATATTTTTTTCGTTTTTCGACGATCGGCCTGCTTTTTGTTGAAGATAAACTACCGATTCTATGGACGCGATTAATTATGTAACTGTTCACCCTGAACGACGCCGAGGTTGCTACTGCATAGCGATATATCATTTCGTTCGGATCCTTCCCACCTTTCGCTGGCAGAATCTGGAAACCCGTAAAAAAAAAAAAAAAAAAAAACATTAATCTTTGGGGATTTATTTTCAAGGTCATCCTGCTGCGTCATGACCGCACTGGGTTGCGCAGAAGTTGTTTCATTTTGTTCTTTTAAGCAACTTATTTTGGTTCCCATTTCCTCCCCCGCCCCCCCTCCTTTTGCCGCCCAAGCGATCCGGGCTGTGAGCGCAGCAAGCCTTTCGTCTGCTACCTGCTCATTTTGCTTAATCTCCCTCAAATCCGAAAGGACCTTTACTTGTCCCTCCTAGAGCTTTGGTGTAACACAGAGTGCTTCTAGAGACTCCCTTTGTTGCACCGCAGTGAGAGGACCAGGGTTTCTTTCACATCAACAGGTATAGTGAATCATTTTTTCACCTCGAATAAGGGAACCCGAGATCTCAAAGAAATCACTTCAGCGGTACGCTGAAAAAAATTTCTGTAAGTGCAACAAGTTGGGTCTCGGTGCCGTTTCACAAGACTGTACGTAACACACAATAGTATCATAAAAGTAAGGTGCACTGAGCTGGAGAACGAGAATACGTCGAGTCTCCCGCCTCCATGACGGCACCGAAACCCATCGGGTATTGGTAGAGCAGGCTTTTAAATATTTCATGATCATATTTCCACACGCGTCGCTGAGCGAGTCCGTACGTGACCGAATGCATACCGCGCTTGGCTGTCGCAGAAGATCTGGCTTCGATTTCAGGCAGCGGAATGTTTTGTTATTTATTCTTTCTGCTTAACGTTCTCGCAAATTCGAGAACTTTCTTGTCTGATCGAGTTACGAATGTTCTACGCGCCGAACGTTCTGGGCCAAATGTTCCAGAGACACACGCGGCTACAAAAGGTGCTCCCCATGGCAAACCGCGGTCAGTCTTGCCCCAGCGTTCTATCCTGCTGTTTCGCCGCCATCGACGCCCGCGACGCTCTATTGTTATCGTCTGTTTCCTTTTTATTTTGAGCACAAGTTTACCCATTAAACGTTAATTTTCTTTTCCGTTTTCGTCGCCTCATCAATTATCATTCGTGGGAATATGACTTCCACCGTTGTTGCCAGACGTGATGATCAACGAACGTCGAGTCCGGATGAAGTAGCATCAACAACGGTGAAGAATGATCTGGCAGACTAAACGGAATCACCGGCACCTTTCGCTGATCCATGTTTCCTCGGTCCGAAATGTTGTAAACTGGGCACCGAATGGAACGGTTAAAACCAGCAGAAACTGAAAACCGAGAATAGGTTACTATCTCGCCTCCATGACGGATGGAATTCTTACCAAATAAAATTTTTACCTTATCATCACTTGATTTTCTTGTAGATGCTATTAGTGCTCTTGGGTTAAATTTGCTTTGAATAATCATATGTAGCCACCCCTGCTATGACTTACTCATGCAAGCCGCCATATTCTTTAAATAAATTAAATAAATAAATTGCGGTATAGTGGCATATGTGACATTTTGGAACACGTGAGTCTTAATCTGTAGAAACTCCTACCTCGGAATTTTGTCTTTTGACAAGGACCGTTCTATTTCATTTCTCCTGCGTGATGCATCTCTTAGAATACTTGAGGTATCGATTCAGTGTACGAGTTTCGATACCCTAGATTTGAATCAATATTCCATAAATTTCTAAAAAGAACTGAGAGTAATCCTCAAAACCTAAATTACAGCAGGTATGCAGGAAAGGAGGCAAGAGAAGCATAAAAATCATCCCTTTATCAAATACTCATATAACTGCTCACTCTATTATCTATCTATCTCTCTTCTTTCGTTCTATTCCTGAGAGCAAAGAAACAAAAGAGACACTTCATCGCATAGAATATTCATAAATTATCATTTCGTTACTGTCTGAATACATTATAGAGGTATAAAAGCATATGTGAATCTCTTTGTCAAACTGGGTTCGATACCGCCAACTTGGACGTTCCACGAGAAAGGATAGATTGAACGCTGTCGCCTGCCTTTTGCTTGTCCTTTCCGCTCCTATTACCTTGTCCTGTTTCGCTAGATGCTTTTTATTCGCGCCATTAACGGTCTACACCAGCTTACGGAAGCCTTCTTGAAGACATATCCTTCAATTTTACTAAAAGAATGAGTTCATCCGGAATCTGAAACTCGCTGCCAGCCACTTCTGTGTACCAATTGGTGTATGCACTGGTTTTGATGTAGACTGCCGCAATCGGCAAGGAATAACGTTTCAAGATCTGTTACACAAAACCGGTCTACCTCTGTGACCGCGACGCCATTTCATATTAAGTGAACACGGTCTGTTCACCTCACTAATGAAATGGCAAGTAAGAGTTATCACGAATAACGCCTTACGCCCACACGATTGACTCAGACCATACTAGCAGTTAATGACCTCTACTTCAATTCCCATGAGCATCCGCGGGCGAACTGTCTGTTCACCTAATGAATCTCTTTTGAAGCTATTTTGAAACCATGTGGCAAACTATCTGGAAAGTACCAGCGATCTATCTTGAAAGCGTCTCCAAACCATCTGAGAAACTGTGGCAAGTATTTGACAAACTCTCTGGAAACTATATTCGGCGAACTATCTGGAAACTGTCTTAAAACTTTCTGGTAAACTTTTTTGTCTAAAAATATTACAAACTGTTTGGAACATGCATGGCAAACTAGTATCTTAAAACTATCTTGAAACTATCTGTCTAGTACATTAACGGTCTTGAGATATCTATAAAACTTTGTTTAAATTATTGTAATATTTATGTCGAAACTATCAAGAAATATTTATAAAACAAAACTGTTACGTTAACATTCTGAAAATGAAAAAGAAAACTTTCTGAACTTTATCAGGCAAAACGTATGAAACTTTTCTTGAAACTTACCGGAACCTATGTGAAAACAATAAGAAAATTACGCTTACTGGAAACGTTTTAGGGAAATTTGAAACCAATTTTAAGTTACATATCTTATATTTTGACATGTTTCTTCGATCCAAGTTTATTAGAACCTATATTCTGTTTCATACTTAGTGTACAACGCTGTAAAACGTGCTGGAGTGAGTATGGGGTACGCGAGCAAGCAAATGATCTTGCGGGTCATTTGCACGCGTTTTCGCGCAAACGAAACCATTGATAAAGCCACGCGAGCGAACTAGTACCTTTGACAGTGTTCTATACTAATTATGAAACTGAGCATACATATTTTCCAAGGTGCCGACACTCCTATAATTTTCATGTTTATAGAAATATTGATTTCTAGAGTTCATAAAATCTTGTAAGGCATTTTGGTTTATAAACGTTTTTATTAAAAAGTTATTCCAAACTTTTTGTTTTGTTTTACATTCAAGTTTTTTCGGTCCAAGGTGTTGACAGTGTGGAGGATGTTCTTGAGTTTATTAATCAAACTCAGTGCGCTTCTGTAGTACTACAACCTGAAAAAAGTTTGGGAGCGGAAAGACCTGCACGGATATTAGGAACCTCATATTGGGAAAACTATATAAAAAAACTTCGCTCAAAATTAATAAATATAGGACCGGCATTTTTATTCAGTTTCAAACTATTTTTAGTTGTTTCAGAACAGTATTCAACTCCTAGATCCAACATGCTGAAGGAAGAATTATTATAGAATTATTATGATTGGGTACCACAGGAAAACACTATAAGTTTTTGGGTGACTTGTAGAGGCTTGTCAGATGATTATCATTATGTAGAATGCTTCATAGTGCCATAAAGAGTCAATTTTTTTATACTTCACCATTTTGTCAAGAAACGACTCGCCGGTGAAGTCCGAAGTAGCAACCTACAATTCCCTCTATTTTATTTCTTTTTCCACCCTTTGAGGGCCCTCATGTGAAGGCCATTATATAGGAATAACCTACCAATAACCTTCACATGTTTTACGTTTGTCGTATCCGAATCTTTCACGCTATCCCTGGCACAGCTTGCCCGCGTACCTCATCGATTTAAGAGACCATCGATGTAAAGAACAAAAGGTTTCCCAGGTTGGTCGTTGTGTTCCAGCTTTCCATTTGCAGTTCAAAATTTGTAAAACCATTGTTCTACTTACTGTCTGCTCAAATGAAGCACCTTCTCTTTGAATCCTATTCACATTTAAAGCTGGTTCAAGAGAAACCGAGTTTAAATTTGTAAACAAGATGCATGCAAAAACTGGCCTTTCCTTGTGGTAACAAGTCAGAACCCCGATAAAAAATATTTATCTTACAAACTTTATTTTAAATTGTTTAAATTACTGACTGCTTATTTTTCAATATTACTGCAACATATTAAATCAGTCTGAGATAATGTAATTTTATTAAATATGACTTGTTTTCGTTGGGATTAAATTCCGTCAAAACTTTACGAATGTTTGAATACTTTAGATACCTGGAAGCTATCTGCGAATAATTTATAAACGTCGAAACCTGTCTGGACGCTACCTATAAACACTGAAGACTATTTTAAAGCTATCTGAACTTCTCTAGTTAATCATCAGAGAAAGCTTGTGAGAGCTCTGAAACCAATCCTCTTCATGCAAACTTGTGCAGTATAGTTATTGCAGATTCACAGCCGAAATTATTAATAAATTTGCAAAGTGCTGATATTTTTGGGTTATTCTTATATCCGAAGCAGTGTATCCAGGCTTCGGCGGTAACTTCTCGATTTACATATTCAAGAACATCATTAAGAAAATAGCACATTTTCATAGACCATACACAGAAATATTGCTTTGCTAGTGTAAGCACTTGCCGTCACTTTCATTGCTGATTAAAGGGACACTGACAGGGCATTTATGCTCGCCGAGGTTTTTAGTTGTACGTGACATATGAGAGCTCAACTACCCAGAACAGAATTTGCGGCTCGAAATTCGGTTTCTTTCCGCCCGAAAACCGCCGATCAAGAATTGGCCGGTTCGAGTCTCGCTCACTCTCTTTTCCGCGGTCACGGGCCGTTTTCTAAGGTATCGATGCGACCACCAAATTTATTCAAAGTCGTGGGCCACTGAAGGCACTCACTCAATATTAAAAATAGAAAAAAATATGAAACCCATTTTTTGTGGCTTCTAAAAAGCTGCAAATATGTTGATTGAAAAAAAAAAAAAAAGTTCCACAGACAACCGGAAGCATTCTGTGCGTTCGTCGTTTCGCGTACCGTGGGACTCGCGGGGACGGCGATGGCAGCCGACGACGGGCGTAGAACCTCTATTTCAGAACTGTCGTTCCCGGAACCGGCGAATTCTGTCTACTTTTAAAAGAGAAATTAGGGACTGATCAAAAGAATTGGTATTCATCCCGTACGACACGCCCGAGCACCAAGCCGATTTGGACGAAGACGTCGCCGAGCCGTCGCTCCCTTCTCGTTGCTGAAGACATCGCTCGCGCAAACGTCAAGCACGACGTGTCTACTTCGAGTTGAATATGCACGCGTACGATTTTTTTACTAGATGCAAATGTCGCCAATGCGTGGTGCTTCCCGACTTCGACCCGGGAGTGCTTTTGCTAAAAAAAAAATCTGCAGCAAACTTTCCAACTTAGTTTACCGGCTGAATTATTACTAAGGGAAAAGATCCGCGAGCGAAGGGATGCCCCAGTAGCTTAGTGGGAGAGACGTCCGCTTCACACGCAGTAGGACCGGGTTTGATCCCCAGTGGAACCTTTTTTTTCAAACATTTTCCAATGTTTACATATCGTTTTTCTTTACAATTATTGCTGGAGAAACAGACTATAAAATTACAAACAAATGTTGTGGACGACACTTCGCTGAATTAAATGGGATGGGATTTCCTTTTTGACACCTGCGAACTCAATGTAATCACTTTCCACAAAATGCAAGGAGCATATAAATCAGGTAGCGTCCGCTTTCCGAGGTGCCCGTATATGTTCTACAGGAATTGCAGTCAGCCATTGGTACTGATCCCGTTGATCTTTCGGAAACTCTGTCGCACAATGATCCTTTTTTTTTTCGGACGCAGGACATGTGAGCCAGCTCTTCACGCAACATCTTGGGTGTATTGTTTTCGGAGCCAATCATGGAAATTCACCACGGGCACTCACTACTCATCTCCAACTCCTCAGTGTACAAAACCACTCATCTTGGTGTACAGAACTACGAGCGGAACAAACATGACTGCAAAAGAATCGCACGGCGAACAGTTCCCGTACGCCGCATGTCGTGTCGTCTGCTACGGAGAGGAGGAAAAAAAACAAAAAAACAAAAAAACCGCATGGTCGGGTGTAGCCACGTGACTTCCGCCACTCACTCTCTTCTCTCCACTTCTCCGATCTCCGCCGGGTTTCGGTTTCGGTTTCGAGCAGTTGCGTCTTTTGGCTTTATTAAAAAAATACGCAACTCTGTTGCAAAATATTAATTGGGTAGTCCTCCGACACCATAATAAAGCGCCTGGCAAAAAATGAAAAAAAAAATTTTGGGGGGTGTCAGTGTCCCTTTAAGTGCGCGCTTGCGGACCCCTGCTGAACCAGAGCCCGAACCGCCGTTCTCGCAAAAGACCATTCAAAAAGCACTAACCAGTGAGGCTCATATCGAAGGACTCGGCGTCAATTTTCCTCAAGTCCTGGACAGTCCTCCAGGTAAGCGTGAGCAGCTGGTTCTGTGACACGTCCACGGTAAGCAGGTTCGGCGCCCCCAAGAACATGTTCGCCGGTAAAATCCGCAGCCGGTTGTGAGAGAAGTAGAACTTCTTGAGACGCGGCAACCCCTCGAAGGCCAGCGGGTACACCTCCGTAACCTCGTTGTATTTTAGGTCCAGTTCCACGAGCGACGGCGCCCCGCGGAAGACCCGGGCGTCCAACCTCTGCAGCTTGTTCTGGAACATGTCCAGCCGCTCCAGATGGTCGAGGCCCTTGAATGTGCCCTCCGTCAGATCTACGATCAAGTTGTCGCTCAGGTCCAGTTCTTTCAGCGCACCCAAGTCAGCGAAGGCCGTGTCTTCAATGCTCTTTATCTGGTTCCGCTCTAGGAATAGCTGACTCAGTGCCGACAGACGCGAGAGGGCGTGAGCAGGGAGCTTGACGAGCTTGTTGTCGCCCATCTCCAGTTTTGTGAGGTGAGGCAAGTCGGCAATGGACTCCTTTTCTAAGTCGGTAATGTCGTTTGAATCGAGAGATAGCGTCTTTAGTTTAGGCAGGTTGTAGAAAGAGTGAGTCTTAAGCGAGCCAAGGTTGGCTTGAGTGAATTTGAGGCTCTCTAGGGCAGGCGCCTCGGAACGCAGTGCTTCTGTCGGAACGAAGTGGAGATGGTTGTCACTACGGAACGTGCTGAATGCAATCGAAACGATCGATGGCTGATTCTGGAAGGCTTTAAAGACAGCGTGGTCTTCTGTGAGATTTCTCACAACAAAGCAGGTGATTTCGACGTCGTCCTTTCCGATGTGTTTATTCTCGCACTTGCAATACATTGGTTGGTCCCTGAGATCGCAGAGTTCGGGGACTAAGTCTGAGTCATCGCCAAGCGCTGGCTGTAGCGTTGAACACAAGAGAAGAAAAAGCAGACTGAAGAATCTGAAAAAAAAAGAAAGAAATGGAACTGATTACAATTTTGGTAGCACTTAAAACAGTAATGCGCACTAGAAAACATATATACATAATGAATGTCTTCGCGAATGCCAGGGGAAAAAATAGTGCATGACCTGACTAGTATCTACCGTCATAAAACACTTCTTCGAACAACTCAGCTGGTTGATGAGGGTTCCCACGTAATATATATAAAAAAAAAACGTAGGTGCGCTCAGCAATTCTTGTGTTTAGCAACTAATTTTGAACTGTACGTCAGAGCGTTTCTGTACCATCCTAGTCAAACTAAACGCGGTGAGCTAAAAAAAGCACCATCTGGAATTTTCGAAGTAGCTGCCAACGTTTCTTGAGATCTGGCGGGTCGCTTTCAAAGTTCTTACCAGCTTCTACTACACTGTTTTTTTATATTTTTATTATTTTTCTTTTTTTGCAAGGCGTTTGCTGATTTAAATACAGCAAACTGCGGGGGTTGCACGGTGTGTGAAAAAGCTGAAATTAAAAAAAATTCCCTTCTAGGATGCGGTACTGGTCAAAATGACTAGGTCTCTCGCCATGATCCAAGTTTCACAATCCCTGCTCCACTACAAGGTTTAGACATCTTTCATCCTTGTCGTCCTGAGGGATATATTTTCGCACAGATCGAAGTGTTTGACTATCTGAGTGCTCCATTGAAAAGTGAAAGCACGGGCTTAGAGTGTATGTGCTTTATTGATAACCTCTAAGGTCACTCGCATCTGAAAAACCTCAAGGCGTTGTTTATTACGTAATGATTTTCTCTTCGGCATTCTTACCGAGTAACGCAGCACTCTTGCCTGTGAGCGATAACAAGATGATCGGGACTGTCACGGCCGGCATTTTTTCGGTTGTCAGCAACGTTACTAGGACACTCAGGTGGGAAACTCACCCTTAAAATCCGGACCTCTCGCGTCCACCAAGACCAAACGAGATACGATTACAGCTGCGTTCTTTAGCGGCAAGCGAAAACATGAAAGTTGTTTTAAATAGCTACAGCAAGATGGCGATGCGAGATAGCCACACCGGCCCTTGCGCTACCCTGCTAAACCGGAACGTGCACCCGTGCAATTCCCGCAGTGGCCGCTGCGGGAAAAATGGCGGCGTTGCGATCGCGTCTAGTGCGGTTCTCGAGTACGGATCGGAGCCACTTTTTCAAAGCAGGCTCCTACGGCGGTTTCCAAACTGAGTTGTTGTAGTAACCTTGGCTGTCACTGACTATTGTTGTGGTTTGAATGTTCAGATCAAGGTGATCGCCATCTTGAGGGTCTAGTATATTTGCAAAATGTCAACAAAGGAATGGATGTCAAGCATAGGAGAAGATAAAATTGCTATTCCCAGGAAATAATTGAACCTCAACTATGACTGCAAACCCTTTTTGTACACTTGTTCATTTGTGTATAGTTTTTTCTCCTCTATGTGTCGTAAAGGGTGAACTGCTCTGAGTGAGAAAATATTTAGCTAAAAAATGTATTCATTTGGTTTACAAATATTGCGGATATTTTAGAGGAATTGCACCAGTAGGGGGTGAGCAAGAAACAAAAAGTATCACGCACGTAGACAAAATAAAACTAAAATCAAAGACAAAAGGGTAGGTAGTGTATACACAACAGGGACACAACTGTAGGTGTGACAACGTCTACGTGCCGAGTCTAGTGAAACGCAAGGCATGTATCGAACGTAACATATCTATTTGTAGCTAACAGAATTAATACAAATATCAAATGGAACACATTTATTTGTTAGCTACAGAAGCAATTGAACGAAACAGATATTTAAATATGAGCCAGACTTATACAACTAAACGATATTAAAGAAACCTATTGAAACAGATATCAGGCCTGAAAACAAGCGTATTTAACCGCACGGCACACAGGAAATCGCAAACTAGCGCAGATTGCAACGCGAGTCTCCGCACCGCCGCGGCCGTACTGGACATGCGATGCGTGTCACTGCACATGATGGCGGCATGAGTGATGTCATGCCAACGCCTGACGTACTATGATCATCTTGCTTGGCGCATATCTCTCGAAGGAATGGAGATATTTTTATGATTCTTTCATCATCAGGTTTGGCTTGATGTGGTATATCAACGTTCGACATTTCAACTATATGTACATAATAGTAAATGGAAACAAAGGCCTCGACAATAGATTGTAGGCTTAAGTTTCAACTTCCACGCGGAATCAGTAACACAGTTGTAACAAGTTACATGTTAGCACCTATTGTGCACTGTGCAGCGTATGTCTCTTCAACTTTGACATGATACCAAAAACAAATCAATCGAACGACACGTCTGGTAGCAACAGTGAGTCAAACTGTACTGATCGCGTACTCTGACGACTCATCGAAAACGCCATTTCATTTCGCGCATGCGCGAGATGAAATGGCGATTTGTTTATTTTAAGATTTTAGCAAGGCTCAGAAATAAGACTGATAGAGAAATTCATGAAGCTATATTTATTGCCAGCTATGAAGCGGACATATGTGACAGAGCCCCGTCGGCAGCCCTGGCGGTTGACGAGGTGGAATTTATTCAGAAGTCCTGCAAGTTTCTGTAGATGTCTGTCGGCATGACTGGAAGGGGGGAGGAGTTATCAGGTTGTTTATTTTTGTTTCTATGTTTTCCAGCATCATGTTTATTGCTGTATTGTGCGGAAGTAAAATTTTCAGTTGTCAGTCAGCGCTGTGTATGTGTACTTCAACTTGTCTTCCGTCTGTTGCGCTGTATTTTTTCCACTTCAATAATGCTGAACCAAACAGTTCAACCTTGTTAGAAAAGAAAAACCTAATATCAAACAATATCAGCAGCAATCGATGGCAGACAGAAGTTATACTGAACGAGCGTTCAGGGCAATAAGATCAAAATTTTATGGTTTTAAAAAAAAAGAAACCTGAGTTAAATATATTTATGCGTGAATGAAAAGCTGAAATGTTAGCTCACATTGACTGCTTGCTGGTGATGTGTCAAAAACTTGAGAATTGTTTTTAATGAGAACAAATATGATAAAATAAATATTCAATGCACATTTTAGGCGTTTGATGCCACGACGTGCAGAAATGATGGCCTTAGCTTAATGTTAAACGCCGGGCTAAAAACCTTTTAACCTTGGCAATAAATAAACCGTAACGCTTTCTCTGAAAAGATTCGAGTTTATTTATGTCTCATTGTATGAATTTCAAAATGACTGAACCGCATTTAAGGGTTCGACGGACCCGAGTTTTTTTTTTTTTTTTTGTTAGAAGCATAGCAGCTTGTGAAGTTGCATACAATGTTTGCTGCAGGTATCCAATATATTTTCAGTCCTGTGTTTCTCCTCAAAATATGCTTAGACCAAAAATGTGCCACGTACAGAAAAAAAAACAAAAAACAGCGGCAACTGTTTAGCGAATAGTCGAAAAAGAAAGGAGATGAGTGCCTTAGAAATTATATCAATACGGTATTGGGGTAATTATGTTTATTTATCAGATGTTAAGGTTGATTCACACAGTTTCGGTTGACTGCGTTAGACAGCGTTAAGACTGCTTGCGTCGAGCTGTAGCTTTGGCGACCCATACGACGAGCCAATGGGAAGGCGCTGTGCTGCCCGACGCAACGCAGCACAACGCAGTCGACGCAGCCTTGTGAACAAGTCGTGTGAACACTTCAAAATGTGTCATTTGTCAGGTGTTACAGAAATGATCAAGAGTATTATGATTCCGTCATAAGATGATCGTGTGTTAGAGTACGCAGTCGTCGACGTATTTTTATGCACAATAAAAATAGCAGCTCTTAGGGAAGTGAAATGAGAGGAACACCTGACGACAAACCCGCAATAAAAATATTTGGGAGAGTTATAACGCATGCACTGTGAGCAATGAGAAAGAAAAACAGATATTTAGTTAGCCAGAGATGGGTCCTAGTACGGTGCTACGCTTATGCAAAAGTGTAGCCTAAGAAAATGTCTTAAGTGCCTTAGATAGATCTAAAAAAAACAAGGTTGGCCTGGTCAAGTTAATTGGCTTTTTGCCCGTGCACCCGTCGCCTGTACGTACCCTCTAAAAAATGTCTGCGCGTCTACTTACCCGCAAAACACTCAAAGAGCCAGTCTCTGCGATCTGCGAAATCAGCTCAGCGAATGATGAGGCGGAATATCCGTTTAGACCTGAAAATGAAGTCCGCGCAGTGGCATTACGCAATGCAAAGCGTCATGCTTGCATTGTGTAATACGACAGCGCAGATTTAATTTTGAGGTCTAAATAGATGATCCGCCTCATCATTTGCTGAGTTGATTTTGTAGACCACCGACTTCTTAGAGTGTACGTATGGAATTTAAATTTGAGTCAATACTGCACTGATTTGATTATATTTGTTAAAATACACCAGTATGAGGAGCAAATTCGTTTAATGAAGTTTTAGTCTCAAAGCGCAATGTATTCTGGACCAGGTAGAAGAGCTCATGGAACGTCTAAGAAATACGGTGTCACATTTTAAAACAATGCTTGACTTTTTTGAAAGATTAAAATACAACTTAGAGGACTACACTCTAAAAAACGTCTGTGCAGCTACTTTCGCGTACAACACTCGGAGAGCCAATCAGCGCAACTTAAAGAGGCAAATCAGCGAATGACGATGCCGAAACATATGTTTAGACCAATAAACGCAGTCTGAGTGGTGACATTAAGCAATGCAAAGCGTCACGCTTGCATTGCCGAATATCACAACTCAGACTACGTTTTTTGGTCTAAACATATGTTTCGGCATCGTCATTCGCTGAGCTGCCTCTGTAAGTTGTGCCGATTGGCTCTCCGAGTGTTCTGCGTGAAAGTAGACGCATAGACTTTTTTTAGAGTGGTGGAAGTGCGTGCGAGGCTCAAACAACAAGGCATTCCGCCAATCAGCGACTCGGGTCGGTTGGTGGCCAGTGATGTTAATTAAGCTAGACTCTTCAATAGTGGTTCTGCATCTGTATTTACGTCCCAAATAGTAGCGTCCCCGTACCCATTTCTTCACTTGTATAGGGCACTATGCTAGATACTGAACTAAGTCACGAGTGTATTTTTAATCTGATGAAATAACCCGAATGAAAACAAAACAATTCTGCCTTGTAGTAACATAGCCGCGGACTAGAGGAGTACTCTACTATTTCTTACTTTTTTGGAAAGACATCTAGCGAATGGATAAAAGAGCACGTGAAGCCCGTACTCAAAAACCGGCCAAAACAATAGGGATGAGAAATATAGGCTTCCTTCGCTACTCAGCCTAAAGAGATTAGAACATATAGTTTAACACTGTGAAACGCCTACACTCTAAGAAAAATCTGGTCGTAAAAGAACTCTTAGGGTTTCTTCGGCTTGTCCAAACTTTGTACCCTAAACATTTCTTTTCAACGCCCCATAAAAGGTTTCTTCGCGAAAAAAAGAAAACAACCTATACGGCATTTTCTAAGCTCCTTTTTTATGAGAAAGAGTTCATCAATTTGTTGCCTCTTGAGTGCGCCAGATGGCGATACTGGTTGAGGCAGAACCGTTTTTCACGCGCTGAAGGAGTTCTTGGGGTGTCAAAAAACCTTTCAGAAATATTTTTTTTTATAGTGTAGACATAGAGGACTTTTAACGTGAGCTTGACTTCGGAAATGACTTCGGAAATGACTTTTGATGCGACACAGAGCTATATTGTGTCCTTAAGCTGTCACAGCTTAGGAAACTCAGGGTGTCGGGCTCACACGTTTTGCTTGGTGATTTGTTCTTCGGCATTCTTTAATGTCTCCATGGCTGCAGCGATAATAAGTTGCACGTCTATTAAGCTGGCAGGGACTATGGTTGAAATTTATCATGATAGAGTAGTTAAATGTCTCCGACAGTGTTTTTAACTGGCTTACTGATGATAGAGGAAACAGAAAATTCGCAGCTTAAGTTAACGACAAAACGTAAACTTACTAAGGCGAAACGTCGGGCGTCCCCCAGATATCGATGTTAGGGGTCGCTCATATTTTAAATATGTATAAATGACATTTCAACATAAATTATGTCCAGCATTCGTCTCTACGTGGTTGACTGCGTTTTATATCGTATGGCGTCATTAAGTCGCAAAGAGCAGTTATTTTGCAGGGGAACCAGTTGAAGTTTGCCGTTGTCCCCTTTTTTCTACCACTGTAAACATTTACTTCTTCCTGCCTCAATCTCCGGTTCATGTCAGTATAGCAAGTCAAAGCAGGACTGCTTGGTTTTCTAAGCTGTTGGCCGAATTTCAATAAAAATTAAAAACGAGGTGAAGTATTGCGCATGCGACCACTCGATGTTTACTTCACAACGTCAACTATCTCCTTTCACTTCCACAACTCAGTGTACCGTTAAAGAAGATAAACCTAGTAGAGTATCTGTGTGCTGAATATACACAAGATCTATCATGAACTGTGCACTCAGATTCCGCATATTAAAACCCAATAGAATGTTAATTTATATCAGACAAAGTCGTCCGAAAATAAAAAAAAATCTTCGTTTTGTTTTAACGTCAAGCCTATCATAGGATACGCCAGTGTTTTGTGGAAACCTTAAGAAAGCTATCTCTAGTGGAAAAATAAATTGAGAAAATGCAAAATGAGGTTGTCACATTTATTAAAAAATTTACAATTATATTGAAAGCGTCATTGCTAGTAAATAACAACTAGGCTGGGAACCACTGGACTTTAGAATACGTTTTCGCTTAAAATTTCTTCAAGCTATGTACCAGGCATGGTCGAACCATGTCAGATCAATCGAAATCGAGTGCAATTTACACGATGCTTCTTTATCTCGTAAATTAAATTTATTTTAATTGATTTAATCTACGAGATGCTTTCTTTTCTCGTAGATTAATACATAACACTAAATAAAAAAACCGCACCCCTTTCCACCATATAAAAATAGTTTTTTTTTTGTTCCTAACACCTAAAGATATTGAAAGGAATAACCTGATGAGGTTGTTTCAACCTCGTCTAATAATGTTTTGTTTTCTGACAGACTGACGTACACTACTTGGGCCGGCTGTCATGAGTAAGAAAATAGTTTGTGCCCAAATGTTACGTCATTCTTTTTTCGATGAAATGTTACCTGAGGGTGATAATCTTCCTAACATTGTTTTGTACTGATCTGTTGATGTCATTACCTGTTGTGTAAGTTTTCTTTTTCTGACGCTGTTGCTCAAATCAGCAAATAATTCATGTTTCTTTCTGACTGTCATCAATCAAAAAGTGGTGCCTAGCGTGCTGTTTTGTTAGTTCAGCTTATGGATAAAAACACTACATGATTCATCCAAGTTCAATCCAAAAAAAAAAACTCGGTTTTTCGGCCCCTCAGAAGTAAACTACGCATAAACGAAATTTGAAACTTCGTGTGAACGTGACGCTATTGGCGGTGATAAAACGCCAAAGCTTGAGGACACAATTTTACCTAGATAAAAAAAATAAAACAAGAAATTCTTTAGCAAACCAAACTTTGAGGCTGTGGGTATCCGAAGCATGTATATCAGTGAAAAGAAAGACGGCATTTCCTTTCTCGCTGACAATTTCTTCTTTTTTTTTTTTTTTTACAGAAATAAATGTTACAGACGCTTACAGCCTCAAATTTCCGTTTGATGAATATTCGGTTTAGGTATGACGTCGGCTCATAGAGAAACTTGTTTCTGTTCTTTTTTTTTTTGATACCAGAAAGAATAAAAGATGAAGGGACGGACAAAGCAACCCATGTTTTTTCCGTCCTTCGTGTTTTATTCTTTCTAGTGTTCAGCTTTATCGCAAATGCGCTCCACAAAAGTATATATATTTTTTTATTTTTTGATTCAGATGACGTGATATGCTCAAATGTTCGCATTTTATACCCACTGCTAGCGATGCGCAGTTTATTTACGCTGCCCAATACGTCTTTCTTTTATTGAACGCTATATTGCACTCCTTCTACCAATGCAGCAATGCCTCTCGCACGACGGCTTAACATAAATAAAAACAATGATCCTAAATCTCTCATCTAAAGTCGCACTGAAAATTGAATAAAATTTTACTAGTTTTCCCCAAAAAATTATAATATATTTGTAGATAATATGTTTTAATAGTTTACATAGATGGAATGTAAACAAAAATAATGGCTCGTATTTGGCATTGCCCTGTGTGTCTTCTTATTTACACGAAGGAATGATATTTGCGAAATTCCATCCGGCGCTCATCGCTTTTTTTTTTTTTTTGCTACCACCGAATAAAGAAATTAGGCGAATGAACGCGCCGTTATCCTGTGGCTTTTTCTGTGCGTCAATAATTTAGCTGGAGATAGCAAAGTCACAAAAAAACGATCGCCGTGACGAAGCACTTTTGACGCTGCTTGATCGTTTGCGTCGTTGATCGTCTTGGTCGGCTGCAGTCTGACTTGGAGGGAAACTGAGCATAGCGATGCACCGACTCATCCAAATAGTGGAGAGAACAGATCAAATGAAGAAAACTACAACAATCTTGCAGGGGGAAAAATGAAACTGAAACAAGACTGCGAAGCATTCTTGTTTCCTCTCTACCCATGCACACACTCTGCAATAACGCAAAAAAAAAAAAAAAAACTCTTGCTTTTTTTTATTTAAATTTATGGTGCATTGTCATCATTATCGATATTTTTCGCTTGAAGTATGGGTGCGTGCGTGTGTGTGTGGGGGGGGGGGGGGGAAGGGAATGGCAAAGCTGCTTTCCGGTGCTTGAGCGCAAATAACTAGGAGATAAAAGTCCGTGGAAGCAGCTACAACTGACAGCTCTTTTCAGAATTGCCTGGCGACCGTTTAGCTGGCTCCCCTCCAAAAAGTGATGTTCAGGTTTAGAGAAAAGGCGTCCTTAGGACATGCTTTTTAGACGTTTGTGTCGTTGTTGTTTTTTTACTTATTTCTTTAGTGATGTTCACGACGAGAGTGCGTCGAAGCACAAAAACGAAAGGGACGTTTCTTTCGAAAATGTGCTTCTGATTTCGTTATATAGAGACGCGCCGCCCAGCCGTCCAAGTTTTCGACTCCGATGACACTTAACGGGGCACAAGGCTGTCGGCGATCGCCATTTTTGCGCTGAACGAACTGACAGCTATAAACACGAGCGCGATTCGAAGACCGCAACACAAAATATTTCGGAACGTAAAACAACGACTGTAGATATAGAATCTGACGTTTGCCCATTTTGCTTCCATTGTACAGAATCCCATATATACTTACGGACGTATCGGCATGTAAAGAGCCCAGACTTGCGCTTATCTTAAATACGTCACACAAGATACTGTATTTGAAATACTTTCGGTAGTATTTTGGTACCTTGCAAATACGTTTAGTCTAAAGTATTCACTACTTACATTTCTCAGTATCTTGTGCCTAGTATCTAAAATACATTTCGCAACCCCGGGGAAACAATTTAGCGGGGACAATCTACGGAACTAGGGATCGTCAGACCCCAGAGAAAAGCTGAACCGATTTTGCCATTTGTAGTTTGATGGGCACATCATGCTTGGAGCCAGAGAAGTGTTGGGAACATCATTCGGATTTTATACTCCGACCCCATCTCTTGTATGGAGCTGGAGTAGTTCTGTCAGCGGAGTCTTGTGACGCCAACACACAGTAGGATCACAGTGAACTGTTCTCGAAATACACCAGTTCAAGGAACTCAAAGTATGAAAATGCGCGACCGCGTTTTCATGCGAGCACAGGCACTTCTTCGGCCCAAGAATGAGCTGGCTTTATCGAACTGCAGTGACCTAGATTCACCTTCCCAAAAGCTCGTTGTGTTCCTCTTGTGGCTCAACACTTGGTCCGAAGCTCGTTCAAAAGCGCTTGTTTCATCTTATTGCAAATACGCGCATTGTTTTGTCCTCAAAAGTTTCGAAACCGGTTTTCCGCCAGGTGAGGTCATTTATAAACTAGTAGATTCTGATTCTGGAATCTTGACAATCTTCAACTGGTGCAGAAGGGGGCAAGGGAAGGGGTTTTATATGCTGTTTTGTGCACACTCAGCTGTGTGCACACCCGACCGGACATTGGGAGGCCCAGAGTTCAGATCCTGGCTCCGCCGCTTTTTTGGCTTTCGGCGGGTTCCTGATAACTTTGATTCTTTGATTCATTGGAATAAATACGGTTCATTCATCTGCACATATTCGTGTATATCCTACTCGGAGACCACGCACGATGGTGTGAAGTGCCCGTGTTGTACATTCAATAACGTGGCTCTTGATTCTCGCAGATGATGATGATACCGTGTCTCTAAAGCTTATAAACAAAGAATGCTGCATGTACACGGGACGAGACAAACAGTGGGAGGATTTCTGGAGCACAAACGAGCACGTACCACGTGACACTAAGCGTCGTACCGCGTTCCACGCGTTGGCCTGTGTTCCCAGAGCACCTCCGATTGGATACATTTCGTTTCTTGTGCATTAATAAGACAGGTAGGAAACGCCAGAAAGCCAAGGTGGAGTGGTGTAGAGGTTAGCACACCCGACCGGACATTGGGAGGCCCAGAGTTCAAATCCTGGCTCCGCCGTTTTTTGGCTTTCGGCGGATTCCTGAAAACATTGATTTTTTTAATAATTGGATTAAGTACGGTTCATTCATCTGCACATATTCGTTTATATATATATATATATATATATATATATATATATATATATATATATATATATAGGGATGGGCAAAATACATGCAAATATGCATCGAAATTCAAATACAAAATACTTCCTCATAAATGTATTTAATTACAAATCTAATTACATTTCCAAAAAGCATTTAATTACAAGATACAAATACAACCAAATGTATTTGGTCTTCTCCCAAATACTTTTCCAAATACATTCCTCAAAATTTGCGTCAGCGACTTTAGGGCACCTGCGACGGGTTTCTGGGCATCTCATTTTAATTTTGCATCGCACACTCGGGAGTTAGTGTGCGAGGCTCTAGTAACGTAATTGAAATATAATCACAAAAAAATGTAATCAGCTTGGACGAAGTAGATGAAGAAAGTACAGAGCTTCAAGTAGCTTTTTTGTCGATTAAATTTTGGCATTGACCAACAAAGAACCGAGACGACCAAGACGCGCAGCACTAGCTAGAGAATTTTTTATGGTTGCAACTCGCACCAGTTACGAAAATCCGGACGACCCGCACATTTAGGATGTTCCAGGAAAATATATAGATGGAAATCGAACTGAAAAGCATCACAAGTTGTCACAGACACTTATTTAGCCAATCTGTCTGTGAACGTCGACTTCGTCACAATTCTAGCCCTGGACTAGCACCGTAATCACAAAGTCACTAAGCGCTTGTGCTTGATTGAGAGACAATGCACTCTGTGCAGAACGTAGTTTTCTTCCTGCTCTGGACAGTGATAATAAATTTCAGAGATGTATTTTCGCCCACAAAATTGTATTTAATTACAACTGTATTTAAAATACGTAGGTTTTAGTGTTTAAATACACCCGTCAAATACAATACCCAATTTGTAATTAAATACAAATGCAAAATACACAAAGTATTTGAAATACGTATTTCAAATACTTGTATTTGAAATACTGCCCATCCCTGTATATATATATATATATATATGTATATAACTGAGAAGAAAAAACCCTTGGTAAAAACAGCAACAACGGACGATTTATTCTGCGACGTTTCGGCCGGAGTCCAGCCTTCATCAGGAATATATATATATGACGGTTTAAAGCCACAGGTGTTTCTTCTCGATTTTGACTGGGGAGACAGAGTATTCGCTTTTGGCTGCTAATCAGAGACAGTGGCTCCTGTACTCGAGTCGATGTTTCTCCTGAGCGTGTACGTGTGTCATTCACTCACGTATTCATCAATGAGTGCGGCTTCCAAATCAACTTCTAGTTCGGCTCTTTTTGATATGCGATGCCTGACTACATGTCAAGTCCCCCGAATTGCGGCGGGGCATATTACGAACTTATTGCGGAATCCGTTATGAGCCGAGCATGCCGTCAAACTAGAACACAGCAGGTAACTTGTCTACAATTCATGAGTTCCGTTTGTTCCTAAAATATTTCGACACGCATTATGTTGCATATACCCAAAATATTTCAGAGTAAACATCCATTACAGCAGCCAAAGCCGTTCTTGAAGGACATAAAGACCACAGCAAAATGTGATTCTCATAGAAGTCATCACAAAAAGAGCATACCTTTCTGACTTTTATTCTTATATTACCAGCTTATTTTACCAACTTTTTCAAAGTATTTGTACTCTACTAAAGATAGTTAGTACTAGAAATAACTTGAACACTACTCTAAATACATTTTCAAATGGATATTTAGTACCTTATCTTAAGTGCTTTTGTTGAGTGTTATGCAAAACGCTGACACAGCCTTGCGAAGCGTTCAAACAACAATAATTCTTTCTCCTCTAACCGGCAAAGCCAATGACACTGGCGTTTGGTGTCGTTCTTGAATGGTCATGCCGCTCAAGGGAAAAATGGTGGTGTAGGCATGTTTATGCAACCTGAACTTGGTCTCCTCAACGGGCCACTTGTCTCTCAGCTGCAGGTCAGAAATTGAGCCAGTGCAGTTCAACCGCTAGCCTGGGGTCTTTAACGTGCATCACGGAGTAGTGATACACGACCGCACGCCGGAACGATGCTTATCCAGATCGAAACGGGTCCACGGCAATTCATTGGTTCCTCATCCTTGATCGCCATTTTCATTCGATGAACTGATTAAACAAAGCCCTATGAGTGCTGTTCCGAGAGCTCCGCGGTGCAGCACACAATCACACACCTTTGAAAGTCTGGTTCCCCGTCAGCCGTGTGAGAAGTTGAGAAGACGTAAGGTCAAAAGTGATTGATTGTATATCGCACTGTGGGAGATTCGGAAAACGAATCATTGTCTTTTATTTAGTCACTTCAGGAAGTGAGTAAGGACGCAAGTAGTTGCCATGCTGCCTCATTGGCAAAATGCGCTGACTTTTTTTGCCACCTAGACCGCATGCTCATTGTGACGCATTGCGGTTCATCCTTCCCAATGGCTGAGCTCATTAGCGCGACACCAGTGATTGGTGCTCAACTGCATCGCGGAAAAGTACGCATGCAGGAGCATTTGGGAATGTAGAGAAATATGATGCCTTCCACATATTAGTTTTTTTTTACTTTCAGGGTCATTAGGCGTTAAAGTGGGGAGCGGGTGGTAAACATATTTTGTTTCAACAAAGAAATATGTACAATGAGCAATTACGAGAGATGATTCGATACTGCAGGGTTAAAGTAAAAAGTATCGGTGAGAGAGACGACAGTGATGGGAAGGTGTTTCCTGTCCAGGGTTGTTTTGGGCACGAACGAGTTTAAGTACAAGTTATTTCTACACTTTCGTACACCAATTTTCAATTGGTGGTCACTACAAGATAACAGATATGTGGGAGCTCTAAAGAGCATCTCGTTTAGACTATCATTGGTGTCATATATTTTATGAAAAATGCCTAAACTAGAAAGGTTTACCGCGATAAAACTGAATTCCTAAACTCGACGTGCGTAAGCAATGCACAAAGACGTCGAACTCGCAGAAGCGAGGGCGCTTCACCCTGAGTAGTCTCGTGGAGCCATTTCATTCCTTCCCAAAAATAAGGGGAAAACCGGGGAATGGAGGGGAGGTGGGTTCCCGGCACTCCCTCACCGGGGAATACAAAGAAGGTCATCAGCGTAACGAGGTGCCGTAGCCAGTGACAGCGCTAGTTGGCAAAGCCGGGACTACGCGTTCTGCGTCCAATGGCCGTTGTCGCAACGAGAGCCAGCGCGCTCCGACGCGCCAGCCGACGAACGCGGATCCAATTAGAAGGCGAACCGCAGCAGTGCGCTGTACGGAAAGGACAATCTCTTTGTGTTTCGGTTTGTTTTTTTCTTTGGAAAGCTTAACGATGTAACAAGTATGTAGCGCCCCCCTCCCGTCCGCCCGTCTGCGGCCGCCTGGCTCGGCGGGCAACATTGATCACCTCGCCCAATAAACGCCGTAGAGCGCACGCCGCTCCGGTCAGACATCGTCCACCCTCACAACCAGGCTGCGTGTCGTCTCTCCTCAGCGGGTGCTTCGGCCCCCTTCGTCCACGTTCGAGAAAGATCGTGACACTTAACCCTTTTGATTTTCAGGAAAAGCCTTGAAAAAAAAAAAGATGTTCTTTTCGGAAAGTTTTCTTCCTTTTCGTTGCAACGGGCTCACTTCCGAGTGGCGAAAGTGACTCCGAAGGAAAAGATAACTTCGGTTTCAATGGCGGGCTATTGTTTGAAATTTGCACCGCGTCTGAATAGTTTTGGTAAGACTGGCAGGCAGTGGAGCGTCGGAAGTATTTTCTATATTAAAAAAAAAAAGAGTGGTGGGGTACATTTTTTTCTTACCGAATTGTTTTTTTTTTTAGAAATGTACGACCTACAAAAATTTTCTTACTACCCACCAATAAAATCCACTATTGTTTTCCCCTAATTAAAGTTTGATACATTCCATCTGTCCGATCCATTTACTCTATGGCTTATTCTCTTTTGTCGTTTGTCTTTCATTAATTTTTTTGATTTTTCTAGTCTGGGGCATTGCTATTGGAAAATCCCTTTGAACGTGGATGACCTCGACGACGGAGCCATAGAGTTCCCGGTCGCAGACTTGGAGCACGAAGGTCTGGTAGCACAGAGCATCAAAGAGCCATTTCTCGGGAAACCTGACGTCAGCGCACAGCTTCTGCAGCGGCGAGAACCCGAAACACACTCTCTCGCTTGGGAGAAGTGTGTTTTGGCGTCTCGCCGAAGCGGGGTGCCAGTCACCTGGCTCTCCTCTCATCCGTTGTCTTCCTCTCCACCTTTTCCATTTCGGCGACCGCTTCTCGTGGCGATCTGTCAGGCTTTGTCAGTATATAGGAGGTTATGCCTCGAGCGGCGCGCGCACACGCTGGTGCGGACGAAGCGCGTGAAAAGACCCCCGTTGTGGTTGGGCCTTTATATTTTAGTTTATGTTATGATAAACCCGACGAAAGCGCATAGAGTTTTATCATCAATCCTTTATTTTCAATAAGTCGAAATACTGGTAATGATGACACCGCACGTAAAAAATAGAAAGAAAGAACGAAAGAAAGAAAGAAAGGAAGGAAGAAAGAAAGCGAGAAAGAAAAAGGAAGAGAGAAAGCGCCTTTTTGTTTGAAGATAAACCGAGGTTTCCTGTTTTCTGGCCAAACAATTCACTGTATAGGAAAGCAGGGCACCACAGGTATCGCCGGGAGTGGAGTAGAAGAGTTCATAGTGTCTTGACGAACAAACATAAGGTAAATCAGCTTCTAAATCCCGGTTGTGATCTTCATTCTTTGTTCTATGTTAGATGCTCTACAATATACGAATCAAATCCTGCTACATGTAGGGCTGGGCGTTGAACGATCTTAACTGTCTAAGCTAACCTATACTCCGTGCTACAAGCACTGGGAACGTTATAGAGGAAAGGACAAGCCCTAGGAAGGCTGGGGAGGAGAGAAACCTTCTTTCCTCTCTAACGTTCCTAGTGCTCTCTCTTTCTCCCCTCGCCGTTTTCTACAGTTCCGGCTTCCTAGTGCTCGCCCTTTCTCTCTTCGCCTGACGTTGCCTTCGCCTGCACTGCACACAACTAGTGACACGTAGTATAGGTGGGTGCGGAGGTCGTCGCGATCACGTGGATTGCGTTACCTTTTGTTAATTCGCTAGCACAAATCTCCCTAATTAATTTTTTTTTGTCGGTTGCCTATACCACGTGTAATTTCTTTTTCTTTAGAAGCTTTAAACAATTGCGCTTTAGAAACATCATAAAAAAAGCAGTGCATAGACAGTGTCTGAGGCCTTTTTCTTCTTTGTATGGCGGCCCTGACACTTTTATTACACAAAACATGGCGGCAGACGTGTTCGAAGCTCACAAGTGTAGGAAGCAAACGTGCTTGGAGAATATTTCTGCGTGTCTGCACGTACTTCTGTCATCACGTCTGCAGCGAATATCGTGTCTTTTGTCTACATGCTTTACGCTCAGTAGGAGAGCGGCGACTTGGTCCCTCTTCGACATCGGTCAGCTTGTCCTGTGCAACAGAGAAAAGCGAACACGTTATTGTTACGTTGAAATGCGCCCGTCGCGACGAGCCCCCGCGGAGTAGTTGGCTCGAAATCCGCGAGATGGAAACTATGTCGCCGGTGAAAAGTGCGAATAAGACGGCACATTTCAGAAGGACGGCAGAGGAACACAAAAGTACCAACGCGGAGGAAGAAAGCTCCCCGAGATTCGCAAGCACACGCGAAAAACCTCGTCAAGGCACAAAAACAAGTCCCACAGAATTCGCCAAAGCGCTTTGGTTTTGTCAAAAAGAGAACTCTTTTTTTAACATAGATATATATGTTCTGCTTGACGTCGTCAGAATCTTTTTTTTTTTTTTTTTTTTCGCTTTGAGCATAGGGTTTTGAAAGCTTTGCTTGGGCTTTTCATATACTTTGTTCCTCATTCTCGGGTTTTCAGAATGTTGAAGCTTCCGTCAGCCCTGAGCCCCCTTGAGCCTAGTGTCGGTTTGTGGCTTAGATGGCGCTCCGCGCGTTGTGTTTCGAGGCATGTGAAGCTCTAGAAAGCGCGCAGATGGTACGTCGTCCGTCAAGCGTTTTCTTTTTCTTTTTTTGGTTGCTTTGTAGTTCGCTTGTTAGGTGCTAACATAAACGTTTGGAAAACTTTGACAGTTTTACAAATGTAGTTTCCCGTCCTAAACGATGCAATTTCCTAGATGAGGCATGGCGCTAATTAAGGAGCTTTTTATCTATCTATACGACGATTAAGAAGAACAAAAAAAAAAGAGTTTTGTTAGTTGTGACTGACGTTACTAGATTAGCTCAGTTGTGAAACTCCCGCGGAGGGGGCCAGCCCCCTCATTCCCGTCAGTTCGCCTCCCGTCGTTGGAAGCGCCATCTAGGTTGTTGTTTCAAAACTGTGTGCTCCAAAGAGGGAGGTGAAAGGCCATCTAGACGCTGTGCTTCAAGACATGTGTTTCATAGAATACACTGTAGTTACCATAGCAGACGTCCTCTAAACGGTGGCGCGTCGAATGACGGGAGGTAAGCCGGGGAGAAGGGGAGGGGGGAGGGGGGTATTGCTCCTGGAAGCAGCGTTTATAGGCCGTTCCTTAATTGAGCTAATTCACTAACGTTGGTTGTGACACTAAAGACGTGACGTGAATACATAAACGTTGTAACATATTACAAAAATAATAAACAAAAAGGACGGACAAGGACGGACCCTTTTTGTTTATTATTTCTGTAACGAGGTATTGAAAACCAACGCGCTCACGTCCAACTTTGTCAAAACATTATGCAGGCCCGATAAGGAGGCTGACAAAACTTCTTTGCCTGAAATATACTTCGTTCGATGTGACATTATGATTATAGGGATGGTATGAGCACATGAAGCGCCACGTTAGAGCCTGGTCACTTGCCAAGCTCGCTCCGCAGGTAGAGGTCAGTGATAGTCGACCTTTATTCCGTTCAAGTACGTTTTGCGTATGTCAGTGCGCTTGCTTTCTCTCGCATGGAGTAATATAGTAAACATAGAGAGAGGACACAAGCGTGGTTTCGCGGCCCAGATACATGCGTCTACTACCCTCCGCCAGGCGGCGCTTTTAAGTAACGTGGTTTACATTATTTTCTTTAAAAGTATTTCTTTTTAAAATTGTCACACCCTAGTTATATTTAACATATTTAAAGTTATGAAATAGTTTGCATATACTACGTCAAGACGTAAAGACTTAAAAGTAAACATTTGACAGAAGTCTGTCTGGTTGGGGAAATGATTATTAAAATACGACTACAAACCAATCCCTAAATCAGGGGCCCAACGTTTCGAAGCCGGTTCGGCTTCTTCTTCAAGGGCTACTATGGAGGAAAGGAGCCGCAATCTTCCTTTTCCTCTATGACGGAGGCGAATGTGCATGATCCCATCTTCTTCCTTTTTGATCGTTTTTTGAACACAACTGGTGGAGTCCGTTCACATACACAGATGGCAGTGCACCAAGAGACCTATTAATGTTTGTTGGCGTGGTCTGAATGAGCCAAGATTCAAGGAAGAGCCTCCGGCGAGGATTAGTTTCAATGTCCAGGATACGTGTGTTTAGAAAGTCAATGCGGTGGTCATTTTTTTCACAGTGTTCAGCAACCGCGCTGCGCTCTTGATCGAAGTTGCGCACATCAGCCTTGTGTTGACAAATCCGTTCATGATAGTTCTTTGTTTCCCCGATGTACGAGGACGGGCACTCCGAGCAGGGAATCTCGTACACCACACCTTGCGCTTTTTCTTTAGGGGGCCGATCTTTTGGTCGTGGCATAAAGCGTCCAAGGGTTGAAATCGGCTTGTGGGCCATCTGAATGCCCTCCTTTGCTAGCACCCGTGCCAGCGCTTCACTTGTTCCCTTGATGTATGGGACGCTGATGCGCGTGGTTGGCCGGCGTTTCGTATCAACCTGCGACTGGTGGTGTTGTCGGCTGCGGTTTTGACGACGGGCAATGCGGTGTATGAAGCTGCCCGTGTATCCGTTCTTCTTGAGGTCGCAAATGCATGGTTTCTTATTTTTGTCGGTCAGACTCAGTTGAGCAAAGGTTCTTTGCCCTTGATAGGAGTGTGTTTACCACCGATACTTTATGGTCGTTGGGTGGTTGGAGTCAAATTGTAAGTACCTTCCGGTGTGCGTTGGTTTGCGGTAAACTGAGAACTCGAGATGGTCTTTCTACCTTTGTACAAGCACATCGAGAAACGGTAAGGTGTTGTTTTTTTCCCGTTCCACGGCGAATTGGATGTTAGGCTCGATCGAATTGAGGTGTGTCAAAACGTTGTCTACTTGAGACTTCTTCATGACGCAGAAGCAGTTGTCCACACATCTTAGAAAAACCTTGGGGTTTTCAGCAAAGGACTGGAGAGCCTTTTGTTCTATGGCTTCCATGCACAGGTTTGCCGTGGCGACAGAGATGGAGGCCCCCATTGCGGTTCCACTGGTCTGCTTAAAGTACTCTCCTTTGAAGCTGAAATAAGTGTTACTCAGGCAGAATTCAAGGAGGCGGCAAAGATCGTCCACGTTGAGCTTGGTCCTGTTGCTCAAATCGCTGTCTTTCTCCAGGGTGTTTCTGGCAGTCATAGCTGCTAAGGAGACCGGCTTCCATAGTCCTCCATAGTCGCCCCTGAAGAAGAAGCCGAACCGGCTTCGGAACGTTGGGCCCCTGATTTAGGGATTGGTTGGTCGTCGTATTTTAATGATATACTACGTCGCAATCACGTGATGTATGGCGCTTGGTATGGTCTATGATGGCGTCTCCGCATGGTTGGCATGGTCTGCCGTCTGCCCTTCTCCTTACCGTGCTTCCTCAACGTTCTTCGGTCGCCTCGCAAGAAACGAGGGGACGCATAACTTATGCCACTCGCGTTCTCGAAACGTTCACCTTGATTTCGTGCTTCCGTGCTTCATGTAGCCGAGCAGCTTCAGTTCTTCGTTTTCGCGAAGTAATTGGCATTAGATCGTCAGGTCCTACTTTGAACAGAAGATAAGTTTTTGCAACTTTATATTTTGCGTTGGTTAGCAAAAAGATAGCGTAAACATCACGACACTTCTTTCACTCACTTGTGCTGATCCGTCACACATGCGATAAGTTTTTGCTGTATTGTGACACCGATCGAGCTATACAAACTTGTGACATGTCGGATTCACTTCCCGATTATTTTTTTGTCAGCCGATAGTTTTCTGCCTTCGATATAAACTGCAGGAACGTATCGTTGAGCTCGGATCCAATAGATGATGGACTTTACGCTCCTCGTAGCTTTTCCCCCCGCTGAATAAGGTGATGCCCTACGGAAGTTACTGCTGCGTGCTCTGGTGCGCCAACAATGGAAAGACAAATAAAAAGCAGGGTATTCAGTTTTTCCGGATTCCACGTGATTCAAGGTACGGATATATCTCAATTCAGTCCTTAGCCCGTTTTCTGGAAGCAAACACTCAGTATAGCTGAGAAAAGATCAGAGACAACTTGCTTCTTTAAAATAATCTTCTTTACAGTACGTATGGCAAGTCGAGGAAACTTCCAACTATTTCGGGGCTAGACAGATGGTGTTGTCTGAGTTACACAACACGTTTCAAAAAAACAAAAGGGTAAAAAATAAATATTCTCAGCAAAAAGCAAACTTTCACAAATAGTTTGCAAATGACACCCATAAAGGGATGAAATGACAACCAGCCAAAAATTTTCTTTGGTATGACTTTAGAATGAATACAAAGACACCGATCTCTTTCGTATTACGTGACCGGGTGGGTTTCGAATCCATGACCATTGTTTTGTGTTACCATATAGTGCTGCACTGTAAAAAAGAAGAAAAAAAAAACTATCGGAGGGGATATACAACTGTGAACTTTACGAAACGCGAAGTTTTCACTTTGCAGTTTATATCACCAGTTCAATGAATGTAACATAGGTAGTAAGTAGAATGATTTTTTCATGTCAAAAACATGGGTACGGTACGCTAAACGCCATGAGCTCATAGGAAAGACCGCTACACAGCTCAATGTGGGCTACCATATGTGTGGTGAGCACTTCACTACAAAGGACTTTATGGATCCTGGACAGACGAGACTCACCAAAACTGCTGTCCCTACTGTTCGACCGCAAATAAGTAGGCTCTCTGCAATAACACAAGGTAATAACTTTTCTTTGCTGGCAGATTGTAACAGGTTCCAATTTTATGCTTTTTTTGTAACCAATTTCAGCTCTATTTATTGCTGCCACCTGCCAGCATGATGTTAAGGCTGCTCCCTGGCACAGTCTCGATTGTAAAATCGGCTTTATTTTTGTTTCATTGGTTGCCACACAACTGTTGCATTTATAGCATTACTTTTCAGTGGCAATGACAGCCCAGATTAGTTGAAATAATGTTACTACAGCCGGAGGTCACTCTGCATTAAAACATGACAGTTTGCGTCCTCCAATCGAGTGTTCTGCCAGTGCTGTATGACTTCTGACATGGCATGTTTGGTGTGTGTCAGTCGATGGCACACCAAATACAATACACAGCCCCTGTTTATATCGAATTTGGCAAGAGTAGAGGATCGGACTTTCGCCATTCAAAGTAGACTTCCGACGTCCATGTTTAGTGTGAGCGTTTGCTCCGCATGCTGCTTCGTTTTCGTGCACAACTAGAATATGATGTGAAGGGCCGCAGAACGTCACCTTCCACTGGTGCTCATGATAAACCCATTTATTTTAGAACTGATGTCCATATCTAAGATGCAAACCTTGTTCAACAGTACCGGTAGCCACAACAAGCCTTTGCGACGCGGAGCGCAGCATCACGTCGCCTTCCACTGCGGCTAATGGTGAGATCAGTTTGTGTATAACTGCTGTTCATATCTAAGATGCAAATCTCGTTCAACAGTACCCGTAGCCACAATAATCTTTTGCTACGCAGAGGGCAGCATCACGTCGCCTTCCACTGCTGCTCATGGTGAGATCAGTTAGGGTAAAACTGCTGTTCATATCTAAGATGCAAACCTCGTTCAACAGTATACCGGTAGCCACAAGAAGCCTTTCCGACGTGGAGGGCAGCATCACGTCGCCTTCCGCTGCTGCTCATGGTGAGATCAGTTCGTGTAAAACTGCTGTTCATATCTAAGATGCAAACCTTGTTCAACAGTACCGGTAGCCACAACAAGCCTTTGCAACGCGGAGGGCAGCATCACGGCGGCTTCCACTGCTGCTAATGGTGAGATCAGTTCGTGTAAAATTGCTGTTCATATCTAAAATGTAAACCTCGTTCGACAGTACCGGTAGCCACAACAAGCCTTTGCGACGCGGAGGGCAGCATCACGTCGCCTTCTACTGCTGCTAATGGTGAGATTAATTCGTGTAAAACTGCTGTTTATATTTAAGATGCAAAACTCGTTCAACAGTACCGGTAGCCACAAGAATCCTTTGCGACGCGGAGGGCAGTATCACGTCGCCTTCCACTGCAGTGCTGCTAATGGTGAGATCAATTCGTATGAAACTGCTGTTAATATCTAAGATGCAAACCTCGTTCAACAGTACCGGTAGCCACAACAAGCCTTTGCTTGTTGTGGCTATCGGGGTAAGAAGTCTTAGATGGTACGTCATATGCATTTTTTAGTCGCTCCAAAAGTGGCGGGCGAGGCTTGTTGTGTCATGTGGCTGCAAGTTATGTATTTTACAGTAATGCCATATATGGTGCGTTGTACTCAGTATGAATTTTGTGTAGCCTGATTTATTTTTGCACTCGGTACTGTCGTTGACAGGCTCTGGCCGTTCAACACCTAGTTCCACCAAGCGCACAAGACGACCCCTGATCGTCATAAAACGCCTTCAAGCCAATGTTTCCAGTTACAGGAAGGCAATCGCAAGGCTGCGGAAGGAACAGAAGCAGAAGCCTCAGTCTTCTTTAGAAGTTCTTGAAATGGTGCGTCCTTTTGTGAGTGAGCGGGTGTTTGAACTGATCTCGTCACAGGCAAAAGTAAGGTGCAAAGGACGGCAAAAGCGGCTCCCACTGTGACTCAAGATGTTTGCCTTGCACCTAAATTTTCATGGTCCCCAGGCGCACCGTTTCTTGTCGTCACATATAACACTTCCCACACAGCGTTCTTTGCGAAGGTTGCTGTCAAACGTAAAAATGACTCCAGGTATCATACCTGGGGTTATGGCCTCCATCAAATCCCAAACGCGGTCTTGGAACGCTCGGGATCGTGTGTGTACTTTGATTTTTGACGAGATAGTGCTAAAAAAGAACTTATCATGTCACACACGACATTGTTCATGGATTTACCGATGACGGTGGAGAACGGACTTCCACCATTGCAGACAGAGCCCTTGTTGTTCTGCTCTCTGGAATTTCTAAAAAGTGGGTGCACACTCTTGTATACACTATTGGGCACACATCAACACCGTCCTCTGTCATCCGCAATCTCCTCACTTCACTGATTCAGGAACTTAAAACTGTTGGAATCACAGTAAAGGCTGTCCTGTGCGATCAGGGAGCGTCCAACGTATGCTTGGCCAACCAGCTAGGTGTGTCTGTTCAAAAGCCATTTTTTGAGGTTTAAAATGAGCACGTTTATTTCATCTTGGACGTTCCACACCTCATCAAGACGACTAGGAATAACGTTCAAGCGCACAAGCTTTGCATTGGAAGTGAGGTCGTTGACTGGGCGTATAGTGTTCAACTTTATCGTTCAAATCACGAGATGCGACTGCGTTTAGCTCCAAAACTGATTAAGCGACATATATTCCAGAAACCTTTAAGAATGTGAAAGTTAAGTGTGCCACACATGTCCTGAGCGCCTCATTTTGTTTCGCGATTCTATCCCTTGTCTATTCTGAGGAGCTTCCTGCCCCAGCCATGGCTACAGCATACTTCTGCGATCGTATGGACAAACTGTTTGATTGCCTAAATAGCTCAAGACTCAAAAAGACGGGACAGAAATTGCGCTATGGCATTCTGAAAGGAGAATCTGAGCTGGTTGATTTCCTTCACCAGCAGCTTTCGTGGATTGCAACATGGAAGTTTCAGGGTAGGAGGCAACCCCAAACCGTGACAGGGTGGCAACATAACTAGAGTATCCTCATGCTCTGGGAGGACCTTTCAACCAACCACGACTTTCAGGTTTTGCTTACACGACGACTGCAGCAAGATGCGCTCGAGAACATGTTTGGAACAATCAGACAAAAACAGGGACGCACCACGAATCCCAATGTATACCAATTCACCTCAGGTCTGAAGCGTATAGGGATAAACAAATGCTTTAAACTCTCGAACAGTGGAAACGTTGAGGATGACAAGGTTGGCCTCCTCCACGAAATGTCGATATATTCACTCAATGAAAGTTCAATTGCCGACCACGTATACGTCCTCAAGTTGAGAACTTCCCTCCACTAGAACACATTTCTGAGCTGGCATTAGATATAAAGTCAAACATTATTGACGATTCTGCCACTTATTACGTTGGAGGCTATCTCATTAAACCTTTCCCTGAAAAGACGACACAGAGTTGTGTTTGTTATCGGCCACTCAAAGACGAGTCCGGTAACCTGACCAGGTCCCACCAATATTTTCTGATGCTTAAAGCATATCATGTACCTGGTAAACTCTTTGGAAACCTAGTTGTACCATAAGACGCTGCCTTTAATTTCATTCAACAGCTAGAGCATCACTTTATTGCCATAATAGAGCACATGGCTCATGTTCGGGGAGTCTGTGCTGCCTTGTTTCACACACTTTCAGGTGTGGGTGCTTTTCGCCTTTGCTCCGAGGAATGCCACAACAGGCTCCTGAACATGTTTCGTAGGATACGCTTGTCTCGGCACGTCCGTTTTATTAACCGCAACTTAAACAAAGTTCGGTTGCACTCTTTGGTGGCGAGTAGGCAACTGGGGAAGTTCAACGGCTAATTCTAAATATTTTTTGGACAGAAGTGGTTTTCCAATTAACTGCAAGTATTGCTTATTATTTGGGTAGCAAAGCTTGCTCTTCAAACCTTTGTCGCACTTAGTGCGTATTGTGTTTCAGTGAAGGTGCTCAGAAATCCCTAGAAATATGCTTTTCGAGATAAAAGAAACTATTTTCGGGCACAAACTAGCAGCCTCGGCGGACGTCGGGGATTGAATAAAACATACTAATTAGCTATAAGTAGCACAAATTTGCGTATTCTTTTGAATTACTGGTTTTATTACCCATGATGCACTTGCAAGTTTTAAGACACCCACAGGAAAAGCAAGATTCATTTACAGAACTGAAAAAGATCCAATCGGCTTGAAGATATTCATAAACAAATGTTGGCCTATCTCCACTAGGATATCGAAATTCTACGCAAACAGGGCCCACGTTCAGAATTCGTGTCAAGAAAGGCCAAAATGTATCGATGACAGTCCCCAAGCCGGTTGCACCTTTTTAAATTCTGTAAATTGATTTCTCTCTTTCCGGTGGGTGGGTGTCTTCAAAATTGGTAGTGCAACATGGGTAAAAAAAACAGTATTTAAAAAGTTAATTAGATGGGTAATTAGTGTTTTTTTTTCTGCAATCCCAGTGGTCTGCCGAAGCTGGGAGTTTGTCCCCGCAAAAAGTTTTTTTCGTTATCTCGAACAGTAAATCTTTAGAAATTTTCGTCAGTCTTTGCTGAAACCTCTGGTATGAGATCAAGATCTTGACGTGTCAAGCAGCCTTTTACATTTGCATGTTTGAACTTTGTGTATAATATTTCTTGTTATCTTTATTCAGATGTTTGGGGCATTTTGCACAGCTCCAGTCTGATATCTGGGCGTGTGCCTTATATGAAAAAACATGGCACATGCAGCATTTTCCTTCCTGTGATTTTGTGTTTGTTGTGATTTTCATGATCAAGGTTATTGTGTTAAGCAATGTTATCCTGGCTTTTGGTTTTTGTTGTGCCTGCTCGCAGATGTTGCACTTTTAAAGGCAACATTTTTTTCTAGATCCCGAGATCCATTTTGCAGTATGTCAGTGTTCGCTCTTCTCACATTCCGAAAGACGTGCTCATTTTTCGGCCATGTCTCACCCGATGCAAGTTTTGGGCTATGTGAATTGGTGTTTTGAATTGTTTACAAATTTGTTTCTTGCTGTATGTAGTGTGCGTGACATTCTATTCTTATTGGTAATGATAAACGCATTCTATTTATCGATACACTTGCTTTTCATCTGTAAGCCGTGGTGATAGGAAAAGTAGTTGCTCACTCTGTTCACTTCCGAAACTGTTTAATACGGTTCGGTTAGAAATCATTAAGTAAATTTTTCTGAACAAAAGGTAAGGGCGCAAACGAGCTGGTGGTGGTTAAGAATAAATTTTTCTATTTGCAAGAATACCTTATATTTCTTTTGTATTTGATTGTAACAATGACAGTTAGTTTCTTGCAAAACATAATGTGCTTCATATCTTATTTTCTTGTTCATGTGTGTTCATGAATGTGGTCAAAATAAAAAAATTTTGAACCAAATGCTCTCGTTGCTTCCAAATAGGGTAGACGCCATGGACACCCGTGGGTGGTGTAAAACTAAAAAAGGTTTTACAGTCGAAAGCAAATATATTATTATAAAGACAGTTAATAAAAATATAGAGTAGGCGAGCTGCTGGATATAATTAACCCGAGACTGGGCATCTAGAGGGCACGGGAATGGGGAGGGGAGGGGGGGGGGGGGTTACGACGATGCCTACGCGCGCCCAATTTGAAACTGAAACTACCTATACCGGGATCACCTAGGCACGCCCAATCCGAAACCGAAACTTTCTATACCGGAAGCCGGCGCGGAAACGGAGTAACGTCTCCTAACATCCGCTAGGGGCGGTAGCTGTCATTCGGGCTAAGTGGGCCGCTGGGCCCTATGGGCGTGTCCGCTCTTTAGCTTTACTATATTACTCTATGTCTCTCGTGCTTACTACACCATATGCCGAATTGAAAAATATCACCTATTAGAAACCACTTCAAAATACCAACAGGCGTGAAAAAGAAATTGTAGTATAGTACTGCGTTTCAAGCAAAGTCCGAGCAGTACGTTGCAATGGAGTAAATAAAGCAGCGCCAAAAATGCTTCGTCACGGCGCCAGTCGTCCTTGTGTGTCGGCTCAACCAATCATGCGCAGAAAGAAAGCGAAGGATAACAACACATTCACTGCTCAATATTGGTTTAGTCGGTAATAAGAAATGCGCAAAGACAACCAGCGCCATGACGATCCGCCTCTTGATTAGGCTCCCTCCATACGGTAGTGGCGTTCTGTTTGCTCGGACTTTCAATGGCGTACAATGCATTTACACGTGCGTGGCCAAATTTTGCTAATATCGTGAAAAAAAATTATATCCTTTTTTATGTCACTGAATTCCGTAAAAGTTATTTGGAAGTAATTAATTTACGTCGCAAAGTGCGCTTGAAAAAAGAAAAGCTCCTCGTTTTCAAATTTTCGAGCTTTGAAGAAGATGCTTCGGTGAAATGATCGCTACTGCTCAGAGGCTTCCAGGAGGTAGCACTACCCAGCACAGCGCCTGGCAACCACCAGCATCTGATCGAGCGGGCCAGCCGGATAGCAGGAGCCAACGGGTCTGAGTGCTCAGACCAAAAGAAGTGTGAAAAAAGCGATAATCGTGCCAAAAGCCACCTCCTCCAGGAGGTTTACGTAGAGGCATTTGCTACCTCATCAACTAATTTCACCATTTCAAGTTTTATTAAAAATTATAGACACTCTTTAACTAATTGCAATAACATCATTTTCCAAATGTAAGGGCGCTTGCTTTACAAATATTTTTGATTCCTTCACTTACCGACGCAGATTTTCGTTTTTCTCAGGGTAATTTATATTTTTTCGAATGATAACTAAAGGCGAGTAATATTTATTGAAATTAACAAAATAGGGAAATTATCTACCTTACTAAATAAATCCCCTTATAAAGTTCCAAATTAAAACACGAATCTTTAACGAGAGGTCATTTAATGAATTAAATTTGTTACAAGGACAAGGTCATTTTTGACGTTCGATGTTTAGACAGCGCGAGTTTAGTGTGCCAGGGTTTTCAATGGCATTGTTACACGCCGTAAATGAGAAACTTAGCCAGTGCAGCGCGACTAACATGGGGTCTTTAACTTCAATCCCATATCACGCAGCATGATGCACAGCCAGATCCCAGCACGACGCTCGTCCAGATTAAAACTGGCGGGAGTGAGGATTGAAGCGCGAGTTTTTGCTCCACGTGCTTCGAGCTTCCCTCGTAATTTGATATAGTAAAGTACGTGCTGCCAGCTTTGCCATTGAAAGGCGAAGCAAACGCGACTTACCTCACTCTCACGAAATTCTCGGACGCCATCTTAAAGACAATAGTACATCCTGCGATGCCGTTGTCATCGATTCTCGGTGTTCCTTTAATCAGCGCGTAGGCCATAGGTAGGGCGATGGATATCGTTCTCTCATAAATGAGCAGCTTCAATAGTGACTATGGAGCATAGTGCCGACCACTTACATCGATGACTAAAAAGGAGAAAGGAAATGATTTATGGTCGGTGTTCCGCGTGTACCGCAGGGCAGCATACACACAGAAGCTCCTTAGAGTGAATGATAAGCGCACCGCGTTGACGGGCATTTATTTCCTCGTCTGCATGCCGGAAGGAATTTTCGCCCCGCATCCGTCTTGCCCGATGCTCTCCAGCGTGGCAGTCTCCGATTGCCGTCTCCTCGGGTGCGCCACGTCCCAACAACGACGGGGCGCCAAACGAGCCGTAAACATTCCCGTGCTCACACTCCCCTTTCCTACTCTCCAACTCTTTCTCTCCCCTGACAGGCGAGAGTTCAGAAAGCCGGCCTGAAATTTGTGGTGCTGGGCCGCTGACTCGCGGTGCGCCCCGCTAAATGTCGAGTTCACGGGGAGCCTACTGGCACTTAAGCGAATGCCGCGACTGCACGTTACTGCATTAACCTTTCTCTGAAAGACCAGCTCCTTCGTCCTTCTCCGTGTATTTCCCCCTCGCAATGACCGTCCATTCATTCAAAGTCGAAATTTGTCAGTGTCGTATCACTGCCCAAATCGCTTCTTTCGTATGCCAGAAAGTTAGGTACCCGAATGAAACCACCTTCCCGAGCTTTGGTGTCAATATCGTAAATCCATTCATTTAGAACTGAAATGGCCAACCCTATTTATTAATGTACCCTCGAATGTTCATGTTTTCGCTGCATATTTTGTAATGTTAATTTTTTATTTCCAATTTTGCTTGTTTTGTTTGTGACTGCTTCCAGGCCTCGGTGGTTATGAAATTAATAAAGTAACGAATGTAATTATTTCGTAGATCAAATCGTAGCTGTGCCCGCTACTCTGCCCTAAGTTAAAAAGGTGAAGTTAATTGATCGTAAACTTGCAATTTTATAAGTTTTGTTTTTATTATTTTTCAATCTGGAGTTTGTAAAAGCAACAGGTGTTGTACAAAAAAAAAACAAAAAAAATCTAAATTGGGTAGCCCAAAAACATTTTGTTTATTTTTCGCGTTTTCATACAAGCAATTTCCAACTTTGCGCATGCCTGTCCTGGTTACTTATTTTTGCAGTGCTTCTGAGTCTTCACGCAAGCATAGCACGCCAATACAATGCGCACAGTTTTTCTGTTAGGCCTCTCGCCGTGGTTGCGTCACAATCTAGTAGCGCCGAAAGGACGCATGCGGAGAGGTATCCAAAAAGCTGCCCAAGTTTATCGCCTAAACACGCCAATTTTATCCAATACCTTGGACACGCAGACTTGAAAACAGAAAGTGGACAACACACAATTTGTTTTCTTCTATATGTCGTTGAAAAAAAAAAGTGTTGAAGATTCACCAGCTCGCCCGCATGTTCTCTGTTATTTCAATCAGTTCTCCAGTGAATCATAAGAATCGCTGCTTGCATGCCAGAGAACGAACAAGATCTCTCGTCCATTTGATCTTCTTATCGTGCCGTAATTTCTACTTGCTCTCTTTGCGTCGGTGACCATACACTCTAACATGCAATGTAACAACAAAAACAATCCTTAATTGTGAAATGAAGTAACACGTTCCTTTGTGACCCGTTAGCAGCTATAGGTCTTAGGCTTTTCGATCGAGTAGGGATTCCTACGCCCCTCGATCGGTGCTGCAGTTTCGTGAGGGTTCTTGGACTCCTGATACACCCTTAAAAGCTCATTAAGTAATGAAAGCCGTTTACGACTCCCAGTAACGCCGAATTAGAGCGCAGCTCTTGAGGAGGAGGAGGGGAAGGTACGGAGAGGGGGCTATGCCCCTCCTCCTCTCCTGCTCGCCCCCATTTAGGGGAAACTTTTCCGCTAAATTTAGCGGAAACATTTCGATCCGGCTAAATCTAGCGGAAAATATTCCCCGCTAAGTCAATCGGAACATTTTCTCCGCTAAATTTAGCGAAAAAAATTTCCCGCTAAATTTAGCGGGGAAATTTACCCATCATGCACCGCGCGGTTACGCCGACGGCGACGGCAACGCCGACGCCGCTCAAGCCGGAAACGGGCGCCTAAGAGCTGCGCTCTTAAAGGGCTGCAGCCCGATGCACTCAGGAAACCAATTATTTGCTTTTTTTAACCAGATAAACCAATGAGAAGGAGGGCAACACGCTCAAAAGGTCATACGGTGGACGCTTCCTACATGTCCATCACTGTACGACCCTTGGTGCACGACAGCGATCGCCCGCCTGATTGGCTGAACTAATAGAGGCGAGACCCATGATTGGTGGACAGGGTGCATCGCGGTGCAGTATGCACGCAGGAGCATTCGAGACTGTAGACAAGGGAAACGGAACTTGAATTCGCCTTTGCCTGTTTCTACAATGCGGTAGCATCTCGGTTACCAGCTTCCTAAACTTCATAAAGTAACGACCAGGTTGATGCGACACCGCTAAGAATAGTAACGATACTTGTTTTTCTGAACTCTTTAATGAGTAGCATACTTAATTACGATTTAAGGGAGTAAAAAATTAACAATATTTAATTTCTTTTAAGGAACGTGCACACAGCGCGCAACAATTACTGTCACCCCGGTATCCGTTTAGGGAGTATTTTGCTCATACAACTTATTGTTAAACAATTTTATTGCCCTGATTTGGTGCCCCACACGAAGAACTTTCCACGGCACTAGTTTTTGTAATTGTTATCATAGCTTCTCTAGCTCTTAGTGGTAAAAGACTAGAACTCATGGAGCCGTCTGCAAGTGATACATTCCTCGGGTTATGTACATGTCTAATCCTATAACACGATGACGTTATACGTACACTGGCCCAATGCTCGTATGGGCAACCGCGTTAACCCGAAAGGAGACGCGGTTACCGCGCGCTCGTAGGAACCGTTCTCTCGAGAGCGAGGCGTCTATGCCAGTGCCATTCCGCACCTAGAGCCTTCACTTTCACGCGACAACAGAAACATCAGATGACGTCCATGACTCCCATGCTGCCCCTTTGCCTTTTTCGTTCAATCGCTTCCTCGCTCATCCTTTTCTCGTTTCCGTCTTACTTATCCCCACACGCCCAGAAACGTTTCCGTAGCACAGATCTCCAGGGAGGCCCATCCCGTGCGCTACCCGACTTCCACCGCGAACGAAATAAGAAGTGAAAACAGAAGGAAAGAAAAGTGGACCGACTGAAAGATCGGCTTCCTGTCGACACGTCTCTTCTGACCATTCCCCGTTTCAATTTTTCTTTGAGCGATCCCCAAATCGCTTCTTTTTTTCGCTGCTGCTCCTCCGGGTCTGGATGGACGGGACGGTCGAAGCGTTCCGTCTCATCAGGGCAGCGATGGCGCAGACCGTACGAAGGGCGGGCGCTGCGGAGCGGCAGCCGAGCGTGCAGCGATGTGCGCGGACTCATACAGTACCGCCTGGAAAACAAGGCCTACCCATGACGTCATCGTTAGTGGATTCCCGCCCCGAACCCACTGAAGGTCGGCAAAGGATCGCCGCTAAGCGGCAGACGCGTTCGTCTTGGTGGCGCCACGTGCAAGCGTCGCGCTCGTTGGGAGACGGTGCGCGACGTGCTGACGGCCATGCTGGCGTCAGCGCTGCGTGAATCCGCTAGGGTCTAGTGCCACCAGTGATGACGTTTTTACGTAGGCCTTGTCCTTCGGGTGATATTCACTCGGTCCCCTCTTCCCGCCGTCCACCGGCTCAAGCAAATGGCCTCCGGTCGGAACTCCGGCGACCAGAAGAAGGAAGCTCGCAGCATCCCGAAGGATTCGAGGTCGACAATTGTCACGACGACCCCATCCTTGCCGTCGTCGCTGGCCGTGTCCGCCAAGAAAGAACGGAGTGGGAGGAGAGTTCAAGTCGGTTGCGGCGCCGCTTTCGTCGAGCAAGGAGCATATTTCCGAACCCAGACGGGAATGCAATAAAAGCCGGGAGAGACTCTGAGGGAATCAATCATACAATGGGCGACAACGAAATGAGAATACGGAGAACATGTTGTCAAGTTTCTAAACAATCTTTTTTTTTTTTTTTTTTTTTTTTTAGTTGTGTGAAAAAAATCTTGGACTTTTTTTATCACTTTTCTCTTTAAGGCAGATTGCGAAATGCTTTATTTTCCGTACACCTACCATAAAAAAGCTGCCATTCGTTTTTTTTATGCCTAACCGAGTAAACGGGAAAGTAAGGAGTCAATCAATCAATAAATAAGTAAACAGAGAATGACATAAAACATAAAGAAAGTTATATCAAAATTAATTCATTAATTAAAATGAACAAGATATAATATTAAAAGGTAAATTAATATAAAATCAAAAAATAAAGTATATAAGAATGCCACCATAAAACGTTTAATTTAAAGACTAACGATGAATAAAAACTAGATCACAAAAATAATATAAAAACATTACTGTGTTAGCTTTTAACACCTGATTATATCCGTTTTTTCAGAAAAAACAAAAAGTTTACCAGTGAAATTCTCCTATACTGAGTTTTTATTTGTTTTTTTCTAAAACAATTACCTGTAAACTGTACAAATTATCTATCCTCGTCGTAGGAAAAAGTTTCATACATCTCTAGTGACATTTCAGAAAGAGCCGATGCCCCTGACACCGAATACGCACTTGACGGAAATGTGGTGTCAGCGTAGCAGGCTTCAATATTAGGTAGAAAAGTGTCGGGGTTGGCTATTCGCAGAGATCGCACCTTAGATCACGTCGATTGGCTCTCCGAGATCTTTTCGGGAAAGTACTAGAAGCACAATGATTTCTTAGGGTCTCGGGTTTCGAGAGCATGGACTTGCTGTTTACGATAAACCCGTCTTCGGTGCACGCTTCCACCTTTGGCAAGACAAAGCGTTTGAAGCCACGTCTTGCATGCAAAAGAGACACGGTCATGTGAGGCAAAGAGTCGACGAAGAATCACCTGAATATCGAGACTCAGTCAGTGGACTTATAAGTGACACTCCTGAACCTGGCCGGAAAAAATAAAACCAACAGAAAACAAAGAAGGGTAAATACGATAGGAGTAGACAAGCTTGTTTTTCGTCGAAAATCTCGGAAGGGGTATGTTTTATGGGATATGATCACAACTTCCACACCCTGCTTCCTATATCGCACGCGGCTATCCTCGTGAAACGCCACCGATTTTCATAACACGTAGCTAAGGTAACAGTCAGCTTTCCGAATGGAGGGGGGGCCGGTCAGGATGGTGAGAACCGATGATGGTGTTCGCCCGATGGAAATCCCCCGGGCAGTCCAATAAGAAAAAAAAACTACTAAAAGTTGTTCGATCCCGCCGGACACATTACGACGTTGGTTGGTTTACGGTGGCTAGTGTGGCCACGTTTACTTCAAAACAAAACGATACCAAGTCAACAGCAGTTTACCATTCAAAACTCCCAAAATTAAAACAAATACCTAAGCCCCAGTCTCAAGAGCCGAATCTCCCTGATCTCAAAAGCCGAGTCCCCGAGGATCCTCTCGGCAGCCCTTTTCTAGACTCGTAGGGGCCTCCTTTCCCTCCAGAGACGGACAAATCACTTCAAATCTGCCCATTGTCACGTGGTACCCTCTTACCCAATGATCAGCGAGCTGTCAACGTAACCCCTCTCCGACACCTCAACGGTCAAACCCATATTCTTTGTGGGTCACTACATGCTTTCTTCGCCGTCTGGCTGGCGCCACCAAGTCAAGTTATTGCGTCGATTGAAAGCGAAGTTTCTACACTGTGGGATTCCCCTTTTATGGGGTATCACTTAGAAACACAGAAGGTTCCTTGGGTCCGGATAAAGACGTGTTTATTTGACTTAGATGCCACACGCTTGCCCGAAGGCCAACAATGTTGGATATGACGGCGCTGTCTCTTTTGACAGGATAGCCAGTCGGAGTCCGCGCTGCCGCTATTGACAGTATCACGGAGGGGGAGGGTCAGATAAGGATATGAAGGCTCTGTCGAGCAGAGCCTCCCCCAGCGAGAGTCCCGCCCGTTGGATTAGGGCCGTGTTATATAGCCTGCGGGAATGGACGCGCCCGGGGTGGGTCGGATGTAGGTGGCTCCCCGGAGGGGCGGACGCGTCCAAGTCATGATCCCGAGGGGTGTGCCTTAGGCAAATCACCCGAGAAGGACGAGGGAAAGCCGTCCACCAGGGAGTACGGCTTCGCCCTCGCATCCGGGACGCGCTCCCACGTGGCGACGTCCCACGGCCTGCCTGAGCTAGGCCTAGATAGGGATGCGGGGAACTCGTGGTTCCCACAACACTAAGCGGTGAAAAAACCGGACCGGAAAAACGGGAAAAGGCCCAGCCGCTTAAAGGGTACTCCGGCGATTTTTTTATGGTCGCTGATTTGGCTCAAATTTTGCTCAACACACCTATAGACATGGCTCTCTGAGTTCCCCAAGTATTCTGTGAAACGAAAAAAAAAGATTGACGTTATGAAGTTTTTGAATTTCGTTTTCATCATGTTTCTCAAAAGGGGGCCCCTTCTGACAACATCGAAGTGTGACGACAGAAATGGTATAAAGTGGGCAGTAAGCCATGTTCCAAACTGATTACAAGGCATTTGAGGGGGGGAAAAGAATGTTTGGTAACTGATTCTCTGAGAAGCACGCAAAAAACACTCGACATACTCTGTTTAAGACTGCATGCACGACCTGAAAGTCTGTACCATGTATGACGTCACACCACTGAAGAGCGCGTGAAACTTTGAATGCTGGTTTCGGCATCATCTTCATTTACGGTTTTCTCAATTGCTATTTTGAATTTCGAAAAAATAAATAGCATACCATGAAGACTGAAGCCCAGGTAGTCGGAAAATGCAATTTGTTTAGGTAGCTCAAAAAAAAAAAAAAACGGCCGGAGTTCCCTTTAAAAGCCACAACCCTATTGGAAAACCCCAATATAAACAGCGTATTATGGATATTGGTAAACAATATCTTTTTGTTGTATTGCAATACAATATAGACAGTGTATTGGAAAACATTACATTTATTGTATTGTATTACAATAAGGATTTGTTATGGGATTCCAATATCTATAATACGCTGAAAATATTGGAATTCAATACCGTATAAACCCTTATTGGATCCCCATGTGTCATATGGGGATCCAATAAGGTTTTACGATTCCAATATACTCAGCGTATTATGGATATTGGAATCCAATATATTATATCGGCTACCAATAAAACTATATACAAGTTGGAATATCACGTTCAGCGCAACATTTCTCTGCAACGCAGTCTCTTCTTGTGTGTATTTCTGAGTGATAAATTAAAAAAATGTTGCTGTTGTGAAATTGTGAATAAAGAAGCAAAACACTGGACTTATCCATACCAAATATATTTAACATATTCCTGAACTGGAGGATCTGGCATTTACTGCAAAAGAAAGTTAATTGTTTAGGACTCTCATTCAAAAACTTGATGTTTGAAAACAGAATGTGAAATCCTCACCTTAATGAAAACAGCACCTGCTAGCTGTAGTTATATAGAAACTGCAAAATAAAAATTTGTGATTAGTTCGCGACAAGTAGCAACCCTTCACCACGCGGGTAGATTCAAAATTATGTCTGTGTTTGATTGTGGAAAAATAAGCTTCAATGCCACTGCCACAGGTCATTCTGAGCTCAGTCAATTAAATATACGTATCCTCTCTTCTGGCTTCACTATTCCTGCTTCGCACCTAACTAGAGTATCTGGAATGCTCACCTTTGAGGAAAAACGAACTGGTGCTTGCTTGCTTGTAGGCCGTGGAAACTGGAAGAGAGATTTGCGGTTAGTTGCGTCCAAGTAGCAGTTACTTTGAGTAGCCACGTAAAGTACACTAAGTCTGAAAGATTGAAAAATAACATGCGCGGGACATAGATATCCTCTTGCGACGTAACTGGGCACGTGTCAATGTCGCCCGCTTGTATTACAGAAAAATAAGCTTCAATGCAGGAGCTCCCAGTCGTTCTGAGCTCCGTCAATTAAAAATGCTGTACCGGTCATATGGCTTCAGTATTCCTCCTTCGGGAATCTGGAATTCTCACCTTTGAAGAAAAGCAAACTGGGACCTGCTGGCTCTTAGGCTGTGGAAACTGCCAGAAAGATTTGCGATTAGCTGCGTCCAAGTATCAATTTCTTTGACCAGCCACCTACAGCACACTAAGCAGGATAAATTCAAAATTACATGTGCGTGACGTAATATGCCTCTTGTGACAAAACTGGGCATACGTTTTGTCGCCTACAGCAACACTGAAGCCAGACAGACAACAGGTACGGCACCTTTAATTGACGGAGCTCAGAACGAGTAGGGACGCTTTCACTGAAGGTTGTTTTGCTGCAATACACACGTGTATTGCAGCAAAACAAGCTTCAGTGAAAGCGTCCCCAGTCGTTCTGTCAATTAAATATGCCGTACCACTTCTCTGGCTTCAGTATTGCTGTTTCAGAGAAATCTAGAAAATCTAGAATCCTCACCTTTGAACGAGAACGAACTGGCGCCGGCTGGCTTGTGGGCCATGGAAACTGCAAGAGAGGTTTGCGATTAGTTACGTCCAACTATTTTTTTGGGTAGCCACCTACAGCACACTCAAAATTACATGCACGGGACAATGATGCCTCATGCGACAGAACTCCCTTCATCCTTGTTTTCTGTTAACTCTGCTCACCTTCACCACTCGCCTTCAATTTCTGCGCTACTTCTTTAATCTCAATTCCCTGGTTCCCAAAGGCCATGCCATGGCTTGCGCCAGTCACGGATCTGTCAGCCCTGCGACTGGCGCTATTGTGGCAAAGGCGCCACAGCACCTGACGCTTGATGTGCTTTTTCAATATTTTGAGCATGGCTCAAAACAGGTGGATGGGTGTCTGGTATGCCCTTTGCTTATTTGCGGATCGTTCCGAATCAGAGGGTAGGCGCTTCTGCGACCTGGGCGCATGCTCGGTATTTTACAACAGTTGAAACCGAGCTCTGCAGGAATCATGAAACATAACAAACAAAATGTGCACACCAAAAGGCATAGCAAATGAAACACACACCATCTATCTATTTTCGTTTCTTGTCCGCAAGAAGCTGTCGTATATGTAGCCTCCCTTGCTTAAGCCGTTCCTCCCTAGTGTCCCGGTCGGGTCTCGTCCTGATGAATCGTCGGTGGAGACCTGAGGAGCGGTCAACATCAGATTAGACCTTTTTGAGACAGAACCATATACTTGCTGAGAGGAAGTGCACCCAAACGAATCTCAGGCGTGTCATTTATAGTGCGTTTTAAATTGAGACGCAGGATGTAAAATGAGACTTCAATACTGACGCACCCCTTTTGCGAACCCAAAATTTTGAAGGCCTTGTCCTCCTCGCTAGGGGGACAAGGCACATGAATCCCGGCATGTGGATGAAATTTTTACCTTAACATCCCGACTCAATGCCCATCCCTGGATATTCGACCACCACACTTTTAGAAAAAAAAATATTTTTTTTAGAAAACACCGAGTCATCTATTACCCCTACAAACGCCTGAACCAAGCATACTCGTACCGTGGCTTGTTTGCTCCGTGCCGCCCCCGAGTTAATTCGGGCTGACAATGTTGTTTTCTTTTTTTTCAAATGGAACCCACATTCTCAGTTTTGGTTTGTCTTGTAGAAGCAGGTGGATACTTTTATAAAGCTTCCTCCCTATGCGCTTCCGAGTCAACATTTTTGCAATGGCCAACCCCCGGGCTTTGATTTTGCGCTCCTTGATGAATGCTGAAACTCATATAGGCGGGCAATAGCTCGCCTTGAAAATACTTGCTTTTGGTGGCCGAGAACAAACTCGTGTTCCTGATTGGCAGCCACTTGCTGCCAAGAATTGCTGCACATATCCTAAAGATTAGTCTAACACAGATGCTTTGGCCGGACAGAGACACAAAAGCCTGAAACAAGGCCACTATACAGACAGGAAATAGAGTGTCTGTGAGGAATGAAACGCACAACTCAGATAGGCGTGAATCACTCACCTTGAAAACACTTGCCATGCGCGGCAAAGAGCAAACTTCTGGCCTTGATTGGCTGGTGCTTGCCACCAAGACCTGCATGTATAAGAAAGAACGTGGTCTTAGTCAAACTTGGGTGTTTTTGCAGAAGAGAGACAACAAACTACTAATGCAAGACCACTACACATAAGTTATGGCATTCAAGAGGAATGAAATACAAAACTCATAGGCGGGCAATAGCTCACCTTAAAAATACTTGCTCTCGGTGGCCGAGAACGAACTCGTGTTCCTGATTGGAAGCCATTTGCTGCGAAGAATACCTGTAGATATCCTAAAGAACCCAGTCTTAATGTAACACAGATGCTTTGGCCGTACAGAATACAAAAGTCTGATACAAACCACAAAAAGCAGGAAATAGTGTCTGCAAGAGATGAAAAAAGACCCAAGTGGAGAGGCTTGTTCTGTTTCACGTTAGTCAAATAGTGTAGCTCATTTTGCTAAAACGATGCATATTTGCTAAAAAAAGTATCTATATTTTGCCCCATTTAGCAGAGTTTACTGCCAAGGGTACCTGCACACCAGAATAAGTCAGAATTAGTCAGTTTTTTTTTTCTTCTTTTGATGAGCGACAACAGAATCCTAAACAGATGATGAAACAAAATATGAACACAGCAAGACAGGCTAGTTTGCCTTCATGCAAGCACAGTGCCTCGGCCAACCAAATGAGGTTCTATTCTTTATCACTTGTCATATTTGGTGGGAATAGTAAAGTAAATGAAAATAAGGCAATCTCTCTTGCAGCCGACAGCTGCAAACAAAATTCATATACCTCGATGAACGACCTGGAAATAAAATTGGGTGGTTGCCAAGTGGTTTAAGGTGTCAAATTTCAAACTTACAGACTGTAGTTTTGGTTTAAGTCCTCCTGGTGTATATTTTTATCCTTATAACTATATTTACATTGTTTTTTTTTGTATTTTTGAGGCACAAGTACTTAATTTATACGCTAATTCACCTTTAGAAGCGTTTTAATTACACTCCATGCCTTTCTAGTGCTCGTAATTGATTCTTGGTGAAAGCGGTCTTAAATTTTTCTTTTCTTGCTGTCGCTGCTGCTTGCTTTCTCACCTTTAGAATGCTGACAACTCGACACAAAAGTAATGAAAAATATGTTTAAAATGTCATGAAGATCAGCATTTCCAAGCTGTACCCCTGCTTCATGCCCCGACCATGCCACCATGCCATAGCTGAGTGCAGTGACAAATGGTCCCAGGTTTGTCACCCAACCGTTTTTTGGGCTTACGGTGTGGCGCGACTCATGAAGCACCTATGCTTCGTGATGGAGCCAGTGAGCGAGGTGTGACACACTAGAGCTGTGCAAGCCACAGCTTTACAGCCTGCAAAGCGTGGGAAGATTCCTCTCCCTTTGCAGAGCTGGCATTAGCTCACCGAGAAGCTATTGCAAGCACTAGAAAGCCACAGAGTGTGAATAAAAGCGCTTCTGAAAATGAATTAGTGTGTAAATTATGCATCTATATGTTAAAACTTAAAAACATATATATGTATATATATATATATATTTAAATACTAAAAAAGGCAAAAAATAAAAAAAAAATGTTTCCAGGTGGGCTTGCCCCCAGAGCTCCACGGCCCTTGAATTCAGTTCCCTAAAGCCCGCTTCAGACGGAACAATTTCGCCCAGCAACTTCATGTCGCAACACCAGCAACACGGGCCGCCCGCGTTCACATGCAGCAACCGAATTGCTACGACTTGCCATCATCATCATGAAATTTTATTTTTCTTACAGTATTTAGACACACAGTTATATCCTAAAAACATGTTTTTATATCTTTAAATTGGGCTGAGAATACTAACTCGTCTTTTTGAAACAGTTTATTTTCAAAAATGATCCATTTCAAACCAGAACTAAGTCCTCAGTTCTCATCATCACGACCACAGGGGTGTCACGTGAAAATATTGCATTCCTGATTGGCTGCTGCCGCTTCAAACATCTCCGAGTAGTCAGAGTTGCTCGTCCACTTCGAGCCGGACCCGATCTCAGCAATTTGTGTAGATCTAGGGAAAGCCAGGGAACAACCCGCCAGCAGCCCCAAAATTGCTGGAAAGGTTGCCCCGTCTGAAGCGATCCTATACTCTGTTTCATACATAGAGTGCAACGCAGTCAAAGCTAGCGCACCGGTTTGCATTGCTGACCGTGCCTACGTTCGCCCCATAAGATAGTGCGTCCCCTGCAGAAAAATTTTAAAAAGTCGGAAAATGTGCCTCCTCGGGGCTAGTAACTGATATTGGCGTTATGATTTCAACGAAGCACAAATGTTTTTCAAGAAAAAGGAAAAGATAATGTAAACCACTTTAAATTGTTTTCGTGTTCATCAGTGTGGCAGCCGCTGGTTTTGAGAAGATGGCGTCTTACGCAGCAAGCTCAAGTACCTTTCCTGCTCGGATGTTTTCGAAGATTCGTTGTGCGAAAATCTTGAAAGAGTGCAAGCAGATGATCGCCAATGTGTACGGGAGTGTAAGAACACATTCCCCGGAGAATTCGGTCGTGAAATCCTGGAGACGGCCAGTAACGACACTGGAGTGTGCCCTGTACTGTCGCGAAGTGCAAGGCACAGTGCCTATCTGGCAAGGTGGCGTCCCCGAAGCAAAGACCTCGCAACAAGAAAGTTTCGAGCACGGGGACCGTCAAGCATGACGAGTTCACACAGAACGCCATTCGCCCGAAGGTGCATTGCAAGTGCTCCGAGAGGGAGATTTCTACCTTTGACAGCTATTTCAAAATAAACTGTACAGGCCACAACTATTGTCGTTAATGTTTTATTATAAATTTTGGGACAAGGCCGCTATCAGGGCGATTCCTCATTCTACGCTGCACGAAAGAAAAATATAACTCGGTGCTGGAGGCAAATAACACTTGCAAAGCGGCAGACCAGATGGTAGAAATCTGGCCTCTCGGCGACTTATAAATAAAAATCAAGAAGGAGGAACTGAAATATGCACTTCGTCAATGCGCACAATCTTGCAGAAAAAGAATGTCTAAAAAAGAAAGGAAAAAAAAAAAAAAAGCTTTGCGCATAAAATGGGTTTGAACCACGGCCACCGAGACGTCAATATCGCCAGAGCAGCGCCTTCTACCACTCGTCCACGAAACGCGCGGAGTAACACTTTTTCTATTTTTTCATGTGCACCACTTTAGTATCTTTGAGAGCGTTGCACGCTAAGTATGAAACAGAGTATAAGACACCCTATTGTCTGGTACAGAGACCATTTATGAACGCTTGGGTGTTTAAACGATGTACTACACATTTTACAAAAAGAAAAAAAAAATGGGTGTTTAAACGTTGTACTACCCTTTTTTCAATAGAAAAAAGCAACAATAAAAAAAATAACACATTTCAGAAGAAAAAGTTAAGGAAACGGAATGTACCATTATGTTCAGTGAAGTTTGGTGACAAGACTCGGGACTCGAGCAGGAATGCAGTCATCCGTGGTGTGACCCCATGAGACGGTCTTGCTGCTTTTGCTGGGGTTTATCTAACTGAAGTACCTGTACGAAAAGTAGAACACATGTGCATAACACTCATTATTCACAAGAAAATTTGTCAGTGTCCAAAATGACCCATGAAGAAAATTATGCGGGAATTTTCAGGCTGCGTTGGCCGAGTCACCTCTCGTGGCCAATGTTTCATAGCAACTTTAATTGTTGTGAACAGTTATAGGGTATATTACAAACAAAGTGCAATTTGGTTTTGTAGGAAACTGTAACACACAAAACGACACTTGTATACAGTATGTTGAGGTGCCTCTAAACAAACTCCAGGGTTTCATGGCGCCTCCTTCAGATACCTGATGTTGAACATGAAATATGTGCACCAAGGAGTGAGCAAACAGCGACTTCAGATTTGTCTCTAACACCAGCGACATGTCGACAAGGAGTGCAACGTGTAGAAGGTCGTCTAGAATTGTGCCAAGATGAAAAAGCAAGATGTAACGATATCAGAATAAGATCACACCAACGAAGCACCAGTGTGGTGAGACAATCTACGATGTAGAGACAGTACTCGGGAGTCAACCGACGTACGGCCGCGATTTACTTCGCAGCGACTAAAATGAAACATGGCAAAAAAAAATTTGAAAATAAAAAAACGCGTTTTTTTTTTTTTTTTTTTTTTGTTTTTTTTGTTGAGCGCAGCCGGTAGCAGAGCAGTTGGGCGGCGTCACGAAAATCTGAGAGACTCGCTAGCTTTTCTCAACTTCGTACGGCGCCAGTCGGCACCACAGATGAATGGTCGGCACTCCTAAGGCCGGTTCAGACACTTGCGTTTGAGTGCGTTTGACTGCGTTGCGGCGAGAACCGAAAGCGAGTCACCGGCACATCTGTGCTTCGTATGAAGCGTGGAATCCAATTCAAGGAATCTTCTTGGCACGCGATATAAGCAGCAGTGATGTCCTGGTGTCTCGCTGCCGCAACGCAGTCAAACGCAACTGTGTGAACCGGGCTTTAGTCTACCAGGGAAGAAAAAAGTACGAGCTCAGAGCCCAGCGTCGATCGCGACTTTCGTAAAGAGAAGCTCCGGTAACACTTCGGCGACTCGTGAGCGTTAAACAACGCCTCTTCGAACGAGCCCACGAATCCAACACGTCGAACGGTTTGCGCCGGTAAGCACGCTGGGAGCCAGGGGGCTGGAGGTTCAATATCCGAAAGAGACGAGGCGCTGGTTTCTACGTCTATTTCGCACATGAGATAACAAGCCGAGTGATAGCTAGCCGAGTGTAAACACTGACTGACGTTACATCAGAGTACACGCAGTCGAAATGACGTCTGCAACAGAGCACAGCCAGACGCTTTCAGCAGGGGACGCATGCGTTCAAATAAGCTGCGATTTCAAAACATCATGTCTCCCTTCTGTCCTTCAGTGTTCACTTTGATCTATGTATACCAAAGCACTCAATGCTGCAAGTAATAAAGTCGTCTATACGTACACATTGCGACACTGTTAGCGCGAACACGACATCGGCGCATTTTCGCATTTTACTTTTAAATATTATTAGCGAGCACGAAATTTTATCGCTTACATTATAGTACTAAACGAGCTCTTCCCGTAGCAATAACAACTTGGATGACATCCCTTATCTTCAAAGAGAAAAACTGGAAAAACTGGCGATCGCTTGTTCGCGCTAACTGTGTCGCGCTCTGTACCTTTCGAAGCGATTGAAAGTGCGTTGGTTTCACTTGGAAACCACAAGCAAAGTGCGCGACGAACTTGACGAGCTGTTTTCCGTCGGTTCCGCCGGGTTGGCGCGGTCGCGGTCGTTGCGCAATGGCGGCGCAATCTCGGCGGCTCGCTCAGCCGCTTGTCTGGCAGCGCATGCGCGCAGGCGCGCCGGCTCGCTGGGCTCGCCTCCCTTCGGAGTTCGAACTGCCTCCGAAGCTCGAGCGCTCGAACTTTCGCGCGCGCGGGTTGACGATGGAAACTTTTCTCATAAAACAAGTCTGTAACGTATCGTTTGATGGCGCAAATGCACGTATTTTTCCCGTCGTTTTTTTACAGTGGGTGAATCTTGCGAAACAGGCGACGAAGAGTGGTGGGTGAAATGTGCTCGCGTGTGGTTGTGGATTTGGTGTACGACGTAGGATTACCCAGAAAGGTGGGTCAATATCGATAAATGTGCGGGTAAGAAGCACGTGACCTGTCAAGCCCATTAATCCTCATTGTTTTATCGTGCGAACTGACATTGTCACGTATCGCGTTCGATTTGGGTTCCAACATCGGTAACCTAACTTTTGTTGCATTAAAACTGCAATAAACATTTGTTTGAAAACGATCACTCCAATGAGCACGTCGTTATTGGGCTTTCTCATTGAAAGGTAGGTCGCGGGTGTCCCAGCTAGTTATTCTGAATGGTTTGGTGGTTGTCTAGCATTTCAAGCGCTCGAGGCTGTGTGTACTGTGTGCCGTACGTACACTTGCGCTTTCGATCAATGTGAATGTGTTCGCAACGCGCAACGTTTGTGTTCTGTGTGTATCCACCTTTAATATCGTTCTCTCTCGTATTGCCGTATGGTAACTCCTGCTGTTCTACGATATCATTCACGCGATGTCGTATTGTGGGCGTACCGATATCCACATGTTGCTTCACGGGCGATCAATACTGTGTTACGTATCCTCTTAGTCCGCGGTATATGCCGACGTAATTCATGTTGGTAACTTGGAATTCGTTCGGAGATTTATCCACGCGATATTGTATTCTCCTTTGGGCCCGTGATCGACGACCGATATTTATATATCGTGTGGCCGCACAGTATGTCCATATCGGTCACCAATATGCACGCGGTGTCGTATTCTATTCCAATAACCGTAAGTTCTGTCGGGATATTGTGCTTCGATATCGTGTTGTATACCAATAACCGCAAGTTATATCGAGATATTGTGCTCCAATATCCTGTTGTATACCAATAACCGCATACAATATCGGGATATTGTGCTCCGATATGAATTCCCATCGTGCGTATTGGGTTAATCGGATAACAATAAGTTTTTATTGGTTTCCATCAACTTCATTGGAATACAATATTTCCAATAAGCCGAGTTCATATTGGCCTTTTTCAATAGGGAAGTGCGGACAGAAGCCCAAGACAGGGGTGTTCCGGCGCCCCAAACTGAAACCCAATCCGTTTGTTAACGGTCGGGCTCCGACTCTTCTCCACCGAGCCCCGCGGCTGCTCGAAGCCCTCCCCCCCCCCCCCCCCCCCCCCGGCGCGTGGGGGCGGAAGGCCAATTCCCGTTCATGCTCCCCGCAGGCGTACAGCAAACGCCCCAAAATGACGACACAAGCGTAGGCAGATAAAAAAAAAAGAAATGCCGACGCAACTATAGAAAGATAAACTTTTCTAAAACAAATCTTACTTATTACAAACAAAATACTTCCTTACCTAACAGTAACAAATTCCACGATGAATGAAAGCAAACAGCAGTTAAGTTGTTTAACGCTCGCAACAATGTATTTCTTAATTTGACGGTATAAGGGTGCCATTAAAAGAAATATGACATTTTTTTTCTTCGTGTTCGTGCGTTGAATATATTATTTGAGGTTATTTTATGCACATTAATAATAAGGAAGCTCTCCGTCGAGCACTCGATTGCCGAGCAGAAGATGAATAAAAACAACATGGGCGTTGTCAATTGAAGCATGAATCCCGAAAGGGGAAAACAAAATAAAAAAAGAAAAAAAGAAATAAAGGAAGAGAGAAAACAAATAAACCTTTGAGAAACATGCATGAGGCTTTTTTATTTGCATCGTTTTCTTGTGTTTTTGTTCTTTCGAACTAGTCTTTTCGGGCGATTTGAAACTCACCGTTTCAGTCTCCGGGACGATGCAAGAGGCAATATTTTTCTCTCTCTAAACTTTTGCGTGTGAGTGGCCGTCACTGTAACAACGTCCCATGGGCGAATCAAGAACAACTCCTGGCCGGAGATTGTTGAGAAAATGAGATACCCGACTTATTTTCTTCATTTTTTTTTATAAATGTTGCTTGTGGGGTGGATTCCCATGTGCAATTCGGCAACAAAAGAAACGATCCGATCATTTGATCGAACCACGCACTTTTTTGTGCATCGTGGAATGCGAAATGAGGACGGTGGTCCTAGAGGCCGTTGGTCGGCCAATATAACACGTCTGTGTTCTATGCCACCATTTGAATACATGTTAAAAAAAAAGAATTTTAACCCTTACTTTATCATAGTGACTTGGCGCGTCAGTGCTCACCAAATCTCAGAAACAATACGTTATTCTTGTTGTTGTTGTTGTTTTTTTTTGCCTTTTTTACACTTTGACTTAGAACTACGAACGTAAATACTTATAGCAAAGGTCTGCTTGGCAGCGGCTTCCTGATGACATCCATTAGGAACAATCTGATAGAGATGAAGCATTCAACAAATATCGCGGCCCATTGTCCAGCTCTGGAGATGCCTTTCTAGAAAAAAAAAAGGCTATTATAGATAAATGTTTCGACAACGTAATGTCGGTCTGACTTTGTAGAGCGATAATGAAAACTTTCAGCAAACCGTTACCATGTTCCGCGTGCTGCTCTTCCGGAGCGTTTGAAGCAAGCTTTTAAGCGCACACCCGAGTGGCACCGCGACCGCGGGGAGCGCGAGCTTCAAAGCATGCTTTAAAGGCTCCGGCAGTGCGGTAGTCGGAAAACCGTAACGGTTTGAGTAGTGTATTATGATACACGATTGAGCCGGAAGTAAACAAATTCCTGTCACGTACACGGAAGTAAACAAATTCCGCGCACGTACTCGGCAGCTCCTGGTATTACGCCCAGGAGGGCGGGGCCAAACCCGATCCAACCAATCACAGCGCAGGAGGGCGGGGCCAAATCCAATCCAACCGATCACAGTGCAGTAGGGCGAGGCCCTTTCCCTCTCTCCCATCCCAGTGACCAATGGGAGCTCATCGAGGTCCCGATGAGCTCCCGTCACCAGAGGGCGGGACCTCATCGAGGTCCCGCCCTCTGGTGACATACGCGGCACGTGCCTCGTACGTAATACCAGGAGTTAACCTCCTGGTATTACCACGTGCCTCCTGGCATTACGCACGTGCCTCCTGGTATTACGCACGTGCCTTCTGGTATTACGCACGTGCACGGGATGTGAACCACGTGATTTTCCCCGGGTTCGAGTTGTGTCCGTTCATGTGATGCCATCAGGGTTGGTGTTGCGTCCGACAGAGGGCGCTGCGCTGCGGTCACATGACGGTCACGTGGGATGTCATCAGCACGGCTCCCATCACGTGATTCTAACCACGTGATCTCACACAGGGTTCGAGTTGCGTCCGACAGAGGGCGCTCACGTGATGTCACACAGGGTTCGTGTTTCATCCGATAGAGGGCGCTGCGCCGCGGTCACATGATGGTCACGTGACATTATTCCGATCGCTGCGCGGTAAATGCCCCTTTTATTCGATAAAAAAGGCTCCGCGGCCGACTGGAACTCGACCGCTCTGCCTTCAGCTCAGAAGTCCAACACTGTACCCCCTGAGTTACGAGCACATTGATTCCTAGAGGGCTTAACTCTTCGTAGTTGTCCGTGTGTGCAATTCAGATCACGTGATTTCCCGCGCGCTACTTGACTTTTGTAATACGGTAAAAAAACAGGATGCGTCGTTACCGCAGGTCATGTGTCCATGGTCGTGTGACGTTGATCGTCTTAATTCGTCACCACGGCTCCCATCACGTGATGTTAACCACGTGATTTTCCCCGGGTTCGAGTTGCGTTCGACAGAGGGCGCTCACATGATGTCCTCACAGGGTCCGTGTTTTCCCCGGGTTTGAGTTGCGTCCGACAGAGGGAGCTCACGTGATGTCACACAGGGTTCGTGTTGAATCCGAGAGAGGGCGCTGCGCCGCGGTCACATGATGGTCACGTGACATTATTTGAATCAGAGGACTTAACTCTTCGTAGTTGTCCGTGTGTGCAAATCAGATCACGTGTTTTCCTGGGACTTGGCTTTTGTAATACGGTTAAAAAACAGGATGCGTCATTGCCGCAGGTCATGTGTCCATGGTCGTGTGACGTTGCTCGTATTGCTATCACGTGATTTCGTGCGCGCGCGATTCAAACGATGCTCGCGGCCTCGTAGCCTCGTGGCGCCCCCTTAGCTGTTGCAAATGGGGTCTTCGACCCGCTGAATTTCGGCGTCATGTGACGGTCCCAAATATCAGCAGCAGCTGGGTCCCGCTAAATTGGGGTGAAATGTAAAATTTCGAAGCTCGCGGACCGTGATTGATGTTCATCCTGCGTAAAGCTTTAAAGTGGCCCTGTTAAAATTCGGGGGCAAGCCCCGTAAAACTTTGCAAACACCCAGCGTATTTTGGCAATAGGCGCCATCTAGTGTTCAATGTGTGAAGTGGTCCTCGTCAAAATTGGGTGCCATCTGATGGTAAAAGCTTCGACCCGCTATACATTTTGGGCGTCATGTGAAGGTCCCAATTAGCACCAGCTGGGTGTCGCTAAATTGGGGGGGTGAGGTCACGCTGAAACTTTGAAGCTGGCGGACCGTGTTAAATCTTGGTTCAGCGTAAAGCTTCGAAGTGGACCTGCGTAATTTTGGGCCAAAGTCTTGAAGCTCACAGACTGCGCTGGACCCGGTGATTTGTTTTTCAATAGACACCATCTAGCGTTAGAACTTTGAAGTGCTCATCCCTCAAATCGCGTTGACATCTGGTGGTAAAAGCTTCGACCCGCTAAATTTGAGCGTCATCTGAAGATTTTCTTAGCACCAGCTGGATATCGATAAATTTTGGCTGGGGTAACGGTAAAACATTGAAGTTCACAGGCCGTGCTACATCTTGGTCCAGCGTGAAAGCATTCAGTGACCCTGTGAAATATTGGGTCTCAGCGTAAACGTTTGAGAGCTCACAGACCCTGCTGGATCCCAGTGAATTTTGGGATAGGAGTCGTTTAGTGTTAGGACTTTGAAGTGCTCATCGCTAAAATTGCTCACATCTAGTGTTAAAAGCGACGACCCGCTAAATTTGGGCGTGACATGACGGGTCCTTAGCACACCTGGTCAGCTGTATCCACATAATTTTGAGGGGTGACGGTAAAAAATTCGAAGCTCACGAACCGTGCTAAGCTGAGAAACAGCGTAAAGTTTTGAAGTGGCACTGCCATATTTGGGGGGCTGGCCCCTGCGTGTAAAACTCTGAAGTGGCCCTGATGAAATTTCGGGCCCAGGGCGTAAAACTTTGCACAGTCCCAGCCAATTGTGGTGCATCCGACACCTAGCGTTAAAACTTTGAACTGGTCGAAGATTATTTTAAACTTCAATGAGATGAAGATAGCATTTCCTCTTCTCGATTTTGCGCGAACACAGTTTACATCTGGGATTTAGGCGTATGAGTTGACACCTTCGTTCATAGATGGTGAGCGTTTTTCTTGCTAAGCGTCTTCGTTGTTAGGGCATGAGTGACATCTGGCGGTGTGGCTGTGACCTTGCCACATCTTTTGCTGAAAAGTTAAATTGCTCGTGTCGCTGCTCATCCGTATTTTCGCGCGCGCGCAATTCAAGTCCGGGCTTTGTGAGTTGCCGATTCTGTTTGTAGATGGCGCGCACCTGAATTACTTGGCTAGCGTGAACTTTTACCATTATCACGCGAAATGTCTCCCTAATTTTAGCGACAGCTTGGTAGATGGCGTCGTCAAGAATGAACTTCTTCAAGGTGTTCCGCAAAAGGTCCTCCGGATACCCCGCGTTGACAAGCCTAAGATGCTGAAAATGAAAACCTCTTTCCAAAAAGTGTGGGCATGACTTTGAAAAGGACGACGAAAAGAGTGTTTTTACGATAACGTGTTGAACTGATTTAGAATGATTGGTAGAGAAAGAAAGCACGGGATTTTTTGTCCTCTGCTGCAAGGACCAGCATAGACCCGAAGAGAAAAGGTGGAGGCGAAGCTCTAAGTACTGTAGGCCCTCATGTGAAGGATCCTCTTTGGTAAAACTGAGTCCAGACGACTTAGACGTGAAAGCATCCATGATTTCCTCGAGCGATTCAGATTTTGGGTGAATGACAAGGTAATCACGGCCATCTGTCAATCAAAGCCCCCAAGGGGGTGGGGCCAGCCCCGACCAATCACAGAGCCGCAGGGCGGGGCCTCTTCCCTCTCTCCCATCCCAGGGACCAATGACAGGGCATGGGCGTTGGCCAGTAACCAATCGGAGCTCGCCCGGGTCCCACCCCCCCGAGGTATGCGTGTGACCTCAAACCTCAAACCTCAGACCTCAGATCACAAGCGTGGTTGAGCAGGTGTTGACAGCTGTGGTCATCTGGTAAGTGGCACGCGGCTGACACACGACGCGCACGTGACTTCACACCTATACCGAGCGCGTAACCCGAGGGCGGGACCTCGCCGAGCTCCGATTGGTTACTGGCAAACGCCCATGCCCTGTCATTGGTCCCTGGGATGGGAGAGAGGGAAGAGGCCCCGCCCTGCGGCTCTGTGATTGGTCGGGGCTGGCCCCGCCCCCTCGGGGGCTTTGATTGACAGATGGCCGTGATTACCTTGTCATTCACCCAATATCTGAATCGCTCGAGGAAATCATGGATGCTTTCACGTCTAAGTCGTCTGGACTCAGTTTTACCAAAGAGGATCCTTCACATGAGGGCCTACAGTACTTAGAGCTTCGCCTCCACCTTTTCTCTTCGGGTCTATGCTGGTCCTTGCAGCAGAGGACAAAAAATCCCGTGCTTTCTTTCTCTACCAATTATTCTAAATCAGTTCAACACGGTATCGTAAAAACCCTCTTTTCATCGTCCTTTTCAAAGTCATGCCCACACTTTTTGGAAAGAGGTTTTCATTTTCAGCATCTTAGGCTTGTCAACGCGGGGTATCCGGAGGACCTTTTGCGGAACACGTTGAAGAAGTTCATTCTTGACGACGCCATCTACCAAGCTGTCGCTAAAATTAGGGAGACATTTCGCGTGATAATGGTAAAAGTTCACGCCAGCCAAGGAATTCAGGTGCGCGCCATCTACAAACAGAATCGGCAACTCACAAAGCCCGGACTTGAATTGCGCGCGCGCGAAAATACGGATGAGCACGCCTTAGCGACACGAGCAATTTAACTTTTCAGCAAAAGATGTTGCAAGGTCACACCCACACCGCCAGATGTCACTCATGCCCTAACAACGAAGACGCTTAGCAAGAAAAACGCGCACCATCTATGAACGAAGGTGTCAACTCATACGCCTAAATCCCAGATGTAAACAGTGTTCGCGCAAAATCGAGAAGAGGAAATGCTATCTTCATCTCATTGAAGTTTAAAATAATCTTCGACCAGTTCAAAGTTTTAACGCTAGGTGTCGGATACACCACAATTGGCTTTGACTGTACAAAGTTTTACGCGCTGGGCCCGAAATTTCATCAGGGCCACTTCAGAGTTTTACACGCTGGGGCCAGCCCCCCAAATATGGCAGTGCCACTTCAAAACTTTACGCTGTTTCTCAGCTTAGCACGGTTCGTGAGCTTCGAATTTTTTACCGTCACCCCTCAAAATTAAGTGGATACAGCTGACCAGGTGTGCTAAGGACCCGTCATGTCACGCCCAAATTTAGCGGGTCGTCGCTTTTAACACTAGATGTGAGCAATTTTAGCGATGAGCACTTCAAAGTCCTAACACTAAACGACTCCTATCCCAAAATTCACTGGGATCCAGCAGGGTCTGTGAGCTCTCAAAAGTTTACGCTGAGACCCAATATTTCACAGGGTCACTGAATGCTTTCACGCTGGACCAAGATGTAGCACGGCCTGTGAATTTCAATGTTTTACCGTCACCCCAGCCAAAATTTATCGATATCCAGCTGGTGCTAAGAAAATCATCAGATGACGCTCAAATTTAGCGGGTCGAAGCTTTTACCACCAGATGTCAACGCGATTTGAGGGATGAGCACTTCAAAGTTCTAACGCTAGATGGTGTCTATTGAAAAACAAATCACCGGGTCCAGCGCAGTCTGTGAGCTTCAAGACTTTGGCCCAAAATTACGCAGGTTCACTTCGAAGCTTTACGCTGAACCAAGATTTAACACGGTCCGCCAGCTTCAAAGTTTAAGCGTGACCTCACCCCCCCCCCCCCCCAATTTAGCGACACCCAGCTGGTGCTAATTGGGACCTTCACCTGACGCCCAAAATTTATAGCGGGTCGAAGCTTTTACCATCAGATGGCACCCAATTTTGACGAGGACCACTTCACACATTGAACACTAGATGGCGCCTATCGCCAAAATACGCTGGGTGTTTGCAAAGTTTGACGGGCTTGCCCCCGAATTTTAACAGGGCCACTTTAAAGCTTTACGCAGGATGAACATCAATCACGGTCCGCGAGCTTCGAAATTTTACATTTCACCCCAATTTAGCGGGACCCAGCTGCTGCTGATATTTGGGACCGTCACATGACTCCGAAATTCAGCGGGTCGAAGACCCCATTTGCAACAGCTAAGGGGGCGCCACGAGGCTACGAGGCCGGGAGCATCGTTTGAATCGCGCGGGCACAAAATCACGTGATAGCAATACGAGCAACGTCACGCGACCATGGACACATGACCTGCGGCAATGACGCATCCTGTTTTTTAACCGTATTACAAAAGCCAAGTGCCACGAAAACACGTGATCTGATTTGCACACACGGACAACTACGAAGAGTTAAGCCCTCTGATTCAAATAATGTCACGTGACCATCATGTGACCGCGGCGCAGCGCCCTCTCTCGGATTCAACACGAACCCTGTGTGACATCACGTGAGCTCCCTCTGTCGGACGCAACTCAAACCCGGGGAAAACACGGACCCTGCGAGGACATCATGTGAGCGCCCTCTGTTGAACGCAACTCGAACCCGGGGAAAATCACGTGGTTAACATCCCGTGCACGTGCGTAATACCAGGAGGCACGTGCGCAATATCAGGAGGCACGTGCGTAATACCAGGTGTTGTTAACTCCTGGTATTACGTACGAGGCACGTGCCGCGTACGTCACCAGAGGGCGGGACCTCGATGAGCTCCCATTGGTCATTGGGATGGGAGAGAGAGAAAGGGCCTCGCCCTACTGCGCTGTGATTGGTTGGATTGGATTTGGCCCCGCCCTCCTGCGCTGTGATTGGTCGGATCGGGTTTGGCCCCGCCCTCCTGGGCGTAATACCAGGAGCTGCCGAGTACGTGCGCGGAATTTGTTTACTTCCGTGTACGTGACAGGAATTTGTTTACTTCCGGCTCAATCGTGTATCATAATACACTACTCACCTAGTTTCCGAAATGGAGAAGATACCCAGCAAACCGGCGCAGATTGATACTAACATCTCGTTTGCAGTACGATCTAAGATGACTAACGAAACGGCAGAGAAACTGTTACCCCGAGTAAAAACACCGGTCATAAGGTTGTTAGAGGTCATGGCACAAGAAATAACCAGAGACCAAAAAGAGGATGATAGTCTCCAGCGATGTTACGGGAACCTCGACAGGAAAACACGGAAATGGAGATCGGGCGTAACGACGCAATACACTATGAAAGGGGATATGTTGTTTCGGAGATGCGAGTATGATTCGGGCGACGTGATAGATCAACTCATCGTGCCAACAATGTATCGGGAGAACGTATTAGAGTTGGCACATGATTCCCTTACGTCGGGTCATCAAGGTGTGAAGAGCACAATTGCTCGAGTATCAAACGACTTCTTTTGGCCCGGGATGCAAAGCGATGTCAAACGCTATGTAAGATCTTGTGACGTGTGCCAACGTACAATTCCGAAAGGAGCTGTCAAAAGGGCACCAATGATACCCATGCCCATAATTGAGACACCTTTCCACAGGGTAGCTATTGACATTATCGGACCGATAACACCAACGTCATGTAAGGGCAACAGGTATATCCTTACGATGGTCGACATGGCCATCAGATACCCTGATGTGGTGGCGCTAAGAACGATTGACACGCCACATATAGCAGAGGCACTTGTAGAGATGTTCTCCAGGTACGGAATACCCAAAGAGGTCTTGAGCGACCGAGGACCTAATTTCACTTCGGACCTCATGAAGGAAGTCAGTCGTCTATTATCATTTAGGCAGTTGTTGACAACGCCATATCATCCCATGTGCAACGGACTGGTGGAGCGATTTAATGGAACAATCAAACAGATGCTCAAGAGGATGTGTCAGGAGCGGCCCACCGACTGGGATCGGTATATTCCAGCCCTGATCTTTGCTTACAGAGGGATACCCCAGGCCACGTTGGGATTCGCACCCTTTGAGATGTTATACGGGCGGAATGTAAGAGGCCCCTTGACTATACTGAAAGAGTTATGGTCAAATGAGACTTTTGACGAAGAGTTAAAAACATCGTATAAGTATGTGTTGGAACTGAAACACAAGCTAAAGAAGATGTGTGAAGTAGCACACGAGAGCGTTGGAGAAGCTCAAACGAAACAAAAAAAGTACTACGATCGCAAGAGAGCCAGACAAGAAGATTCGAACCAGGAGACTTAGTGCTCATTCTGCTGCCAAGCGATCGCAACAAGTTGACCATGCAATGGAAGGGCCCATATCAAGTTACCCGGCGGAAAGGAGAGGCGAACTACGAATTGCTCGTTGGTGGAAAAAGGAAAACGTTCCACGTGAACTTGTTGCAAAAATACGAAGATCGCGCACCCAAGAATAAAAGTTGCGCTGTGATAGTTGATACATACACGTCGGATGATCTAGGAGAAATCAGGACACCAAGTCTAAGCGAGCAACATGGAGCACAGAGCGTGCTTATTAACCCTAAACTAAGTCCACTACAAAAACAGAACCTGCGTGACGCGATAGCACAATATCAAGATATATTCTCCGACCTACCTGCACGAACGGACGCGCTGCAATGTACGTTACGACTAACCACTTAAAAACCTGTGTGCGTCAGACAGTACCCTCTGCCGTTTGCAATTCAAGACCAAGTGGAAAAAGAAGTGCAGGAAATGCTAAAATTAGGCATCATTGAGCGATCAACTTCGGCATACAATTCCCCAATCGTAATGGTGAAAAAGCCCGATGGATCCAATAGGCTATGTGTCGATTTCCGAAGCCTAAATACGGTACTGATTAACGACGCCGAACCAATACCGAGGGCAGACATGGTATTCACCAAAGTGGGTCAGAAGAAGTATTTTTCAAAAATAGACTTGGCGAAAGGGTATTGGCAGATACCTCTGGAAGAATCGGCAAAAGACTGCCTTTTCCACAACTTCCGGACTGTATCAATTCAAATTCATGCCTTTCGGGTTAAAGACGGCAGCAGCAGTGTTCACAAAGTTAATGAGACATGTGCTTAAAGGAGTCCCTAACGTATACCATTACATTGATGACATATTAGTAGCCACGGATTCATGGGAAGAGCACTGGCAAACGCTAAAGGGAATATTTGCACGCCTCAGAAGAAACCAGCTCACGGCAAAACCAAACAAGTGCGAGCTCGGTTTTGATTCCATAACATTCCTAGGCCATAAGCTAGGTATGGGACAAATTGCTCCAAAACCAGAGATACTGGAAAAGATACAGAAGGCACCGGTCCCAAAAACAAAGAAACAAGTAAGAGCCTTCCTAGGTCTCGCTGGATATTACAGACAGTTCATACCAGGCTACTCGGAAATAGCGGCACCGCTGACCGAGCTCACAAAAAAGGGACGAAGTAACGTCGTCGCGTGGACGACAGAACACAATGCCAGTTTTGAAGAACTGAAGAAGAAGTTGGCAGAACCACCAGTTCTGTTGGCGCCGGATCTGTCAAAACAGTTCCTGTTGCGTACAGACGCATCTGACACGGCAGTAGGAGCAGTGCTCCTGCAGGAGCATGAAGGTATGCTCCATCCTGTGTCATATGCTAGTCGTAAGCTAAGTGCGAGCGAGAGAAACTTCGCAGCCATAGAACGGGAGTGCCTTGCGTTAGTGTGGGCAGTAGGTAAATACGCTGTGTATCTTTATGGGAAAAAGTTTGTGGTAGAAACTGATCACCAGCCCTCAGAATACCTGAACAAGGTGAAGTTAAACAACTCTAGGGTGATGAGATGGAGTCTGGCATTACAAGAGTTTGCATTCCACGTGAGATACATAAAAGGAAAAGATAATATCGGGGCGGATTATCTGAGCAGAGTATAGCTAGGCACATGTGAAGTTCATTTAGTCGACATATGTTGAGGGGTGCTTACCGAAATAAGGGGTAAACCAGGAGCAGGTAGACAGCAGCTACTGAAAATGGTTGAATTTTGTTTTCTGTGAAATAATAGGTTAAGGTTTTTGCTGCCTATGTGATTGTGGAGTTCGTATTTTTGTTGCGCGGAAGGGAAGAAAGGTGGTGTTATTTTTTTTGCGTGTATGCGAACTTGTGCACCGACAAAGTGAAAACAGGTAGAGAGCCGCGTAACCTGAAGGAATGAGAATTTAGATAAACTAAATACTGAAGAGGGGGTTATTATCACGTTACGCGGTGAAAAAAAGAAGAATAGGAAAGAAGAGGTGCCAGGCTAGGCGGTGGAAAGTGAAGAAAAAAAGAACAAAAGGGGAAGCTCGAGAGAGTGGGGCTCGAGCAGAGGGACGGATTCGACGGTGCCCCGAGAACGCTGCCTACCTCGGCCGCAAACCGCAGAGGCAGATGAATTCGACGGTGACCTGAGAAAGCTGCAGTCCTCGGCCGTGAACCGCAGACGCAGGCCGGCTCCACCCAAACTCGGACCCGCAGCCCTCTACAGAGATCCAAACTATCAAGGCGACGAACCCTGATACCCAGGCGGGAAATTTCTCGAAAAAAAACCTGGGCCACCTCCAACAGAGTTCGGAATTACCTCGGCAGCGACCCCTGGTAAAAGCAACTGGCTCCTGCGAGAACCCATCATCAAGTTTCAACAGACACTGGTGACCCCAACGCGGGAGGTCATCAACCTGAACGGGGACGTGAGAGTTCAAGACATTTCTAACTGTACATGTGTAAATACTTAGGCATTAGGCATCATTTCTATTTACGTATGTCGCTGTGTTATATAAATTGATTTATACCGTCCGACCGTGCACTCTCCTATCTTACTCAGACGGTTGACCTGAACCACGACAATCAGTGGTCAGGATTCACTTTTACTTGTGCTCCTCGTTTTGTTACATCTACCGTTGCCACTCCCGAAGTGATAATAAGCGAAGGTAGAAGACAGTTCACGGTAGCCTTCAAGAAGAAGGCAATCGCCTGTGGAGAGATCCACGGGACTCTTGCAGCACAGCGAGAGTTCGTTGTATCGGACAAGAGCATCCGCTACTGGCGAGGCCACAGACAAAAACTAGCAGCGTTCAGCAAGACGAAGAAAACTTCATTTCTTGGAAGGACCGCGGTGTACCACGAATTGAAAACAAAGGAGGCAAATTTCATTCGGAAAATGCGCGCCAGATTGCTATCCTGTGACGTTGGAGTGCATCCGTTCGAAGGCCGTCAATGTCGCTCGTGCCTCCGGGCTCCAGGGGCCGCAATTCAAATGTGCGGCATCGTACACTGGTGGTCAGACGAAGGTTCTGAAGAATTTGTGTAGTAACGCTAGTGCACTTCCTGTTTTATTGCGTGCGAAGCAATTAAATAAATGTGCCGTGTTTTCCCGTCCTTCCTAATGCTTGACCAAATTTGTTGCCAAAGTAAGGTTGCATTCTTTTGCCATAAAAACGTTTTTTCGCTTTTTTCATTTTGTAAATTAGGGAGTCGGTCTATATTCGGGTTCGACCTAAATTCCATATGTTACTCTAGGTCCGTTCAATGCGCCTGAGTTTGTTTCACCCTATGTTGCACCATGGAGTTATTACAATAAACGCTAGAGGCTCAGCTGGCGCTAGTGTCTACGGGACTTCCGGTTGCAAATTGAAGCAGGCAGCATGCAGTCTACATTTCCAGCCTCCCTCTGTATTCCTATGAGAAAACGCGCGTGAATTTTGTCTCTTCGCAGTAAAATAACATGAATAACTTTTGTCATTTCGGTTGTATCAGATAGTATGTACCTTTATTGGTATTGTGAAAGTGTAATTGCTTTAGTTACAGCATTTTTCTCTACCACTGAACGATGTTAAACTTCGCTCTATTTCAGAGACGACGACGAAGATCGTCCATGAAGGATGTGTTTTCTCAGCGCTCTGATAAGCCTAACAATTCGGCCTTACAGGTCAGTTTTACCGGCACTCCTTGCCCCGAGGGGCCCTTCCAGGACTTGACACCCTGGAGAAGACACCAGAAAGCCAACCCGCACTGCCCGCGGGTCCGGACGCCAAACCATCAGTCTTCTCGGAGACCGTTTTGACGACGCCAGCTGGCAAAAGACGCTCTGGCACGAAGGCCCTCTCCATGGAGCAGACGAACGCGAGCCCCTACCCGGCTCCAAGAAACACCACAGGACACCCTACTCAACAAGGTCAGTTGGATTTTTCAACACTCTCACCACAGGACAGCCAGTTTTTAGTGGCATGTACCCAAGAACGCCAAGCGATCGAAGAATTTATGCAGAATCGAGTATCTATCGAGCTCTAAATGAATAAAGAACTCATTGAGTCGCTCCGCTCCAACAGTGGAGCCTACGAAGAAATGATCACGAATGGTGTCGCTTTTCAAGAGTACTTCACGCACAAGAACGAATTCGAGACTTTCCGAGCTCAGCGAAATTCCCAGACACCACCCCAACAAGGCGAAACGGGTGAAAAAGAATCGCTGACTCGGTCCGCCATGACGGCAAGGCATAACATGCCTTCCACATCAACCAACTCGAATGAGAATTCATTGAGAGAAGTCGAGAATATGGAAGATGATGTATTTCAATGTCAAGGTTCACAAAAAAGACAAGAAAGACAAGGTGCCAACTTTACTTACCATCAGCAGAAAGTCACGCAAGCAACACAGAGAACACCCAGGCACACGGTCGTTCTGAAACCAACGTGCAAAGAGCGCGTAGACAACTTCACCGGCAGAGACATTGTTGGGGCGATGGAAAAGGCAGGAATTCAAAACAAAGATGACTTCTCCGTCCACCGCAACCAGAAATCTAACACTATTGCGATCACAACAAAGAACCCCCTCCTTACGAATAAACCACTCAACATCTACCAAATCGTCAAGGGCGAACAAAGCTACGAGATGAAACCCTACATGGCGGTTTCAAATGATCAAATCCGCGGAGTTATCTACCTTTCTGGACACGACGTGCAAGAAACTCCAGAAACCCTCATGGAAAGTCTTGACTGCAGAACACACACGATCGTCGCAGCTCGTCCCATTGGGCGGTCGGGCAGGACCATCTTGATCACTTTCGATGGGAAATCTATTCCAAAGCACGTTCGTTTCCTCTGCGAAATCTTCACAGTAACCCACTATCGACCAAGACCTCTCGTCTGTTACTCATGCAATGAAATAGGCCACAAATCGGACGTCTGCCCTAGCGGCATCAAGCGCTGTGACCGATGCGGACACACTCATGATAGCGAGTCCGGATGTGAACTACAGCCTAAATGCATAAACTGCGGTGGTCCCCACATCGCCACAAGTAACGACTGCCCCAAGCGGAAAGTTCCTCCAAAAAGACTCCCGGCTCAGACACTCCAGGAAAAAAGACCCCTTTTCAATACGACAAAAATGGACCTAGCACCCCCCGGATCAAACTCTTCACAATCATGGACTAACCCACCCCCACAAGGAGCATGGGCAACACCTTGCAATGTCAATCCATACGAATTTTTCTTTCGTACGTTCGTAATTTTCCATACGAAACTTTTCCGAATACCCATGGTATTCGGAAAAGTTTCAGATGTCACCACATCAACCGTGCAAAACCTGCAAATTTCTCCAGCCACAAATTGCGGAAACTCAAACTGGCAACAACAACATAATCACATCAGCTGCGAGCAACGTCTAACGGCAATGGAACAACGCATGGACAGAGTCGAAAAATCTCTCGAGAACATCTCGCAAACCCTACGAGATATCCTCAGACGACTAAATGATTAACTTGCCCAAACACAACAAAGAAAACAAACCAAAACGTAAGGCGATATTTCCTTGGGTTCTACAATGGAACTGCATGGAATTTAATAACAAGGCGGCGGAACTTAAAGAAAGATTAGAGAAAATGAGGGAAAACAAACCACACGTCATCCTCCTACAGGAAGCAAACGTCGAAAACCTAAATATTCGAGGGTACACTACATATATTCATCCCACCATCGTCCGACGATCCCGCAACTACCAAAGCCAACAATCCACTGGTACAACCTATGGCCAAGCAACCACCCTCGCCTTGAACAGTACAACACAATCCCAAATAGATACCTCGCAAATATGTAACGGAGCCAGAGAAGTTGTGGGAATTAAGTTACGCATAGGCAATCAACAATTCGCCATCTACAACGTCTACATTAGACCGGGACAGAAAGAAGGAGACGACGCAGACTGGTTCGATGCCACAGTGCAAGGCACCACACCCACACTCATCGCTGGGGATTTGAACGCCCAACACCTACAGTGGGGGTACAAAAAAGCTAACAAACGAGGACGGAATATAACCAGCAAATGCAAGCAACTGAGGCTGGTCCTTCTTAACGAGCCCGACACCCTACAAGGATCGCAACAAGCACCAGGGACAACGACACAACCCCGGACCTCACCTGGGCCACGAAGAACTTCAAAGCCTCCTGGCATACGTTGCCAGATCCGATGGGCAGCGACCATCTGCCCATAGTAATTCGATTTAAAACATCCACTCCAGCCAAACATCAGGCGAAATTCATTAATTGGGATGTCTTCCGCACCGCCATAGCCGCAAGCAAGGAAGGACACCTTGCCACCCGTATCCAGCGGGCCCTTAAGGTTGCAAAGACAATATATCAGATTAAAGAAGATTCTCCTATACCCGACCTTCATCTCCTCAATCTCTGGGCTAGTCGCCTCCAAGCGCTCCAGAGATACCGAAAAAATGAACAAAATCGAGCACTTCGGACCAAACTTAACTTAGCCACGGCAAGGGCCAAAAGATACACTCTCGAACTTAGACGAAACAGATGGTGGGCACACTGCAGCTCCTTCGGTGAAAAGACTGGACTAAAGAAGGTATGGAACACATATCGAGGAATGAACTGCAAAACCAAAAGCAAAAACACCGGTTCCAACCTCGCATTACGGCTAAACATAACAGAAGAAGAGCTAGCAAAAGCAGCGGGAGAGAGTTTCTTCCCTCAACCAGCCAAGGAACCACCGGATACTTGCTATGCGCCGGAACCCATAAACGCATTAATGCCAGTAGACTCCCCCTTCACCATGGGTGAGCTCTTGGACGCTCTAGCAAAAGCAAAAAGCAACACAGCTCCAGGCCCGGACCACATTACCATCACAGCCCTCCGAAACCTTCCGGATGAAGAAATGCGTGAGCTCCTAGACAAATACAACGAGATATAGGAATCCGGTCAACTTTCCGATGACTGGAAGATATCCACCGTAATTCCCATTCCGAAATCGGGCAAACCCAACAATGACATCCAGATCCTCCGACCCATCTCGCTAACCTCCAACTTATATAAAGTAATGGAACGTATGGTCCTGGCCAGAATAACCTGGATCCTAGAGTCACGCAACAGGCTACACCCCATTCAAACTGGATTCCGTTCACACCTGTCCACAAGAGACAGTCTAGTTATGATTCACAATGACGTAACGAAATTTCAACCTACGGTACAGCCTAGTACTATACTGGCGATCGACATCAAAAAAGCTTTCGACTCCATCCCACATGAAACAGTCATTCGAGGAGCAAAAAATCGAGGCCTACGTGGACGAATACTAAACTTCATCAAATCCTTCCTTCATCGACGCAAATTTCAAGTTCACATTGGACGCACCACGAGCCCCCTCACAAGAAACACGGTAGGAGTTCCCCAAGGAGCGGTCATCTCCCCAGTACTATTTAAGATGGCCATGGCTGACCTAGCATTCCACCAGGAGGCAATTCGAGACGTACGTTACACTATATACGCTGACGACGTCACCTTATGGATCAACAAAGGCACACCCAACATTCAAGAAAGGCGACTTCAAGAAGCCCTGGATGTTACCATGAACTTTATGCATGAAACAAATATGATAATCTCTTAGTGAAAAGACGGTGAGAGTGCAGGCGAGCTGGTGGTAGCTAATCATGTCGTATTACACCTGAGACTGCGGTGGAAGAAATCGGAAGAACTTTCAGTAGAAGGAACAGACACAGAGACGTTCTCTGTGTCTGTTCCTTCTACTGAAAGTTCTTCCGATTTCTTCCACCGCAGTCTCAGGTGTAATACGACATGATGATAATCTCAGCCGAAAAGACCACCTACACAGTCGTCGCCTCAAAGAGGGCTAGAAAGAAAAACATCGGAGACACCATTAATTTGTACGTTGATGGCACCAAAATTCAAAGACAACCAAGTGTAAAGATCCTCGGTCTCACAATCGATGAGGATGGGGGAGCACGGAGCTGGCTGAGCCAGATTAAGATACAATGGAGACGCGGCCTTAACCTTATCAAGGGAACAACAACCAAAGCTTGGGGGCAGAAGAAAAACCTTTAAAACTATTGGTACGATCACTGCTCGTCTCCAAAGCCACTTACGGTTATAACTACCTTCGTCGCCTACCAAGACCCGGCAAGATCAAGTTGAAACCCTTAACAAGGCAGCTATGAGGGTTATCACGGGTTTGCCCAAGATAACCCGCATTCTAGACCTACACAAAGCGGCTCAAATAAACACAATCAAAGAACTAGCAAAGGAAGCACAAAACAGTCAGAGAGACCGCCTCAAAAGAACCGAACCAGGAAGAATCATCCTTAAGCACCTCGGAGTAAAGGACTTTGAAATTCCAGCTATAGCCACTTCTCCTCCCCCATGGGAAGAAGAATGTATAACAGAGATCAAGCCTATACCCCAAAATCAGAGCAAAGAGCAGTGTAATAGAAGAAAAAATGTTGCTAAAAACACATAAAAGAGATAGAACATCTCCTTCAATGCAAGACCAATAAAGTCATTTACACAGACGCGTCGCGAAACGAGGACACCGGGACACCAAGATATCCCGGGAAACGAAGAAGCCCATGAGGCCGCGCGGAGCACGCTACAAGACACCTGCTCCGCACAACGCCTCCTGGACTCCTCCGCCACAATACCCACCGAGGACCCCGATCCCGATGAAATAAAGACACTCGCAAGACAAGAGCGGAAAGCGAGGTTGACTGCTCTACTGCCAACGGAGGAACACCCGCTCCCATCAAAATACTCACGGTGGGAGCGGGTGTGCCTCCGGCGCCTCGCTACCAACACGGCCATTACACCAGTTCTACGAAAGTGTTTTTACAAACCAACATCAGAAGACGACCCGGGCCCTGACCCTAACTGCACAGAATGCCATGTACCGGCTACCTGCAGACACCTTATCTGGGACTGTCAAGCGACAGCAAAAAAACGACAGGAAGCGATCTCAAGACTTGCCGCCGAACTCACACCACAAAACTACGAAGACTTGGTAACCCCCAACAGAGGTCCTCCAGACAGGAAGCTAATCCTCGACACTCTTCTTGACTAGTCAAGAAGGCGGGCCTAGCCCAATATATATAACCACTTCCCTTTTTCCCAACATCCCAACCCCTACCCTCTACATCCCCCACCGGACAAGGTGACTTTCGTCAAGGTATCCGGTGTCCCCTTTCTGAAATAAATGTATTCTCACTCACCTCTGTTTCAAGGAAGGTATGTGAAAACGAGCGACGATTCTAAGCAAACTAGCGATCGAAAGAAATGTAGAGTGTGTTTGCTAGCATTTCTGTGGTGCTTACATATTGCTAATATGCCCGTCCTGTCATTGAATGAAAATGACTCCGTCGTGCACTTTTACATCGGTTAAATGAACATTCGAACGTAAAAAAATTACACCATCTTCCCGAGGGGAACCATGGGGTTATGCGGAGCATCGTTCCATCACACTTCATCGGAAGAACGGAGTGAAGTGGAGTCAACAGCGGTGAACTGAACGCGCGCAGAAATTGGTTTGCTCTTTATGTTTATACAGCCTTGATGGAGATGCGCCTCAACGGGTAATGGGTCTCTTAGCTGTAGATGAGAAATTTAGCCACTGCAGTACAACCGCTAACCTGGGATTTTTAACGTGCATCACGCAGTAGTGATCACACGAGCGCGTGCCGGTACGAAACTCATCTAGATCGAAACGGGTGGGGGTGGCGGGGACTCGAACCCAGGAGGTTCCCAGCGCAAGCTTTCGCTCCACGCTCCGAGCTGAGACGCGTTAGCCCACTCGGCCACTTCCTCCTTTTTTTTTTATTACCAGGTTTGCATAAAACAATACAGAATAAATGCGAAGAACTGTATGTTGGGGACGGTAATAGACACGCGTTACACAACACACATATAAAAAGTTGAGTGAAATCTAGCCTGTCTTGCTAGGGTAAGTGTAGTTAAAAGGGTTTTAAAGTTGCCAGCTCATCCAGAACAGGCAGCCACTCAAGGTCACTGTTAATCTTTTTGTAGCATTCCCGGAGGCGTTCAACGCTGTCAATGAAATACTCGCGGACAGTACGGGCGTTTACGTCTGCATGACGTACCGCCATTCGACTTTTCCATATACTGTGGAGCCCCAGGAGCAGGATTGTGTGAAATGGTACCGGTTCACTGTCTGCCGTTAGAAAACGAATCCCATACGGTGTTAGTGGTAGTTCTTTTTTGATTGTGCGCTGGAGCACGTCCCAGTATAGCAAAGCATCCCAACAATCTAAAAAGACACGCTCGGTACTTTCTGGCTGCTTGCATAATTGGTAGTTTACTGTCCAGTACAAATTTATTCCTTTAGCTCCTCAAAAAGTTTTTACGGGTAGTGTTTCACTTTGTAATTTAAAAAGAACGTTTTAACCCCAGGGGGAACCAACGCTTTTTTAACACGTTTTAGCACGTCCTGTCCGGGGGCTCCAGCGTATATGGACCTATACCGTGGCAAGGGCATTAAAACATCCATCAAATCTCGCGTCAACCTTTTGCGCGATACAACAGACAAAAAATCCCGAGAAAACCGTACAAAAAGGAAACGACACGATGATACAACTTCTCTCAAAAAACTCGATAATGTTCCGTGACGAACACGGCATGACGAAACCACATAACTGGGCAACACATCAAAGAGCTTTGTTTGTATTACCATGCGCAGAAATGGGTCAGATTGATCGCGCACAAACATAAATCGTGTAACGAGTTGACGGATGAAGAAGTGACACAGACCAACACCACCATCTCGGGGTCCAAGAAAAAGATTGGCCCTACTAGTCCGTTCCCATTGAGACGCCAAAATGAATACTGCAAACACCCGGTGCATCCGCTGAATATTGACTCTAGAACAATGTAGTATTTGAAGAACGTACCATAGTTTCGACATAAAGAACAAGTTACAAACTGTCGCACGTGCGAAGATCGACAATTCTTTCGTTACCCACTTTTCCGCGGTTGCCTTCAGTTGATTAGTTTCCTCCCGCCAGTAGTCGGTATTTTCGCGATGATGTTTTAACGGGACACCTAGATACTTTTGGGCTTCCCGAGCCCATTGGATATTTTCAAAAAAGTTTGGCGCAGAAGCCCACTCTCCGTGCCATAGCCCGTAACACTTCGACCAGTTGACCGCACATGCTGTGACGTTACAAAACCGCTTAGTCGCTTCCGCAGCCCTTGTGACGCTTCTAGAGTCTGAACAAAAAACAGCTATATCGTCTGCATATGCTAAAATTTTTACTTCGCACTCGTGTAAAGTGAAATCCCTAATGTCCTTACATTGAATGATGTAGCGACAGAAAGGTTCCAAAAAAATCGCGAAAAGTAACGGGGATAAAGGACACCACTGGCGTACTGAAGAAAGAACGTTTATCCGCTTAGTGACTTCTCTGTTAATTATTAACTTTGTTGAACAGCTTAAATAAGCCATTTTAACTTCCTCGAGAATGAGAGACCCGATTCCTACGTGCTCTAAAATTTGAAAAAGTGCGTCATGACATACACGATCAAAGGCTTTTCCCAAATCGATTTGGAGCAGTGCGATTGTCCGATACTCAGCATCACAACACTCCAGCACACTCCTTGCTGTGTGTATATTGGTACAAATACTCCGGCCTTTAATTCTGCAGGTTTGATGAGGTCCTACAATTTTCCAAATTACACTCTGCAACCTCTTCGCTAACACCTTCATGAGAACTTTATAATCAACATTAGCAAGGGTGATCGGTCTATAGTTGCTAGTGAAGCGTAGCTTGGAGGCGTCGTTACCTTTCGGTATCAAGACTGTATGCGTACACAAAAAGGAGCCCGGTAAACTATGATTCCGATAAGACTCATTAAAAACCCGACGCAACAACGGCGCGATTTCTGGTTTGAATTTCTTGTAAAATGCAGCGCTCAATCCATCCGGGCCCGGCGATTTGCCTGCGCTTAGTTCATCTATCGCTTTCTCGATCTCTGTTACGCTGACTGGTTCTTCCAAAACTCGCTCGTCATCATGGTCTAACCGTGGAAGACTTGGCAGAAATTCTGTATCAAGACCCGTCTTTTTTCGTATTTTTTTGTCGAACAATGTTTCGTAGTATTCAACGAATGCACGCTGGATAAGGGCCGGATCGCTAGTCATTGTGCCTTCGTACTCTATTTCCGCTATCTGGTTTCCGCTAGCATACTTCTTTTCAAGGACAAGTGCCCGTTTGGTGGGCGCTTCCCCCAAAAGCAACCTCTCTGCTCGGGCACGAACAATCGCCCCCTTATACCGCTCTTCGTCAATTTGTTCAAGCTGCGCTTTTATGCTGCTTATATCATCTTTGAAGGTTCCGGGTGTCCTTCCTTCCTCCACGTGCAGCCTCTGTAAATCCGCGCGAAGACTGTTTTCTACTTTTCGCTCTTCACGCTTAATTTGACATGCCCTCTCTATCGCATCAAGCTTCACTCGTTGTTTAAATAATTCTCACTCCCTGCAGACTTCATTATCAGTTACACTGCTTGTTTGCTCCAGCCTACTTTGAACCTTTTTAGTAAATTGCTTATCGTCCAAGAGCTTAGCGTTTAGCTTCCATAACTCCCAGGAAAAGCTAGAGCGGTTCTTGCAATGACCCACTGTGAAAGTCACTAGGGTGTGGTCACTGAAAGACACGTAACTGACTGCATACCTACCACATTCGGGCGCAATGTCGACCGAAACATACGCTCTGTCCAGCCTCGCATGACTGCTACCTTGGTGGTGCGTGTGGATCACACGATTACCGGTTGACGTACATTGCGCTACGTCTTCAAGTTCGAAATCTTATACCAAATTATTTAGCTGCTCCCCGGATTTATCTCTATTGTGTGGTCGGTTTGATCGGTCTTCAGGTGAACAGATGCAATTAAAATCTCCTAATAGTACCGTGATTCTATAACTCTGGAGGTAAATGGAAATATTTTCAAAGAAAGTGCATCGCTCGCTTTCCACATTGGGGGCGTAAATGCATATAACCCTCCACTTTAAATTGGAGAAAGAAAGGTCCGAAATAACAAAACGACCCGACGCGCATGCAATAACATTTTCCTCCATGATTCCTGATGCTTTCTTCAAGAACAGGCAACAGCCGCCTGACCTACCGACAGAGTGGCTCACACATACATTGTACCTCAACATAAACGGTCGCACCATGAGGTCGGTCTGACTCGTACACTCAACTTTTGTTTCTTGGACAGCAAGTACGTCAAGGTCGTTCTCCGTGAGTAGGCGACTAAGTTGACATTGGCGGCGACGTGCCGCTAAGCCCCTAACGTTCAGAGTTCCAATACGGAGCCCGGACGTGAGCCCTACCATTTGTTTCTTGTCTTCGTTTTTGTTTTTCGTGTCGACAGACCAACCTCCTAGTGCTTACCTGTCGCTTGGCTCCTGCAGAGCTCGGCTCATGGCGCAGAGGGTCTCTGCGAGAGTTCCCCATCGCGGGTCAGCGACGAGGACCGCAGCTTGGTGGCGTAACGACCTTTCTTCCCGATTTGTTTCCACTGGCCTTGTGGGCGATGTAGCTCCTATGCCTCGTTGTACTTGGTTTCATCATCCAGTCGCCGCTTCACATTCGCAAGGTCCAGTTCCATTAGTGGCGCGTTCACGTCACCCTTGTCCACGGCGTCGGTGCCTCCCGCCGTCGTCGCCTGCGTCTCCTTTCCAGGTTCCTCAGCGCCGGGCGTCGAGGCCTTGGCCGTCACCTCTGCTGCGTTGGTACCGTTAGTTGCATCACCTGTCGTAGCTTGCTCCTTTGTCTCCGGTAGGCTCGAAGGCAGCGTCGCCGCCTCCTCCGTTTCTGTTTCGTCCATGATGATTTCGTCATCATCATTGGTGGCTCGATTAACTACTGCGCTAGCATACGAGCGCACGCACTCCTGGGACACGTGGCCGAAGCCTCGGCAGTGGCCGCACCGGGGCACACGGCAGTCAGGTCGTATGTGTCCTACCCTGCTGCACCGCAGACAAACTGGCGCTCGTCCGGGCACGACAACAAGGATCGTGCCTCCGTTAGGCTTCAGCTGGTGAGGCCACTTGTCCGGCGTCATTCCCTCCTTCAGCGTGACTTTGGCAATCCTTGTGGTGGACTCGATCTCCTCGAAGCCATCCACACGCCAGTTTTCCTTGCTCACCTCGTTGACAGTCCCGTACTCTTCCAAGGCTCTTCGGAGAACGTCGTTGGGGACGTCGAAAGGTACCCAATGCAGCTTGACCCGCACTTCCTGCCTGTTGGGGGCCACGGGAATGCACAGTTTACCTTTGACGGTAAGCCAGCCCAGCTTGAGAAGCCGCTCTTTCGCCGCCGCACTCTTCAGGCTGCACAGCCACACGTGTCCCATCTGGCATACGCCGAGCCCTGCAACTTCTTTGAGCATGTCGACCTTTTCCAACGGTTCCTTGAAGTCTCCAACTCGAAGCGGCCTGGCATTTACGTCGCAGTGAAGATAAACTTGGTTCTTCGTTTTATCGCCCGCCGGCAACGTCGGCAACAGAATCCGGTAATCAGCGGGGATACAAAAAAGTGAAAGCCGTTTACAACTCCCTGTAACGCCGAATTAGAGCGCAGCTCTTGGGGAGGAGGAGGGAAGGGTACTAGGGGGGAGTCAAGTGACCTTGGGTGGGGTCACGTGACCTAGGGGGGGGGTCACGTGACGATGACGATGCCGGTGACGTCATCAGTGATGATGGCGATGACGATGCGGATGGCGGTGACGCCATCAGCGACGTCACTGATGACGTCATTACCGATGATGACGATGACGATGCGGATGGTGATGACGACGATGACGATGCGGATGCCGGTGACGTCCTCAGTGACGTCACTGATGACGTCATCGGGGGTCACGTGACTTGGGGAGCCACGTGACTTTGGGTGCCACGTGACCTTGGGGGTCACGTGACCCTGGGGGAGGGGTCACGTGACCTTGGGGTGACCTTGGGGAGTCAAGTGACCTTGGTAGTCACGTGACCTTGGGGTCACGTGACCCTTGGGGAGGGGTCACGTGACCTTGGGGTGACCTTGGGGTCACGTGACCTTGGGATGACCTTGCGGGTCAAGTGACCTAGGGATGACCTTGGTTACGCCGACGGCGACGGCGACGGCGACGCCGCTCAAGCCGGGAACGGGCCCCTAAGAGCTGTGCTCTAAAAAAGTGAAAGCCGTTTACAACTCCCTGTAACACCGAATTAGAGCGCAGCTCTTGAGGAGGAGGAGGGAAGGGTACTGGGGGGTGAAGTGACCTGGGGGGGTCACGTGACGATGCCGATGATGTCATCAGTGACGATGACGATGCGGATTCCGATGACGTCATTAGCGATGATGACGATGACAATGCGGATGTTGGTGACGTCATCAGTGACGTCACTGATGACGTCATCTGTGATAATGACGATGACGATGCAGATGCCCCTGAAGTCACGTGACACCCCCAGGTCACGTGACCACCCCCAGGGTCACGTGACCCCCGCCGAGGTCACGTGACCTCCCCGATGACGTCATCGTCACTCATGACGTCACCGGCATCCGCATCGTCATCGTAATCATCACTGATGACGTCATCAGTGACGTCACTGATGACCTCACCGGCATCCGCATCGTCATCATCACTGATGACGTCATCAGTGATGATGATGACGATGCGGATCCGATGACGTCATCAGTGACGATTACGTCATCGGGGAGGTCACGTGACCTCGGCGGGGGTCACGTGACCCTGGGGGTGGTCACGTGACCCCCGCCGATGATGATGACGATGACGATGCGGATGCCGGTGACGTCATCAGTGACGTAACTGATGACGTCATCAGTGATGATGATGATGACGATGCGGATGCCGGTGAGGTCATCAGTGACGTCACTGATGACGTTGTCAGCATACCTCGGCGAAGTCACTCACGAACTCGCTCACTCACACTCACTCACGCTCACCGCGTCATGGTGAAGGGCTGTGAATGACTGCGTGAACTCGGACGAAGTCGTGATGTGAAGGGGATGTGATTTCGTGAACGCGGAAGGAGTCGTGATGTGAATGGGCGTGACTCCCTGAACGCGAAAGAACTCGTGATGTGAAGGGGATGTGACTTCGTGAACGCGGAAGGAGTCGTGATGTGAACGGGCGTGACTCCGTGAACTCGGAAGAAGCCGTGATGTGAAGGGGATGTGACTTCGTGAACGCGGAACGAGTCGTGATGCGAAGGGGAGTGACTTCATGAACTCGGAAGGAGCCGTGATGTGACGGGGAGTGACCTCGTGAACTCTGACGCACCCGTGATGCAGTGGTGAAGGACTTCGTGACTCTGGTATATACGTGATGTGATGGTGAATGAATTCGTGAACTGAATTTGTGATGTGATGGGGACTGAGTTCGTGAATTAGGAGTCAGGACTCAGGAGATGTCGGTATGGATTTGCTTGCGTGTGCGTACTCTTCGCGACTGATAGCCGACTTGACATTTGGCAGTGTCTGCAGCATGTTGGTGCCCTTATACGCACAAACATGCTGTGGCGGTTAGCATAGAGTGCAGACGGAGCAGAAACTTGGAAGGAACTTCTGTTATAGCCCAGAACATGATTCGTAGGGGTGGTCTGGTAACGTTTGGGGGAAGCAACTGCAGGTGGCGTTTGCTTTGGAGGACTTTGAGAGAGGATGTGACATTTTGCGTGTGCGACTGTGCGCGGCTTAAGCGCTAAATCGGAAATGGGGAGGGGACTGTGTATCGCAGACGAAGCGGCACCAGTGCTTCCCAGATGCGGATTGGGGGGAAGGGGGGGGGGGGATGTTTGGACCGGCACAGACTCAGCGGCGACTCCAACGAGTTTGGCGGGCCTCCGCTCCTCTGCCCCGATACTGCGGGCGTGCGTACCCGCGTCACGTAGTACATGCGCATGCTTAGCGAACGTTAGGGGGGCTTTGTCTGTTCGCGGCAGACGTTTGAGCCTCCTGCATGGCCGTGGGGTTCCGTTTACGCGGCGCGGCTTGGCGGCTCCTCCTTTCGGTGTGTGTTTCATTGTGTGTGCGGTGCCGGGGAAGGTGTCGTTTTACCACTGGGCTATTCTGTCACGGGAGGGTTTCTCTTCGCGTTGATTGGATCTGCGTGCGTCGGTGCGCCCATGTTTTTGTCTTTTGTAAGCGCGTGCGTGCGCGCACCCCTCAAGGAAACACAAATAAAACCGTCTTCCCGGAGCTTTTACGCGAGTACTGGTGGGACCCTAAATAGACTATGCAATGTTTGTTTTCTCGCTCTCGCTTAATAATGCTTAGAGATATTCTATGATGCTGGTAATATGCGGCATACGCTCGTTTTTATCCGTCCACACGAAAAACCGTGCGCTGGATTTGATCTGTTTCGGCCGGTTCCGGATTTTTTCAAACGCTATTTAGCATCTAAGATCTCGGGAAGGCTTGACGCTATTCTAGAAAAATTACGGAAGTTTGCGGGCTTCATCCATATTCCAGAGAATTATGATAATTTTAAAAATGTGAGGAAACAGCCGATTGGCATCATGGTTTGTCGCTTACGTTTTTTAACAAGCGCGCGGACATGTCCGTTGCAATAACAGGCGGAGATGATTTTACGTGCTCTCAGGCGTTTAGGTGGGGGCTTCGCTTGCTGTTGCCGATAATAGTTTTCATCACAGTCTTGCATATTCCTGAGTTCTTGAATTCTAGGAATACGAACAGAGTTCTTCGATTTCCGTTGAACGTGAATATTGACTAAAGAGGTTTTTGTTTCTGTTTATTTGAGCAAACGTCAGCTACTGGCACGATACTTGTGTGTAAAAACCGGACCCCATAAGAAAATATGCGACGAGCACGTGGCAAAACTCAATCCACTAAGCAGCCTAGCCTTACTCCGTGAACAGCGCTTCGAACGCGAAGGCGGAGTACGAGTGTTCAAAGATTCTTGATAAAATGACATAAATCTTTTCCAAGGGAGGAGACAGATAGTCCGTCAACATTTCTGAATTTATCTCTTTTTTTTTATGCTAGCTAGTTTTGCATACGAACCATATCGGCCACATTTTGCTGGAGTGCTTTTCCATTTGAAATCGAGACCACTCTTCTTACATAAGCGCTTAGACATTCGTCTCCTCGTTATTTTCCTGAGCAAGTGACTCATTCAAAGGTCTGTTGAGTTTTTTCAACAGCGTCGGAGCGATACGAATAACTTTCACTTCGATCGGAAGTGAGAGCCCATCACACAGGACCACAAGCAGACCGCGATTGCGTTGTCATCGCCTTCATCCTGCTGTTGCAAGCAGGCTACCAATGAAAAACAAGGTGCGCGGTCGAGGTCGAAGTCAAATTCGAAGTAAGTGTTTATACGACGTGCAAGTAAGGGTACCAAAACGTGTCTTCCGCGCTTGCGAACATTATCGTGACCCATTGAAAAGAAGTAAATACAAAGAATGGCACAACAATCAGCGGGAAACATAAAAAGCGCGCACAGAACGTGCGAAGACGAGACAAAAAAGCGCGCGCCGTCATTGGTCAAAACGAGGTGTAAATAGCGGTACGTCAGAGCGTCTGAGGGGCAAACAAACACACGAGGTGCGCAAAGAGCTGAATGAGCCTGTTATTTTTAAAACATGAAAAACTATTGAACCGGGCTTGCCGCGTTCCTTTGAACTTTTTCCATGCACGTCGCCGTGCTGTTCTGGGGCACGTATCGTCGGTTCACTCAAAGAGCTTTTACTTTCCCAGGCTCTTTAGACTCTGGCATTGCACCTTTTTGTCAGATGAGCCGGCGATGTCCAGTTTTTCTGACAGGCTCTGTTCCCCGTCTAGAAGTGTGGACGAGCTGTTTACCCGTCCTCCCATCTTGCATTTCCCACCAGACCTTGTTCCAAAATGACCCTTCTTTTGTAACAAAAACAAAATTAAGAACCTGCCTCTATTCATCTCAAAGACTATGTTTGATGTTCACTGAAGACGTCCTCACTGGCTCTGTCTGCTTGAAGAAATCACCGGTTATCAAGGGGAGCTGAAGGAGCGAAGACGACCTCTGTTTCCCTTCCCTTCGAGATTAGTTAGCTTGCTTCTCTTTGCCAACGTCGTCTTTAATTTCACTAGAAAAACGATAAACGGTAGGGAGTTCTTGTAGACGGTTTTCGTGCTCGGTAACGATACCCAATAACGATACTATGCATGCACAAAGACGACAGAAGAGTATCGGGATTATTGGAACAATAAACAAAATTCCCTAGTTTCTTAGACGTGTAAACAGGAAGTATAAGCACTTACTTAATTCGTCCCCAGCACGCTCGTTTGTAATTAGTGCTTTTGTGTTTCAAGCTTGGGGTAAGCTTTTGTGTTTCAAGCTCGAGGCAACCTGTAGGTACAAAGTTTGACCTTGCCAAGTGTAGGGAAAAGTTCGCTGTTCGGGTTTTTTCTTTTACGACCTTTGTCGACCCGTTGTGACCTGTTCTTTTTTGTTACGGGTTACGTGTGGAGTCTGTCGGTTTTGGTTTTAAGGAGCCTTTTGGTTTTTGTTTTAAGGAGCATCTCTGTTACGCCCGACGCGCCACCACCGCGCCGTGACGTAACAGAGATGAGTTCATGTATAGGTGAATATGTCGCCGAAATTATGTCCCTATGTGAGACGTGTATTCTAGCGTTGTATTAAAAAAAAACCTGACAAAAACTTGCCTTCTCGTCAAAACGCCGCGACTGGGGCTGTACCAAAAGAGTCGAGAAAGGTTGGAAGATCAGTTTTCATGTGCTCGGTTCGTTTGAGAACGTGGATATGTGCCGTGAAAATGGAAAACCAGTCGCCGTCGGACCACGATTGCTTGGACGGGAAGCAGTTTGGGTTAAATTCACGGATACTTGTTGTCATCAGCTTTATATGTTTCGTTCCGTCATGAAAGGAATACCGCCAAGTTGTTGGGACCGCCTGCATGCGGACGTTCAGTGCGTCTTCAAGATCGAACGGCCGCCTGATCGCTCGAACTGTCGTCTGCTTTTTCAAACGCTTCTGCTCGTCGTCTGCTCTTTTAGACGACACCGGCCCGTGGACCAAATGTTGGCCCGGTACTTGCGATAAGAAGTGAGTGCAGGCCTCAAATACTTAACTTCGAAAATTTGTAAGCAGGCTCGATGTAAACAGTGGATACAAGGAGATGTTGATCGTTGTTACCAGTGACCATCAACGACTTGTTATGCCTCGTTCACTTGGTCCGATTCTGCTTGCGATTTTCAGTATCGATGTTGAACATCTCAGCTACGGTTCACGCTGTTGTAACCCGAGCGACGTCATGACTGAAAATTGTGACCGAAATTTCATTATGCGAATCAGGCTTTAGCGTACCCTCTGCGGCGTCCACGCGGAATGAATCGCCGCATGTTACATTATTCACGCGAAGTTTTGTGGTGTAGCGAGCCTCGGTAATTTCGCTGAGGCTGCTCAAGTAGTCAGGCATTGCCAGGAAGACGTAGAATCAACGATTCCAACGCAGAAAAGTGCACGGGGACTCACACCGCCGCCGAGAACAACGCAATTCAATGGTTTGTTTATCGGCGACGCGGCGAGCTTCTTGCCCACACCCCATCGCGCATGCGCGGCGCCGGTGGCGTCGGTGAGGAGCGCTCCAGTTTGTTTGTAAACATGAGTTGGTGTATAAAATATTGTGGAAAAATGATGGGAAATGAAGTACCACTGAGCACCACGTTTTACATGCTCACGTCACGTCATGTGAGTATAACGTTAGAAAATTCATTTTTAAGTCTAGATACTTTAGTCCTTGTCATTCGCAGAGTTTTCTCCGTAGGTAGCAGCCGCCTGCATTACTGGTGTTCTCGCGGAAAGTGGCGCACTAGCTCCCAATCAATCGCACAGCGTGCCATCATGACTGAAAGCAATGCCATCGGGTGAAACTGGAAGGCCCTGTCCTTTAATAAAACGCTTCGTAGAGATTCCCGCTTCAAGAACTTGCGTCCCATCAAGTTTCCGAGTCTATTATATTCGCGAACACCGCCCCGTCGGACTTTAGCAAATGATTGACTCTTTGTCCAACAGATGTTTAGTCGAACTGTGGTAAAGTTTGAAGGTGGGCCAGTCGGTGCATAGTTCACAGTCTTTGTAGCAACTTCGGAGCTCTCACCGGCCTGGCCGGAGCGGCTTGGTGGGCTGTGGACTTTTGACAAAGACCGTTCATACAAGGAAAAACGGCGCAAGAGGACACAGGGAAAGCAAGTAGCGGACAGACAGCGCTGTGCACGTGTCGCTGTTCTACTTGTGTGTGTGTCCTCTTGCGCCGCGGTTCCTTTCATGTTTAGTCGAACGGAGCTTCAGATGCGTAGGAGTTTAACGAAATATGGAAACATGCCGCCCACAGGTATCGACATAGGTGTAGCGTGCCAAGTACGTTCAGCACATTGCGCTATTGTACTTATATTCAGTGACCGGTGACGACCGCAGTGCAAGGTCTGCCTGCAGCGCGAGGTTTCTAGCCTCCTGGTCACCACTGCGCATCCGACTGTTGGGGCTGGTATACGTTCTCTGTGCCTCGACTCTCGAGGCATGCGTATCCCGCGCGCCCCGGGAATTTCGTCTTTCATTGATTTTGTATGCATGTTGTTTTCGTGGACCTGCGTCACCAGAAAAGCACAAGCTTGCAAGCGCAGCGAATGCTCGGCGGAAGGGGGCGAGTGCGCACTGGGGGCTTCGAACTGCAGTCTTAACCAAGTTAAGAATGCAGTAAGCTCCGCACTTTGCGTGAGCCCACTACAGTATAATTAGGGCTCCGCGTTTTCGAATAAACCCTATGAAATCCGAAGAACACTTGCCGTTTAAACTTTTGCCGATTCGGGTTTATCCGAAAAACCCCGAATATTTGGGGCTGCCAGAAGTAATAACGCCGACAGGTCTTCATATTTCCCCGGAATTTACAACAAGCTTTACGTTTGTCATCTTTTCTAGTAGCAACTTATGAGGTAGCTTCTCTGACGACCACAGTCGAAGTCTCGCATATGAAAAGGCTGATTTACTAAATTCACAAACTGCTGTTTTCTAAATTTAATTCGCACCACCGAAGAAGCCGACTAACTCCGAATTTTGTATACCATTAAAGAAAGCTCCGAAAAACACCCCGAATTCATTGTAAAAAAATTGCAGTGGCTTAGCTCGGCTATGCCAGGATATACGTAGCGTAAGCTTAGGTTCACCTGGTTATTCTTAGCTTTCCTGGTTGCCTAGGATTAGCTTGATTATCATGCTTACTGCTGCTTCAATGACACAGACGGTTTACAGATTATGTGACTACTTCGGGATCCGATGAGTTAAGCTTCTCTGCTCTTCATATTGCGGAGGAGGCGCCGTGTAACCGAGCCTTCGGTTGCACGTCAAAAGATCCCCAGATGGTCCAAATTAATCCTCCGCTGGGGCGTGCCAGATGCCCGTCGTTGGTTTGGCCAGCTGTGCGCCGTGTTATGTATCAAGCAACCAAGCTGCCGCCCAGAACAACCGGACAGCGAGAGCCATGATCTCGAGCGGGTCCATGCGCGCGGCGCGTGCATCGGGGACTGACACGTGTGAAGTCACTGCTCCTCGCGCATACGCAGCACGGCTCGCCAGAAGCCACGCGAAACTGCTCAGCCTCGGCCAGTGTAGCTTACGCTACAAAATAAACTCCGAAAAACACGCTCCGTTTCTATTCAAAAATTAACTCCGAAAACACAGTACGCTACCTATAATACGAGTCTATGCGCAGCCAAACCCCGGCGTAAAACAACGAACGCGAGGCGCGCGTGAGTCGCGCGCTTCGCTTCGGTTCAAAACTGAGAAAAGTGGAGTCGACAGCCATCATTAGTTATCTCGACTGCATTTCGCTCAAAGTAGGTTGAGCGACACGAACACGCTCAGAAGTAAACATATTGCTTTGAGGTGAATGATCCAATGAGTGGTTTAAATAATGATGACGTGTACTCTGACCAACGGGTTTGAATAAAACACGGATTTCATTACTTCGGCAAGCTGGAGGTCGCCTCTTTAAGAGGTTTTTCAGGGGAGGCACTTACTTTTTTTTATTTATTTGTTTAACTGACATACCCTCAGGGCCATCGGCATTACAGAGGTTAGCGGGAGTAAGGAGAGAACAGAACAAAGCTGTACACTTTGGAGCTCAGTCTGAGCTGTACAGATTATTTACGGCAATTTTATATAGTAAGTGCCAATTGTGGCAACAGATGTGGGAAGGTAGTTCCAGTCCACTGAAATTTTTGGGAATGAATGACTCTTGTTTTGGAATGTATACTTTATATATATATGATGAAATCCGTGACAAAATATTAGACGGGTGATTCACCGGTCGGCTGTGAAGTATTGCGTTATTATGGTATCTCTTATGAAAGTGACATCATCGCGCTATTTTACGACGTAAAGTGAGGTAGGCAACGATAGGCTGGTTGCCATGGATCATAATTATTAAGATAAAACACACAGAACAATTTTGTACTGATCGAACGACGGTTTAGCCAGCGAAACCTGGCCCACGACGTTTCATCGAATGACATTTTAGCGAATGGCGGCGTTCATTTGACCGAATCGATAAAATGGAGGCCGCCGCCGTCCTGTTTTCGAGCTTGCCAACCTTTGGCGATGGACGCTCGAACTTGAGTTCCTATTTTTTCCCCAAACTATAGCAAAGCACCCCTTGCTATCGTTCCGAACAGACCGCCTGGCGCGGTCTGTTTGGACGCCCAGTTTACCGCCCCTACAAATGCCTATAATAAACGTCGACTCGCGTATGTGATCTCTATTCGCTAAAATGCAATTCGCTAAAAAGTCTTCGTTCATATAATATGGACTCGTATTAATGTTAGTCAGATGATTCACAAAAATCGTGCACGCAGGTTCGTGTCTGTCTCTCCTTTTTGCCCCCTCGGCGAGCGGTCGTTGGCAAAAATATAAGCGCCTTCTTTAAAAAAAAAAAAGAAAAAAAAAAAAGAAAAACCGTGCGCAACGAAAGTAAAAAAAAAAAAAAAAAGACAGGCCAGAAGATTTTGAGGTGGGGTCCCCTCCACAATCAGTCTACGGAGCCTTCATGTGCGCTTTGCTAGGGTGATGCCACCCTTTGTAATACCGCTCGCCGACAAAACAGCAGCCATTTTGGTTCTGGGCATCCGTGGGGCTTATAACCAGGGTGTCGAACCGAAATTTTTATCGGTTCGGTTCCGGTTCGGGTTCACGGCTTTCGGTTCGGTTCCGGTTCAGTTCCGGGGAGCCAAAAATAACGGTTCGAACCGGTTCGAACCGGTTTTAACCGGTTTGAACCACTAAATTGAGAATATATTTTCCGCGTTGTTTTGGCAATATACACTATTTCCGTTGTGAAACGATTAACTATATAGTTTCTTCGATCGTCCTTGCAATTTACTTTTTTTCTTAGGTACCAAACTATTAAATTCAGTTATTTAATTTTGACGCAACAGTAGAAGAAAATCAACATTAACATACATAACACCGTGTTCATGCGACTCAGTATCTATTTGTTTACGAGTAAAATATATTTTGCATGAATCAAAATGTTTAAGTACAAGAGTAAAGAGTTGAGCTTGTTGGTACGTACCTGTAAATAGATCAGCTTCTAATTTAGAACTATACTGTATTTTATTGTCCTTTCTTCGTGTTAAAGTAAAATTCTAAAGATCAAGCTGATCTATTTACACGGTATAAAATGTTGTCGCGAAGTGTGGTAGGTCGTCTAAAATACCCGTGATTGGTACAACTTTGTTTGTCAGTATTAAAAGTGAAATCGTGTCATTGAACTAAGGAATTAAGTACATCACATAAAATTATGAAATGAGCATGCACCTCGTGGCCATATATCATGAAATAAGGTTTACGAAATACACTTCACAATATATATATATATATATATATATATATATATATATATATATATATATATATATATATATATATATATATATATATATATATATAAAGAGTGACGAATGTTGACAAATGCTTCCGTTGATATATGGGCAAAAGTGATGTGCGCAGGCACAGCAGCCGTAGGATGAAAGGAGTAAAATTCTAATTAGAATTTTAGATTTTTTATTTATTTATAAATAAATTATAAATAAATTTTATAAATTAGAATTTTACTCCTTTCATCCTACGGCTGCTGTGCCTGCGCACATCACTTTTGCCTATATATATATATATATATATATGATGACGACCCAACTGGGCTAAAAGCAATGAAATTTTCGAAATGTATCAAAGTTTTAGGATAACTCCTTTCAGTCTATCTTTTATAGAAACACCGAGCGGCAATCCAAATGCCTGTTGTTCTAACTAAACATTGTTTACTCTCAGCACCGCACGCATGCGACTAATCATGGAGCAAGGAGTAATTGCAATTGTTCACTCTAATATATACGCACGTTCGCACTCAGATCAAATCTGGCCGAAAATAGCGCTTGCCCAAGTGAACATTTTGTTATACAGAATAAGCTGGCATTGCCTGGCTGTTGAGGTTTGTTGTTGACAAGATGCCGGACAATTTAATTTGCAAATGAGCATCACCCTTGCTAATTGATGATTTTAACACGATAGCGTTAACGAGCTCATGTCGCAGAAAAACCGATGTCGGTGGCGTGACTGGAAAATCCTGATGGGTCGATAGGTTCATGACGTCAGAGCTACATACCCTAGCGCAAGAATTCCAAACAACCCACAATGCTTACGTGAAACGTGACATCATGCGCGGAATGAGGGTGAATAAAACATGATATGTAATGAGAAATAAAGGTCACCGTATGTTTCAAATGATTTTGCTTTTGAAAGTAATTCCTTTGCCTTAAAGAAAAAATAAAAATTTTAGGCAGGATTCGAACCCACAACCCTTTCGTTGCGAGTCAGACGCTTTTCACTAGGCCACGCGAGGCACGCTCGCGCGGCAAATGAGAATGCGATGCAAACGAGGCCCGTTGACGCGATCGCGTTCCACTTTTAAAGGTGAAGCTTAAGCGTCCTTCAAAAGTCTTTTTTGTTTAGTAAAACGAAGTAGTATTTCACGTTCTACTCGACAAGGCAGCCAGTTAATTGGACACTTTCTGACGGTTTGCGTGCGTAATCATAATAGTTCCACCGCGCGCCCCTGTTTACTTTCTTTTCGTCCAGCCCACAGACACATAAAACTAATGTTCACCAGATAAAAAAGACAATAACAGACTTCTATATGTTTGAGAAGTTATATATGCGAAGAACACATAGTTATTTAAATTAGCTTCAAAATCAGAAATGTATGTAAGGCCGTCCCATATCACTTACAACGTGCCTGTCGACAATAAAAACGCCGGAAAAGATTGGCAGAACCGCTTTCAAATAACTTGGGGGGCATTGCTTTAGAGTGGTCGGCCCTGTATTTATGTTGTCAAATATTCAATTAGTAATTAAATATATTTTATATTGATAAAAAAAATTTACTTTATAAACTTCACATAACCGCTTGAGACCGACGCGGAAGGACGATACTCGAAACTACGCGAGCTGTGGAGTCTACGTAAAAGTGTTTTTCTGTTTGCTGATTGGCAGTGTGAAACATCGGGTTGCAGGGTACGCTGAAAAGGACTCTATGCTCGCATGATGAATTGGAAGTCAAATACACGAAATGTTCAAAAAGAGAGAGATAATTAATGTTATGTTTTCCAAATAATCCCTTCCAGAACGCCTTACAGCAAAAAGAGATGCGTAAAGATGCACGCAATGATATTCATGATTTTACATAAATAGCGCGAAGGACAGACAAAGATTCTTGAAATCTTGGTATATTACATTTCATCAGCTTGCATGAGCTCGAAACTTCCGAAATAATGCCTCGGGAGGCAAATGTTATATTCGGTCTTACCTGCACTTGTTTTGGGCCCTCACTTTACAGCACTATGCTAGAATAGTCATGCGTTCTAACATTTCTCTAGGCTGCCATATCTCATCGCGAGACTGCTATAAATACTTCACAAATATACTATTAGGACATCTATGGCTAGTGTTGCGAACATCATAAGCTGAACTATTTAGCATGGTATGCACGTGACGTTATCACACTATAGGCTGGTGGTCATTCTGATTCCTTCTTGCTGAGAATGTTGAATTCGACGGTGCAAAAGGCACGCTGCAGGAGGTGCAAGCTCAGTGAAAGCAAAGCATTTGAAAGGCTAGTATTATTATTCTTAGTGCATCGTCGTGAGGAACGGTGCCAGCGCCTGGCACGACAAAAACGTGCTTTTTGGCAAGAGCGCTTTTCCAATCAAAGTAGTTTCCGGGGTCACACTTTTTGGTCTGTGCCAAAGATGCAGGGAAGAGGAACCTTTACAACACAGTATGTTTCTAAAACTCCCCCCCCCCCCCGGCCCCACACACAGACGCACTTCTTTATACAGCGGTGCTGTTAAGGGCTAGTCATGCGTTACCGCCATCTATAAATGGCGACGGCAACCAGACAGCCGGCTTGCCAGTTGTTTGGTTGCCACCGTCGCTCATAAATGGCGGCAACCCCTCCAGCCTTTCCAGTCTGGCTTGCCGACTTGCGGCCGGCCATTACTTCATTCCCACCATAGTACAGCATTTCTGGCCTTCCTTCTTCACCAGAGTGGAAAGGCTGAAAGTATTCCTGAGGAATTGCCTCCTTCGTTTGTGTCTGTTAATTCGACAATTTTATTTGTCACTTGTCAACCGCAACCTTTCATTGCTTTTATTTGGCATCCCGTGAAGTTTAAAGGGGTCATGAAACGATATCGGATATAATGTGCATGACTTTTCCGAGGCGTACTGGTCCCCTGGTCCAAGTGTACTCGCACAGGGCGCCACTGATTCAGAAGCTTCTTTGTCGCGGTGAAATTGCGAGGATTGAACGAGACTATTTCTTTTATTCTTGCCTTCTCAAAGATGGATGTCGTAATTGTGGGATTCAAACCACCCGCCTGTTGACAGTCGAGCGCGACTGATGGATTGGGCAGGAGAACTGTGTGAGCACCGTACATCGGCTCGTAACAATCAATGCCTCGGCGGACACTTGGGTAGTGGCTCGTGTCCAACCTCTGTGGTGATGAGAATAGTCGAACTCTAACAATGCCTGGAGCTCCAGCACGCGTTTTCTTCCTTTAAGACTCCAGCGCGGGGGTATGATTAAAGGGGTCATGAAACGATTTTCCTACTTCTTCCTCCTTAGCTTTAATCCTCAACTCAAATGCGAATTGTGAAATCACGTGGTCGTGACATTCCTTCGGCACCGGTGCGATGACTCCTAGCTTCCACCGTGCTTTTTATGCACACCATAGAACTTGTCATTCCCCAGTGACGATAAGTTCCGTCAGGGCACTCATTGGCCACGAACGCGAATCCAAATATTCGTCAACGAATTGATTGTTGACGAGCGCATACGTCCGAGTGACGCAGTTCTCGTGTCCAATGCGTGAGCTGGGCTCTGCTGACATCAGTTTGGCGCCGGTGACGCGCTTTTGGAACCGCGGATGTATCATAGTGAAAAGGCGGAGAGCTTTCGGAGGCAAGAAGGTACAAAATAGTCCGCTATATTTTCAAATGTTCGTACCGAAAAGCTGGCTTTTGACTTTCTAGACTCTTTCTTTTGGCCAACAAAACGATATGCGATTAGTAAAGTCTCAATTTAAACTCATTCATTCCAACCCAAAATTCGTTTCATGGGCCCTTTAACGTTGGCGGCATAAGATAGGCACCAGGCCACGTGGCCGCTTCTGGCTCTGAGTTGAGTTGATGAACGATGCTCATATTTCTCTAATTTTTTCGGCGACTACCATTGCCTAGAAAAAAGAGCAAAGCCAAGTTCAATCAGTTATTAACGTTAGGGACTGATCCTGAGTAGTATTTAGTAATGTATAGAAATATGTTATAGCTGATTTAAACAAAATACAGAGGGGTCGAAACTTGGGCAATAACTTGAGAACGACGCTCGTGTGAGACTTACAGCGACTGCCAACGTTCGGCTGTTCCTCTCACGTCACTAAAATATCTTTTTTTTAGGTATTCCTTCCGTACACACGTGTAGTTCTATGTAACGTCATATTAATAGGTCGCATTTAGTCATTTCAAAACTTCTATTCTCAGGGACATCTTTCGGATATACTTCAGCAACAACGAAAAAATGTTTCAATGCCTCAATAATGTAAAATTGGTCTTGCAACATTTGTTTTGTACTTTCAATAAATAGTGTTAAGAAATAACCCGTGACGTTGATAGGTTGCGGAAACATCCATTAGTTTTCCCCGAATAACAGATGCAGAAAAAATAAAGGACAGAGACAGCTGTCGATATCTCCTCAACTCGCAAATTGAACAAGCGGCCACGTTATCTGACCCTAATTATTTACCGCCAGTGTTCATCACAGTCATGCCCTAGGCTGCAAGGGTTTGCAAAGCAAAAGCTTGGGCTGAGCTTCAGATATTGTTAGTGTTGGGCTATTGATTATCATATCTAATGGACATGAGCCTTTACCTGAATGTTTGGCCATGCTGATTGTCATGAACCCGAGCACTCGACTAGGGGTTATGAAAATCGCTTACGTCACGGTGTCACGTGACTTTCGGTGCGAAACCGTGATGTCATGTTACGTCATGCTGTCAACGAGGTTAATCATCTAGTGACTTCCTCATATTAAATCGATTTAACGCAGTGAGTTACGTGACGTCTCAAGGCCACGTGACATTACTTGACAACATGTACTGACACCATGACGTCACGTGACAACTTGACACATGGTTAATCATAGTGCCAACAAAGGTGCCGTGAAAACCCACAATTTATCATACGTTGCAATTATGTATATGACGATTTGATCAACAGATAGAAATACAGCCGCCAATTGTTTATTCCCATACGTTCATTTTGTGATACTAGCAAAGAAGAAAAAAATATTACCTTGAACCGTTTTGAACCGGTTACCGTTATATATTTTTTTCGGTTCGGTTCCGGTTCAGTTCCAAGATGGCGGCGAAGATTTCGGTTCGGTTCAGTTCCGGTTTGGCTAAAAATAACGGTTCTGTTCCGGTTTTCGGTTCGGTTCGGTTCTGGTTCGACACCCTGCTTATAACTCTCCCGGAAACAAGCACCTTATCTCACAAGTTCGGAGCAGGGAAGTCAAGAAGCCGCTCGCTCTCCACAGCATGAGCGCACGACGAAGAAAGCGCGAAACAAAACGAAAATAAAAGAAACGGGACAACAAAACTAAAAGCCAGAGGGAACTAGCTAAACAAACAAAATGACAAAAGCAGGGTGCATCGCCCGGCCCAGCCCAATACCCCCCCCCCCCCCCCCCCCCCCCACACACACACACACACAGACACACACTGACACACACATCTGGAGCCGTCAGCGCCGCTGTGAAAGAACTTCGAGGATGGCTGAGAGCCGGAGGCAGTAGCGGTGGCCGCGGCTGCAGAAGCCGACGCCGCTTTCCGTGACCTCGGTGACTCGGTGAATGGCTGTGACTCGGTGAACGGCTGTGACTCGGTGAAGGGCCGTGAAGTCGAACCGGTCGAACGACTTCATGAACGGGATCAGTTCACGGACGTGAGGGGAACGACTTGCTGAACTCGATGAGCTCGTGATGGGACGGTGAGCGACTTCGTGAATTCAGAGTTGGCGGTGATGGGATGGGGAATGCTTCATGAACTCTATAGGATTCCTGATGTGACGGTGAAGTACTTCGTGAACTTGACGGATTCGTGAAGTGACGGTGAATTACTTCGTGAGTTCAGAGATTGCGGTGACGTGATGGGGATGAGTTTGTTGTCCGGTTGAACTCCGTGATGTGAATGGCCGTGACTTTTGGATGTCGGTGTACTTTGTGATGTGAAGGGCCGTGAATATTAGACATCGGTGTACTCTGTGATCTGAAGGGCTGTGACGTTTGGACGTCGGTGTACTTTGTAATGTGAAAGGCCGTGACTTTTAGACGTCGGTGTAGTCTGTGATGTGAAAGGCTGTGACTTTTGGACGTCAATGTACTTTGTGATGTGAAGGGCTGTGACTTTTGGATGTTGCTGTAATTAGTGATGTGATGGTGAGTGAGTGGGTTCGGAAATGCCGACCTATGGTTGTCAGTGATGATGACGACGACGATGCTGATGCCGGTGACGTCATCAGCGACGATGACGTCATCGGGGAGGTCAAGTGACCTCGGCGGGGGGTCACGTGACCATGGGGGGTGGTCACGTGACCTCGGGGGGTCACGTGACTTTCGGTGTCACGTGACCTTGGGGGTCACGTGACCTCTGGGGGTCACGTGACCTTGGGGTGACCTTGGGGGCCACGTGACCTTTGGGGTGACCTTGGGGGTCACGTGACCTAGGGATGACCTTGAGGGTCGCGTGACCTTGGGGTGACCTTGGTTACGCTGACGCCGACGGCGACGCCGACGCCGCTCAAGCCGGGAACGGGCCCTTAAGAGCTGCGCTCTAAAAAGTGAATGCCGCTTACAACTCCCTGTAATGCCGAATTAGAGCGCAGCTCTTGAGGAGGTGGAGGGAAGGGCACTGGGGGGGGGGTTAAACTAACCAGGGGGGTCACGAGACCTTCAGGGTCACGTGACCCCCAATGCCGATGACGTCATCAGTGACGATGACGATGCGGGTACCGATGACGTCATTAGTGACGTCACTGATGATTTCACCAGTGATGATGACGTCGACGATGCGAATGTCGGGGACGTCATCAGTGACGTCGCTGATGACGTCATCAGTGATGATGACGATGTGGATGCCGGTAACGACATCTGTGACGTCACTGATGACGTCATCAGTGATGATGACGATGACGATGCGGATGTCGGTAACGTCATCAGTGATGATGACGATGCGGATGCCGGTGACGTCATCAGTGATGATGACGATGACGATGTGGATGCCGGTGACGTCATCAGTGATGATGACGATGTGGATGCCGGTGACGTCATCAGTGATGATGACGATGACGATGTGGATGCCGGTGACGTCATCGGTGATGATGACGTCATCAGTGATGATGACGATGACGATGTGGATGCCGGTGACGACATCAGTGACGTCACTGATGACGTCATCAGTGATGACGATGACGATGTGGATGCCGGTGACGTTATCAGTGATGATGACGTCATCAGTGATGATGATGATGACGATGCGGATGCCGGTGACGACATCAGTGACGTCACTGATGATGTCATCAGTGATGATGACGACGCGGATGTCGGTAACGTCATCAGTGATGATGACGATGACGATGTGGATGCCGATGACGTCATCAGTGATGATGACGATGTGGATGCCGGTGACGTCATCAGTGACGATGACGTCATCGGGGGTCACGCGACATCGGCGGGGGTCACGTGACCTCGAGGAGGGGGTCACGTGACGGTGCATCATGGGACATTTCCCATGATGCACCGCGCGGTTACGCCGACGGCGACGGCGACGGCGACGGCGACGCCGCTCAGGCCGGAAACGGGCCCCTAAGAGCTGCGCTCTAAAAATTGAAAGCCGTTTACAACTCCCTGTAACACCGAATTAAAGCGCAGCTCTTGAGGAGGAGGAGGGAAGGGTACCGGGGGGTGAAGTGACCTGGGGTGGGTCACGTGACCTTGGGGGGTCATGTGACGATGCCGATGATGTCATCAGTGACGTAACTGATGACGTCATCCGTGATGATGACGATGACGATGCGAATGCCGGTGACGTCATCAGTGACGTCACTGATGACGTCATCAGTGATGATGACGATGACGATTCGGATGCCGCTGAGGTCATCAGTGACGTCACTGATGACGTCATCAGTGACGATGACGATGCGGACACCGATGACGTCATCAGCGATGATGACGATGACGATGCGGATGTCGGTGATGTCATCAGTGACGTCACTGATGACGTAATCTGTGATGATGACGATGACAATGCGGATGCCGGTGACGTCATCAGTGACATAACTGAGGACGTCATCAGTGATGATGACGATGACGATGTGGATGCCGGTGAGGTCATTAGTGACGTCACTGATGACGTCATCAGTGATGATGACGATGACGATGTGGATGCCGGTGAGGTCATTAGTGACGTCACTGATGACGTCATCAGTGATGATGACGCTGTGGATGCCGGTGACGTCATCAGTGACGATGACGCCATCGGGGAGGTCACGTGACCTCGGCGGGGGGTCACGTGACCTTGGGGGGTCATGTGACGATGCCGATGATGTCATCAGTGACGTAACTGATGACGTCATCCGTGATGATGACGATGACGATGCGGATGCCGGTGACGTCATCAGTGACGTTACTGATGACGATGCGGATGCCGGTGAGGTCATCAGTGACGTCACTGATGACGTCATCAGTGACGATGACGATGCGGACTCCGATGACGTCATCAGCGATGATGACGATGACGAAGCGGATGTCGGTGACGTCATCAGTGACGTCACTGATGACGTAATCCGTGATGATGACGATGACAATGCGGATGCCGGTGACGTCATCAGTGACATAACTGAGGACGTCATCAGTGATGATGACGATGACGATGTGGATGCCGGTGAGGTCATTAGTGACGTCACTGATGACGTCATCAGTGATGATGACGATGACGATGTGGATGCCGGTGACGTCATCAGTGACGATGACGTCATCGGGGAGGTCACGTGACCTCGGCGGGGGTCACGGGACCCTCGGGGGTGGTCACGTGACTTCGGGGGGGTCACTTGACCTCGGGGGGTCACGTGACGTTGGGTGTCACGTGACCACCTTGGGGTGACCTTGGGCACCACGTGACCTTGGGATGACCTTGGGGGTCGCGTGACCTTGGCGTGACCTTGGTTACGCCGACGCCGACGTCGACGCCGCTCAAGCCGGGAACGGGCCCCTAAGAGCTGCGCTCTACAAGCCCTGTCACCACGGCCGGCAACGACCGTTATCGTCGCTCGATCGGAGCTCGCCATCCGTGCGTCCGCACTGCTCGGCTGCCGAAACACGAATCTCAGCCACTTCCTCCCCTTGAACGCGCGTAGCGCGCTACCGCTGCTTATATTCACACTTGAAAGAGAGGAAACTAGAGGACGAGCGTTGCGCCTGCGCGCGCGGCGGGAGTAGAAGCGATTGCACGCGAAGTGCACGCAGCTGGTAGCTGCGTGCACTTCGCGCAGCTGTTGAAGAGAGAGAGAACGCGCGCGCAGCTGTTGGAGAGAGGGACGCAGCTGGTAGCTGCGTGCTCTTCGCGCAGCTGTTGGAGAAAGAGAGAACGCACGCGCAGCGAGGAGAGTTGCGCATGCGTAGTGTGAGTGGGGACTACGATGCCGCGGGACATAGCCCGAGCAAGAGATGCTCCGCATCTAAAAATAAAGCATGTGAGCTACGAAAGGTGCCTTTTTATTATTTTATGTCAGGCAGTTTTTATCGGGCACCTGATCCCCCTATTTGCAAAGATTTGGAGCGTGCGGGTGACGATTTGAACCCAGAACAAGCATCTTCGCACATATTCATGAGCAGAAAGAATAAAGCAGTACTTATTTATTGCAAATCTGACTATATTACGTGGCTTTCAATTTGTTTTGATCGTCTGCGTGCACAAGGAGTTACTTACCCGGTATTACTGCGTAGTTTTTGCCGTCTCTCTTGGGTTCCCACATGTCCTTGGTTCGTTTGGCACGTATATCCCCCATGCTGGAAAGCGTCGACGCCGCGTTCCTGCTAACAGTGTCCGACGGTGCACATAAATACAGGTACGAAGCGGATTTAACACCGTATTTCATACCACAAATTTCAAATAAAAATACTGCAACTGACCAATTATTTCATCTGCGTGACTGACAAATGTTCCAATGTGCCTAGTACGTACAAGTTATTCGTGATATTTGCTCTTATAATGGAGCGCAGAGAGAAAATGCACTCGCTTTTTTCCATAGAAACGCATTACCGGAAGAGTAGTAAGTTGGGCGAGTTGGTAAACGTTGAACATGGTTAAAATTGCGCACAAAGAAACAACGCCCTGTTCATCGGGCTTTGTTTATAGCATCCCTATTTCATGCGGAAGATGCTATGTTGGTCAGACGGGACGGTGTCTGAATGACCGGCTACGAGAGCATAAACTTTCTTTAACATCTAATGTAGGAGGTCACCTTTCGGTGCACTGTAAAACCTGTATGTGCACACCATCTTTAGAAAAAACATCAATCATTGGCCGCTTCAAAGAAAAACAAACGCGCGAGGTGCTCGAGGCGTTCACCATCTTGAGCCTGAGCGATCGCTGCGTTAGCCAGCCGTCGGTTGCTTTGAGTGAAAAAGAAGTTGCCTTCTTGCGATCATTTGACTGCGGATGATCTGTTTCCCCCTGGTGACGTTGTCCCCTGTAAAAAATAGTGCTTCATCTTTCTCTTCTTCACTTAATATACTAGAGTTGTGAGTGCGCGCCTGTCTGTGTTCTGTGTTCCTTCCTCGTTTGTCCTCGTCTCTTTGTGCGCGATTTTAACCATGTTCAACGTTTACCAACTCGCCCAACTTACTACTCTTCTACAGTTTATTTCTTCTACATCAGGCTCTTCTTCTGTCATCTGTTCTCTTTCCTTCACTAATCCTATTCTTCTGGTCAATCTGGCAGCCCAAAGTGCGTGCAGCGCCCGGGTAGCATCGTACCACATCAAACAAGGTACCTGTCCAACTGAACTTCTTAGTTTAAGTGGCTTTCTTACACCTTCGGTGAGCCACTCAAGACGGGTTTGCAGAATTTTACGGTCTGAGTATTGGCGTCAGGCCCGGTTCTTCAAGGACTGCCTCTGGGTTGCCTGTGGTGTCAAGGGGGGCAACCTTGAGAAACAACGTAGTCTGTTTTCAGAAATGAGCAAGACATTGGGTGACGTCACCGAGTTTTTGTGGCAGAGAGTTCGGCAAAACCTGCCCAAAAAGCAAAAAGCTGCCACAGCGTCTGGGCGATTTACCAACCTTGGAGATATTGAGGTTCCCCCGAAACTTCAAAAAACCCTTGGTCTTGGCCCCAAGTTTAGCATTCAACCGGACCTACGTCCTCCAGAGCTGCTAACCATGGCAAGAAAAGTGGCGTACAGGACAAATGAAGAAATTAGACCACGTTGTGTCTCCGAATGTGTTGACACTCTTACCGCCTCGAGACGGGTCCAGTCCCCGGATCCTAGACCGCTGGTTAATTTTTTGGTGGACAATCAACAGCGTGTTTTGGAATCCGATAAAGAAGGTTTTTTTTGTAATAATGCCTGTAGGCATCTACAATGAAAAAGCCTGTACAGCCGTGCAAAAGAACTTCCGACCGCTTGTAATAGACACGAAGAAGGTTAGGAAACAAGCTTTAGAACTTTGCGAGAGTTTGTCGTTGACTCAAATGGCTGCCAACATAAAAAAAAGCCGAAGGACTGCACCTGGAGGTCTTTTTCAGTGCAAAGACGCACAAGGAAGCCTGTCCTTTTCGAGCTATAGTCACTGGGAGGGGTACGTGGCAACGGCATATGTCGGCCTTTCTCCAAATACATCTCTCCGCTTTGCGGATTGAGGATCCCTTCTTGGTTAAGAATTTTGAAACTGTTGTTCAAACCTTAAAGACAAATGCATTTTCCAATCACAGTGCATTTAGCATAGATGTACAAGACTATTGTAGACCTTTTCTATTCCCTTCCTCATGACCCTTTACTTAGCTCAGTTAGGGCCTGCATTGAATCCCAAGACAAAATCGCTTTCCGGAACTCAAGTGGAGTGACTACAGACAGTTTTCTTGAACTAGTGCAGTTTTTTTTTAAATTCCACATTCGTTGGATGGCAAAACGGGGTATTTTTACAAAAATCGGGGGTGTGTATTGGGTCTTGTGTCACGCCGGTCTTAAGCGATATTTTTCTTGCGAGAATCGACCGTGCCATTGCTTTAGCTATTAAGTCCACGCCTGTCACCAACGTGTTCAGATATGTAGATGATTTTCTTTTACTGTACAAAAAGACTGCGGACCAAGATTTAGTTACTACGATTATGGACATTTTTCATACGTGCGGTTTTGGGCTCACCTTTACTTTTGAGAAACCTAACGAAGGGGCGTTGCAATTCTTAGACCTTTTCCTCTCATTGAACGCCGATCACTTGTGCTGGGCATTCTCACCACGTTCCAAAAAAGGTATTGTTCACTACACATCCTCGCACTCCAAGGTGGTGAAGAGAGGCATTGCTATCTCTCGCCTCACCTCAGCCCTAAAAAAGTCATGTTTCCATGCTATTCATCGGAGTTTCTTGGGCCAGATCGATAGACTAAAATCTTCAGGGTTCCCGAATCAGGTCTTAATCGAAGTGATAGGAACGCTGGTAAAGAATGTAAAAGGGGGTGAAAAAACTAGGCGCCCCGTAGAAAAAAACCGGGTGGTGGTTATGCCATACCTGCACAAAATTTCACATAACCTAAAACAAGTGGCCAGCAGGTATGGCGTGCCCGTTGTACTATCAGCTCCTAAAAAAATGCGACAAATTTGTTCTAAGGTTCGTGAAAAGGCGGAAAAATTATCCAAAAACACGTGCCAAACGAAACATGTGCGGCCATTTGTTCCCTGTTCATCGGGCGTTGTTTATAGCATCCCTCTTTCATGCGGAAGATGCTATGTTGGTCAGGCGGGACGGTGTCTGAATGACCGGCTACGAGAGCATAAACTTTCTTTAACATCTAATGTAGGAGGTCACCTTTCGGTGCACTGTAAAACCTGTATGTGCACACCATCTTTAGAAAAAATATCAATCATTGGCCGCTTCAAAGAAAAACAAACGCGTGAGGTGCTCGAGGCGTTGACCATCTTGAGCCTGAGCGATCGCTGCGTTAGCCAGCCGTCGGTTGCTTTGAGTGAAAAAGAAGTTGCCTTCTTGCGATCATTTGACTGCGGATGATCTGTTTCCCCCTGGTCACGTTGTCCCCTGTAAAAAATAGTGCTTCATCTTTCTCTTCTTCACTTAATATACTAGAGTTGTGAGTGCGCGCCTGTCTGTGTTCTGTGTTCCTTCCTCGTTTGTCCTCGTTTCTTTGTGCGCGATTTTACCCATGTTCAGCATTACCGGAAGTCAATTTCTGACTTCTTGCTGCCTGCTTCAGAATGCAGCAGCACACTATACTTCGTTTCACCGTATGTTGTACCGCAGCGAAGGCTAGCAGCGCGAGTTCATAGCGTTGGCAGCTGCCCTTGGTGCACGAGAGCTTGTGCCGCCGAGGTGTGCCCTAGAGTAAGGAGCTCGCGCTTGTAGACTTTCCTGTGGTAAACCACAAGGTGAAACAGAGTATAGCGCCAGCTGACCCTCCAGCGTGTATTGTAATAACTCTATGTGTTGCACCCACCGTGGTTGCACCCCAGCAAAAGGTTAGAAGCGCCAGCTCACAGCGTTGACAGTTGCCTTGAATGAACGAGGGCTCGTGCACCGTGGGCTCGAGTCGCCGAGACGTCCCTTAAAACAAGGAGATCGCGCTTGCATCCTTTTCTACTCTACATTATAAGGTAAAATAGACCGCGACCGGATTTATAGACCTTTCCAATGATTACAAAATCCCAGTCCAGTGTGCGATCTTCACAGCCCAGTATGTGCGTGTTCGTCGCTTTGAAAAGCGAGCAAAGCACGCGCCTTATGCACGAACACTGAAAATGGCACCGGCCATACGTTCGTTTATGAGATATAACACACACATAATAAAAAAACAAAAACAAATAGGCTACAAAAGTTCTACAAAGGTTCACATCTAACATGCGATTGACAGCGGACCAGCGCAATATTATATTTTTAGTAGACCGTTCGCTGCGAATTACAGACCCAGTATGTGCGTGCTCAAACTATGCTTGAAAGTGACGGAACGAGCTCCAACCATCAACGCGAAAGTCTGTACAATCGAATAAATGTCTCCATTAAGAGGGGGGTGGGGGACGACGACGACGAAGTGCTCTAACCAAAGACGTCCAATCTTCCATTCCTGGTAATGTTTCGTATTTTTACCTTCTATTGCGAAAATCTCGATCAAATGTTAACGGGAGGTATTTCTAAACTCAGTGCGCCTGACGAAGAAATCAAGTACACCGCCGAGATCTCTTTTAGAGAAAACTGCAGCCTTTGCCACTGCTATCGCTCCATGTGAACGAACATGGACGCGGCCCAAGCGGGCGTCCCTGACGCTGCTAATACAGCACTGAACATAACTCCTGAGCAACGTTAAGGGAAGGAAGCACCCATAACGTCGCAACCAGATGATGGGCACTCTATTTGTTCCGATGGTTCCATTGCATCGTCAACTACAGACATCAACTGTATGGAACAAGACGACGATACCGGGAGTCCGTATCAAGAATTTAGATCACGAAAGAGAACTCGGCGCAACAACTCCAACTTCAGCTCGGAGAAAATAATCTAATCAAAAGCCATCGAAGAAGGGCTCACTGTTGTGTTCGCCCCTGCGGATGCTGAGACGTTAATAACATCCCTCAGTAGCGTGAAGCTCTCAAGAGCTCTAGAAAACTCCTGTCCGGAGGGCATTCACGAGGTTCGCTATAACAGCATATTGAATGTCATCGCAGTTGACACCAGAAATGGTGAAGCTACAAAAACATTGCTCAACTTGAAGGCTCTCTGTGGAATTCCGGTGTTGTCATACTCTCCGCTGGCTCGAGCAACGGTGAGCGGAATGATTCATAACGTCGACAAAGAGCTTTCTATTGAAGAGATCACCTCGCATCTCGGGTTCAATATTAACGTTGGTGCCGTCCGACGCCTAGAGAAGTCTAGCACAGTCAAAGTCACCTTCCGGGGCAAGATTCTGCCAAACCATTTTCTTCTGCGGCATATAAGCCATCCCGCCCATCCTTTTCAAGAAAGGCCCATCCAGTGCCTTAACTGCTTTGGATTCGGACACAAGCGAGTGACCTGCAAACGCCCCAAAAAGTGTGAACATCGTGGAAAACCACATGAATCAACAGACATCACATGTCAATCAATGCCTGCAAAATGTGCCAACTGCGGCCAAGAACACGAAGCTACAGCACGCTTCTGCTCGAAGCGATAGAAACTAGGGGAGATCCAGGCGTACTCAAAATCTAACTTGGTGGGCTTTCATGTCGCCAAATCCGCCTTGGACTACGATAAGCTCTTCCCGGAGATGGAATCTACTCGAGCAGGCAGCAATGCCACAAAAGAACCGACTGTCACTGAGCTCAAGAATTCAGGAGAGCAAGACATGGAAGAAACTTCAAAAGATGTGACTACATCATCGGTATACACGATGGTCGTCAAAGAAACAAAACCTAAAAGTCAAGCAACTAAACAAGATTGGCAGGGTTCAAGTCCATACGACAAACAAAAAAGCAATATGCCGGCTGCATTAACACTTCAGGAATCCCAGACCTTTTCGGCACCCACCACTCAGCCGCAACCCTGCCATTTGAAGGACACAAATGCGCAACCAACAACTTCCTTGGGAGACAGTTCACCTGAATGGATGTCTTTTGTCAAGGCCGCAGTCACGATCGCTCTCATCCTACTTAAAAACATCGAATCAACCTGGGCAAAGACACTTAGTACAATAATCCAAGCAGTGCTCCCTCTTCTTGAGGGATGCTAGGGTCATCTTCTACTCAAACTAAGATTTTACCACCAGGGCCGGTTTTCTCGAAGCGATGGTAAACCGATTTTGGTCAACCACGGTGCGCAGGAAGAGAAAAGTACCTAGGTACTGTAATAAACGGCTGGATATAAAACAACAATAACTATTTTGGATTGGGCCATAAGATGCGCCATCTATCGGTGAAACAAGCCAGTCATTTTGTTTATCCTCTTTTTCCGCTGGTTGTCATCGATCTAGTATGGTATGTTAAGTCAAAATATAGTGATGTTGTACTTGAATCCAATTTATTTGCTTCCGATGGTACGAAGAAATTTTAGCTACTATGCTAGAGTTTGTCGACGAATATTCGAAAACGTAAGAAACTTTTCCTTCAATATGTTTCGCCATAAACAACGCATAACTTTCCCGTGTTTCTTGCAGTCTGGCAACGCCGGTGCTGTAGTCTCGTTTTCGTTCCTAGCGACGCACGTTTCTGCGATTCCTGCTGATCTCAACTGTTTGCCCTCTCTTCCGTTTGCCCAACCGATTCACCGGTGACGAGAAGCTAAGCTTCTTGTCACCGTTGAATTGCTGGCCACCGAGGATATGTAGAAACCTCAATGGCTGTCGGCATACCGTCGGCGCACTGTGAACAAAAAAACAGTACAATAGAGAGTTTTAGTAGATCGTTCCGATACCTCCGATAGCCCCGATAACGATATTATGGATGCGCAAGGGAGGCGGTGGCGGAGTATCGGGATATCGTTATCGGAGTCATGGGAACGATCTACTAAAACTCTCTAATGTCTCAGCTGTTCACCCGGAACGAAGACTTTATTGAGGATAACCCTCTTTCTCCGCAAAGTAATCGCTGCTCACGAGTTGGCGTGCATAGTGTAACAAATCAAACGTCTTAGTATAAATATGTACAAACACTCGTTCGCAAAACATTTTTTTTACTCACCATAAAAACACTTGCAAGGCTTATGTACCGTCATGTCTTGGATTCCGGACTGCTGAAGAGTGATGCGTTCGCGGAATGCTGCCGTCGGTTAGTTTAGTAGTCCCTCTGAACTATCGCTTTGCTTGACGTGCTAATGGGTTGATGGTGAGCCATTAATATAACCGCCAGATCGAAATGAATGTTCAGCAGAACCAAGCAGAACTATTAGCCCTTATTAAGCGACGCCGCGGCCATTTTGCTTCTAGGTACTGCTCTTCCCTCGGCGCCCCTGCTCTCCCAGTCACGTGACCTGGAATTCCCCCTTCTAGGGACAATAGTTAACTTTAAACCACGGTTCGCGTTCGAGAAAACGGGCCCAGAACTTCAGTGGTGTCCGCAAGAGCTACCATACCCGACACGCCCAGTCGGGTAGACACTCTCAGTAGAAATGGCAGAGCCCGCTTAAGGCAGAGCAACGCCGGCAGTGGAACTGCCGGGGGTACCGCAACAAACGTGGGGCCCTAGCGCCGTACATTGCCGGACTCGGCAAACCTCCCGAAATAATGACACTCCAGGAAACTGGAACCGAGACACCCTCACTTTCGGGCTACAAGGTGCCTGTCCTCGCATATGCCAGCGCGTGGCAGTCCTAGCAGAAAACCACGTAAATGCCCGCATGCACGAACTCAGCGACGAGAGGATAGAGCAGGGGCTTATAGAAATCATTCCCGAGACGCGCCACTGGCCCTCGTTCTTAATTCTCAACGTATTAGCGCCGAGATGTTTCGGTGGCGCCCTTTTATGGTTTCCCTCCGTGACGTCACTACTGGGATTTCCCTCGCCATGACGTCACCAGTTGTTGTTCTGGCTACTTACCATCGGGTGCGACGACGAGTTCGATGGTGTGTTTAAAAAGCACAGTAGAAGCTAGGAGCCATCGCAATCTGAAACTAACACCGTCGAAGTTGACAATCTGACAGTGCTCATATGCCCATGGTTTGGCCAATCATGGAAAGCTGACCACAGCGACGCTTCTGGCCGCGCACATCGCTAATAGAGTCCGCCACCGTCGTGCCGCCACCCAACAGGCACGAGGATTTTAGTAAACTCTTTGCGCCGCGCTTAAACTTGCACGGAACCAACTCCTCATAGTAGGCGACTTTAACGCGCCGCACTCGGCATGGGGGTACACTCGCTCTATGGCCAAGGGCACCCGACGTTACCACTTAATCTGCCAACAACGCCTCTATATCCTGACCGACCCGGAGCAGCCCACGAGGACGGGCAACAGTGTTACCCGTGACACGTGCCCGGAACTCGCGCTGGCGAGATGCGGACGGTGGTCGGAATGGTCAAACCTCGAGGTGAACCTGGGAAGCGACCATGCCATAGCCGAAGTGGACATCGCCGTCTCGCCAGGATTCCTCCGGAAACAAGCCCTGACAGACTGGGACAGGTTTCGCGCAGCACGCACGGCCACACACAGCGAGCGAGAGCACGAGGATGCTTCCCATGCCAGCTGGACCGAGCGCCTAGTGTGCGACAAGAACACCTATACGGAAACTATCAACCTGACAACAGAAACTCCCGAGGTGGACAGGTACCTGCTCCACTCGTGGGAGGCAAGGCACGGTCTGATCAAGCACTGGAAGCGCCAGAAGCTAAACCGCAAGCTCAAGAAACGGGTCGCGGCAATCACGGCGGAAGCGCTCGAGTACGCAACCCAACTGGCGCTTTCCAACTGGAACAAGAAGTGCACCGATCTCCAGCGAAAACTGGGGACCAAGGACGCGTGACAGTTCTTGCGACACCTCCTGGATCCTAGCCAAAGTAAACGCAATACCAGCCAGAACCTCCGGAAAATTGTGCGCGACTCCCCCGCCACCAACCAGGACCTCCTCGAAACTGAAACTACGGCACATCGCCTCGTCCCCGGACGAGGTGTATCATGACTACGAAGGCGAGCCAAACCCCGAACTCGACGTCCCCTTCAGCTTCGAAGAGGTATGGAGCGCGCTCCAAGACCTGGGCCGTAATACGGCACCTGGCGAGGACCGCGTCCAAAACACGCTGCTTCGTAACCTAGACGCGGGTTCGGTTCAGACCCTCTTGAAACATATCAACCAGGTATGGGAGATAGGCGAGCTCCCCAATAAGTTGAAACACTCGAAAATTATCCTCATCCCCAACCCTGGAAAGGAGCTCTGGCTCGACAACCTGCGACCAATCGCCCTCACGTCCTGCGTGGGAAAGCTGATGGACCGGGCCGTCCTCAAACGGCTGCAGCCGCACATGGAGGAAACCGGAGTGTTCTCGCACACCATGCTCTGTTTTAGAGAGCACTCGTCAACCCAGGACGTCATGCTACAGCTAAAAGAGGACATCCTCGGCCCCATCTCCAGGACGACGACCGAAGCGGTGCTCGCCCTGGACATCAAGGGAGCTTTTGATAATGTGGGCCACCAGCTAATTCTCCCAAAACCTGACAGTCACCAATTGCGGTTCCAGAATGTACAACTACCTGCGGGACTGTCTACGGAAGAGGACAGCCACCATTGGTGCAGGTGACCTTTGCACGGACGTCATCAACACCCCCAACAGGGGCACGCCGCAGGGGGCGGTGCTCTCCCCAAACTTTTTCAACCTGGCAATGAGCGGGCTGCGCCCGATTGTGGAGCGCATCCCGCACATTAAACACTCTCTGTACGCGGACGATCTCACAATCTGGACTGTGTCCGGGTCTGACGGAGAGAAGCAGGACGCTCTTCAGGCGGCAGTCCACGAAGTTGAACGGTACCTACGCCAGGGTCACCTACACATCTCGGCAGGCAAATCGGAATTGATTCTAGTCTGGAAGACCCCAAGGTCCCGCCGCAACTCGGAGCCCAGAGACCAGATACAAGTCTTCCTGGACGACGGCTCTCAAATCCCCGTGGCGCCACGTGCCAGAATCTGGGACTCCACCTCCAGGAGGACGGAAAGGCGACCCATACCCTCACACTCCTCCAGAACCAAGTCACCCAGATTCTATGCATCATGCACCGGGTCGCCAGCCGGCGGCACGGCCTCAGGGAAGACGACACGATCAAACTGGTTAACGCCCTGCTGGTGTCGCGCATCATCTATACCACACCCTATCTGAATCTCACCAAGGAAGACGAGGACAAGCTAGATGACCTCATACGCAAAGCGTACAAGACGGCCCTCGGACTCCCACCGCACACCTACACAGAGAAGCTACTCATGCTTGGCGTCCACAACACTTTTGGGAGCTGGTGGACAGCCACCTTGCCACTCAACGAGACCGACTCGCCCGAACCCCTGCGGGCAGAAAGGTCCTAGAGTGGCTCAAGATTCCCTTCTAATGGGACAGAGAAGACACCACGGCACCCCTCCCGAGACACATCTGGAGCCAAATCAAAGTGCACGCGATCCCCCGCAACATGGACCCGACGCTCCACGCGAAACGCCGCAACGCTCGGGCAAGATTCTACCAAAAGGCGTATGGCAAACGGGCTGATGTCCTGTACACAGACGCGGCCACATATGCTTATGAACGGAATGCAGCGGCAATATGCGTCGTGGATGGAACTGGGAGCACCCGAATCACGGCGTCGCTGCGCACCTCTAATACGACCATTGCAGAGGAATTCGCCATCGCCATGGCCATTGGGCTCGGAGAACGTCACGTCACCATCATGAGCGACTCACAAGCAGCACTGCGTCGCTTCCTAGCAGGCCGTGTCTCGCCGAAGGCACTCAAGGTCCTCAGCCAGAGAGACCTACAGGGCTTCCCCACAGTGGAACTCATACGGATCCCAGGACACGACGAGGTGAAAGGCAATCGGTGTGCTGACACCGAGGCCCGAGCATGCACCCTCCGGGCCGCTCCTGCCGCCGCGTCGCGACTAGGGCTAGGTTCATACTTTATTCCGGTGCCAAACAGGCACTCCGAAATCAGGGGCTACCATCGTGGCCAGAGGCGCGAATACCCCCCGCCACACAAAAATCTCAACAGAGAGGACGCGGTCGCTTGGTGCCAGCTCCAGACAGGAGCGTTCCGCAACCTAGCGCTCTTGCACAAATTCTACCCTACAGGCTACAAAGCCGAATGTCCGCACTGCGGGCAGTATGCTTCCTTGTCACACACCGCGTGGTTTTGCACCGCTCACCCTAACATTTCCCCCTCCCACCCTGATCCCACTCCTGAAAACTGGGAAGCCGCACTGCTCAGCTCGTCTGCTGCTGACCAAATAAAGTTGATCGGGCGGGCGAGGCTGACAGCCGACAGCGTTGGGGCCCTGGACTAAGGGAAGCACCCAGACACCAATATACAGGCATAATAAAGTTTATCCCTCCTCCTCCTTCTCCATTGAGGCCGGTTCTCACACGCAGCGAAGCGCTGAAGTAGCGCTTCTCACGTGTCATCAGCTACTTATCGTCTGCCATGAGCAACAGTTTCGACGGTACGATGCAAAGCTGGTGAACCCTCCTTTCAGCACGCGCTTAGCGCGAGGTAAGCGCTATGCCTGTAGCGCTTCGCTGCAGATGTGAACAGACCTTTACGTGTCGTGAGCTACATTTCGCCTGCCATGAGCAACCGTTTTGACGGTGCGATACAAAGCTGGTGAAAGCTCCCGTCAGCACGCGCCTTGCGCTAGGTCAGCGCTATGGTTGTAGCTCTCTGCTGCATGTGGGAACAGGCCGTTGTGGTAAAGCTAGGGTGCCTTCATGTGCGCTTTGCTTAGGGTGGAGACATCTCGCCATTTTGTCCCACACATTTATTTTTCTTTTTTGTTCAAAAGCGCGTGAAAGAGCGTGTCCCTGCACGCGTTTGTGGCGCTGACTGTGCTATGGCGACATTTTGTTTTTGTCAATTTCTTTGTATTTTACCCGTGAGCGCGTGCTGTCGGCATCGGGTACTACAAAGGGTGGAATCACCCTTAAAGGAGCAATGCAACAATTTTTGTACTTTGCGCAAATACCGCTTAAAACGGATCCCTAAAGTTAATGACCTATAAAACACGCGTTCGTTTTTCACCCCACGCAATAGAAGTCCCAGAAAAAAATTAAAGAAAAACGAGCAGCGTTCACCCCCTCAACTCGCAGCCAGAACAAGCGGCCACGTGATCTGGAGCCGATTATATGCCGCCAGTGTTGATCATAGCCACGCGCTGGGGTTGGCAAAGCGCAGGACACGCGCTGAGTTCCAGACATTGTTATGGTTCGGCTGTTGTCGTCGTTGCAGCGATTGGACACGGGTCACAACCCGAATGCTTCTCGAGCTAGCAATTGTCACGAGCCCAAGTCGAGTGCCCACGCGATGCTCGGGTCCAATCCATGAACCGCATTCAAATATCGTCACTTGGGTGTACTGCGATCCCCGAGTTACGTCATCAAATTTTGCAAAGGAGAGATTGAATGAAAATTATTCACTTTTGTCCTTGAAATTACACCGCAACAAATGAGTTTCTTGGCCAATGGCGTTGCGTGTGAGTATCCTGGAGTCCCAGGTGTACCAGTAAGCTCGTGTAGAGAGAAAAACGTTCCAATTGAATATCGTTGCACAGCTCCTTTAACAGAAGGACATTGAGGCACCCTAGGTAAAGCGATTCTGCCAGAATCTGCAAAACGCAAAAAAGAAGCCATCGGTAAAACTAGCGTTTTGCTCGATACGATTGAATATCACGTCTCTGTGCTGCATAACAAAATAAGCAACTGTGGTGCCAAAAAGAATAGAACATGGCGCACGCTTTGGAAGCTAGAAAACGCGCTCCAAATAAAACAGTTTCTGAAGCCGCAGGTAATGAATATACCATAACAGAAGTACTTCGACATACCTTAATCGAGTTCCCTTGTTTTGTGACTTCAGAACAGATCAAGTGGAGTGTTGCAGCACCGCGAATCCAAACCGGACCCCGCAATGATCGGAGACGACACAGGGAGAAAAACAAACGGCGACCAGCTTCTAAGTCCTTAGTTCTGACGAAGGCTGTACTAAAAACAGGTTCTTTAAAAAAAAATACGCCTTCCCATTTGGCAGGGGGAAGGGCGCGTACACGAAAATCTCTTTTCCCCCTCCCACTGCACACAACACACGGACACAGTAATACCCCAAGGACGGAAGAAAATCGAAGGTCGCCATTTTCAACTCGCCGGTCAAGTGACGTACAAGCAAACACGTTTTTTTGTGTTCTTTTTTTCTCTTTCTGTATTCAGTTTTCTCGGGGGCATTTTTTTTAGTTCGACTTTGTTTTGTATTAGCAGGGTGTTGCCATAGATGACGTTCCAGGCGCTGTTCGTTCTTCGTTGTTCATCTGGAATGCTATCTGAAACAGCGACGACGATCGTATGAAGGCGTCTAGATACTGCACCTGAATGTGCTTTTTGAAGTGGAACGTATCGTGCATCAAGTGTGTCGTTGCGGATTTCTGGTTCGACATTGGACTACCAAGAAAGTTTGGTTACGGAGAGACGCAGAGACGAGGCTCGGCTTGTTCTCAGTAACTAAGTTTTAGCGATTGAAATGACCATTTATTCTGACTGCGAGACTCCGCGGTGTTGAAAGCGCGTCTTCTACAAACCCTTAAGTTTCATTTAAGAGAAAGAAAAGTGTTAGCTTTTCTTTCTTAGTTTCGCGCGAAGGCAAATTACGTGAATGGGACTTGTGAAATGTCAACGGAACATTTGTAACGAGATAGTTGGGTGAAGCAGAGTCAACGCATTCGTTAACTCGCATTCGCACAACGCGCGAAGCTCTACCATGTCAGTAGCGGATCCAAGTGTGGGGGGGGGGGGGGGGGCGGTGGGAGCGATCGCCCCCCCCAAACGCCTCGCCAGGCAACCCCCCCTCCCCCGGGGTTCTTCGTCAGCTCGAAGAAAAAACGTAAGCAATCGACGCGAGGGACAAAAGATTAAAACAGCGGTGGGTGGACGCGCCTGCTCGGCGCTTCCAATGTGGGGTTTATCTCCATCAAAGTCACGGTACGTCTTCCAGACAAGGACGGGGCCAGGAGTTTCGAAGTGGAGAGACAGTGGGGAGGCGCACCAAATATCAGGGTCCTCAACTGAAGGCACACTTCCAAACAGGGCCAGCACGTCGAGCACGGGGGGAAAATACCTTCAACATATCTAGTCCCCTTTCTCTCTCTCTCTCTGTCTTCCTTTCTTTCTTTGGAGGTTGTCTGCGAAAAATTTGTGCCCTGAAAGCTCCCAAACGCAGACGCCAAGCAGCCATCCTCAAGGGTACGATCCTATACACAGCGGATTATCCTTCCTCTCTAGCGGCCGCCTTTTCATCACTTTTCGTTTGATGCATGTTCCTTCGTGGTTCTGGGCTTGTCTTTTGGCATGTCTTTTTTGGCTTGCTTTGAGATGCTGTCGCCCACGGGCTCACTAAAGGTGTGTGCTCATTGCCAAGGGAAGTGCGGAAGGGACGTACCAGGAGGAGACGTTCCAGGAAGGGGGGGGGGGGGCGATGTAGCTTGTGGAACCAGGTGACCAATTGCTTTTCTTCTTGACTAAGAGAGGAAGCAAATGCTCTGGGTACAGTGTAGTCTGGGTCTGAGCTTCCCCTGAAGACGCTCCGGACTTCCCCATGACCTTGGCTTAAACATAAGTCCGCTTTCGTCCTCGCCTCCATCCCTCACTGAAGATCAGCGCAGCAGCGCGGAATACAGAAAGAAGCCGACGAGCGGCAGAAGTGGGAGATGTTTCCTCTAATGGGCTTCATACTGCCTGCGGTACGACTTCTCGTACCGCAGGCAGCTAATAAAAGAAAGATAAACGGTACGAGCACTCTAAAGGCTGGAGGCTGCTTACACGGGGTCCTCAAGCTGTCGCCGTAGGCATTTCTTTGTATACAATGCCGTTTCAACTTAGGGTGGCGAGACATATTTCAGGAAAGGCGCCCGCTACCCCTTGTCTCCCTTTGGCACCGTCTTTACTTTTCGAGTTAAACGAGGCTTCTGTGGATTGACGGCAGAGCTTTAGCGTGGCTTTGCAGGAGCGAATATGTGTTTGTCGAACGGAACAGAGGCGGGGCTTGCTGGTTTGCAACTGCGGCTTCGAATTCCCTAACTAGGGACTTGGGGAAAACGAGCCCTTTCAAAGATGCGACTATACATAAATTAAATAGACAGTGCCTGTGCCCGTTCGAGTGAACACCGACTCCCAAACATCCATGCTGCAGCCGTGATCGGCCTTTAGCCCAGTTGAGATTCTCCGACCGGACAACCGCTCTGCCCCATTATATGTCTGCACCTGTCCTCTCGACCGCGGCGAATGAGCTAACTACACAGAAACAAGTAAGTGTTCCTTTTATACAGAAAATATCCAGACGAAGTGCAATTGAATATAATTTGGAAGGATCCATCTAAGTTTAAAAGTTATAGTTATAACTGCAACATGCTTTCAAAAATATTCAACAATTATTCGCTTTCGTTCTCTCGAGTTGCATCCAGAACACGTGAAAACACGAGTTTGGGTTGGCAATGCCGCATGTGCTGCGCTCTGGACATTCCAAATATACGGCGAACAACCGACGAACCTGCCTGGCGGCGTTCGTTTCGCTTGCTGCGTCAACAGTGTTTTGACGCCGCGAGCAGCGTCGAAGCCGCTGGGCCATTTTTGTCGCTTGTTTGCAACGTAATCGCTCCATTGAAGCAACCGGCGACAATGAAAAGTATGTTTTATAACCACGTTCTGCATTTTGGCACTGAATATAAAGTTCTAACTTCTATACCAAGCTTAATCTCAAAGAACAGCCGAGTTTTAGATTAAAACGTTTTTCGCATTGTCATTAGAGAGTTTTAGTAGACCGTTTTCGGTTTCCCGCTCCGCTCTATGGAAAGCGGAGTCGCCATCGCGCATGCGCGACCCGCTCTGGAATATGAGCGTGTAGCGTCAGCTCCGCTATCGTCGCCATTTTAAGAAGTACGTTCCACTCTCAGTAAAGGTTCACTAGATGGTGCTTTTCTGGAAAGGTGGGTACTCGCTATTTGAAATCATGCTTGGGAGCGCGCTTGACCGTTATGAACCTCGCTGCACTAAGATGGCTGCGCAGACTTTGTCTGAGAAGGCGTCCCCCAGGAAACGTTTCACGGTGGTCAAGAACCTCTGGCTGCTTCGAGAAATCGCTGGCCGCAATCCTTTCACGGCCCCTGAAACCCCTGAACGGTGGGAACAGGTGCTGCCTTGTCTAAGCCAGCGGGCTCGATTTTTCTATGCGAGATGACGACGACGACGTTGAGAGGATGACACACCGGGCGACGGCGGTGCCTCAATCTGAGCCCTGGGCCTCGGTTCCTCGGAGACGGCAGCTTCTACTTCGGCTGGACTCCTTGGAGCATGATTATTTGACCCCAGTGGACCCCAGTGAGCAATAGCGCCATTATGTTCCTGGTGGTCCTTCATGCACTGATCGAACGGCGTGCAAGATCCTCATAGCTCGCTGCTCACCCGCCCAACCCACCTCCACGAAGTCTGGACTTCTGCGAATCGGACTGCCACCCTCCCCAATACCAACAACCCATGTCGTCGTCATCTTGCACGTATATACTCATCACATTGCTGTTATGTTCGTGTGTTTAGTACATCCGCATGGCGGCGCCAGCGGCGAGCAGTCTGGCAACCGGGGATGCATGCGCCATCACGTTCTGCGCTGCTGCGCGTGTGGAACATCAAGTCGGACACAGACCGTTGTTGGAGCTAGTCTGGCCCGCAATAAATTTTGACGCCACGGAGTGTTTGTTTCCGCGAACCCGACATAACAGTGGCGACGAGGATGGGATTCGTGCAGGACGGCGGCACTGCGGCCGCCAAGGAAAGCTAACTCCGTTGCCCGGCCGCTCAGCATGGCCACCGCTCCCACCGAGGCCTACATCGAGGCTTTCGACTTCTCCTGACCTGAGGACTGGGAGGATTACGCACAGCGGTTCGAATTCTTCCTGGATGCGCAAGGTATCACAGATGCCGGTAAGAAGCGGGCGACGTTCCTCAGCCGTTGCGGCTCCGCTACGTTCCAGTTGGCCAAAGCGCTCGTGGCGCCGGCCCCGCTCGGGGATACGCCCCTCGAAACAATCCTCACCGCGCTGAGGGAGCACCTGGCCCCGAAGCCTCCAGAGCTTGCGAGGCGACACGAGTTCCATCGCCGTGACCAGGCACAGGGAGAGTCTGCGGCGGCCTACCTCGCTGCCCTTCGTACCACAGCGCAGCATTGCCAGTTCACCGCCCTCGACACTGCGCTCCGGGATCGTTTTGTGTTCGGGTTGCGGAGCGACAAAGTGAAGCAACGGCTCTTGGCTAAGAAAGAAGTGACCCACGCCAGTGCTGTCGAGGAAGCAATCGCTGCCGAGGTCATCGACCGGGAAGCCTGCCGCGACTCCCGCCCAAGCGTAAGCGCACCACGCATCGAGCCCGTGCACCAGGGGACAAGCGCGGGTATCGACAACGAGCAAGACGCCGCCGAGGACGTCTTGCGCCTAAGGATAGACCAGCGGAGGGAACCGGAAGGAACGGGAGGCGCCTTCTGTGCTGGCTGCGGAGGCTCCCACGAACGGCGGCTGTGCCGTTTCCGGGATGCCCAGTGCAGGGGCTTCGGAAAAACGGGTCATATACTTCGAGTCTGCCGGTCCCGAAGGCCACGGGACTACCGCCAGAATTCTGAGACGGACTGCAAGACGCCTCGCGTCAGGGCCACGACTCGCACAAACATTGCCTACTGCGACGATCAAACCGTGACTGCTATCCACGATGTGCCCGCGCTGGCCCTGAGGAAGATACATGTGGAGGTCATGCTCGAGGGCAAGCCATGCCAAATGGAGGTGGATTCTGGGTCAACTTTTTCGCTCATTTCTGAGGCCACAGCCAGGCGGATCTTCCCAAATGGCTGCTTGCCAGCCCTGAAACCACTGGATATCACGATGAAGGACTATCAGGCCAACCGCATCGCAGTGCATGGCTATGGCATGTTCAGGGTGAAATTCAAGGACTTTGATGGCCTATTGCGTCTCGTCATCGTCAAGGGTGAGCGTCAGAGCCTCCTGGGGCTGGACTGGTTCCCAGCCCTGGGCATCAACATCATAGGAGTGCAGCACATCACCCAGCCATCTCATGCGATCAGTAACATCCTTAAGGAATTTGGGTCCGTGTTTGATGGAGCGTTGGGATGCTACAAAGGACCACCTGTGCAGTTTTCACTCAATCCTGAGGTCATGCCCGTGCGGTTGAAGGCAAGAAGAGTACCCTTTGCTCTTCGGCCAAAAATCGATGCCGAGCTAGACAAGCTCATACAACAAGGGGTGCTGGAGCCTGTGGATCAAGCTAAATGGGAAACACCTATTGTCACGCCCTTGAAGGCAAATGGGGATGTGCGTATCTGTGCAGACTACAAGTGCACGATTAATAGGGCATTGCAACAACATGCATACCCAGTGCCAGTCCTGAGCCATCTCCTGGCAGCCCTTGGAGGTGCCAGAATCTTTGCAAAGCTTGATTTGGCACAGGCATATCAGCAGCTGCCAGTGACCGAAGAAGCAGCAGAGGCCCAGACCATCGTAACTCATCGGGGAGCTTTCCGCGTCCGCAGGCTTCAGTTTGGGGTCTGTGTCGCACCCGGCATCTTCCAGAGTCTCATGGAAAACATCCTGAGGGGACTACCGGGTGTCATCGCTTATTTTGATGACGTGATTATTGCTGGAGCCTCACAGGAAGAACTGCTCGTTCGCCTGCGTGACGTTCTACGGCGGTTTCAAGCCGTAGGGCTCAAGGTCAAGAAAGAAAAATGCCAACTCGGTGTGACACAAGTAGACTTTTTGGGGTTTCGAGTTGACGCTGAGGGAATACATCCGACACCGGGAAAGACCGAGGCCATCATGAATGCCCCATGCCCTGCAAACAAAACTGAACTACAGGCATTCCTGGGACTCCTCAACTTCTACCATGCTTTCCTACCCCACAAGGCAACCATTGCAGAACCACTGCACCGTCTATTGAACAAGAATGCTAAGTGGGCCTGGGGCCGAACACAACAGAGATCCTTTGATGCGGTGAAAGAGCTCTTGGCATCCAACCAAGTCTTAACACACTTTGATGAAAAGAAACCCTTGATCCTGGCTTGTGATGCCTCCCCATACGGAATAGGAGCTGTGCTGAGTCACCACATGCCTGATGGGAAAGAAGCACCTATCGCATTCTATTCCAGGACACTGTCTACCACCGAGCGCAATTATGCTCAGATTGATAAGGAGGCGCTTGCAGTGGTCGCAGGTGTAAAAAAGTTTCATGACTACGTATGGGGCCGCCAATTTCAGATCCACACGGACCACAAGCCACTTCTGGGGCTGTTCACCCCAGACCGTCAGACACCGCAGATGTTGTCACCACGGATGCTGCGCTGGTCGATATTTCTGAATGGGTACCAGTACTCTCTCCTCCATCGGCCTGGGAAGCGGCTGGGCCACGCAGGCAGCCTCAGCAGAATTCCCTTAATGCAACAGCACCAGGACGACCCGGCCCCAGCAGAGATCATTATGCTCCTGGACATGCTCCCAGAACCTCCACTCCAAGCCGCTGACATCGCCACACAGTCTGCAAGGGACCGTACCATGTCTCGTGTACTCAACTGGGTGTGGAAGGGGTGGCCACCAAGGCACAGCATCACTTCTGAGTTCACACCATTCGTGTCAAGGCAACATGAGCTGTCTGCCCACAAAGGTTGTTTACTGTGGGGTGACCGTGTGGTGATACCGCTGAAGCTACGGTCCCGGATTCTCGAAGCCTTGCACGCCGGACATCCAGGAATTGTTCGGATGAAGGCACTTGCCCGCAGCTATGTATGGTGGCCAGGAATGGATGCGGCTATCGAGGAATGGGTGCGACGATGTTCTCCCGGCCAGGAAACACGGCCAGAGATGCCCCGAGCACCAGTCCATCCATGGGAGACGACCCGGGCGCCGTGGTGTCGCCTGCACATTGATTTCGCTGGGCCGTTCCAAGGAAAGACATTCCTGATCATAGTGGACTCCTATTCAAAGTGGCTGGAGGTCATCGCAGTGTCATCCATGACATCGCTCACCGTGATCAATGCCTTACGGAGGCTGTTCGCAACACATGGTCTTCCAGACACAGTAGTGTCGGACAATGGGCCTCAATTTACGTCCGCCGAGTTCCGGGAGTTTCTTGAGGCCAACCTGATCCGCCATGTGACATCTGCACCTTTTCATCCATCTACAAATGGCCAGGCTGAAAGGATGGTGCGAACCACCAAGGAGGCTCTGTCGCGCATTGTGCAGGGAGATTGGTCACGGCGACTGGCAGATTTCTTGCTACAGCAGCATGTAACTCCACACTCAAGCACGGGGCGATCACCGGCCGAACTGTTAATGGGCCGCCGGGTATCGACCATGCTGGACCGGCTGCATCCCGACAGGGCTCCGGCCAAGTCATCCCAGCAAACAGGACTGCTGCCAGTGCCACGCTCATTCCTGCCTGAGGACCCTGTATTTGCACGCAACTATGGCCGTGGCCCCCCATGGGTCCCCGCTGTGATTGGCCGAGCGACCGGGCCAATCTCCTACGAAGTGACCCTCCCAGATGGCAGGGTGTTGCGGCGGCACGTTGACCAGCTCCGGCGCCGGGCAATGGCGCCTTGCACAAGCGAGGGACCGGCACCAACAGAACAACAGCCAGAGGTCCACCCCACACGAGGGCCATCACCAAGGGAAGTTTATCCTCGGCAAGGGATACCTCCAGGGCAAGTGAGCAATGAGCCAGCCGAGAGTTCGTTGGAAGAGCAGCCAACGGCTGAACCCTCTGCGGGCGACACAACCATGTCCCAACCTGTGCCAACGACCGCACCACAGCCAGCGTCGCCGGAAGGACTAGAGGGGGATCCTGAACCAGCGACCCTGCGCCGTTCGCAGCGAGCTCGGAAAGCCCCATCCCGCCTGCGAGACTTTGTGCTGGCACTGGCCGAGTGTTGAGCCTGAACTTAGGGGGAAGGGGTGTTATGTTCGTGTGTTTAGTACATCCGCATGGCGGCGCCAGCGGCGAGCAGTCTGGCAACCGGGGATGCATGCGCCATCACGTTCTGCGCTGCTGCGCGTGTGGAACATCAAGTCGGACACAGACCGTTGTTGGAGCTAGTCTGGCCCGCAATAAATTTTGACGCCACGGAGTGTTTGTTTCCGCGAACCCGACATAACAATTGCCATGTTCCCTAGACGCGGCACCGCGGGCCTCGGTGGTACGGGCTGCTGCTTTCCGCGGTGCCGCGGCTCTCCAGAGCCAAAAATTAAAGGTTAAAGACCAAAGACTAAAGCAGTCGGCAAACGAACAGATATTTTGTTTGGTTACTTCAGGCAGGAAGACAGTGAAAATTAGCGAAAGCGAGTGCTCCATTTATATCTCTACTTTTTTTCCCCAATGAAATGAGTCTTTTCTTCTTCGTATGATTCGGTTTGTGATATGGTGCCTTGGTGTTTATGTACACTGCGCGAAACTGTTAACGGGAGCATTCAATATTCTGTTTTAATTTTTCACCTTAAATTCGAGGGGCTGACATTTGCCTATTGGTGTGGAATAAAGCGCTCGTTTGGGGCACTAATCTGAGCGACAAATTTTCAGCTTTTTCAATAGCTGTCAAAGAAATAAACTGCAAATAAAAGCGATTTTTTTCGTGTTCGTATTAACAGTGGAGCGCAGTGTATATATCTGCCTTGGGGAGTGACATGAAACCACTTTGCTTGACTACACACTTCTTTTTATTTCTTTTGTGTGTTTATGAAAGTGCGTTTTTCAGCTTAAGGGGTATTCACACGAGGGAGAAATCCCGGGGATTTCTCCCCGGCACGCACATCCCACGACGAAAAAGTTGGGCTTTGCGATGTGCAAAAACCTCGCGTTTTCATCTCGTGATGCGCGCGTGCCGGGGAGAAATCCCCGGGATTTCTCCCTCGTGTGAATACCCCTTTAAGCTCCAGCCCAGTTTCTGCCTCACTTGTGCTACGGTCTTTTCTTGCAATAGAAGGCCACGCAACATAGTCTACTCTTACAATGCTGAATTCAACAGTAACACTGTAATTTGGTTAGATGCAATATTCACACGCACATCTGAGAAGTAAAATGGGAGTCGTTAGTAAACGTTTTTTATTAAAATATTTCTAGATGCCTTTCAGCCCAGTTGGACACCTATTTCACTCAGTACAAAAGCTTGAACATGATTTACTGTGATAATTTTATGCATTCTAATATTAAACAAACAAAAAAATGCCCATGGTCTTTGTAGGTTTCGTCCAGCCGTCAAATTATGCCGTCTGCGCACATCACTGCCTGGTGCTTCACGACGAGCACCCTCTTGTGGTCTTCTTCTAATTTTTTTGATGGACGGCATATGGGCATGCTGTGCGGTCAACAAAACCCCAACAGTTGTTCAGGGGTGTTTCCTTGTCCTTGACGGCCTAATAAAAAAGACGAAGAAAAACACTCTTACAACACGGCAGTATTTAGACACTACCAAAACATGTGATATGGGACTTGTTACTCCTCTAAGATAAAGCGTATTTCAATTGTATGGTTGTAAAAAACTGGGTATCGTAAACTAATATATATATATATATATATATATATATATATATATATATAGTTGTTCCTTAATTCTGCTAAGGTTTGAGGCCGTCAAACTGTGCATGCGAGGCCCGCTACGCCGGAATTCAAAACGAAACTTCTGAAAACTGTTCTAATCTACCACTATTGCTTAGAAGTGCAGGGTTGTGTCTGCTAAATTTTGCATTGTTTATGCCTGTCTGGTTTTGACCAGACAAAAAATTGACGTGGAATATTCTTTCGACCGTTATTGTTAACTCTTTTCAAAACACCGCCGGGTAACATATTCGGCCACCATATTTTGGGCATCGCTTTTAGTGCGAGACTTGTGACTAGAACCCATTTCATATTCAGTATTGACGCAGCATTCGTGTCTAATACATTTAGACTCGCATCCGCGACAAACAATGTTAGCTCTCTTGCTCCCTAGACACTTGGCCAAAATAAGGCGGCCTCGAAGACTAGCGGCACCATGGGTTGCACTTTTAAAAAGGCTGCATTCAAGTTTCTATTATTTTCTAAATCTACCAAGGAAATCCAATGCAAACATTTCTTGAGGAAAGTTAAACAATTCAAAAGTTGGGAGCGAGTGTGAATAAATAAAGCTGAGAGGAATGGTTTCTTTGGTGCAGCTTGCGAGCGCTATGCTCGTGGTCAGCTTTCAGTGGCATTTTCGACAGGAGGGCGCATGCACAGATATGATCGGCGTTCAAGCACGCGCACCCGTACATCTGACTGCAGAGCCATAGAACGTCCACAAAACGCGACGACTTTACCGTCGCCGTGCTGGTTGCAAAGTGATACTCGTTCACTTCGTTTGATTATGCCGTTTTGTGTTACATAAAACTCAAATCGAATGGTTCACTTTTTACGCGCGGGGCGTACGCTTTACTTCTTGATTCGACCTCTTTCAATATGAGGTCACGGTCAAAAACATCGACGCGTATTGAGTAAGTGCAGCCATCTTGAGATCTAAGCGATCACGCTAAGGACGCTGAGGGCAGTCCGCTCTACAACTCTTCCCGATAAAGACACGCGTTTATTTACAAGTTTAAACTGAAGGTCCGCCACAGTTCATGGCGTCGGTAAGAATGGTCTTTCTCTGAGCGCGCGATGGAAGCTCGTTTCCGACTTTCTCTTCCTCTTCGCTTAGCGATACATATCAATTTCCCCCTTCTGGGTTAATGCTCAACACAAAGTCCTTCAAATGTGCTGGCTGCTTGATATTGCGACCGCATCTAGTTGTAGCTCTGGGGCCGATGTCCGCCTGAACGTCCGTAGTGTTGTCCATGGAGGCTCCGTGGCCTTCCTGTGCTTCCAGTGGTTTTACCGTGGATGCTTCGTTAGTGACCTCGACGTTTGGGTACGCTATGAACGGGAGGTGTCCACATTCACGGCTTCTGTGTTCTCTCGTCGGTGGCGAATGTGATCCACGTGTCGACGCTGAAGTTTTGAGTCCACTGTCTTTGTTTGGAATGAGCGAATCCCCATAGGTTTCACTATTACTGCTGGGATCCATGCAGGACTTCCACTAAAGTTCCTTATGTGGACAGTTTGTTTTGTAGAATAATCTTCTGTCACTCCATCTGTAGAAACTTCTCGATCTTCGTTTCCAGTTTCCCATTGCCTCATGAGGTCGAGGGGTGTGTAAATTCGTCGACCGAACATTGCCTCGGCGGGTGTCTTCCCCGTGGCAGAGGAGATTGTCGTATGTTGTCGGAAAAGGAATCTGGCGATCCTGCATTGCACTGTTCCTCCGTAAGCTTCAACAGAGCTTTCTTTGTTTCACCCGCCATCCGTTCTGCTTGACCATTAGTTGCCAGGTGGAATGGCGCGCTTGTGTAGTGTTTAATACCGTTTTTCTTTAAAAACTCGTTCATTTCGCTTGACACAAAATTCGGTGCGTTGTCAGAGACGAGGATCCTTGGCACTCCAAAAGTTGCCATTACAGTGCGCAAAGCATCGATGACGCGCGTGGACGTCGTAGATTGCATCGGCTTGACTTCCAGCCACTTAGAGTACGCGTCGACGACGATCAGATAAGAAACTCCTTCGATTGGTTCGGTGAAGTCAATGTGGATAGTTTCCCAGGGTCGAGTAGCAGCTGACCAGTCAGGTGCTGATGCTGTCGGCTTGGAGGGATGGTGTTGTTGACAAGGGGAACACACAGCTGCGGTGGCTCCGATGTCTGCGTTCAGTCTCGGCCACCAGAAATGGCTTCGGGCAGTGCTCTTCATAGCAACAATACCTGGATGATTGGCGTGCAGCGTTTTCAGAGCTTGCTCGCGAGCCGCTTGCGGGATAACTACACGTGCTCCCCACGTTACACAGCCATTATGTGTTGACAACTCGTGTTTCCGACGCTTGTATGGCATGAACTCGTCTCCGGTCCAGTTTGAGGTGGTACCGTCTTGTAAACCTTGGTAGATCGTCGACAACGTCAGGTCCTCTTTGGTTAGTCGTGCTATGTGTTGGCCTGTTAGTGGTGGACACTCTATAGCTTCCAGGAGAAGTATATCTCCTGGAGGTGCAGCTTCGTCCTTCTTACTTGGCAAAGGCAAACGGCTGAGTGCGTCTGCATTTTGATGTGACTTGCCTTGCCGGTAGCGCAAATCGTAGTCATAGCCTCCAAGTAGCAGGCACCACCGGGTCATGCGGGGTGAGAGCATTGCAGGGATCTGCCGACCTTGGCTCATTATTCCCAGGAGGGGCTTATGATCGGTGTAGATAGTCACGTGTCGCCCGGCGATGTACTGATTGAAGTGCTTTGTGCCAAAGATTATATATATAATCTATATATAATATAATATATATTATTATATTATATTATTATAATATAATTATTATAATAATAATTATATTATAATATATAATCTTATATTATTTGTGCAGCTATGTATAGATTGTGTGAATGCCTATAGGATTGTTTTAAATGTGAATGTTTTTTTAATGGATCCATTACTAGCCATGTAGGCTATGGATCCAGATGACTAATCAGACATTTCTTTGTACATCTTTACGTGAATAAACATTGATGATGATGATGATGATTAGGGCCAGTCCTTCCTTGTCTAGTTGTGAATAGTTCCGTTCACTTTTGCCCAGTGTTCTGGACGCATAGGCAATTGGAACTTCCGCTCCTTCGTCGTTCAGCTGCGACAATACTGCCCCAACGCCGTAGGGCGAGGCGTCGCAAGACAAAACAAGTTGTCGTTTGTCGTCGTAATGCGCAAGCACTGGTGCTGAGCTCAGGAGTGTCTTGAGCTGTCTGAACGCCATGCGCTTTTTCTCGCCCCAGCACCACCTGGCATCCTTGTCAAGGAGTCGATGCAACCTTTCGGCCGTGCATGCTCTGTCCTGCAGAAAGCGGCTGTAAAAGTTCAGCATGCCAAGGAAAGCTTGCAGTTCCTTTTTGTTGCTCGGTTCCGGTGCTTCGGTGATGGCCTTGACTTTTTCGGCTGTTGGTCTGACGCCCTTGTCGTCAACGTGGTAACCTAGAAATTCTATCGCCGGAACCTTGAAGTTACATTTAGATTGAGAGACGCGGAGTCCAGCTTCCTCGAGGCGTTGAAGAACGGCTTCCAAACGCTGTAGATGTTCTTCTTCGGTTGACCCTGTGACCATAATGTCATCAAGGTATGCTCCGGTGCCTTCGATACCTGCCAACAGCGTATCCATAAACTGTTGGAACAGCAGAGGCGCTACCGAAATTCCGAAAGGAACTCGTTTTACGCGGAAGAGCCCCATTGTTGTTGTCACAGTCAGTAGCTCCGCCGTGGTCTCGTCGACGCGCAATTGCTGATACGCTTGCTGGAGGTCTATTTTGGAGAAGATCTTCCCTCCTCGTACAATGGACAGCAAGTCCGGTGCCGTGGGAAGGGGATATGCGTTTGGCTTAAGTGCGGGGTGGACTGTGCACCGGTAATCTCCACATAACCGTAGTGAGCCGTTCTTCTTGCGGACGATCACTAACGGTGTTGCCCAGGACGATGATTTCACAGGCTCCAAAATGTTCTGCGCTTGTAGCTTTTTTAGCTCATCGTGTACGGCGGTACGCAGGGCAAGGGGAACCGGCCGACACTTCAAGAATTTCGGAGATGTATCTTGTCGTAGGTCTATGTGTATTGCTTCGCCGACATGACCGTCGAGCTGACCCTGGAACACTTGTTTATATTTCGTCAGAAGATCTTCCAGAGTTCTTGGAGACACTGCGTATACTCCGGACACCTTAATGTTTAACGCAGGAAACCAGTCTCGACCAAGAGGACTTGCTCCCTTTCCATTAACCACGTAAAGTTCCAAACGAGCTTCTTTGTCCTTGAATCGTACATTCACAGGCAACTTCCCAGCCAGGTGCATGTGGTCTCCCGCCCAGACGCTCAAGCAGAGGTCACACTGATCGAGCTTAGGTGGCCGTCCCTGCCAAAGATGCTCAAACGTGTCGGAGCTGATTATTGTGTGTGAGGCTCCGGAGTCCACTTCCATGCTGAGAGGTCGATCATTTACGAGAAGTTTCGCAATAATCCGTGAGGAGTCTCCCTGTGTAACGCTGTTAACAGCGAACAGGTCACCATGGGTCTCGTGTTCCGGTTCTGTCACGTGATGCGTACGACTTATTGAAGTCTCTTGGAATTTGGCCTTACGCTTGAAACACGCCTCTTCCAAATGTCCCTTCTTGTGGCAAAAGTTGCATATTGCCTTGATGTGCTTGCAGTCATCCGGTGAATGCATGCTTGTACAACGAAAGCAGGGTTTCTTCGCTTGCTTGTCGTCTTTTGCGGATTTCACTGCCGTGGAGTTCTGTACCTTGCCTTCCTTGCTAGCCTGTATTTGGCGTTGCTGGCTGGTGGCAGACTCCGTCGCCAAGGCCATCGTGTAGGCTCGGTCGAACGTGATGTTCCGCTCGACTAACAGGCGCTGCTGAAGGTGCGTGTCCTTAATGCCACAGATGAATCGATCGCGTAGCATGACCTCTAGCGGCAGTACCGTAGAAGAAACGGCCCCCGGAGTTTGCGGCGTTTGTGGCGTTTGGGCCGCCTGTGCCTCCCCACTTGACGAACTGGCACTTGTCGTGGCCGTCACGGTGGTTGTGGTTGTGGCCATGATGTTTGTCACCGTTCCGAAGTTGCAGTGTATGGCTATCTTTCGGAGAGCGGCGACGTACTCAGAAATGGTTTCTGTAGGCGCTTGATTTCTTTGGTGGAATTTGAAACGGCTGAGCAGTTCCGCTGGCTTCGGGTCAAAGTGATCGTTGAGGCGTTTCAAGATTTCCTCGAACTCGACTTCCGAAGGTCTTTTCGGTGCAAGTAAGGCCCGTACGATGTCAAAGGTCGTCTCACCGCACGATGTCAGTAGCACTGCTCGTTTCTTCCCGGGGCTGGTGATGTCCTTGGCTTCAAAATAGAATTCTAAGCCTTCGAGCCACGAACTCCAGTTACCTCCGGGGTTATACTCCGGAATACGTCCGTGAATGCCGTAATCGTCCATCTTCGGGGTTCGCCTAACTATCCTCGTCGCCAATTTGATACATTCTTCCCGATAAAGACACGCGTTTATTTACAAGTTTAAACTGAAGGGCCGCCACAGTTCATGGCGTCTACAGACCGATAGGCTAAAGAGAGCAGGGTACCCTGAAGACTTAGTGGCAAATACTCTACAGACGCTGATCACCGCCTCCCGGGCACCGCCAGCCGCCCCCGTTCCTCGCAAAAAAACGTTTTGCAGTTATTCCCTACTCGCATAACACCGCACATCGCCTCAAGGGACTCGCCTCTCGCTTCGAGGTAGGGGCAGTGTTTAGCTGCAAGCAAAAGCTTCAACAAATGTGCAGAATGGTGAATGCCCCGCCCTCCGCGACTCAATGCAACAAGAAGCACGGACAGCAGTTTGTTAAGTGCAGGAAGGAGGTGGTTTATACCATCCCTTTTTCGTGTGGCGGGGAGTATATAGGGCAGACCGGGAGGTGCCTAAATGACCGCCTGAGGGAACACTCGCGGGGGGTGAACGAACCCCCCAACGACTCCATGCACCCAATAGTTGTACACCGCATGACGTGCGACGGTTGTTCGCCCAGATACGAAGGTACGCGCGTATTGGGAGGACACCGGCAGAGATTTGGCAGGGAAGCCGCCGAATCGTACGCCATCAAGAGCTCGGTAACTAACGTCGCCTCGGCCTCTCTGGCCCTTCCCGAGCCGGAGATAAAATTCCTCCGTCCCGAACTGGGCGGAGGGGACCAGAGACCTTGAGGGAAGGCCGCGAATAACCCGTTTTTTCCCCTCCTCCTTTTTCAACCCCCCCCCCCCCCTTTTTCCTTCTCTGCTCCCTCCCCAGAACCTGCTCGATGGCCGTCGTTTGAACGGAGACGAAATAAATGTCGTTGTGAGTTGAAAGAGTTGTATCGTCTGTTTGCGTCCAGAACTTGTGTTTATTCTTTCCGGTTGCTTCGTCCTTTTCTCTTATTTTTCTACTTCGAATAAGTAAATCTGTTTCAGTTTTAATTCGAGTGGAGCAGAAGCTACAAGAGCGAGTGCCGGCCTTTCAGCGTCCTTGATAAGCACGCGCGCTCGTGCAGTGCAAGTACCGTTTAGAGCAACATGCTCATGCTTATACCTTCGGCTTCACTCGCACACAAGGTGGAACGATTATATTTATATTTTATAGCTTAATATTTTTTCAGGTGTGTGCCTACTCTTTTGTGTTCATTATTGTCGCCTTTGTTTTTACTACCTCTACAATCACGCTCCCTTTTACTCTCTTGGTGTTAACGCTTAGGTTTTTTTGTCCTACTAATACTATAAACGTCCACTTGTGGGGCTACGCAAGCATATTTTTTTAACCCGCTCAAAAGAAAACCGCTCTACTAAAACGCAATTTTGGACCTCCGCCTTCCATTCCGGCGAAGCGGGCCGCGCATGCGCAGTTTGGCACCCTCAGAGCGGAGCGGAAGATGAAAACGGTCTACTAAAACTCTCTATTAGCTGCATGAGCTTCCTTCATATAGTTGGCAAAGGTTGGCTCTCCGTAGATGCTCTGCGGGTGTAACGAGAGTATATAAATATTCAAGCAAAAGCAGCCCAAAAGTTGTAGCCCCGCCGGGGATATCTGAGCCACCAAGTTACACTGTCTGCAATTGTCACAGCCGCTATAGCACCAAACATTCATCCCCAGTAGTTAAACTTCTTTTTCTATTTCTAGCGCGCTGCCACGCGAATGGAGTAATCCCGTTTCCTATGAACTACAAAATTCCTTGCGTTATGGTGTTCAGAAAGGATAGTGCCACCACAATTTTCTAGCTACTTACCTCTAGCGTGGTCACCCGAAAGGTTTGAATTCAAAGAGTTCATCCCCGAGAGGTAAACCGATACAAAAGCTCTCAAGATCTATATTATGTTATCAGAGTTTAGTAAAAACGATAACTCCACAAAAATATAAACACTCCCGCCCCCCCCCCCCCCCCCCCCCCGCCGTTTTACACCGAGGAACCGCCCCCCCTAAAATGAAGGTCTGGATCCGCCCCTGTACCATGTAATGTCTGAACGTTCGTGGCACATTAAACAAATTTGCCAGTTTCGTCCGAGTTTTGTCGACACTTTCAGCCGTGCTGGGCTGAGTCTCGCCGATCCCCAAGACAAGCGAAATAGCATCCGTCCTCCTGGCGAACATTCCGTTTGCCTTCGGGGACTAAACGATACAGATGCACCCTGTCTGAGGGGGACTAATGGATGCTTTTGCTCGCGCACGCCTATCGGTTAGTCCCCAGCTTTTGCACACGGTACCTAGCTTGAACCAGATGGTCCTTTCGGGGAGCAACTGGGAGTTCAGAGGACCGAATGCTGCCGTTAGTCCCTTGAGGCCAACGTGTTTCTTAGAGTCTACCTCACACCGTAATCAAGACGTAAAGAGCGCTCGACAATACGTAGCTCATTTTGCAGTTCGACAAACCCGGTTGTATATTCTTCCAAATACTCAGTATGTAATCTTGTTGCCCGTGGATTGGATGCATCGGTGTGTCAGGCTGGCGTTGTTACCGGCGTTAATTTCTGTGGTAATTAAGAAACATGCAACTTGTATTTGGAAGCGAGAAAAGGGCAGGAGTGCCCCCAGTTACCGCGGTGTCTCTGGACAACTCTCTCTGGCATTTTGGAGGAGAGAACAGGGGGTCTAAGCTCGGCGCGGCGAGATCGAGGCGAGTTCTCCGCCAAACTCGCCGACCACCGCGATTGGTCGGCGCCGTGCATGACGACACGCGCCGACACTCCCTAGATCGTGACGTTAAACGGAGGGTTTGAGGCGGTCGGAGAGTTGCATATTCGGAACTCGCGGCGAGATGCGGTGACGTCATTGTGACGTGGCAGAAGCCGCCGCGGATGGGAAAAGCTCGCCGGCTCCGACCTAGGCGAGTTTGGGCGAGTTGGGCGCGAGATCAGGGAGAAGCGTCCAAAATGGCAGCGTTTTCGTTCGTGTTTTGCCGTCGGCATAGGTATTTAAACCACGCCAATGTGTTTGACATGGACGACGTTCATTTTCAACAACACTATCGCCTCTCGAAAGACGTGGTAAGGTGGCTGTGCGATGAACTGCGCGGCGAACCGGGCTTGAGGCCGTGAATGAACCGTCGCCCCCGTCGTGAATCCTACATCCAAATTCTACAAAGTGAATCCTAGAAACAAATGTGTTTTTACGGCAATCTGCAACCAGGAACGCAATTTACCATTACCTACAGGCTTTTACAATTATTGTGATGGGTTGCTGTGCTGCGTAGATGCAAGATAAACGCACTTGATAAAATTCAAACTAAAACAGATGATAGAAGAAAAGGAATATACATGAATGGCGCAGACTAACAACAGTGTAATTTCTTTCTCATCTTTCTTCTTCCACACCGTATTTTGACAAACAAATTGGCCGTTAGTTGTTTATACAGCAGGAGAACATGCCAGAGCATTGCGACATTGTCACCTACTGTCGATAAGCAATTTAGCCAGTGCAGTATGACTGCTAGCCTAGGGTCTTTAACGTGCACCACGTAGTAGTGATACACGACCGCATGCCGGTACGATGCTCATCAACATCGAAAAGGGCAGGGGTGGGGGCGAATCCACGATCCTGGGTTCTGCAGCGCGAGCTTTCGCTCCACGTGCACCCTATCCTGAAAAAAAAAAGAAAAATGTTGTGGCTGTGTGGCGGTGTGGGGGGAGAAAGATGAGAAAGAAATTACACAGTTGTTAGTCTACTCCATTCCTGTATGTTGTTTTTCGTCTATACTATGCTTTAGTTTATATCTTTATCAAGAGCGTTTTTCTTGCATCTACGTGACGCAGCAAACCATCACAATGTCTAGTCAACTAGCCCACATCCAAGCAATGTTTGTATAATTAGCATCCCTGCTGTTACCTATTCTTATTTGTCATTTACGATTTAAATAAAAGAAAATTGGGCTGTATGTATGTTGATACTGCCTAAAACTTGGTCTGCCTCAACGGGGAAGATTCTCCCAGCTGTAGATGAGAAATTTAGCCATGCAGTGCCGCACAACCGCTAGCCTGGGGTCTTTAACGTCCATCCCGCAGTAGTGTTACACGACTGCACGCCGGTACGATGCTCATCAAAATCGAAACGGGCAGGGGTGGGGATTGAACCCAGCATCCTGGGTTCCGCAACGGACCTTTCCCTCGACGTGCTCCGAGCTGGTGTGCGCTAGCCCAGCCGGCCACCGGTCCCCCGATTTAAATAAAATAAAAACCCTTCACTGCGGAGCGTAGGGAAAAATCGGAGCTACGCTGGGGAACTCGCCGCCGCCGGGGGAGTCGGAAATGTAAGAGGGGGAGTGGGAAACTCGCCGGGGCGGAGTCAAAAGAAGCTCCTCCCCTCCCTCGTGACGTGGCATCGGAGAGATTCCCGCCGGAGGCGAGCTTAGCCCCCCTGCTCTAATCGACGTCCACGCGCACGTTTTGCAAAGCCACAAAATCAGTATATTTTGTAGTTCGGTCTTTCGGAGAGGTGCGCTACTTTATTTAGTTGGCCGGCGCACTGCACATTTATAATTAACTGAACGGTATCTTAATGCTTCCAATTTCAATGTACGGTCAAACAGCTATAACCTAGTATTTCTCAATGCTAAATCTCGCTTCTTTTTTCACTAAGAAGCTTTGATTAAACACTAAATAATAACAAAAAAGGCTCCCAGTCGCGAGGAAGCTCGCATTTCGAACGCATTAGCCTCCACAATTGACTGGTGCCATTGGCAGAGGTGAGCTCATTTAGCTTTGTATTTTCAAACCTTGCTATTCCATACCGATTCGCTTTTTCAAGGCAGGAGAGTTGTGTTTCAGCGACACCTCGGAGCTGGTATTCAGGGGCCTCTCGAACCTGTCGTGTAAAATAGAACCGTGTTTTTTTGGCCAGCGTAAATGGACCACACATCGGAGGGAGCTGAAACCTTGTGAGATTGTGGAGTTAGCGGCCGGCAGAGAAAGCGAGAGTTCAAGAACGTGCTGTAAACTGGGTCTAAAACTAAAAGGGGAGAAAAAATTTCATTTTGAGTTGACGTCTACCTAAGCACAATATTGTCAAAGGAATAAATAACTTTGCAGGCATCTATAGGGTGTACTTCACTGGAGGAACTAGTAAGTAAGAAAGCAATATTCCTTTTCTTGCCGCCAAGATTTTTGTCGCCGATAGCAAAATGCGAAACAAGCGAAATGTTAGCTGTGTTTCAGTGTACCATGTACAGGTCAGTGTACCATGTAATGTCTGAACGAACGTTGCTCATGAAAGAAATTCGCCACCTTCACCCGATTTTGGTAAAGACGTTGACCCGTGCTGAGCTGAGTCCCGCCGATTCGGAAGACGATCGCGAAATATTAGGGAGTTTTAGCAGGTCGTTTCCACACGAACGGTTCGCCCTCCAACGCATCCGCGACGCCACTACGCATGCGCGCGCGAGTCGTTCGGGGAGTCGGGAGGCTCTTCTCGTTCGTTTCTCCCATTCCAGCCGCTGGAGTCGTCACCGCAACGCAGCCAGCACCGTTCACGACTCGGGTAAAAAAAAAGATGGCGGTCGGTTCGGCGACCGCCTTCGCCGACCCAGCCGAGCGTTAGGCTTAGGACAGCGGGAGGCGATTTGCCGTCCTGTTAGTCTGCTTCATTTGAGAGCTTGAACCAAATCATTTCGAGGACTGCTCACAATGGTAAGCGATCGTGAATGCTGTAAACTGCGCATGCTAGTAAATTTTTGCGATCTGCGGGCAGACTCTGCCGTGCCGACCGCGAGCAGACGAAATGATTTGGTTCGACGGCACACAACGTGAACGATCGTTCACGTTCACGATGACGAAGACACACCACATACCTTTACGGTCGTTCAGACACTTTTTACTCTATCTAGCTTCGCAGTTCTTGAAATTCCGACCGGCAAATGTTACGTCGGCCGTCTTGTTTACATCAGTCGCACGCCGGAAACACGAGCCGCCACCACGGTGCCCGCCACCGTCAAGGAGGGCTACCGTCGCCACGGATTTACACGTTGCAGAATGTTTCACATGTTTACTAGAAGATGGCGCCACCGTTAAGCCCGATCATCATCATCGTTTACACGGTCGCGCCACTTTCACGATTCGCTAAAGTATGTCAAACTTGACGTACGGTTTCGCGGAACGGACCAGCTGTACCGTTCGTGATTTCGGAACCGTGTGCTTGAAAAACGACTCGCTAAAACTCCCTATTAGCTGTATTCCAGGTGAACGTTCTGCTTGCCTTCAAGGACTAAATCATAGTGCACCTAGGGAGCCTTCATGTGCGCTTTGCTAGGGTGATGCCACCCTTTGTAATACCACTCGCCGACAAACCAGCAGCCATTTCGGCCTCGGAGATAATCCGTGGGGCTTATAACCCTCCCGGTAACAAGCACCTTATCTCACAAGTTCGGAGAAGCGTTGTGGAACCCATGGAGGGAGGATTAGCATTTCCCCCCTCGGATGGGAGGACCGATGGACACAAAGGCCACTTTCCGGCGCACGGGAAAACAATGAGGAACAAAATGGCGGTGGAAGAGGGTGTGGGAAAGGAAAACAGGCAGTTGGCATCAGGGTGGAAAGTTGGGCTAGTTGGTAGTTATTCATCCTGGTTTTAAAAGCGCACAAAAGACGAGGACAGAGTAAGAAACACAAACGAGCGCTCGTCCGTCGCTTGTGTTTCTTACTCTGTCCTCGTCTTCTGAGCGCTTTTAAAACCAAGATGAGTTGGCATCACTCTATGCGAAGCGCACATGAAGGCACCCTAAGTGCACCCTGCCTCTGGAGGCAGGCACATAGCCAGGAATGTTTTTTTTTTTTTTTTTGGGGGGGGCCGTTCATGGCAAATTGTTGTATGAAGGTGAGGGGGAGAGGATGCCCCAGCAAAATGAAAAATTTCGGGGGTGGGCGGGCCCCATGGCCTCCCCCCTTTTGGCTACGTGCCTGTCTGGAGGACTGATGGTTGATCTTGTTCGCGCACGCCTCTCGGTTAGTTCCAAGCGAGTGGAGATGGTCCCCAGCTTTTGGCGCAGGGTACATAGCTCGAACCAGAGGTCTCTTCGGGGACAAAATTGAAATTCATAGGAACAAATTGTGCCATTTACTATTTGAGACCATATTTTCTTTGGAGTGTGCAACATATTGGTCAATAAAAAACATATAAGTGCAATTTTACACAGTATCCGTTTGACCAGTTGAGATGCCACTGTTAAATGCAAACATTTTATTGTTCTAATGTTAACAATAACGTGCTTCATGATCAATATTAAAAATGCACTTTAATTGTGACTATTCTTTGTTTTGTTGCTCGTAGTCAGCACAACGAGTTCGTCTAATGTTATCTCCTGTTTTTTTGTAGCTGTACACTACATTTTGAAAGAAGAAAGACTCGGAAGATGACGCTTTTTCTATAACTCGTTTTCGGGCTCTCTTTGCAGTTCATCAAAAAGAAATGTTTCTTACGGTGGTATTCATTCTCGCTTCGCTCACAGAAGTTGCACCAGCGAGCATTGATGAAAGGGACGGCGGATATAATGTCGTCGTTGCTCTTCACAATTCTGTACCACCCTCTAATTTGATCATCCAGAATACTAAGGTACTCAAGTAACACCTTAGGTTAAGATTCTAAGTGCCTAGTGTTTTGGTTGTCACGTGGCTTCCTTGGGCCTCAGTAAGCCGATGAAATGTCCAGAATTAGGCTTCAATGCTGATTTCTTGGTTAAAATGTTGCTTATTTGGCTCATGTTTGGAGTTTATCCACTATGTGGTGAGCCAGAAAAAGTCATAGGAAAGCAAACGACAGGTTATTTGACACTAAATAATGCTGAGGCAACATAGTGTAAATGCAGAGGAAGAAGAACGGGAAAAGGGTAGGTGGTAAGTCGTAACTTGGGATTATTTTGTAAGGAAGGAAGGACAGAAGGAAGAAAACACCGCATTACACACATTCGCACGTGCATTCCTCTCACACTGCCCATGATAGCTAATCATATTTGGACGTCCAAGGGCCCCACCGTCAACTTCAGGAAAACTATTTTGATGCTCGACCGAATCACTGATGCTTCACTAATGCCTTCACTAATGTCTTTCCATGTAGATATAGTATACGCTTCGAGTACCTCCCCTGTCCAATCGCGCTTGCACCTTCCCAAGATAGTTGTGTTTCTTAAGCACGGTTGGCATAAAGAAAAAAGGTAATTCTATCTTCTTGTATGTGCTATGTTGCCTCAGTGTGTTCAGTGATTACAAATTAGCCCAGATATCAGCCTTATTATTAATTAATCTCTTGGCTCAAAAGCTTATTATGCCTTAGCTGGAACACTGGAATTGCCAAACGTAGACCAAATATGCACTCTTTTGGCGTACTGCCTAGGAAACGTTTACTAACATCCAGTATTGACTCATGTTTCAGTTTCCGTACTTATGTAATTCACCTTGAGGATGACGTTATATCAACGACAGTTATTGCAGAGTAACGTTCAGTAATGTTCGTTAATATGGGAGCTTGGGCGAGTGGTAATTCACATTGGGGTAAGAGCGCGCAAAACAAGGAAAAAACGAGAGACACTCGAAGAGACAAACACAATCGCTGACTATCAACTTCTTTGTATTTCTTTTCTAATTCCTATTTACGAAACTGGCTTAAATACCAGATAGTTATAAATCAAAATAAGGAAAATAATTCAAGTCTTCTCGCACGCCATTGCGGTCATGGCGCTAAATATTCTTATTCTTCTTTCAGATAGCGTTAGTGATGGGCTCCTGACACAATTCGCTTCTAGTCGCACGATCATCTCTGTCTCCATTGTTTCTCTGGTGAGCGTGTTCTTACTCATAGCTCTGACGGTACTTTTCTCGAAACCTGCTGAGCACCCGCAATCCTGGCAGTGGATGTCGAGATGTCCAGAAATGACTTTGTTGGTGTTATAGACGCTTTCAGGCAGCTGTGCATGGGCGCCGCCATAACCGACCTTCAGTTACTGTTCCCTCTTAATCCGTTCGCTCCACTTCATCATTACCACAGCAGTACAGGTTATTGCCATTTTAAGTGTTATTGTGCCCTTCTCCCCAGCCACGGCCGGCCTGGAAGCGCGCGCTCTCTTTCTCTTCTTACGGCCTTTGCTATCCCCAGGAGTCAATGGCATTTTTTCTATGTATGCAGTTCACTTCCTTGCCACCAGGGGCGCAACCACCTCACCCCACTTCACCCCACTCGGAGAGTCCCTTCGAGGTGCTATCCGCTATCTGGTGAAACTCATTAATGAGTCTTGGTGCGCCGCCTGTGTTAGCTGTTGACTACGAGTAACAGAGGTGATCCTCTGTTCGTTTTATTGCAAGGCTAGGATAAACGCGGACTTCATTCTCCAAATCCCAGGTTCCTTGCACTTCTGGACAACACTGTTGCTTTTTTAAATTTGTTTAAAGGCTGTTAAGCACCTTCCGCGTACAAATGTGCACGAATTTCTGCAACTATACTCATTGCACTCTATCGTGAAGACGCGCTAATCCTAAGTTGGGCACAGGGCATTGACAACATCACTCAAAGCGCTTGGCTGGTTTAATTTGCAGCACGTTCCTCAGAATGCTTCTGATTAACCATGCAAAAACGGCCACGGACAGAAACGAAAGATCAGCTGGATATGTGCACAAGCCCTCGAAGAAACACTTTAGGCTGTAATATGCACTGTGCGAAAATTGTACAGACTACTACACCCACGTCTAGAGCAGCTGACCGACTTCATGTGCGGCCTATCACATGATAATGCACACCGCGGCAATACATAGATTGGACCTGCTTACATTTCATGAGAGTGTACGATGTATTTATCATTTAAAGTTCCTCCACGGAGAGGGAGTTTGTCTCCTCCTGTTTTTGAGTTGCAACAGAAGTCGTGGAGGTAAAAACAAGTATAGTTTTTCCGCAATTGCATTCGCTGTCTCTACTTACTACTTTTTACTCCCGAATGTCTCGGAGATGTGCGTCAAATATTCACCGTTTTGGGCTCATCAGAAGCGCGTTAAATAGTGGCTGAGGGACTAAACGTAACGATCAGGTGTCAAAGGCTATAAAAATTTCGGCCGCAAGTTGCGACATCGTGGAGATACACTGTCAAACGCGCTTTGTGCAAACGGCAAAGGGTAGCCCAGCGGTGTGGTGACAGCGCCCCCGCTAATTGCGGCGGGAGGTGACGATTGCAAAGGCCGTAAGAAGAGAAAGAGAGCGCGGGCTTCCAGTCCGGTCGTGCTTCAGCATAGTTCCTTGTGGAGACTCGTCAACGCCCGCTTGAGTGGCTCGGCATCTCGGCAAGACAAGAGAAGGTCGGCTATGGCGGCTCAATCTGGCGCGCGCTGAAAGCGTCTATAGTGGTGTTCCTTTAACAGATCTTTTAAGCACCAGCCAGTTTATCTGATATATTTCTTACCACACCGATTGTCGAGTAGAATAAACAACTCCTTCAGAGAAAAGCACAAAGCATGTTGGGTGTTTTTTTTTTTTGTTTTTTTTTTGTGCAGGCACATTGACGGTGTGCTGAGTGATTTACTTTCCTACACACAAACAAGCTTTCTAGCCTTTGCAGAGAAGTAAATTACTTAGCCCACTATCAATAAAAAAAAAAAACTTGGTTTGGGCCTTGGACTGAGGGGGTGGCTTATCCTATTCCACTCTCGTGTGGTAAGATGTAGATCGGACAAACTGGGCGGTGTTTAAATGATTGATTATTGGAACACCATTATAACACCCATGAAGTCATTTCTGGATATCTCGGCATCCACTCCAGGGATTTCGGGTGCTCAGCAGTATTCGAGAAAAGTAGCGTCATAGCAAGAAGTAAGAACCCGCTCACCAGGCAAACAATAAAAACACAGAAGATCGCGCCCCTATAAGGTAATTGTTTCAGTAGCCCATCCCTAACGCTATCTGAAAAATAATTGAATATTTTGCGCGAAGATCGCAATGGCTTGTGAGATGAGTTTTGAATTTTTTTCAATGTTTTCATTTGTAACCATCTGTTATTTGAACTAGTTTCGTGAGACGGAAGTAAAAGAAGAATACAAAGGAGTTGTAAGTCTACTTTTTTTGTCTCTTTGGTGTGTCTCGTTTTTCCCTCGTCTTGTGCGCTGTAACCTAAAAATTTTAATAAGGCTTTGCATAGGAGATCCGTTGCCACACAAATAGTTTTACTTTCGTTTCGTAACTCTATGATTGAAAATTAAAATTGCATTTCACCAAAAGTACAACATAATGGATTATAAGTAAGCGACGATTTGTTCTTAAAAATCGCATCTATTTCTTTTCAAATAATTTGTGACCCAAACGACCCTGCGTGTAATTGCATCAACGACACCTCATTGAGCTTATATGGAGTGTACACATTTGCCATTGTAACACAGTCTACATTAACGTACTGACGCTTGATGACATACACTTATAGTAGGTTATTCGTCTCTCAAGTTGTCGGTTGTTAAAATACGCCTCTGAAGTTTGTTCCTTTTGTCCGTAGTTTTTCTTGTTACACCACGCCTTGATCATACGAATATAAAAATGATCCTTGTTTTTCTTCGGTCTGCTTATCCTCATAAACTCCACCTAAAGGTGCTCTTCAGACACGGCTCCCGACTACTGCACCAGGCGACGTACGGGAAGTTCTTCTTCAAGCGCGTGACCATTGTCCTTCCCTCCTCCTGGCCCCAGACGAGTGAGAGACAGGTGACAGGGGACAGCCTCTTCCCCAGAGCTGACGTTCGCGTTGGCGGCGCCCCTAGCGGTGGGAGCGGGAGTCGCCCTTTCACCCGCCACCAGAGAGGATGTGGAGAGAGGGGAGAGTACATCCAGGTGCCGACGGAATTTCTAGTCAGCATGAATCTTTCTTCGCTGGCAGAATGTGGGAGTCCAGGTAGGCACGGCATTAGTGATTTTTTTCAACACGAACATCGTTTAAGCATTACAAACATGATGATCATCAAGTGATAATTGTTGGGCAAGTTGGTATGGTACGTTAGAAAACATGATTGCGCTTTGAAGACGGGGACATAGGAAGGACAGACACCACAGAGCGCTAACTTTCAACTGATTTAATTCAAGAACCTCAGCGTAGAAACGCACTGCGTCACCGCACCACATCTCAACCAATCCGTGGCCCTGCCACGGACCGCAAGTACGCAAACTCCTTATCCGCCAAGTCAATTGACGCCACACTGACACAACACGTGCCGGAACTATTTATAGCGTCAGCCTCCATAATCTCTCTAACAGTTCTATATTTGTGCCTAGCGAGGGCAGTAGAAGAAGCAAATAATGGTTTGCACCCGCAGTCATGCCAGTGACACGACAGATGGCCCATCTCGAACCCCGTTCGCTTTCTGGTAGTGTTCCCTTAGCCGTACATTTAAACATCTGCCTGTCTGGCCGACATAAACCTTGCCACATGAAAGCGGAATTCGGTACACCACCCCTTCCGTGCACGCGACGAACGGACTCCTGTGCTTGATTGGGCAGCCCGTCGGTGGAGGAATGGGTCTGTCATCTTGCACGTTTTTGCGAGCTTTTTGGGTACAGAGTAAACGAGCTTTTCGAGCTTTGCGAGCTTTTCAAAATGAAGCGGGCATGTCAGCAGAAGACTTCCTAGAACTGCTAGGTTTTTATCTTAACTCAAGTTTTGCTGAATGGAATAACGACATTTTTATTCAAAAAAGGGGTGTGTGTATCGGCCCGTGCACAGCTCCCATTTTGAGTGATGTATTTTTAGCGCACTATGACAGAGTACTTTGTGACCGCCTGAGTGCTCTTAACGTTACTAAGGTTTTTTTGGAATGTGTACGATTTTTTTACTTTTACTTGACAATGATACTCCCCTTTCCCACTCGACGGTGGAAAGTCTGCTGTCTGTTTTTGGTGATGTGCTTGACCCCCTTCGGGTCACGCATGAAGTGCCCTTAGAGGGTGTTATTAAATTTTTAGACATTAAGCTTACCCTCTCTGAACAACACATGTGTTAAGCATACCACCCAAGGGCCGACAAGCCGTTGTTACCATTTAACTCATTTCACTCGGAATGAGTTAAAAGAGGAATAGTTAATTTGTGTTTTACGAACGCCCTCAAGATGTCTTGCCATCATGCAATGTCCTTGAGTCTGACTGAACAAAACAAACGCTTTTAGCGTGCCGGATTTCCAAAGGCTGTGATTGTATCCGTCGCAGAAAACGTCCTTAAGAAAATAGGAATAGACGTTAGCCTGCGCTCAGACGCAGGCCAAACGAGATAGAAAGTTGCGGTTGTGCCTTACATGCACAGAACAGCGCACAGTCTGGGAAAGACAGCAAAACATGTAAACGTAAGAGTTGTTTACTCTGCACCCGAAAAGCTCGCAAAAATGTGCAAGATGACAGACCCATTCCGCAAGGCGCCGACGGGCTGCCCAGTCAAGCACAGGAGTCCGTTTGTCGCGTGCACGGAAGGGGTGGTGTATCGAATTCCGCTTTCATGTGGCAAGGTTTATATCGGCCAGACAGGCAGGTGTTTAAATGTACGGCTAAGGGAACACTACCAGAAAGTGAATGGGGTTCGGGATGGCCATCCGTCGTGTCACTGTCATGACTGCGGGTGCAAACCATTATTTCCTTCTTCTACTGTTCTCGCTAGGCACAAAGATTATGGAGGCTGATGCTATAAATAGTTCCGGCACGTGTTGTGTCAGTGTGGCGTCATTAGACTTGGCGGATAAGAGGTTGGCGTACTTGCGGTCCATGGCAGGGCCACGGATTGGTTGAGATGTGGTGCGGTGAAGCAGTGTGTTTCTACGCTGAGGTTCCTGAATTAAATCAGTTGAAAGTTGGCGCTCTGTGGTGTCTGTCCTTCCTATGTCCCCATCTTCAAAGCGCAATCATGTTTTCTAATGATGAGCATGTACTAAGCGGGGACGAAACAACAGCTTCGGTATATCAAACATCAAGAACGCGGAATGAACGTGCGCATTGTTTCAAAAAATTTACTATGAAGCAAACGTAAAGTTTGGCGCAATGATTGCCAAGCATCCGTAAACTGCACTAAGCGTTTGAGTGTTTTTTGTTTTTTTTTCAGTGTCACTTTTTTTCTTTTCCCGCAGGGGGCACCTGTGAAAACAGGTGTTTGGAGAGTGGCGTCTCCACGGACCCCGAGCTCCGCAGGGGGCGCCTGCACCTTAGGTGCCAGGTGCTTGGTGAGTAGCGTCACCACGGACCCCAGCCACTTTGGCGACACCACAGACCCTGAGAAAAAAGTGGCTAAGACCCACCCACGTCTGGCTGTGCGTGGCGAGCCCGTGTCCAGGGAAAAGGGCATCTTGGTGATTGAGCTGAGCCCGGGGTAGGTTTGGACCCTTCGGGGCCCCCCGGGCGAGGCAACACACCACTTTGGCCCCTGCTTCCTGTAGACGGGTGTCCTGGCTTGGCCCGACCAGAATGATTCAGTCAGTCGCCACATCTTCTACTATCCCCTCTTATCTTTTTCTTTTCTCTGCTCTTCTTTCTTTCATATTCACCATCTTTTGCGGCAAGGGCTAACCTTGGGTGGCGATAGACCGCTTGTCTGGACCCGCACTAGGTTATAGTGTCTTGGTAGCACTGATAGCGTAATGTCGTCAGCAAAACCTTTATTGCTATGGCGCATTACCTATCCCCATGTTGGGCTCCGTGGTGGGTGGTGCGCTACAGACACCGAACGCCTCCCCACTTCTCATGGGTTCCAAGCAAAACCAAAAACCTTATTGGGCCCTGAGAAGGGTCCGGACCGAAGTACACGTTATGAAAGCATTTACACCTGTGGAGAAGTTTCCTCGATTTCTTGTTATGCATTCTGAAATGAAAAAACCCTTATCGAAGTTATCCCCTTTCCTGGTTTCAAAGACACTTGAATCTGTGATCGGAAAGAATTTTAAAGCAAAAAAAATGCCATCTGGAAATCTCCTCGTTGAAGTTGTGACCTCTCAACAATGCTCAGACCTGCTGGCACTCAACTTGGTTTCGGACTACAGGGTTACTTTATCACCCCACCGCACTTTGAACACTATTAAAGGCGTAATATCAGAAGATGACCTTCTAGAATCCCCCGAGGAGGAAATTGTCGATGGCCTTCGTGACTAAGGAGTCATAGCTGCAAAGCGAATTTCTTTTCGCCGGGATGGTCAGGAGATTAGGACAAAGCATGTCATTCTGACTTTTGAGCTGAGAGCGCTCCCAGAATCGATCAAAGCGGGGTATCTAAACTGTAAAGTATGGCCGTATGTGCCAAACCCTCAGCGTTGCTTCCACTGCCAGAGGTATGGCCATAGCCCCCTGAGCTGCCGTGGAAAGACAACGTGCGCCAAGTGTGGCAAAAATGATCACCTTACAGAGAATTGCTCGAATCCACCTTCCTGCATCAACTGCAAAGAACCTTACCCTGCTTATTCCCGATCTTGCAAAAAATGGAAAGAAGAAAAAGAAATTATAACACTCAAAGTGAAAGAGGACATTTCGTTCTCCGAAGCCAGGAAGCGATTCTCCTTCCTGCAGAAAGGGCCTTACTCTTTGGTGGCACGTGCAGGGGGTGTGCCATCAAAGTCTTCGGTAGGAACCCAGGTCGGTCCTAATGACCTGGGGATTCCACCACTTCCCCCGGCCTCACAAAGATTCGGTCCACGACTCCGTTTGTCGTTGGAACCGAAGACATCACAGGGGCCTCCAGATGGTGCAGAGGCGAGGGATGCCTCTGTGCTAATGGAGGGGAGACAAGAGGAGAGGCGGCAACAGCAGCCTCGGGGAGAAGGCATTGGTGCCTCCTCCATTCCAAAGGACGGGCCGTCGAACGATGTGCCTGCCTTGGTTACTCGGACCCCTCCCAGGAAGAAGGAGGGTGTGTTTTGTTTTAATGCGCTAGGAGAGGCCTCGACATCTCAGGAGGTGCCCGTACCAGCTGCTCCCTCAGCCGTTCAGCCTGAAGAGGAGCGGATGGAACTTGGTGAACCTCCTCCCCCTCGTTCAGTCCCACCTGATGACACCAGGCTTAAAAAGTCTTCCCAGAAAAAGCTCAATCCGCGAGCAACTGCACCCAAACCGCCCCAGGGCACCTAGAGCAGGTTTCCTTTTTTGTTTTGTTTTACTTTAAACCGTTTTTAACATGAACACGTATAGTTTTATACAGTGGAACTGTAGAAGTCTCCTGTAAAATATTGATGACATTCATTTCTTTCTAGATGAGCTACAGCCCATTGCTGTGTGCTTGCAGGAGACGTATCTTAACAACACCCATACAAATGTTTTTAATCATCACCGCGTTTTTAGAAACGATCGGGATTCAGACCACTCTTCTGGTGGTGTTGCCATTGTTGTACGGAGTGGCATAGCATGTGTGGAAGTTCCTCTGCGTACATCTCTAGAAGCAGTTGTGGTACGTGTTCTTACCGATCGTCTCATTAAGGTTGTGTCCTTCTATCTACCACCTCATCGTCAACTGCATCTTCATGAACTTCAAGGATTGATTCAGCAACTCCCAACGCCTTTTTTTAATTTGTGGTGATTTTAATGCTCACAGTCCCATGTGGGGCACTAAGCGCCTTGACTCTCGTGGCGCTGTTGTAGAAAGATTTTTACTCTCGACAGACATATGTCTTTTAAATAAGAAAGAACCAACATTTTATAGTTCCACTCATAATTGCTTCACATCCATTGACCTCTCCATTTCATCACCATCAATACTTCCCTGTTTTTCTTGGAAGGTTTTAGACAACCCTTTTGGGAGTGATCATTTCCCAGTTGTAATCGAAAGCCTCGTTCCTCTGCCGACTATTTTAAAACGAACCCCTAGGTGGAAACTGGACAAAGCCGACTGGGCACTCTTTAAACTTGATGCAGTGCTTGATCCGTCAGTTCTAGCAAATTTGTCACCTGAAGAAGCGACAATGTATGTTACGGAGCAAATCATAAGTGCCGCCCAAGACGCCATTCCTCGCTCCTCTGAAAATTTACCCAAGAGGTGTAGGCCTTGGTGGAATGAAGACTGTGCTACCACAAGGAAAAAGCAGCATAGGGCATGGGATACCTTTCGGAGGTACCCTACTTCTTCAAATAGGATAGCATTTAAAAGACAAAAAGCAAAGGCCCGATGGACTAGGAGGAAAGCTAAGTGGAAGTCCTGGACCAAGTACATTTCCTCCCTAAATAGTTTTGTCTCGCAGAAGGAAGTTTGGGATAGGTACAAAAAAATCAAAGGGGACTACCGTTGCTTTGTTATTCCTCTATTTAGCTCCCCTGCTAATTCGCTGAAAGATGTTGCTGATGTGCTTGGAGAGCACTTTGAGAATGTTTCCAGCTCCCGAAATTATCGTATGGAACTTAAACGTTTTAAAGCAAGTGCTGAGTGTCACCGTATACCCATGTCCGGTTGTAGCTCTGAGCCATACAACACTCCTTTCACAATGCAAGAACTAAAGGTAGCTCTGGGCTCCAAAAAGAGATCGGCTCCAGGCCCTGATGGAATCCACTATGAAATGCTCCGTCAGTTGTCTCGTGAATCGCTGAACAAACTACTAGGTTTTTTCAACTATCTGTGGGAAGCAGCTTACTTTCCTCAAATCTGGAAACAGGCGCATGTAATTCCTTTGCTGAAAGCTGGGAAGGACCCTTCGGACCCACGTAGTTACCGTCCAATCGCGTTAACGAGTTGCCTTGGCAAAACCTTCGAACGCCTTATTAATAGGCGGTTAATATATATTTTGGAGCATAACCACTTCTTTGCTAATAACCAATGTGGCTTTCGAGAAGGGCGGTCTACTTTGGACCACATAGTCCGTCTGGAAACAACCATACGTGAAGCTATCGTAAATAGGCAACATTGTGTATCTGTTTTCTTCGACCTGGAGAAAACATATGATACGACATGGCGGTATGGTATCCTTCATGATTTGTATGCCTCTGGTGTGCGTGGTCGCATGTTGCGGTGTATAAGCAGTTTTCTCACAGGTCGCTCCTTTCAAGGTCGACTTGGCACCACACTATCCGACCAGTATATCCAGGAAAATGGTGTTCGCAAGGAGGTGTACTGAGTGTCTCCTTGTTTGCCGTAAAGATAAACTCGTTGTCAAAGGTAATTCCACCTTCCGTTTCATACTCCCTCTACGTGGATGATATACACATCTCGGCCTCTTCTTGTAATTTGTCTCGCTGTGAGCGGCAACTGCAGCTTACTATCAACAGAATTAGTAAGTGGGCTGACGAAAATGGGTTTAAGTTTTCAGCTGATAAGACTATCTGCGTGCCATTTTCTCTGCGTCGGGGGCTGTTTCTAGATCCAGAACTGATGCTAAACAGGGTTCCTATTAATGTAAAAACAGAGCATAACTTTTTGGGCATAACGTTTGATAAAAAGTTAAACTTTGTTTCCCACCTGAAGGACCTGAGGAAGGAGTGCCTTAAATCAGCTAATATTCTTAAAGTCTTAGCGCACAAGTCATGGGGATCCGACAGAATATGTCTGCTACGGCTGTACAACTCCCTTATCCGGTCACGTCTGGACTATGGTGCTATAGTTTACGACTCAGCGAGGCCTTCTGCACTGAAAATGTTGGATCCTGTGCATCATCTCGGTTTAAGGCTCGCTACAGGTGCCTTCCGCACATCGCCCATTCCTTTCTTGTACGCTGAATCTAATCAGATGTCACTTAGGCACAGACGACGTTATCGTGCTGTGACTTATGCTTCCAGAATTTTGTCCTATCCAAATCACCCAACTTATGGTGCCTTGCAACATTCTCGGTTTGCTCGTCTTTTCGAACATAAGCCCAGGGTTGTACCACCTTTAAGTCTTCGCCTTGAGGATATTTGTACATCTCTTGACCTCACCCTTGACGAGACCGACCTTTTGCAGAAGGGTGAAAATGAAGCTCCGTGGAGTACGTTGCCCGTCTTTTGCGATTGGTATTTTACTAGATTTAATAAACATAACGTCCCCCCAGTGGTGATTCAGCAAGAATTTCTTGAGGTGCAGAAGAAGTATGGTAACTACTCCCAATTTTATACCGATGGTGCCAAATCATTGCATTTTGTAGGATCAGCAGTATACTCTGAAGGATTCAGTAAGGTTCAGCGTCTCAAGGAATGTGCAAGTATTTACACGGCAGAGCTCTATGCAGTGTTGATGGCCTTGGAATATATCCTCATCAGCAAGACGATGAAATCTATTTTATTGGTGGACTCTCAAAGTGTGCTCACCGCACTTTGCTCAATAAAGGAAGTAAAAATAGACTGGCACAACTTGTCCGATCTAAGGTACAATGTGGTCTGCGGCTTGGCCTAGACATAAAATTCTGCTGGGTACCTAGCCATGTGAGGATCCTAGGTAATGAAAGAGCAGACGAATTGGCCACGAGCTCTAAGCACCTACTGCCAACCACCTCACAGATTCCATTTCAAGACATGAAGCCCTTGGTAAAATCATCAGTTTTCCAGCTATGGCAATCGGAGTGGAGTCTGGAATGCGAAAACAAACTTCACAGGATTAAACCAGCTCTTGGTATGTGGGAGAGTGCATCCCACAAAACCCGCCGCCTTGAAGTTCTTTTGTGTCGTCTTAGAATTGGACATTCCTTCCTCACCCACAAACATCTGCTCAGGGGGGAAGCCCCACCCCTGTGTGATGAATGTGGAGAGCGTTTAACAATTTTACACATTTTGTGGCTGTGCCCAGGGCTTGAGCAAGAACGGCGTACACATTTCCCCGAGTTTTTTTCACACCAGATTCCTTTTCACCCAGCGCTGCTAATTGGGGAGACTCCTATAGTACCATTTGATCGTGTCATAAATTACTTAAGAAAAACCGGCTTCCTACTGGAGTTGTAATTTTAACTCTGACTTTTAACCTGGTCATATGAACCTCTTTTCGATAATTCATATAAAACAGTCCTGAGTATGTCCCAACTAAACAAGCTTGGCGCAGTATGGCCATAGTAGCTTTGCGCCATAAAGCCCGCAATCAACAACTTTTTTCTGCTAATGTTACAATTACATTATGCTTTGTTTCATTTTAAGAGTGATCGCGGCAGAAACTACAAGAGCAAGCTCTGGGCTTTCCGCGTTCCTGTGAATCACACGCGCTCGTGCAGTGGAAGCGTTATTCAGGGCCCGATGCTCGCGCTTGTAGCATCGACTGCGTCTGGACTTAAGCCGAAAGGAAGTATAAACACTGTTACGACGCCGCAGGAAACATGACGATAGCGACTGGTAGCCAACAACGTTTATTCCTGCGCAGCTTACGCTTTATGTCGCAGACAGGAGAGGGAAAGGAGAGAGGGAAAGGGAAAGAGAAGGGGGACAAATAAGGTGACAAGCGCCACCGTGCTTGTAGTGGCGTGGCCGATCTGCAACAGTCTTCTCCCTCCTAGGGGGAAAACCGTACTGGGGCTCTCCTGGTTCGAGTAGGTTGCTGCAGGCCTGGCGTCGCCTCCGGCTGCGGGAGACGTGGCGGACTGGGAGCGCTTTCTGGTAGACTTTCCGGAAGCCGGGGCTTGACTTGATCGAGGTGTCTGTGAAGGACGTCTCCCTCGTTGCCGTCGGCGGTGACCATCCGTGCGCCGTCCATGGACTGTACTCTAGCTGGTGCCCATGGTTCACCTCTTCCAAAATTTCGCACCCATACTGGTTCCCCTGTGTGGACAGGATCGTTGGTATAAGTGTCGTTCCGATGACCGACCCGTGATGGTGGGGGTACGACCGCGTTACCTAGTCTTGAGCGCAGCTCGTATCCCATTAGCTGCATGGCCGGGGTCTTGCCACCTGCTGAAGGTGTCCGACGATACCGATGCAGCCCCCTTGCTAAACGAGTCTGCAGCGACCCTTGCTTGTTTTTCTTAAGTCCCTGTTTTACTGTGTGGACGGCGCGCTTCGCCAGCCCATTAGATTGGGTGTGGTAAGGCGCCGTACGGAGGTGCACGATGTTATTCAGCCGCAGAAACTTTCCAAACTCTTCACATGTGAACTGTGGGCCATTGTCGGATACAATGGTTTCTGGCAGCCCGAAGGTGCTCAATACCGTTCGCAATGCCTCAACCGTAGTAACCCCATTGGCACTTTTCATGGGCACAGCTTCAATCTTCTTCGTGTGTGAATCTACCACAACTAACAACATAAAACCATCCACTGGCCCGCAAAATGTTTTATTTAGGAAATACTGCGGATGGTTTTCCACCATCCTAGCAGGAGAGGGTTACAACATGTTTATAAGAAAGGAATCAAAACTATTGGATGTTGAAGCGTTCACGCAGTCTGACAACAGTGAGTTCCAGTCTTCAAGGGTTCGTACAAATCAATGTGCAATCTGGACCAGCGTCGCCCCGTCTCTGGCCACGGAACAGGTGTTTGTCTTGGTGGCATCGGTGCGGCCTGCACACAAATATGGCATGTCTTTACGAGTCGCTCAATATCTTGGTCAATGCCCGGGTACCGCAGCATTGAGCGAGCTAGGGTCTTCATGGAGCCCATTCCCTGATGTGTGCCATGCAGTAGTCGTAGCATTGCTGGTCTGGCCACTTCCGGCATAACCACGCGATGGCCCCAATACAAAAGCCCATGACTAACAGTCATTTCGTCTCTCCTGTCAAAGTAGGGTTTTAAACGGCTGTCCTCTTGCGCTAGATGAGAGGGTAACCACTTCCGCACCTTTGCGAAACCATCATCTTCCGGCGTCAAAACGGCCAACTGCATGCTTAGCCGATAATAATCCATCGTTGAGGCTTTCAATAAGGAGAACATACAGCCATCCACCTCTTCCGCAGATTCAGGGGGTGCTGGTCCAGTCACTGGAAGCGGGCTGAGTGCATCGGCCGAAATATTGGCCTTGCTGTCCTTGTGCTGGATGACGTAGTTGTAGGCCCCCAGCAGCAGAGCCCGCCGTTGGATCCGCCCGCGGCCATCGCCGGTACGGCCTTATCAGGATGAAACAAACCCCGCAAGGGTTTATGGTCAGTCACGAGCGTGAAACACCTTCCCAAGAGGTATGTTAGGAATTGCGACACCCCGAACACCAAAGCGAGGGCCTTCCGCTTTAGCTGTGAATAATTCCGCTCGGCGGCTATGAGTGTGCGAGAGCGGAACCCTATGAGGCGCAGGACCCCCTGGCCAACATCGTGAGAAAGTACGGCGCCAATACCCATTGGTGACGCGTCACATCCAAGAATTTACGGCTTGTCTGGGTCAAAATGCGCCAAGAAGTTAGCTTCTTTGAGTTGGGTCTTCGCCTCGCTAAACGCGCATTGCTGCCTGGGTTCCCATTCCCACTTTGCCTCCGCGCGAAGAAGCTCGTACAACGGCGCCATGATCGAAGACGCGTTCTTCAGGAACTTGTGGTAGTAAGTCACCAGCCCTGCAAAAGACCTTACTTCGGCTACTGTTCGGGCCGCATTAACTTGGAGGATTGCATTAATATTTTCAGTCTTAGGTTGCACCCCCAGATTGCTAATCCGGTGCCCCAAAATGACCACCTTGGTCTGTCGAAGCTTGGACTTCCCTGGATGCAACCGTACACCCGATTCGCGAAATCTTTGCAATACTTTCCGAAGTATAGCGCAGTCATTATGTTTCTCAGCGATAATGACGTCATCCAGATAGACCTGGACTCCCGATAGGCCTTGAAGAATCGACTCCATAGGCCGCTGGAACAACGCGGGTGCTGACACGATGCCGAACGGCAGGTGAGTAAAGCAGAATAGCCCTTCTGCGCGTTAACGGTCGTGAGTAGCATAGCTTTCTTATATAATGGGAGCTGAATGTACGAGTCACGTAAGGCGATAGTGGTAAAAACTTCGCCTCCGTTCAGCGTTGCAAGAATATCTTCCACTCGCGGAAGCGGATACTGCTCAGTCCGACATGCTTGATTAACCGTGATCTTGAAATCTCCGCAAAGGCAGATGCTACCGTTACGCTTTACTACCGGCACAATAGGCGCTGCCCAATCGGAATGCGGAACTGGGATGATAACGCTTGTTTCCACTAGCCGGTCAATTTCTGCTTCTACCTTTGAACGTAAGGCGTACGGCACTTGACGCGCTTTGCAAAACTTCGGAGCTGCGTCCGCTCGAAGCTGAAGGTGGGCAGGCTGTCCTAGAATGAGGCCCAGTCCTGGCTCGAACACTTCCGCGAATTCATCTAGCAACCCCTTGAGATTGACCTTGTCCACGAAACTGGAGGCCGAAGGCTCACCTTTTGTTGCTACGCTGAGTACCGGCATCTCCAGCAGGTCGAATGCGCGTATGAGGTCGCGTCCACACAGGTTGAGCCCGGAGCAGCCCAGGAAAGTCAGGGTTCCTTCCTGGGATTGGTCTCCCAATGTCACCTTGAGCTTCAGCTGCCCGCGCACTGGTAGTTTTCCGAGGAAACAAGTCAACTTCATAGGAGAATCCTGGAGGCTCGGCTACGCAGCCTTGTGTTGCATGTAGGTAGGCCACGTGATGACCGACACAGGAGACCCCGTATATAGTTGCATGTTGACCGGCACGCCCCCCCCCCCCCCGCCGTCGAAGGTACGCGCAATAGGCTGAGCGGCCTCGATATGCCCGACGTGTTCCATCGACGCCCCCAACATGAACATGCCCTCGGTGCTGGTATCCCACTCTTGCTCACCCCGTGGTGCAAGTGCATTGACGTGCTGTTCGGTTGGCCTCGTTGACGCGGTAACTGACCTGTCGGTGCGACGGAAACAAGCCTTGGCGATATGACCTCGTTGGCGGCAGCTGTAGCATTGAGCAGACCGAAAACGGCACGCGTCTCGCTGGTGTGCCCCTCTGCCACATCTGGAACACGGCGACTCAGTTTCCCGCCATTTCTGCCTTGGCGTCCTGCTCCCCACGGCGTGCACGCCCCCATCCTCCATTGTGGCGCGTTGTATTTCCTTCACATTTTTTTCCGCCATTTCTGCTGCAACGGCAATTTCCTCGGCTTCGGTTCTCGTCAAGAACGGCTTGGCCACAAGTTGCCGACGCACGATTGAATTTTGGAGGCCGCAGACTATCCGATCTCTCAGCATCCGGTCCAGTGTGTCCCCAAAGTTGGAGGTGTCTGCTATTTGTCGGATGGCCACAACAAAGTCTCTTACCGGTTCCCCCGGCAGCTGGTTGCGTGAGAAGAACTTGTACGACTGGGCCGTTTCGATCAGTTTTGGCGAAAAATGTTGCTGCAGAAGGTCGACCACTTCGCTGTACGGAAGTTCATTCACCTTTGCTGGAGCACAGCGTCCGCTGATGACGTCCACGGTGCTCGTGCTCAGCGCTGCGACGAGCAAGGCGCGTTTCTTCTTCACGTCCGTCACCCCGTTGCCTTCGAAGAACGCCTCCAGTCGGATCTGGTCGGCGGGCCATTTGTCGACGGCTTCGCCGAACAGCGGCGGGCTTTAATAGCTCGCCATGTCTGCCGGGCAGAGCTGCCGAAGATTACGATCCCATCCTCGTCGCCACTGTTACAACGCCGCAGGAAACATGACGATAGCGACTGGTAGCCAACAACGTTTATTCCTGCGCAGCTTGCGCTTTATATCGTAGACAGGAGAGAGGAAGGAGACAGGGAAAGGGAGAGAGAAGGTGGACAGACAAGGTGACAAGCGCCACCGTGCTTGTAGCGGCGTGGCCGCTACAAGCACGGTAGAGGGGGCACGGTGGCACAAGCCTTGTAGAATGCCTAAACGCTCACGTACAAGTTGCGTTTGAGCGCACGCAATGGACATTTTAAAGCAAAGAGCGCCGTCTGGGGAGTTGTTTGCGAACTACAAATGAAAGGCAGCCCTACTTGCCTTCACCCGTCAGAACATATTGGCATCATGCCGTTATAGCGGTTTCCATAGCTTCCTTTACGCCATACTATCAATAAAAACAATTGAACCGTCAAAATGGACGAAATACGCGCTATTTTGACATATACTGACAACGTTGGTCGTACGGGATAGTGCCCAGCAAAAATGGCAGGAGCGGAAGGCTAGGCCTAAGGGGAAAGTGTACGCATTCACAGAAGCTTGCTGGCAAAAGGTCTATTAGCGTGAGTCATACGAAGCACGGATGTCCTGGTTAAAAAACGGGCCAACTGGAGCCGCGGCCCTATCGAACCGGAGAAAGGTTGCGGCAAAGCAGGGGAGACTTCACTCCTCGCCACGACACGGTCCGGCAAGCTACGGCGTCCCGCCCCATCACATGTTTCATGACGAAACAATAGATTCTACCAATCACGTTGGCGATTGGGGTGGAGAGGAGGTTAAGGCTAGGTTTGCATGCAGTCGGGCGTCGCTGCGTCGCCCGACTCCCGGATGCAGCAAAACGCACCAAGCAATTGGACAGAGACATGAGCATATTTGGGGGTGGAATCAATCATATCGCTCCGACCACCATGGCTCGCCTCGGCTGGCTGTCATGCTCAAACGGAAACGTGGAAATGTGAGTCCAGCTTTGTTTACGGAGCGGTCATGAGTCGTTCACGGACCACACCGCCAGTTTGCATACCCTTTAACTCGACGTCATGTGGTGGTGTATTGGTCAGCCGCGCGCAAACGGTCCCTTACGCGTCGGTGTGTACGGGCTTTTCGGTAAAGCGAGGTGAACTCTCCTGCGTCACGTCGATTCTAGGACGCTGCGGGTGCACTTCAGGTCTTTGGGTATTGGCGAAAGACGCCATGCGGGCAGGGCTTTGCTCTGTTGTTTTGGAAGAAGCCAGACTAAGACTTTTTTAACTTCGCGACAAAACGCCACAACTGGGGCTGCATCAAAAGAGCAGGAAAAAGATTCAAGGTCATTTTATGTATTTTCTGCTTACCCGATTTGTTTAAGAAGGTAGATAGGTGCAGAAATAAAAAGAAACAAGGACTTGGCCGGATCAGGTTGCTTTTTGCGGGAAGTAGTTTGGGTTGAATTCGCGCATACTTTTGGTCGTCAAGTTTATTTCTTATGTTCCCACATAAATGCGGAAAAATCGCGAGTTTGTCCCGACCATCCGGACCACGTTCATTGCCCCTTCAGGTTCAAGCGGCCGTCTGCTCGTTCAAACGGTCGTCTCCTTGCTCGAGCGACCAGGGTCCGTAGACCGCATATTGACACAGCAATTGCGATAAGAGGTAACTGCGGGAGACAAAATACTCTTAAATGAGAAGATTCTATGGGGGTTAGTTTAGACTCGGTGTAAAAACAAAGAAAAGGTGAGGTTGATCATTGCTACATCATTACAAATATATGTATCCACTTTCTACAGAATTCTTATAGAGTTCTGTATAAAAAGCTACAGACAGTGAATAGAAAATTAAATGTGTATATTTAATTTTCTATACACTGGCTGCAGCTTTTTGGCCGATTTTTTGTAAACATTTTATAACACGTAGTGTACACCGATCGCATAATAATTGTATAAATATTCTTTAGAAGACCAATAAAGCTTCCTACATCTATCCCCTTTCTATAAACAATTGAGCAGTTTCTTGAGAAAAAATAAATATATCCTGATCATTTGTTCCAGGTTTGTCACAATAAATCCATGAAACATGCACTCGCTACTTGCCTAGTGCGCATACAAAGAGGTCCCAAAGACACAGGCCACGGAGCAGTCATAAACTTGTATTTCAGTTGTGTTGACTGCTCCACGGTCACTTATATACCTAAACTTGAAAAGCAATCGTTGCAACGAGAACGACCTCGGAAGATAAAAAGATTACAAGTATATTGCTTTTTTTTCCAATTATTTGCACGATATGGGATTTCTAAGTGTCGTGGAATTGTATCCCCCAATATAAAGTATTGCAAGAAGCGATAAATATTTTACACACTTGAAAAAGAGCAGCACCCTTAAGGGGTTCAAGCTGGATGTGATGTCGCTCCGCGGTGCATCGTAGTATAATATCAAGTCTAGTGTGTATATAGTTATATATTGAGACTTGTTGAGGAAAACACTAGTATCTCTATCGTCTGAACTCTACACACTTTGGTTAGACAAAAATTTATATAAAACATTAAATATTGTCTATACGATGTCACTCGATAGGAAGATGAAAATGTCATTGAAATGTGAGTAGAATCTTTATTGAACGCCTCAAACGTTTTGGGAGGGCATGAGACATTCACCGACTTGAAATGTGTGATTAACATTATTAAATTCTGCTTGATAGTTGCAGTATTTGATGTGGAGCATCACAGCTGCCATCCGGGCTCCGTTTGCAGCCCAAGCGACGTAACGACCGAGAATAGCGAGCAGATTCTCACCATGTCAATCAGAACCAAATTACATTTTTGGGAGTTGGAGGTTATACATAATCAACACTGAAGCGTCAACGACAAGGACAAGTGAAAGAGGTAGACACAGCAAGCTTTAAACTAATAACTGACGTTTGATCAAATGGTGGTGAAAATAAAAATGTTGAGGTCATTTAGATTTCAATGAATTTATAGACTTTTAATGTGGACTTATTTACAATATTAGTTTCTGAGCGTGTCATCCATCAACATGAATAATCTCTCAAATATACTAATTAACACAAATCACAGGCTACGTTCAATATTTGCACATAAACTATAAAAATGTAGGGAATTCAAGGACAATATTTACGTGTAGAAAAAGGACTATCATTTTAATTTAGGAACACCAATCAATCAATTTTAGCTCTGTCGTCGACAATGCTAATCATGCCGAACTCATGCCAGCTTGACCTTTCGATGTCATCTTTGTCGCTCATCACTTCTGTACTTGTTTGGTGACTTTGGGGTTCAACTACAGTTCATCAGGTGCTTTCCTAAATGGGCCGACAGTCATGATTTAAGGGACATTGACTGCGCTCTGTGTCTAACGTTTATATACCCCCCCCCCCCCCCCCCCTCCGACTGTTCCACATAGACTTTCCCACGGGGCAACGGGATTTTGTATTGGATGCGCGAAATTCAATGAACTTCCGAGTCATTGTGACTTTACGCTGGTCATGACAATCTTGCTGCTTAAATTTCGCGGCCACTCGCTTTAAGCTGAGAAACACGCAGGGAGTGTAGGGTATTGCGAAGATAGGATAATTCTCTGGTTTATTTTTTTATATGGTTTCAACATATTCTGGACGATCTTGGACATAACTGATATTGGGTATCCTAAAGCTCAAAGTCTTTGCACTTGGTTGTTGAAACTCTCTCCTGCTGCGTGCTCGCAAGAGGTTTTAGTGCTACACCCAAAGCAATTGCAATGATTTTTCTGTGCAAGCGTTTGGTGCGCGCTGACTTAGATTGAAGTAGACTTTTCTTCGGACGCGGGGAATACATCCAGCACATATTTTCGTTGTTGAATGTTATCTTCAAATGAAAAAAATTGCAGGGTCAGCTTTTTGTTAATTCGCGTATGTAGTTGAGTTCCTAAGCCTGTGAAAAGACGGTGAGAGTGCAGGCGAGCTGGTGGTAGCTAATCATGTCGTATTACACCTGAGACTGCGGTGGAAGAAATCGGAAGAACTTTCAGTAGAAGGAACAGACAGACAACAGACGTTCTCTGTGTCTGTTCCTTCTACTGAAAGTTCTTCCGATTTCTTCCACCGCAGTCTCAGGTGTAATACGACATGATTTCCTAAGCCTGTTCGACGAAAAAAACTTTAATGGTTTCCACCAGTTGTGATTCGCCCATTGGTCGTGCATTAGAGCACAAGAAAATCATCTAAATATCTGAAGGTACCTGTAACTTTAACAATGCCAATATTCTCAGCAGTGGCTTTGTTATATCTAGAGAGGTATAAATCACCCAAAAACGGAGCCGCACGATCCTATGCGTATAGCTTTATTTTGTATTAGGAATCGTGAATAAACGTGACCACTCTGAAGCCGAGATACAATTTAGAAGTTCCAGAAAGGAATTCACTGGACTACCACAGTTGTTTTTAAAGGGACGATGCAACAATTTTTGTACTTTGCGCAAATACCGCTTAGAACGTATACCTGACATTAATGACCTATGAAACACGCGTTCGTTTTTCACCCCACGCAATAGAAGTCCCAGAAAAAAATTAAAGAAAAACAAGCAGCGTTCTCTTCCTCAACTCGCAGCCAGAACAAGCGGCCACGTGATCTGGAGCCGATTATATGCCGCCAATGTAGATCACAGCCACGCGCTGGGGTTGGCAAAGCACAAGGCACGCGCTGAGTTCCAGATATTGTTATGGCTCGGCTATTGTCGTCGTTGCAGCGATTGGACACGGGCCACTACCCGAATGCTTCTCGAGCTAGTGATTATCACGAGCCCAAATCGAGTGCCAACGCAATACTCGGGTCCAATCCATGAACCGCATTCAAATATCGTCATATGGGTGTACTGCGGTACCCACATTACGTCATGAAATTTTGCAAAGGAGAGATTGAATGAAAATGATCGCTTTTGTCCTGAAAATTACACCGCAACAAAGGAGTTTCTTGGCCAGCGGAGTTGCGTGCGAGTATCCTTGACTCCCACTAGTGCCAGTAAGCTCGGGTATAGTGAAAAACATTCCAACTGAATATCGTTGCACAACTCCTTTAAAGGGCAACTCCGCTCAATTCCGAAAAATTTAGGCTTCCATGTGATTCACATTCACAAAGCACCACTGAACAACTCTACGTCTTCGGATTCGCGAAATGTGGAATAATATTTGTGTAATCCTAATTTAAACATCAGCAGATACCGAAACCGAAACTTCGGTTGCGTCAGGCAACATCGGTCTCGGGTCGTCAAAGGCATGCACGTCACGTCGAACCACGTGGTCTTGTGACGCTCGGGAGGGAGCGAGAAACAGGACACGCGACGCGGGCAGGTTTTTTTTTTTTTTTTTTTTTTTTTTTTTTTTTTTTATTGGACGCGGGAAGGTCGCTTTGCGTGGCGTGGACGGTGATGGCCTGGGTGAGAGGGGGAAGGGAAAAGACGAAAGAAAAGGGGAGCGGAGAAACAGACCGATAAGCGCGCAGGGCAGCGCAAAGTAGCGCATCCGTGTTACGGTGATCACGTGAACGCCCGGTCAGCCAACACCGGGAGGAGAAACTCATGACGTCATTGTTGAATTTCGCTCTGAGAAATAAAAACAAGCAAAACGCGAGAATGACGTACATGCCTCTGACGTAGTGGCTCAACGTTGGCCGCTCCAACTCCGTGGCATTGACTGCGCTGATGATTGCGCCTCGCGCCGCACGCTAGAGTTGGCAGATTTCGGCGACTTGGCTCGCTTGAAGGTTTGCCGGCCAGTTTATTAAATAAATAAACGGAATTAGATCGTAATATTTGACGTGGGGTCTTCCTATATGATACTGAAGAGGTCTACATAGTTTTCTAAATATCAAAAATGAAGCGGAGTTGCCCTTTAAGTCCGACGCTTTCATTCTCAGTACACTCTCTCAACGCAGAAAATAATTCCTCGAGAGAGATTGAGTAAAATAAGCTTTCTACAACGAGAAACAAGCCGTAACGAACGGTTGGAATATAGTTTTCAGATATCCTAACACAGACTCCATATTCGGCACGAGGAATGGGCCATGCAGTCGTAGAGTTCACAGGTGTTGTTGGACATACATTGACATGGGTCATTGTTACGAGCCTTTTTCCTCACAACCTCACGAAATGGAAACTCTCCTTGTGTGTCTTGACGCTGAGAACGACATTCAAATGGACCCTATTGGCTGCTGATATATGTTTCCTCTTTGTGTTGGATCGGACATGTGGCACGCTTGACGTGCGCTAGTATTCCCAAGCTTATATTTTTACCCTCGTAATTTGTTAAATTTTTTTACTACTATGGGTGCACTCCCAATTTACTCGAGTATATATCTTCTAGAGCAACAATACTTTACCCTTTTCTTATAGTTACAATTAAGTTTAATTTCTTTTGCTTGAAATAACCTGCAGTGTGGGATATATTTGTCTTTCAGAAGTTTGTTCTGTTTTCATTAACACGTTTGCACGTTCTTCTACACCCCCCCTCTCGAAGATTCTAGAGTTTTTGTTGCTAAGTCGTGAATGGTAAACACCACCTCTACGTTCTGCATTTTAGGTATTATGTTAAGTTTGGGACCTTTTATAGCACCTTAGTTATTTATGGATTGTAGACCTCTTTCTTTTACATGTAAATATCGTCCCTGAATTACCGTCAGCATCGTATTCATATGTAAACTTTGAATGTGGCCTCCAATTTATGATAATCAGTATATATGTGATGGTAGCTATATTGATGAACAGCACGCTCAGAAAATATTATTGTAGTTAATTCTACCTTTCAATCATTACTTTAAAATTTATAATTATTTTAAGATATTTTTTTCTTTTGTTAAGCTTTTTATTAATCGTAACTTGTGAGTTTAGCGCAAATCATGTCTACATCTTTCACATTTCTGTGTTCTTGTCGCTTCCGTGCTTTTACGTCAATCAAGCTTTAGCGTCCATTCTGCGGAGTCAACGTGGAACAGACCGCCGAGCGTCACATTATTGGCGCGAAGTTTTGCGAAGCAAGAAATCTTATTAGGTTCACTGAGGCGGCTAACATACTCAAAAACTACGATGAATTCGTTGAATCAACAATTTCAACGCGAAAAAGAGCACGTAGACTTACACCGACACCAACATGGCACGCGAATGGCTGCTTGATGGAGGAAGGCGCGTCTCTTGCTTACACATCATCGCGCATGCACGCCACCGGTGTCGTGTTTCCAGGGACGCTCCAGTATTTTTTTCTAAATATAAGGCGTGTAGAGCGAATTGTAATGATGCGTCGATTATATTTTTTTCAGTTTTTATTTTAACTCAGGAGTGGGCTCGTTTTCGGTATGGAGTGTTCGACGATTCCGGACATCCTTCCGACAACGGTTGCCACCTTTTCTGTACCGAAGGTTTGCAGGTAAAATTTATTTTTGGCCTTTTATTATTGTCTGTTTTTAGTGTTTCGCCATGTATGTTTGTGTGTATGTTTCGACATCCTGAAGTTAGTCCGCCACAACTGGCGACTTGCCTCTCAGCTGCAGGCAATTTAGCCAGTTCATTACAACCGCCATACCCGCTATCCTGAGTTCTTTGACGTCCACCAAGCAGTAGCGATAGACGACGGCACGCGGTGCGATGCTCATCGGGATTAAAACGGACAGGTGTGGAGATTAAACGCAGGATTCCTGGCTTTGCAGCGCGAGCTTTTGATTCATGTGCTCCGAGCTGGTGTGCACTAGCTCACGTTTATGTGCTGTCTCTTCAATATGTCCTGTTGTGGAGCGAAACTTGACATACAAATCCCATACCCATGTTCCTCTCACTTGACACAGTTATGTTTCTAAAGATGCCCTGACTTTTTAGCAGCCTCAATATCAAGTCAATTTTTTCGGCGCAGTAGTAAAATAAATTGTTTAGGACAAGAATTTGGTTTAAGCACTCGTTCACTAGTATAAACTGTTACTTTAAATTTGCAGAAGCGTTACAGGCAATAAAAGTCATAGCATCTGCCTAATTTACCGCGACAATTTAGGCATTAGGCTAAACTTGTTACTTGCAAGTCCGAATTTTAAGAAAAGGGGCTGACTGGTGCTTGTCTTTTTTAATGATGTAAAAAAAATGTAGGTTTATACAGATCACCCTTAGGATAACATTTCCGGTAAAGTAGAGATTGTAGCTGCTTTGCAAATGTTATGTGGTTTCTATGAGAGTTTCACTTGATGAAAAAACTTGGTACGTCTCCATTTGCTACAGGTGTTCAGGTTTTGCAACGAGGAAGGGACTGACGACAATTTATCTACAAAAAAATTTAATTACGAAACTTGCACACCTATATCATCCTGGGCTGTTATAAGGGAGAGCGACGACTTTCATGAGTAAGCATCGTTTGGTCTTATTTGACACGTATCTTAACATGAAAATTTTTACGCATTAATGATTTCATAATATCGCATCCTTTCTTTGGCCAAGAGTGCAAGGCCCTGCACTTGAGATCATACCCGATGTGGTTTTTCGTGTGATTCAACACATCAAGGGGCACGGAAGGCGAACTGTACTTGTTTTTGATACGTCAAGCAAGATTGTGAGTGATTAAATCCCAATTATGTTTTTTTGTAGTATTTTAAAGCAATTTTAATTCGACTCCAAAATATTAAGTGTGCTTCCAGGATTTCTGGGAAATTATTTAGCTTCCTGAACAGCTAGCGTCGACAGTATAAATACTGATTTATTTCTAGATTTATGCCTCGCACAATTTTGAACTTGCGGCAGTATTTAATAATTATAGCCGTGGAATTTATGTTTGTAAAATTTACGATAAGAAATATTTTGTTTGAAGGTTGGTCTTCGGTGTCTAGTAAATTCACCTCTTTAGATGAAATGTCTGATTGAATATTTTAGGAGCCAAGACTTTTCAGTCTGGTGAAACGTTCGGTTATCTACTTAATTCAAAGTGTATTTCCGGATGAAGACCTTCTAAGTATTTTGTCACTCAACAAGGGCAGTCACATCGAACACCCCCTTGCTGTCATTGGCCCATCAACCCGTGCAACGCTTGCGAATGCTATCAGGTCTCTTAGACCTGGTGGTGGTGCCTGTGTCGGCTGCGGAGTGGAGAGGTCCCTGGCGGTAAGTTCTAAAGACTCTTTATTAAGCTTATTTATAAATCCTTTCTAAATCAACAGGTCTTAATGTCACAAGGTGAATCGCCCGATGGTGCTTCATTGTTCATATTTTTAGGCTCCAAATCAAATCAGAGCGAAAACACTGCAAATATTTTCCCGGCTATACTAGAAAAAAATGTGGTCCTCCACACCTTTGCTTTGGTGTTCGACGACTTCTACAGACTTGCAGTGAAAACAGGTGGAAAAGCCTTTTTTTTCGGAGATGTGAAAAACGAACCACCAATGGCACTCGAAGAAGCCTTAACTGAGGTGGTTTATTCAAATCGTCCGGAGTGGCAGCAGCCTGTGCTGGTGAGTAAAAAACGTTAGGTCTCAATGCGTTGAAGGGGTATTGAAAAGGTGATCTGGAACAGAGCGGACAAAGGAATTCGACTAATTAGTTATACGAGCCTAAATTTTTGGAGGCACCAAACCTAATGATTTGGTGAACTGGTCTGGAACAGTGTGCTAAAAGGTGTTTGACCACTTAGTTATAAACCGTTCCATTAGAGTCATAGCAGAGAGTGTAAAAGAGAAGAAAATGCACTCCCCCTCTCACCCCGCACATCGTCCGCTCCGCCGAGTGGGCTGTAGCTAGCGTCCGGCTGGCGTGCAAACTCTGTTTAAAATCGCGTTATTTTGGAACTTTTCAGCGCAGGTGCGCAGATTTTGGTATGCCAGTTATCGTGTAATGCTATGCTAGATAAAAAGACTCACAGGGTCTAATTGCGCTGTTACCTGCGTGGAAATAAAAAAACAAAAATAGGGAAAACTGTGTCAGATTGGCCGGTTTCTTTGGCAAAAAGAAAATCCGGTTACTGTACCTTTTTTACCATACAAAAGTTTGTACTAGTGTAGGCCTTTAGCGACCGTGAGTGGAAGTCTGAAATAAAAAATAAAACGTGTTCTCCTGCCACAATACACGCAGTAGTTGAGGGTAGTGCTGCCGGCTGTCTCAACTGCTATTTAAGTAACGGAAAAAATATATGCTAGTCGATCATTTACCGAAATAGAACAACAGAGAGCTCTATGCTGATTTTGGAGTAGCCACAACTATTCTAAGAACGCAAACCTCTTCACAACGGCAGCCACGAGCGAGAGTTCGATGTTCGGTAGAGCCCGCCGATACAGCCCAAAGATGGAGAACGGCAACCTCCCGGTTTGTCGTCTGCTAGCGGAGTCGGGCGCGTACCCTCTCTCTCGTTTTACTCCGCCGAACCCGCTGAACTTCTCGGATGTGTGGAGAGGGCGCTCCGGTCGAACAAAATGGTGCCGCCCAGAGAGCGCTAAATGGAATGGTCTATATGACCCTAAATCTTTAAAGGCACCAAACCCGCATGCACCAATAAAAAAGCGACGACTTCAGAAAACGCGTAATAAGTCAAGCTCAGGCGTGCTTCACTTCCTTTATTATATTTGGTGTGTTGCTTTTATTGGTGTTGGTACTAAGAATGTGCAGTTTTATACGTTCTTTGTTTAATCCATTGCAAAATCCCAGTCGCAGTAGAAGAATGATGCTGTTGAGGTTTGCGCGCACTGGTAAATGCTTCTCGGCAGTACACAAGGGAACTCCAATTTGCACGCATAATTTCGCAAGGTTTAGGGATATTATACACCTCAATGTGGATGTTTATATTTCATTATTCTTAACGATGTAACTCAATCAATTCGCTTCTCAAATCAAAAACTTCGCGTGGTCGCGTGCGATTTTCTCTTTTCATATTAAAATTGCGATTTTTTATCTACGGCCAGACATAAAAATATTAAGCCACAGACACAAAAAAAATTGTTGACGGTACTCAATTACTCGGAAGTGGTTGACTCGCCTTGTGAAGCACCTTTCAAGGGAACCAATACCACGCACACAAAAAGAGAATCAGTTTTACTAGTATCAAGGAAAACACTATAGATATCAAAGCAATACATTCTGAGAAAAAAAACTCAACAAATGACGATGCAATAACTATGTTTGAGCACGAGACGATTCCTGTCTGCTTCACTGAGTGAGTCGTTTTATATTTCTGAGGTCTTATCGAGGTCTTCAATGTTAAGTCTCAGCAGAATCCCAACCTTGTCATTCTCTAAGCTTCATCTCTAGGCTTTACCTGAAAGTAGGATCCCGACCATTTCTCTTTTCACTGTAGTCTCTTTGATAGACCTAAGTTATTTTAAGATATCTAGTTCTAATCGCGAGATGCAAGCCGAGCACTGCTCATGCGAGTGTTAGCCGTTCATCTTGGCGAAAAAATAAATATAATAAGGCTCAAAAAATGCGTAGAACAGTGATGAAGCTTTGATGAAAAGCGCAACAACGCTGCGGAAAATGTTTCGTTTTTAAGATATTTTGAATCGCATTTATACAAATAGAGAGAGAGAGAGAGAGATCACTGCAACGTTTTCAGGTACCCTTTATCATTAGAATGCCAGAGGACTGCTCTGAAATGTTCTCTATATTACCTAGTGTTCTCACCATAGATAAGGATTTTGTGATTTCTTTGGAAAATGATAAACCAATAACACAAAATTTACCGTTATTATTTTTGGTAATAAGTTCTTGGTAGCTCAACATATTAAGAAGTAACGTTTCGCTTTTTGTTGTTTTCGCACAGCTCATGAAGGCATCAAAAACGTTTGTGAACACGTTGACGCGCGTGTTCATTGTACCATTTGAGCTGGGAAAGAAAACATCCGTCCGCATTGTAGGCACACCAGGACAAAAACTGGATGCTCGTCTTATTCACGAGAGTGGAATAACTTGTGCAGACTGCACTGTAATCAAGGATGACGAAGCCAGTTCTTTTTTGGTTATTATCCCTTCACCTGCCCAGGTTTGGCTTGTATTATCACTCGTAATTGTGTTGTTTACTCACGCACAAGTGGTTGCAGTGTCACTGAACGCTTGTTGTTTCAATACATGGTTAAAGCTGTTAGATGCACCCACCGCGAAGTAACGGCAACACAGCTTACCCCAAGAAAAAAAATGCACATATTATGTAAAGGCTGTACTTTTTTTTTATGTACCAAATTTTTGAATAAATAGGGTGAAAGTTATATGAATGCGGTTTTTACACCACCGTGTTTATATGGCTCGGCGGACGTTAGTTGGAGCTGTAAGAATCTCTATTATCAGACTAATTGACTAAATTTCGCTAATTAATATTTCATTTACTGTAATTGGGATATATAGTTATGTAAATCTTCGAGACGGTCGTATGCCAATACTGTTCCCTTTTGTAGAATTTGGGTAACCAGCCCGTGTTTCGCAATATTCGTCTGATAATTGTGTACTTGTATGCGGGTATGTAGCAAATTTCGGCTATGGTGCCCACTTTCGCGGGTTTGCTGGATTGAGTGAGAAACAGTCGAATTAAGTAGAAATTTCTGCGGCAGATATCTCTAAACATGGGCTGGTTACGCGACTTCTAGAAATTGGGACAGTCCATGCATACAACCGCCTCAAAATTTGTAATATAAACGTATCCTTATTACAGTAATGAAAAAGATAATGAACGAATTTTAGTTAATTAGCATAACAATATCGAGGGTTATAATCCCGTCTAGTGTAGGCCGAGCCATTTAAAAATAGCAGTGAGACCCCCATTCATATAACTTTCGATCCCTTTATTTAAACATTTGTTGCAGATAAGAAAAGGAACTAAAACACGAGGAAAAAAAGGGCATAAAAACTTATGGCTTTATAATAAGTGTTTTTAGAATACTACCGCTTAATCGTGTCACCTAATGTGTCGCAGTTACAAGGCACCGGTAACTTACTAAGGCGAATGCCTTACTTGTCCCATTGAGCAAAAAAGCATAAAAAAAGCCAATTAAAACTCGATTGCGCTGCACGCACCTCTCAATGGGCTACTGTACTTGCCCCATTACCTTGGCGTTGTCCTTGCGGTCGTCCTAGAGGTCGTCCTAGACCTTTGGACACCCTGAATTGTCACATACGTGAAAAACAAGCTCCATTGGTTTTGTGGGCCCGAAAGATGACCATGAAAATACGTCATCAAGCTTAATCAGCGTGATGTTACCAAGCATATTCATACGTCATCAACATGATGTTACCGCCGGGGCGCCTTGTGCAAAAGGTGGGCTTCGGACTTCATCTCTGGTCGTCGAGTACTTCCTGCGATGGACACTGGGGCGACTGCGTCCAAATCTACGGCCTCGTCGTCGGCAGCATCTACGGCGGTTTCCGCGGTCGAACGTGGTCGCCCAGGCGAATACGCCACAGCCACCATAAGTGTCCTCCTCTAGGCGTCGTCCTAGAGGTCGTTCGAGAAGTGGTCCGAGACGCTGTTCTTGACGTTGTCCTAGAGGTCGTCCAAAACGTCGCTCTTGACGTCGTCCTTGAGGTCGTCTTACACGTCGTCAATTACGCGTCGTTCTCAAATTCCTCCTAGACGTCGTCCTTAAGGTCTTCCCAGAGGTCGTCCTTGAGGTCGTCCTACGCGTCTTCCTCGACGTCGTTGTAGACGTCGTCCCATACGTTGTTCTTGAAGGGTTTTTCGAATTACTACGCGTAGGCAGTTTTAAGTGTACTCGTGTTATTTCGCGCCCTGGAAAATGTGAAGTCTGGGCCTTAAAAACATATGGACAAGTTGCGCGCTCCTAAAAGTACGTTACTGTTTTTGTTATCTTTTCGAATTTGATCCTTTTTTAACTTCTAGATTATATGTGCTTCCGGCATCTGATTACACCTCGGTGGTAAACTTTATGTCAATGATTGTTTTCACTTGTACTGGTAGGGGTTGTAAAAGTAGGAGGGGAAACACTGGGTTTTGCTTTTGTTTTGATAGCGGAACCTGGTAGCATACGCCTCTTTTGTCTACGCAATATTTACCACTCTTTACTGTTAAATAGCTATACATTGCTTGTTTCTAGAGTAAAACACTCTTCAAATAATCGAATTTATATTTTCGCTTTTCTGATGTATCTAGAGCGTATTAACCGACAACTTGTTTTTCTTATGCGCCTTGCTTTGATATCACGAAATCCTTGCAGCCAGGGAAGTGGCGGCTGATCTTGACAGCACGCCGCCAAGGGCCAGCCGATGTCGGCATTCTCGTCAAATCCTTTCAAAAGGACAAGAATGTGGCCGCCATAAGAGCCGCAATCTATTTTGGAAGAAGTGTCGTAACTGCTGGCAACATTCCCGTAGTCTACGTGAAAGTCACAAAAGGAAATGGCGTGGTACGGCACGCTGACGTGGTTGTGATGGTCACACCAGCCGATGTTCCATCACGAGCCCGCATCACACTTTGCGACGACGGTCTAGGTGAGAAAGCCCATCGTCGGAATGGTCACTCCAAATATCACCGAGGAACATTAGGATAAATACTTCTTTTTCAGTTGTCCCATAAACACTTTCACCGAACTGTGCATAACATGTGAGGTCCATAAATTGCCATATTGTAGAAAAACGTCCCTGCAAATGTAGGTATAAAAGAAGTCTTAACTAAAAGAGTAACACTAAAACAACCATGTCGTCAATGGCACCTTAAGAGATATAGAGCTTGGTGAGTCCCCAGCATTTGATGATAACTTCACAGCCTATGAGATGACAGAATTAGACAACAAGAACACCTAACAACCAATCAGGGAGGCAGAAGCACAATAAGCCATGCCCGGCGTTCGTTATGCTCTCAGCGACTACTGCACACGATATGCATGCGGTTAACTGGAGCCATATAAAATACCCAATGGTAAATCGAAGGCGCGAGCCATGTATTTAACATTAGATTATACTTGCATATATTAAAATACGGGGTTCGGGTTTGATTCTCGAAATACGAGACCAGGCTTCACGATGCTCCTGCCATGCGATCGTTCTCTCTACAAAGCAGAGCCGTTGACGCCACCGCATTTACACAAGCCATTTAGGAGCACTAGAAAAAAAACGTGCTCCAAATATGGCTGTCTCCGAGCACTTTTTCGTACTTTCTCTGAGTCTCAGGATACCCTACTGAAAAAAACCATTTGGCGCCTGTTTGAAACTAAACGGGTCCATACCGGAAAGTTGTTTAGCCATACCGGTCACCAGTTCGCCAAAGGGGTCGCCCGTATGGTTCAAAAAAGTACCCCGAATGGGCCATAACGGTCACCTATTTGGGCAAACAGGTCACTTCTTTGGCAAACGGGTCACTCGTCTGGGCAAATGGGCGACACGTTTGGGCAAAGTTGTCGCACGTTTGCTCAAACCGGTGAACATGTTGCACAAGCGGGTGACCGGTGACCGTCAAACTGTACCGGTTTAATCAAACGGCTCTCGAGAGCACGTTTGATATTGAACGTACAGATCGGCGGCCTGGGCACGCCTGTTTCAGCCATGGCAGTCAATGTTTCCGGAAGGCTGAGCGCCGGTTCATCGATTTCAGATCGTCCGCGTAATACAAGTAATTATATTTATATTTTAATTGCGCTGATGTTCGCTTATACTGCAACTAAAACTAACACACTTTTTTTTTTACGTAAACGCGCGACGTTGGTAAGCCTATATTTTTGACAGAACCTTAAAACTTTGTCCATCTTTGTTGCCTCAATTTACTGATTCAGCTCGAATCTCTCTCGCAGAAGACGCGACCGCATGAAATAATGTACTTCTAAAGTCCGCTTCACTTCATTGCAAGACGCGGCGAAGGTAGCGCGCGAAAACATGGCTGCAAGGACATCGAGCATTGCGAGAGCAGGCCCGCCGTTGCAGCAGTCAAATTACGAGCTCGCGCTGGGTGCTTTTTTGGCTCGGGCGCTAGCCGAGCTTCTGACCATTTCCAGCGTGCGTGCTGAAATGCGCGCGTTTCGCTGCTTTCCAAGGCTGCAAACGCAACTTGCAGTGGCAATTCCAAGAGAGGATAAAAGCGCGTGTACAGCGGTCCCTACACCCTCTCCCCTAGCATTGATTGCATTACTACAAAAACCCAACCGCAAGATTTTTTTGTTTTATAGAATGCATGAGGGGGAGAGGGTTGGGGGGGAGGGGTGTGGAGTGTCCCGGTGTCTTGCGTCTTGACCTTGCTCTCGCCCCCTTCCTCCTCTCTGGTCAGCTCTGTCATGTGAGCAGAGAGAGGGGGCGGCACGCTCCACGCTGATATAAGCATAGGCAGATCCGGCTGCGAGCGCGTTGACAGTCGCTATTTTCATTGTCTGCTTGTTTTCCGTTGCAACTTCGTTTGTCCTGCCTGCTTCGACCAGCCGCCTTTCCCTGCGGTCTTATAAGGATGTCTCTCGACAACGTATGGCATGTGCACCAAATGTTCGAAAAGTCCTACGCGTGTATCAGCAACAAGCGATTCTTCAAACAGGTCAGGAATTTTAGCGGTTTGGATGGGTTCGACAAGTGACAGCTTGTGCGCAGCATCGTGTTGAAACTTCAAGGAGCCTTCCTTCAACTTCTAGTGTTTGTGCGGTTGTCCTGTTTTTGACCGTGTCGACAAATATCATGGTTTACATCTTTCAAGTCCGCTATTATTATGGTAAGTGCACTGCCACCTACTTGTTGGCAACGATTGACCTCTCTTCTACGCGTACTCTTCCAGATTATCTATAGAATTATGCAGCGCCTATTCACGCGGCAGCCGGGAGAATATTTCCCCGAAAGTCTAGCTGTATAGTCTAGAATTACCTCGGTTCTTGTTTGCTTTGCAATCGTCTCAGTTGTATAACAGCTTAAAGTGCCTCTCACATTTCACAGATCGCTTGCACGTTTGTACTTGTCGTCAGAAGGGGTAATAAACTTCGAGAAGAATTGAAAACAATATTTTGTGTCTGTTTTCCTGTCCATTTGCAAGCACCTACGCGAGCGCATTTGTTCTACGTGTTTCCTCCATGTTATAAATATGTTTATGAGTTTCGGAACGTCTTAAATAAGTTTAAGATAACCAACCTCCCAGCCGATGCCCATTTAGGGCTAGCGAATTTGAATGGCACGTGCAAACATGTGGTCACGTGCCAGGTCGAACGGGCACCTGTATCAAATGGCTACCGTTTCGAACGTGTACCGTTTCAAACGGGTACCTGTATCCCATAATCACGTTTGATTCAAACCGATCGACAGGTTTGCCACCCGTTTGATTCAAACGGGTCGACCAGTTGGCCAGCCGTTTGGATTTTAAATGTTTTGTTTTTTCAATAGGGTAGGCCTACCGGGAAGCACGGTTTTGCGCCGCATGCCGCACACCCACCGGGCTTCCGTTTTGCCTCCTTTTAACGGAAATTACGTCAACGTTACTGAAGCTGCTAGTCGAACACACCCTCGCAGCCTATTCGCGTCTCCAGCTCGACGCGCTCGCCCTCCCGCGGCGGAAACGGGAAGCACTCTAGTGAGGGTCCCCCGATTCTTCTGCTCAGCGGCCAATGCGGAACTGCTCGCGATCATGGCTCGCGAAATGTCGTTTCCGAATGCAAACAACACTCTTCACTGTCCCAGCGTAGTGCTGCAGCCGGTATGGGGTTGTGCCTTACTGGAGAGTTTTAGTATTGCGCATAGAAGCAAACGCAAGCGGTGTGCGTTTGCGTTAGAGTTGCGTGCCCCACGTTGTGCATGCGCCTCATCGCCACGCGCCATCCAAGACCGCAATTTCGGGCTCCGCGCACGCGCAGTGTGGAACGCGTAAAGCTAACGCAAACACACAGGGCTTGAGTTCGCTCGTATACGCAATATTAAACCTCACTACTGTTTCACCGGCTTCCAACGCCAACGAAACGTGCTGCAGTGAGCAGACTTGCAAGCAGGTAGGCGTTCCTTCCAACTGGAAAGGCTGAGATTGGCAAAACGACGGCGAGCAAATACAAAAGTAAATAAATGTTATAAAAAAAATAGTAATTAAAAAAAGGGCTTTTTTAGCTTTTGGGCATTTGGTCTGGAAGTATACTGGCGACGACTTTGGACGTTTCGCCGATTGTCAAAAGTCGCGACTTTGATAGCACAATATACTTTACCCACAATTAATGTAATTTTACATTGATCTCTCACATTAGCTCGAATGTTTTCATTGATGTTAGACTATTTTTATTTTATTTGTAATTAAAATTCAGCAATTGGAACCAGTGATGATAATTAGCACAGTTTTCATTGTCATATTTCTTCGCGCGTTTAAAATTAAATCATAAGCAACAAATTATATTAGAGCTTGAATAATTACTTATTCAAATATGCGAATTTTAATAATATTATAATACAAATCGCGGCAATATATGCCTCTAATTAACGCCAAGATCACGAGAATACTCTATTTAACCATATAATAGTCTTTCCAGAAATGTATAATTCTGTTTCTTTTTTAGCATATGAAAAACTCTTACATAGTAATCAAGATAGACAAACAGTTAAACGCTGGATGTAATATGAAGTCCTACGCGTCGCGCGGTGCTATAAAAACACACACACACACACTTCAGCTGTCTGACTCGGATTTCGTCTTCGGTTGCTGCAGTAAGACCAGCGTTTATTAGTTTATGCGTTTCGTGGACATTTTGTAAAAATTGCAATTATTCTCTTATTCTTGTGCTGGGATAATTGTCATCATTTCCCATGACAATTATCTGAGCGAGAAAAAGGCAGCGAGAACGCACAAATATCAGCACTGATTTTTTCAGCAACGACGAATATCAGCCTGAATCGAACAGTATGTCACAAAATAAAGTTTCCGCGAACAACTTGTCTAAGTAAATAATTACGGTGTGAGACACATCCTGAGTCATGAAAGAATTCGAAATTAAGACGTCTATCGAGAAATTAAATCCAAAATAGAGGTAAGTTTCGGTTTCGCTCCAAAATTAAAACGCGCATCCTTCCGTGATTATTGGGCTAAACACCGTTCTTGTTTTGGGGTTAAAGAGGTGACCTGCGCTCATAAAACATTAGCTTCCTCGTATTACCAGAAATAATTTATGTCGCTCAGTGAAGCCAGCACACTAGACAGGCTCAACAGCGGCACGCATCGCTGACCCTCACTAAACCCGCCATCTTGGAAAATGAGTGGCGCCACCTATAGTTAGTTGGAGTCGCGAATATAGGAGATCTGGTCAACCATTGCCCATCTCAAGCATTAAACCCGAGAGACACCCGTCACTCAGATCGTGAAGCTCCAACCGACAGAACGATGCCACGTTACACGGATCGACCCCGAAGACATGCAAACATCATTTAACTCCTAACATATCAAGCTCCATCAGCATCACAACGTCTGCCGGCTCTCTAACACTATCGCCGTCACGACGTTCGATTCTACTCACCTGGCGCTCCGCCTTCGGGTTAACTCCCTACCAGTGAGGTTCAGACCACCACTCCCGGTGCGCACGTACCAGGTCACCACGGAAGGCATCTCCCGCGGCGTGCTCTACGGTTACAAGCCCGATAAGACTACGGAGAAACTCCTCGAAGCCCTGCATGCCGATGGTTCAACATACTGAACTCTCGGCTTATTGGTTCTCAAGGAACTGAAGTGATAAGATTTTCTTCTCCATGACCCCCGCACCAAGTCACCTACTGGGGCTTCCCGCAACAAGTAGAAGGGTACGAGTACAGATTTCTAGTGCGTCTGCACAGCCACCGCCTCCTAAGCCGAAGCCTGCACGGATGAAACTTTCGTCTGCAGCGACTGCGGCCAAGAGTACCAACTACACCCATAATGGTGCCTCAACGGCCACTCAAGCTAATGTGCTTACTGCAAGCAGAGAAACCACGTTGCTGATGCCATTTCCTGCCCGGCCAAGCGCAGTTCACTGAACGGACAAAGCAACAGAAAGAAGCGAAGCAAGAACGAAAATTGACGACCACAAGGTAGACAGTGGCACGCCTCGAGCCGCACATTTGCTTGCACGCTACAATAGCGGTATATCTGCCTTGGACCATTCTAGCACCTCACGCCAACTTAGTATTGATGAGCCATTCCGCTCGTAAATATCTGCAATGGCAGGACGTTCTAAAGATTGTCGAACTTCAGGCACGCAGCAACTCACCGACACGCTTGAGGCAGAGCAAAGCCGGAACCACGCCAACTTCCACCGTGCCGTCTAGCCTCAGCGTCAACAATTGGCAGCTCTACTGAGCACCGTGCAAGATGCTACGGAGAAGTACTATCAACGACGTCGAAAAAGGGGATGCCTGCTCCGCTCCCCCAGTCTCAAAAAGCAGGAGGAGGGCGGCAAATGGACAGTGAACTTGACGAGCAGAACAAGCGCCGAAAGTCCCTTTCTCCACAGCACAACCCTTCGCTACATGTCTCCTACACGCATCCACTCGCAACACACCAAATTCCAAGACCGTCTCTACCATTCACAGCAGCCCAGCTTCGTCCCGACACGCCGGAGCATGTACGCCAAGTTCAGAAGACCCAGCAAGCACAAGAGTTGCTGCATACCTTCCATAGGCCCGTGTAGCAACAACAGTAAGCCACGTAACAGGCCGTTCAGCAGGTACAGTAACAGCTAAATCAACTTATTCAAGCAATTGCTCCCCTTATCGATCGGTATGGATGCCCACAAGGAGCACAAGGCCAGCCCTGCGCTTAACCTCTGCGTGAACGCCCCCATGACGCCCTGCAGTGGAATTGCCGCTCGCGGCGTCAAGACGAAATGGAGCTTACCGAATTCTTTCACCTGTTTGGTAGGCCGGCAGCACTTCAACTGCAGAAAACGCTAAAAACAGGCCCGCCCATCTCGAGGTATAAAATGTACCCACAAAATATTACAGACAATCAACCCTACGGCTGATTTCACGAACGGTCGCGCATTGTCGAAGCCCAAGCCGCCGTGTTTGTACGCAAGAACATTCCACAGACCCAGCTCGACCTGTCCAGCCACTGCGACACCTTTCATAAAGTTCTGGCGATCTGCTCTACCCTAGGACCAGGGTGTCGAACCGAAATTTTTATCGGTTCGGTTCCGGTTCGGGTTCACGGCTTTCGGTTCGGTTCCGGTTCAGTTCTGGGGAGAAAACAATAACGGTTCAAACCGGTTCGAACCGGTTTGAACCGCTAAATTGAGAATATATTTTCCGCGTTCTTCTGGTAATATACACTATTTACGCTCTGAAACGATTAACTATATAGTTTCTTCGATCGTCCGTGCAATTTACTTTTGTTCTTAGGTACCAAAATTATTAAATTCAGTTATTTAATTTTGACGCAAGAGTAGAAGAAAATCTACATTGACATACATAACGTCGTGTTCATACGACTCAATATCCCTTTGTTTGCGAGTAAAATATATTTTGCCTGAATCAAAATGTTTAAGTACATGAGTAAAGAGTTGAGCTTGTTGGTACATACCTGTAAATAGATCAGCTTCTGATTTAGAGCTATACTGTATTTTCTTGTCCTTTCTTCTTGTTTAAAGGCCCGACGTACACTTCGCGCTTTCCACTTTTGCCAGCTGCCCCCTCTCCTATATCCTCTCCACTTTTTACCTTGCCCCAACTTGGCTCCCCTCGCAGCTTAGGAAAGGGGAGCGCTCAGAGGACTATCTTCCCTGCAGAAAACCGAGGTTGTACGTCGGCCTTTAAGTAAAATTCTAAAGTTCAAGTTGATATATTTACACGGTATAAAATGTTGTCACGAAGTGTGGTAGGTCGTCTAAAATACCCGTGATTGGTACAACTTTCTGTCGCAGTATTAAAAGTGAAATCGTGTCATTGAACTAAGGAATTATTTACATCACATAAAAATATGAAATGAGCATGCACCTCGTGGCCATATATCATAAGGTTTACAAAATACACTTCACAATATATATATATATATATATATATATATATATATATATATATATATATATATATATATATATATATATATATGATGTGTGTGTGTGATGACGACCCAACTGAGCTAAACGCAATGAAATGTTCGAATGTAACAAAGTTTTTGGATAATTCCTTTCAGTCTATCTTTTATAAAAACACCGAGCGGCAATCCAAATGCTTGTTGTTCTAACCAAACATTGTTTACACTCAGCACCGCATGCATGCGACTAATCATGCAGCAAGAAGTAATCGCAATTGTTCACCCTAATCTATACGCACCTTCGCACTCAGATCAAATCTGGCCGAAAAAAGCGCTTCCCCAAGTGAACATTTTCTTATACAGAATAAGCTGGCATAGCCTCGCTGTTGAGGTTTGTTGTTGACAAGATGCCTGACAATTTAATTTGCAAATGAGCATCACCCTTGCTAATTGATGATTTTAACACGATAGCGTTAAGGAGCTCAAGTCGCAGAAAAACCGATGTCCGTGGCGCAAGAATATCAAACAACCCACAATGCTTACGTGAAACGTGACATCACGCCTGGAATGAGGGTGATTAAAACATGATATGTAATGCGAAATAAAGGCCACCGTATGTTTCAAAAGATTTTACATTTGAAAGTAAGTCCTTTGCCTTAAAAAAAAAATTAAAAATTGTAGGCGGGATTTGAACCCACAACCCTTTAGTGGCGAGTCAGACGCCTTTCATTAGGCCACCCGAGGCACGCTTGCGCGGCAAATGAGAATGCGATGCAAATGAGGCCCGTTGACGCTACCGCGTTCCACTTTTGAAGGCGAAGCTTAAGCGTCCTTCAAAATTTCTTTTTGTTAAGTAAAACCAAGTAGTATTTCACGTTCTACTCGACATGGCAACTACTTGATTGGACACTTCCTGACTGTTTGCGTGCGTAATCGTCATAGTTCCACCGCGCGCCCATGTTTACTTTGTTTTCATCCAGCCCACAGACACATAAAACTAATGTTCACCAGATAAAAAAGGCAATAACAGACTTCTATATGTTTGAGAAGTTATATGTGTGAGGAACACATAGTTATTTAAATTAGCTTAAAAATCAGAAATGTATGTAAGGCCGTCCCATATCACTTACAACGTGCCTGTCGAGGATAAAAACGCCGGAAAAGATTGGCAGAACACCTTTCAAATAATTTGGGGGCATTGCTTTAGAGTGGTCGGCCCTGTATTTATGTTGTCAAATATTCAATTAGTAATTAAATACATTTTATACTGATAAAAAAAATTTACTTTATAAAGTTCACATAACCGCTTGAGACCGACGCGGAAGGATCAATACTCGAAACTACATGAGCTGTGGAGTATACGTAAAAGTGCTTTCTGCTTGCTGATTGGCAGTCTGAAACATCGGGTTGCAGGGTACGCTAAAAAGAACTCTGTGCTCACATGATGGATTCGAAGACAAATACACGAAATGTTCAAAAAGAGAGAGATAATTAATGTTATTGTTTTCAAATAATCCCTTGCAGAACGCATTACTGCAAAAAGAAATGCGTAAAGATGCACGCAATGAAATTCATGATTTTACATAAATAGCACGAAGGACAGACAAAGATTCTTGAAATCTTAGTATAAATTGCATTTCATCAGCTTGCATGAGCTCGAAAATTTCGAAATACTGCCTCGGGAGGCTAATGTTATATTCGGTTTTACCTGCGCTTGTTTTGGGCCCTCAGTTTACAACACTATGCTAGAATAGTCATGCGTTCTAACATTTCTCTAGGCTGTCATATCTCATCGCGAGACTGCTATAAAAATTGCACAACTTTACAATTAGGACATCTATGGCTAGTGTTGCAAACATCACATTTCAACAGAAAGCTGAACTATTTAGCATGGTATGCATCTGACGTCCTCACACTATAGGCTAGTGGTCATTCTGATTTCTTCTTGCAAAGAAAATCGAATTCGACGGTGCAAAAGGCACGCTGCAGGAGATTCAAGCTCAGTGAAAGCCAAGTATTTGAAATGGACGTATTATTATTCTTAGTGCATCGTCGTGAGGAACGGCGCCAGCGTCTGGCACGACAAAAACCTGCTTTTTTGGCAAAAGCGTTTTTACAATCAAAGTAGTTTCCGGGGTCACGCTTTTTGGTCTGCGCCAAAGATACAGGGAAGAGGAACCTTTACAACACAGTATGTTTTTAAAACTCCCCCCTCCCCCCCGGGCCCCACACACATACGCACTTCTTTATATAGCGGTGCTGTTAAGGGCTAGTTTCCCCAGTGCCGTCTCCATCAGCAAACAAATGATGACACTAAACTCTGAAGAGCTACCGTCATCTATAAATGACGGCGGCAACCACCAAACAACCGGCTTGCCAGTTGTCTGGTTGCCGCCGTCGCTCATAGATGGCGGTAACCCCTCCAGCCTTTCCACTGTGGCTTGCCGACTTGCGGCCGGCCTTTACTTCATTTCCACCATAGTACAGCTTTTCTGGTCTTCCTTCTTCACCAGAGTAAATGGCTGGAAGTATTCCTGAGGAATTGCCTCCTTTCTTTGTGTCTGTTAATTTGACAATTTTATCTGACACTTCTTAACCGCAACCTTTCATTGCTTTTATTTTGCACCCTGTGAAGTTTAAAGGAGTCATGAAACGATATCGGGTTGGAATGTGCATGACTTTTCCGAGGCGTACTGGTCCTCTGGCCGAAGTGTACTCACACAGACCGCCACTGATTCAGAAGCTTCTTGGTCGCGGTGAAATTGCGAGCATTAAACGAGACTATTCCTTTTAGTCTTGCCTTCGCTAAGCTCGATGACGTCATTGTGGGATCAAAACCACCCGCCTGTCGACACTCGAGCGCGGCTCATGGATTGGACAGGAGGACTGCGTGAGCACCGTTTATCGGCTCGTAACAATGAATGCCTCGGCGGACACTTGGGTAATGGCTCCTCTCCAACCACTGTGGTGATGAGAATAGTCGAACTCTAACAATGCCTAGAGCTCCAGCACGCGTTTTCTTCCCGTAAAACTTCTCCGTGGGGGCATTATTAACGTTGGCGGCATAAGATAGGCACCAGGCCACATGGCCGCTTCTGGCTCCGAGTTGGGGGGATGAACGATGCTCATATTTCTCGAATGTTTTGGCGACTACCACTGCCTATAAAAAAGAGAAAAGCCAAGTTCAATCAGTTATTAACATTAGGGTCTGATCCTGAGTAGTATTACTAATGTATAGAAATATGTTTATTGCTCATTTAAGCAAAATACAGAAAGGTCGAAACTTGGGTAATAACTTGAGAACGACGCTCGCGTGAGACTGAGAGTGACTGCCAACGTTCGGCTGTTCCTCTGAGGTCACAAAAATATCTTATTTTTTTAGGTATTCCTTTTGTACACACGTGTAGTTCTATGTAACGTCATATTAATAGGTCGCATTTAGTCATTTTAGGGCTTCTATTCTCAGGGACATCTTTCGGATGCAGTTCAGCAACAACGAAAAAATGTTTCGGTGCCTCAATAATTTAAAATTGGTCTTGCAACATTTTTTTGTACTTTCAATAAATAGTGTTAAGAAATAACCCGTGACGTTGACAGGTTGCGGAAACATCCGTTAGTTCTCCCCTAATAACAGATGCAAAAAAAACAAAGGACAGAGACCAGATGTCGATATCTCCTCAACTCGCAATTTGAACAAGGGGCCACGTGATCTGACCCTAATTATATACCGCCAGTGTTCATCACAGTCATGCGGTAGGTTGCAAGGGTTTGGAAAGCAAAAGCTTGGGCTGAGCTTCAGATATTGTTAGTGTTGGGCTATAAATTATCATATGTAATTGACATGAGCCGTTACCCGAATGTTTGGCGATGCTGATCGTCATGAACCTGAGCACTCGACTAGGGGTTATCAAAATCGCCTACGTCACGATGTCACGTGACCCTCGGTGCGACGTGGTCGTGTCATGTTACGTCATGCTGTCAACAAGGTTAACACATCTAGTGACTTCCTCAAATTAAATCGATCTGACGCAGTGAGTTATGTGACGTCACGAGGCCACGTGACATTACTTGACAACATGTATTGACACCATGGCGTCACGTGACAACGTGACACATCGTTAATCATAGTGCCAACAAAGGTGCCATGAAAACCCACAATTTATCATATATACATTGCAATTATGTATATGACGATTCGATCAATAGATAGAAATACAGCCGCCAATTTTTTATTCCCATGTGTTCATTTTGTGATACAAACAAAAAAGAAAAAATATTACCTTAAACCCTTTTGAACCAGTTACCATTATATTTTTTTCGGTTTGGTTCCGGTTCAGTTCCAAGATGGCGGCGAAGATTTCGGTTCGGTTCAGTTCCGGTTCGGCTAAAAATAACGGTTCTTTTCCGGTTTTCGGTTCGGTTCGGTTGCGGTTCGACACCCTGCCTAGGACACTGTCATGTATCGTCGTCTCCTACTACGTGAGACCCCCTACCCAGCTGCTCCCGACGCGGCCCACAAAGCCCGGCCGGATTGCGACGGAGAAAAGACTTGCTGCAACGCTACCCTAAGGACCGTATATTTGTTATTGGGGACTTCAGTGCTCATCACTCGGACGGTGGCTACTCCAGAGCGGACCAACGCGGACTACGACTTCAAAAGGCGGCAAAACTCACGCATCTCGAGCTCACCAACGACTTACACTATCTGACACAACACGGACTTCATGAGGGCCAGAGGGACACCATCCCCGACCTGACCTTGTGTAAGTGTAACGAAGAATGTAGACTGGGATGTCTTTTGACAGGGGATCACGACTTACGAAGGCTCTGTCTTCATCACTACGAAGCTACTGAGAACACTAGAATTCGACACGGGCCATCTGGTAGTTACCGAGAAGTACCCAACTCCCAACAAGCACCTCGCCATCCTCAGGGAAGCACGCGAACGTCTTAGTCGGATCTTCGTATCCAACAACAAACGCTTTAAGGATCTGGTGGGCGTCCGCCCCAAGACATCGCGGGCCCGACGGTACGCCAAGTGGTTGTCACACACAGGGTGGTTCGATCACTATGCTACGTTTAACGAGACGACCGGCACCCGCAAACGCTGGCCCAGCCACAAAGCTTTGTTTATTTGTTTATTCTTATTTTCAGTGACCCACCAACAGCTTGACGCCTCCTTAGTGGTGCACTTATTCCTTCAGAAATACAACGCTAAACAGGATAAAAGCGAAACGTTAGGAAAGAACAATAGCCTCAACACACTGTCGAAATTTACGCTTTTCATCAAATATATCAAGGCTAGCATTCGCACAAATCTGTTCTAAATGGTTATAAGTCAGTTGTAGGCGTGTTACGGGTGCAGCATGATAAAAGTCGAATTGGCGGCGAAGTCCAAGACACCCAATACCACTCGTAATACTAGATTCGCCACCAACACTGTGCTCCCGAGGAATTCAAAGACTAGGCGAACAAGACTTCCTTCCATCAACCGTCCAACCCACCAGTCTCGAGCATGTAAAAACCGCGAAACCCCAGGGATAGCGGAAAGGACACGCCATTTACGATACAAGAGCTGACTCTGGCTTTGGACTCCATCAACGATTGCAGGGCCGTGCACAAGGACTGCATCACGTGGTGTATGCTCCGCAATTTCTATGAGCCCCAGGAGTGACAACTGTTGGCCGATACAGCAGTGCGGGCTACAAGAAATTCACCAGACAACAGGAAGAAATCGTTAGCGTACACAGACCCCAAGCGGAGGAATTATCTAGATTGTGCCGAAAACCTCCGCCCCTCTTATTAACATCCTTTCTTTGGAAACATCTGAAACGGCTGATCCTTAGAAGGCTCGCCTATACACTGAATAAAGCTGTGTCTGCCCCCTACTTCGACGTCGCTTTGTCCTGGATTGTTTACCCACGACTGCCTGTATATCCTCCGCAATATGCCTGGGAAAAATCGCCACGATACCAACAAAGTTTCCGGGCTTCTGGTGACGGTCGACCTCCTAAAGGCCTTAGACACGGTAGAAAATTTTGCGGCGATCAAAACACACAAAAAATGCGAGGCGGGTACTCTCATCGTGAACGCCGCCAAAGGCTTCCTCAAGCCTTTGGCGGCGGCGATCTAACGCCGCCTCGTCAGGCGGCGTTAGATCGCTTTTTGCCCCACCAGCCAAGACTACTGAGTCTGAATAAAGTTTATTATTAACCGTAATTTATAAATCAGCTCAGGGACCAAACAAACCTACACTTTGCAAAAGTCTGCGGGGTTCCCAATGTGTTATACTTTCGGCGGTGTTGTTCAACCCTCTTCACGCGCAGTATTGCCAAGCAGCTGCACACAGTTCAACATTCCCTGCTCTCTACGTACGCGGCTGTCATTAAAGTCACTGGATCCTAGGAAAGTACCGCCATTGCCTTCCCTACCTGCTGGCCGGACACAAACGGATACTAACATACAGACAACCCAAACCTCGCAAGGCGATTGGCTAATCGGTCTACGTTGCCATGGAAATCGCCATCTTGGTCCATTCAAATTTTCGAAGCTTTCAGGGGGTCGTTCTAAACCAGTCGCGCCAAGATCACCATGACGCATCATCGTACTGGAAGCGTTCCTCTTCAATATAAGAGTCTTTGGCACTTCGTATGCTATCGACTTATTAATCAGGCCCATCTCCATGGATCTCTTACAATATATTGTTTTTCTTGCGCATTTCAAGACAGTAAACTTATTTTACAGTGCCTCCAAACACCGACACAGCATCTGGTGGTGGTACGAACGTGTACGCCTGTTTCGCCGGTGTGTGGTTAGCAAAATCTCGGTATACAAAAAACGACTCAATAAAGTTACCCGTCACCAGCGAATCTAGATAGTCTCACTAAGAACGGAGGGGTGAAGGAGAAATTGCTCATTTCATGGACCAAGATGGCGACCGCACGCGGAGGTTGGCGTTACTTTCCCAGGATCCAGTGACTTTAGCTGTCATCAGCCTCTGGTTGAATTCCCGCCACACAACGCTCAACTCTGAAGCTACCGCCGCCATCATGCAACTGGCCCTGGATGTCTGGGGTGGACTCGCACAGTCCACTGGTACGCAGACATCCTTAGAGAAAAGGCAGCTCCTCGCCATAGACGGCCTTCATCATAAACAGAACCAGATACACCACACTCTGGCCAATCAACCCCCCCTCCCCCCCCCCCCCCCCCCCCGCACCACTCGATTAGAATTGTGGGACTGCAGCTACACGAAGAAGGCGGCGCGCAGGAACAACTTAAGCAGCTCAAGCCCACATGCAAGCAACGGCTCCGCCTCATCGCCTATAGGCAATCCCCTTGCTGGTGCCGACAAGCGCACCATCCGCCTGCTTACTCACGCTGCCCTCACCACCAAATCCTGTGACGGCGCCGCATGCTTCAAGCTCACCAAGATGCAATACAAAAAGAAACAACAAAAAAAAACAAAAACAAGAGGTTCTGCATCGCGAGTGTGTTCACGCCATCTCTGGCTTTCCGAAACGCACACGTACGGAAAAGCTCAACCAGTAAACATTTCTTCTAACTCTGTACGCCATCATTGTACGCCGTCATGCACCACCGACGGCGCACGTCATCCAAGGTTGACCTATGGCTGAACCAGTGGCTCCACCGAGCACTTCGCAGCATCGGTCGCCTCCTACCAGCGAGCATACCGCATTCGGAAAATGTTCTAGTTCGAATGCCGAAGCCTCTCACTCGCCGTCAAAACTGCGAGGACCACCCACAAGCGAGAGGGGCCATCGCCGCACTCACCGGCAGGTTGGAGAACGCCGTCTTCATCGACCTTGCGTGATGCGCCGAGACCAAGCGGGCCACCCTCGCCTACAATCATCGCAAGCACCGGCACGCCCAGACACGCCAGTTTCATCACGAGCTCCACCTGAGCTTCCTCGAGCTGAACGCCATACATCTACCCTTCTTAAGGAATAAAATCGCCCTTCCGCCCACCGTCTACACTATTTGTTGCGAAACACTCACCAGGCTATCCAAGACACCCCGAGATGAAACGTACTGTCAGCGAATCAAGAGCCTCTGCTCCGAGCTCCTCTCCATCCAGAAAATCGAGGTGCCGGTCTATTGGATACCGGGAATGGAGACGGCTCAAGCAAAGAAGCTGCACTTACGTTTGCAAGTGAGCAAGTAGCCATCCCCTCCGACACTGATATCGCAGTCCCTTTTGCGCCATTGGCCTCCGACCTTATTGAAGAAAAGACTGCGGCCTGCCAGGTGGACCGACGCCGGCTGCTAGAGAACACTCCGTCAATTTTGCGCCCCTACCTACAGGGGTCCCCCGAGGCAAAAAGGTCCTCATTCACAAGGCTCGAGTCGGAGCGGATATAATGAGGGCATTCTCGCCAAATGAAGGAACTATACCCCCAATAAAGATCGACCACACCCACGAAGATCAGACCCCCTCGTCACCGACACCACCGGTGTCCTCTGCACGCGTGCAACGCAGGCGCCAGGCCGGCTATCCACCATCTTCTGTGGGAGTGTGTCACCCCGCAGCAAGTCCGCGCCCAGCATATCAGCCCCAACATTCGGTCTGGAAGGCTAGATATGACCCCATGCCCACGCCAAGAACGCGTCTTTTGGTTGGAGGGTGCTTCCTCGCACCACTGGCATTCACCACCGCTGAATGTAATTGTTTTTATCACTCTCGCTTTTTAACATCTTGGCCATTGAGCCATCCTCTAAATAAAGACATTCAATCATCTAAAATACTTAGATGTTATCGACGATGTGTATATATTTCATCGCGTTTCCATTGGCAACTAAAGCCAGTTCTCTTGTTACCCGTACGACAGGAGAAAACGTACGTGATTGTTTTTACATTGACTTTTTTGAAAACAATTTCCTGCGAGAGCAACCCCGTATTCACATTTTGTTTAGACAGGGTAGTGAACATATTTTGAATATGATTCTTTGCTGATGTACCGTAGTCAATATATATACTTATTTATATTTGAATATATTTGATGGCGCATGGAATGAAGGAAATATTATGTGAAACAAATAGGCTGCAATAATACGCCGTGATCACGTATTTCTTCCTTTTTCAGGGTTAGATGTTCAAAGAGGCGACGGGGTTTACACAACATCGTTGATTGGTGACATTGAACGGGGGTTCTATCAAGTTCAAGCTGAAATTAGGGTTGTCGAAGAAGTGGAACCTGAGATGAACCTAGGAGGAAGAAGTCCTTTTTTTGAATTTGTACAAAGTGAGTTGAACATGCCATTTAGTCCAAGCGAACATGAAGTACTCGTGACCGACGCATGGCTGCTAGTTACGCTACGGCAGAGGTGGAGTTTTTACTGTAGGTTTGAAGTTTCAACAGACGACAGAAATTGCGTTGCACGCTGTTTGCTAGTGGAGCGCGAAGCTGACGGGCGGCAGAAGCTACGTGCTCATTTAGACAGCCAACGGTCCCTCTGGCTGCAACACGATCATGTTAACTGTATATAAACACCGTCAGAGAGCGGAGTTGGCGATAATAACCAAGTTGCTACTTTCAGCGGCACGCACTTATCTTCCACTAACCAGCCAGCGGAGAACGAAATATATTAGGAAGTGTACCGCAGTAGGTGCAAAATTAGAGTTCTGAGCTTCGGCCGTTGCTCCTGCTGCTCCAGAACTGGAGCACACAAGAGCCGGACTTGAGCAAGAACCTAGCGCTTGAGGCCTTTTCTGCGGCTACTCATGACTCGAACTGTAATATATATCACTATATCATTGGTTTTCCGGATAACTGAAGGTCCTATTCTGAACTAAAACATTGTTTTTATTTTCAAAAGAATAACAAAAAAATGCAGTGATAAAAACTCTGAGGAAGTTGAAGGATCTTGACATTTTTTAGATTAGAGATAACTCACGAAAAAATACGCAGGTATTCAATATACAAGGCATTTTTGTTTCAACTTCCAAAACACTGCATAAGAATATGTTTTCGTTGTTTATTAAAAATATAGTCACATATTAATTCTAGCTACGTTTTCAGATATTCATCACAGAGATTAAGACAGTTACTGTAAAACCCTTTATTTTCGCGGCCCCTATTTTTCACGAATCGGTCAGAGATGACGTAATCGCGACCACTAAATTTCGCGAATTCTTCAATTCTTGAAATTCGCGAAAATTGAGGGCTCGCGAACATTAAGGGTTTTACAGTATTATCACGGTAATGTGGGGCAAAGTGAGACACAAGTTTCATTTAAAATGCCATTTTTTTCACTTCAATTTTTAAAAGACACAGCAGATGTCTTGACTGTATGCTGAGTGATTATTACTGAACTGGAGCAAGCGAAACATTAAACAAAACTACAATACCTGAAAGTCACAGAATGTCTTATTTTGTCCGAGCGTGTGGGGCAAAAGACAACCTAGAGGGGTACAAGAAGTCACTCTTTAAAAACGTGACATGCGTTCAATTATTGCAGAAATACATTTGCGACGTACTGCGTGAGCTCTAACGAACTCTTTTTGAGAACATTCCTAGCATTTTATGCCCTCGATTCATACTGAATACGGGGCCGCTTGGCTCCAAAGTTCTTCGCGTACCACGCACTGCCAGTCTTTTGTGGCGGGCATCGCACGGTCTGCAGAACGGTCGGACACTGCGAGCTACTTCTGGAGATCACAAATAATCTTTGTCTCTGCATTAATTTTTTGTTGTTGTTGTTGCTGTGTTTTTTGTGTTTTTTTGACGGGGGAGGGGGGAGGGGGGCAGTGGAACACCGATCTTTGGTTGCTTTCGCGAACATCAGCTTCGCCTTGTAGGGATGTTAGAACACTGCAGCTCTTCTGCCTGTTTGCAATCTTTTTCTGCCGCACTTGAGGTGCAAAAGAAAGTCTCTTGAAACTTGAAATGTCGTACAAAAAGCGTCTTCTGTAGCCCAAACGTTTGTTGTTGTTGTTGTTGTTTTTCAAAGTCGCTGTTGTTTAGATATTGCGAGGCGTTTGGCTTGCTTTTGAAGCGCATCCTTCCGAACGCCAAGGAGTGTGGCAGTCGTGCCAAGGGAGTGAAGCTGCTGTTTGACACTTTCACGATCCTTGTTCATGTCACCTTCGCATTATGAAGCCCTTGTAATTTTTCTTTTGTACGTTGGGACCGACCTGGACACTGGGAGAAAAAGAATATGCCTCAGGAGCATCCGGGAGATTCGTTCTTTTGTCGGGAGTTTTAGAATAGCGCACGCTAAAGCTGTTCGCACTCAAAGAATAGCGTCGTCGCCACAGCACAAACGCCCAACGCAAACCACGCTTTGCACTTTGTGTGCGCTATTTCAGCGTTCTCCATTTTTCCGAAATCGCGTGCGTACGGAAAGCGTTTTTGTGCTTCTCTAAAAAGGATTGGAGATTCAAGTTTTCTAAAGCCAAGACGAGCGCAGTTAAAAATGGCGACCACCAGGACGGCGGCTGCGGACGCTTTGGTGGCGTCGTCAGTGCGACGTCGGCGGCATCCTTGCGACTGCAATCTTGAACACAGGACGACATTGCACTTCTACGGGAAATGCATGTCATAAATGTTCTGGAAGGCCGATCAAGGTAGGCAGCCATCGCCGGAAACTTGCTGCTTGTGAAGCGCGAACGTTTTTCGCCGAAGGTGCTGCGCGCGACAAATCAGTATACGAGACCTCTTTTGCCGAGGCGAGGCAAGCGGACACGACTGGTCGACCGCTCCCGTCGCGGTCATGAATATTTAGGCAAATCGCAAACGTTACTCTGAACCAACAGTCTTGTTTTTTTTATCATGTTACAGCATTTCGTATATGAAATAAAAAAGTGCTAGTGCATCTTCGTGGCGTTGCAAGCGCGAGATGCTTGGCCTTTCGCGTCGCGACGGACGGACACTATTCTAAAACGGTCGGACGTAGCGTGCGCTAACACAAACGCAACATTTAGGGCTAGAGTACACTCTAAGGAAACGGGTATCACCTTACACCCTTTTGTTCTATATAAAGCACCCTAAACCTTTAGTTCAACGTACAGAGCGCTATAGTCGAACAGACGGCCCCACATCGTACGAGGGGCTTGATAACGGTGCAATATAGCTTATGTAATAGCTAAAGTACGCATCAAAGACCAAAGAAAGAAAACACTGAGGTTCTGCAGTAGGGCCAAGAAAATCACGGTTATTTTTTCTTTGCAGTCAGTAATACGTACACTAACCAATTCCGTAGGTTGTACCACACGGCTATCAAGCCCCTCGGGAAAGTTAGCACCGTCAGATCGACGTCAGTATTCTAAATCTTCCTATTCATATGCGTGTCAGAGAGTGCCCGGATGTTGCGTTTTGCCATGCGCGTTTTCCGTTGCGTAAGTAAATAAATTGTACCGGCGGTTCCCAGTGCATCCATCGGGCGACAGCAAAGCCGTCACTCGCCGCATACGTGTAATATGCACGGAGACGCGGCATGAGCACCGTGGAGCCTGCACCGATCTCTTCGATGTGTTCGGTTAGGGAAGACGTTTTTTTGGCCCCTGACTGTTCTGTTGAACACGTGTTCGAAATATTAAGAACCTAAATGACAACCCGTTTCTATTCTGTTTTTCCTTTTGCAGCCGTGCGACTGAACTGCGCAGGCAGATGGGGCCTCGTAATGTGACATGAGTCGCCTTTTGCCCCATCCTCCTCGACGCTGGTTTGAAGGAAGGGAATTGGAGAAACTCTTACATTTTTATTTTAGGGAGGGGATCTTTAGGCGTTGCCGCGTAATAATAACTGCATGATCTGTGCTGCGATTACGTAGAAAAGTAGATACAGCATTATCTCAAGTAAGGCACGTAGCCAGGGTTTTGTTTCGGGGAAGGGGGGGGCGGGCCCCATGTCCCCCCTCCCCCCCCCCCTCCCCCCCGCGGGGCTATGTGCCTGTCTCTAGCATTTATTGGTACAACAAAAATAACTCTCGCGTTATTTTATGTCTTTCGCCGTTTATTCCAGAACATCGGAAGAATTTAGAACCGAAGCGGCCAAATTTCCCTGATGCGACGTCAAAGTAATTGTCTTAATGAGGGCAGGAATCATCTGAAAATGTATACATTATATATCTCCATCGTGTGTACCCAAAATATATTAATCAATTTTTCATCCAGTTAATCGAAAGTTTAAAGACGAAAACAGGCCCTCGTAGATATAGCTAACTGCGCGGACAAATAGCCACGGATTTGACACAAGTGTACTTAAAAACATGCAATGATCCAATCGCTGTCGTTCTGCTGGCTTGCTACCCTGTAAAAGCGAAATAAATCGTCGAGATATTCCATTAAAATAGTACATGTACTATTTTACTCCACACGTATTTGCAGTTCGAGTAGCGTCGCGCAAAAATCAAAGCACTGATGCCCTGTGCGTTGAACCGTCTTTCGTCCAAGGACCCGATATTCTTCTAATATCAATCTACATATGTTATTGTATTCTAATTGTGTTTTTGTGAAAGTTTTTCTGTGATATGTACTTAGCGTAACTGCATAAAACAACTTTGATGCCATGAATCAGTGATAGCAATGGCATATGACTTAAGTGAGCCTGCTCGATCAATAGAGTGTCGAAGTTTTCTTGAGCATACCACATTAAGGCGTAAACAATTGCAGGTGCGGATACCAGGAGTGTTCCACCCCTGTTTGTGAACCATCAAATACAAGAAAAGACGCCTCAATACACGACTGCACAGATCAAAACTATTCCTACGTATGACTGGGATGTAAGCACTTAAACCTGAATCAATAGGAACTTAGATGCCTTTTTCTTGTCACTATAATTTATTTAAATTTAAGTCTGGACGCAACTGGAGCAAGGGGCTGTCGGACTCCATCAAACAACGTCCGCATTACACCAAGATGCTTTTAGCCTTGCTTTTATACTTGGCCTATCATAGCTGAACCAATCACGTACGGAGAAGTCCCAGTGACTTGGGCTTTTCATGTTGTTTGATCGGTCCCATCCTATCGCTCTGTCGTGTGCGTCCATAATGTAAGGTAAAACAAAGTACAACAGTTTAAGAAGTTCCTGGCGTGGTGAGTGGCGACTGCTTAATAATCTCTGATCAATTTGAACTCCACAGATGTTAAAACGAATCATCATATTTGCGTGTATCAAAAGGCCATCGTTGAAACGTTTCTTGCTACGAATACAGCAAAATCGTTGAGAAACTTTATCGCGCTACGGTTGTAGAGCGGACAAGCAATATTTTATGTGCTGCTCTTTGTATCAGGAGGCTGGCAGTATAACTTTTATTGCGGTAGAGGACGCTCGTTTGAAGCGCTAACGAAAAAGATAAATTACGGCACCCTCCAATATCGTTTTGAGGTAAAATGTTAAGCCTCAAGCACAATGCCAATACATCGCGCAAAAAAACATATGTAAATACATTGTCTGAAGTGTGTTTCTTTCTTGTGCGACGGTCATATGTGATTGGCTATAAAACGTCTGCAGAGATATTTGTCTCATGTATGAGGCTAACGCCGTTACTTTTGTATGATGTGTGGGCAGTGTGACTCGGGCTTAAAAAGCGCTGAAGTCGGCTTGACGCAAACAGTCACGTGTAGTTCATATGCCAATGTACCTTATTTTCGATAATCAATGTTTATTGCCGCACCACTCGCCTCCGAGCAAGAGCGCCCGTGGCCCAACGCATATCGCACTTGGCTCCCACGCAGGGGGCCGATGTTTGACGCCTGCTAGCCGATGCACCTTTTTGCTACGTACCGCGTTCTGGCAAATTCTAGAACCCTGTTGGTTGCTAACGGTCCGAGTGCCCGCCGAACCTTCTACGCCACCTGACGCTCACGCGAGTACAAGAGGGACTCCGCCTGGCTAACCGGAGTCAATCTCGCCCAGTGTTCGATCCTGCTGTTACGCCGCCGGCGACGCTAGCGCTTTTTTTATGTTGTTTCGGGTGCAAGTTTGCCTAGTTATACGTTTAGTCTCCTTCAGGCATTCGTCACCTCATCAATTGTCATTCGTGGGATTTTGGTAGAGGCGTTGGGTTCGCACTTCATGTTTGTGAAACGTACCCTTTAGCATATCTGTCGGGCTGGATCCTTTTCAATTCACAGAAAGTTAAGCCCTGTCGACGAACCCGAGATCCGAGCCAGCCGCCGCAACCAAGGCCAGACTCCGGAACTCGGTCAACTATCAGAAGAGCCGAGAAAGAAGAAGACGCCGGACAATGAACACCACGTGGCAGCAAGACGGAATGCCACCGACGTCCATCGTCTACGTGCTGACGCTGGCGAGTTTCATTTGCGATCTTTTTGGGGATGGGGAAGACTGACTGAGCAAATGCGAGCGCGTCGCCCGGTTAAACGATTGGAGTTTTGAGCAGGGCCTATGGAACGCCTACTTTGCTCTGGAAGGCGCGGCACACACCTGATTCTAAAAACCACGAAGCGTCCATTTCGTCATAGGTAGACTTCTAGACCAAGTTTCGATGCATTTTGCCAGGAAACAGCGGCGTCAGCGGGTCAAAGATCTTCAAACAAAATTCCAAGGGCCGAACGAGGTTGTCACAAGCTTTGTCGACGACGCTGTCCGCCTCAAGAACCGCGCCCACCCAAAGGCTCCCGAAAAGAAAAAGCTACGGGTCCTAATGCGTGGAGTGAAATAAGACATATTCAGGGGCCTTGTGCAGACCCCGCCTACCACCGTTGAAGATATTATCACAAAGACCACGAACGTCGAACGTGCCCTTCAAACAAGGGCCTCCCACAACCAGGGACTTTGTGCCGTCGCTGTCCCCCGCTGTCCAGCTGCGAAAGAAACCTCCTTGACGCCGCCCTCGACGAGGTGATTGACACGGGCGCTGTCAGGAGATCGAAGAGTCCTTGGGCTTTTCCGGTAGTTCTAGCTCCAAAGAAGGACGGGACAGCCAGGCTTTGCGTTGACTACCGCCAGCTCCATTCTCTGACAACGAAGGATGCGTATCCTTTTCCGTCAATCGAATCCATCATGTATTCCTTGGGAGACGCCCGAGTGTTTACAACACTAGAATGCAGCAGGGGGTTTTTGCAGATTCAAATCGCTCCTGCCGATGTCGAGAAGACTGCTTTCACTTGCCATCGTGGTTTATTTGAGTTTACTCGTCTTCCCTTCGGACTGTCCAACTCGTCGGCAAGTTTCCAGTGACTTAGGAACATCGTTTTGGGAGACGCCAGGTTTAATTTCGCAATGGCCTACATGGATGATGTTGTGGTCTTCTCCAAGTCATTCAGCGAACATCTCGTTCACCTGAGGATCTCCCTTGGACGAATGAGGGACGCGGGGTTGACGATTAACCCGAAGAAGGTTCAGCTCGCTTCTCCGAAAATCGATCTCCTGGGGTTTGTTGTCGACGAGGGAACCTTGAAACCGAACGACGAGAAGTTAAGGGCCGTCCTTGATTTCCCTCGACCGCAGGACTTGAAAAGCCTCCAAAGGTTTCTAGGAATGGTTGAGTTTTATCGCCATTTTATTCCGAACTGTTCGAGCTAGCCCGCCTGCTTAACCAGCTTCTGTGCAAAGGCTCGAAGTAGGTCTGGTAACGAGAACAGGAGGTGTCGCTCATCTCTCTCACTCGCGCGATCGCGGCGACTGCCAGTATGCGACTGCCAGATTTAAACCTGCCGTTCGTGGTGCAAACGGACGCCAGCGATTACGGCGTGGGAGTGGTCTTTTAGAAAGAGAACGACGGCCAATTAATTCCCGTCGCCTTTGCGAGCCGCACACTCACGCCGGCGAAACGCAACTACAGCACCACCGAGCGAGAGAGAGTGGCAATTATGTATGCCCTGCATAAGCTTGATCTCTACCTGGATGGCGCTGTCTTTACCATCCAAACTGATCACAACACTCTCGCTGGGTTCAGAGGCTGAAGCAACCAGCAGGCAGAGTGGCCCGTTGAGTTCTCACTCTGCAGCGCTACGCCTACAAGATAGAGTATCGCAGAGGCACTGCGAACCAGGTCGGGAACGCATTGTCGGGCGCACCCGTGGAGGCTGACCCGGGGGAACTGCCTCGGGCAATCCTCCATCCACGAGAGCAAGCTTGCGGGAATGCAAAGGAAACGGGCGAGAAGGAGAGAGCGGAGCGCTCGGTCACGCGCCGGAAACTGGTTCCAGGGGAGCCATCCACGCGGGGGAAAAGACTCGCGGCAATGCGAGCGGTGGCGGAAAAGGTCATATCCCGTCTTGTGCGGCTGCGTGTGATGCCACAAATGAACAGATGAACGCTTAGGGTACTGTTGTGAGCAGAGAAGAGTTGTTGGAAGCCCAGAGAACAGATGGTTTCTGTCAGCGAGTGTCGGAAAACCTAGCGGATAATGCAGCAGACGCTGGAAACGCTGGCACGGGACAGCGGGTGTCAGAAACGCTGGCGGCAATGCAGCGGACACCGGAAACGCAGGTGCGAAGGTCGATAGAGAGATCGATTCTTATCTGTTCGGTGAAAACAACTTGTTGCTCAGGTACATCCCCGAGGCGAGGGTCGATAGAGAGATCGATTCTTATCTGTTCGGTGAAAACAACTTGTTGCTCAGGTGCATCCCCGAGATGGACGAACACGAGGGAGACCCATCCCTCTTCAAAATCGTCGTTCCGCGGAAGCTGCGGCGGAAACGTATGAGGTATTTCCATGACTCGGCCCTGGTAGGTCACTGGAGCGGCAAGAAAATTTACGAAAAAATGTGTCGTGTCGTGACCTGGCCGGGAATGAGGAAAGAGGTACTTCGGTATGCCCGCAGCTGTCCAGCGTGCCAAGTGGCGAAGCCCCGGGGAGGGAAGCTTCCCGGCCTGATGCAACCTGTCATCAGCCAGCGTCCTTGGGAGACGGTCGCGTGTGACATTATCGGACCACTGCCCCGAAGTCCACGCGGAAACCAGTATCTACTCGTCGTCACAGACCATTTCTCGGAGTGGGTCCAGCTTTTTCCACTCAGGAAGCTAGTGTCTGCAAGAATCTGGGAAAGACTGTTAGAGACATTTTGTCGCTACGGTTTTCCTGCTTCTCTGAGGACAATAACGCGTCGGTGTTCACAAGTAAGGTCTTTGTGGACTCGTGCCGGTCACTCAATATCCAGCACAAGCGAACAACGCCTTACCACCCACAGGCAAACATCACCGAGCGGGTGAATCGGAACCTGAAGGCGATGCTGGTGACACTCACCGGTAAGCATAAGGATTGGGACGCGAACATATACGAGCTCGGTTTTGCAACCCGAACGACGGTAAATCGATCGACTGGACTGACACCCGCGTACTTGAACTTGGGAAAGGAGCTGACGTATCCCTTAGAAAATGGATTCCGAGAGTGTGGGCAGGCTGACCCCCGCCCCATCTCTCGCTACGCATTGGAACTCCGCGGCTGGCTCGGGGACGCCCTCCGCATGGCCAGGGAGAACCTTGACGCTGCCCGGCTGGAGCAGGCGCCCAGTACTACAAAACGCACCGCCACCTGGTTTACGCCGTTGGGGATCTGGTCCTTAGGCAAACACACCCTCTCAGCAAAACGGCGCAAGGTTTTGCGACGTCCCTGGCACACAGGTGGGAAGGGCCGTACCGGGTCGCGGCACGACTGTCAAGTTTGACCTACCGACTTGCTCGCCTAGAAATGGGCGAAGTGTCCGGCTCGGTGCACGTGGGTGACTTGAAGAACTACTACCTCCGCGATCCTGACGATACTGACGGGGAGGCAGGCGGGACAACCAACGGTGTGGAAAATCCCCGGAGATACAATCTCAGGGCCAAAAGGCGCTAGTGTATCGCATCCATTAACCACCTCTTTTTCCCACACAGAATGTCTGCCACCGGCGGTGCACGGGGCTGACCCCACCCCAGCGAACGCCGACCTCAGCCCTGGACGACGGAGCGGGTTTACTACCCCCGCTCGCGGTCTAGGTCTGGTCGCGCGTCCCGGAAACGGAGGGACGACAATCGGACGCCTGAGGACTTCAGGCGCGTCCGGTCGGGACGGGGAGCAAGCTTCCACTCCGCGCAACCGCCCCCGGCTGGGCCTAAACCCCTGGAGAAGCCTAAGAAGAAGATGCGGTCGGCTGCCACATGGACGCGTGGTCTCCGGGAGGGGGGCAGTCGGTTACGCGTCCCACGCAAAGTGCAGGGATCAGTACCGTCCCTCCCGCGGGGCCAACCCGCCCGAGGTGAGGCCGCCTTTCCGTGGCTTGACCCTGGCGGACCGGGACGACGAGCCGCCAGCCGTCTACACAGCGCAGGAGGAGGCGATCCCCTCTGTCCGGTCTTCCACGTCTTGGTGTTGTGCCAGGAGCTCCACACGGAGAGGGATCAGCGAAAGAGAAACGCAGCGGCTGCGGCCGCTGCACCGAGGGGGACATCGAGGCGGCCCTCAAGCTGCTACGGAGGGAGCGGCTGGAGCTCCTGACTCCAGCCCCAGTCTTGGTCCCCCCCGATCGCGCGGGCCCTGGAGCTTCCGCCGCTGAAGCAGTCCGAGGCAGTCCGGCCTGCCGAGTTCATCGGCCCCTCCCCGGCGGACTCATCTGCCACCGGGCCCATCACTCGGACCCCGCCGTCGCCGCCCTTAATGGACGTTGACCTGAACTCTTTCTTGGCGGCTTCGGGGTCTGAGGATTGAGGGGGGGGGGGGGGGAGCCCGCTCTGCCGCCGCCTGATTCTTACCAGACGCCGGCGGCCGAGGGCGGCTCAAGGGCGAGCCGTCAGCACCCTCGGTAGCCGATCGGGGCTGATCGTGGCCGGCTGGTGGCAGCGGTGGACGTCCTCGCCCCCCCCCCCCCCCCTTTAAACGAGCCCGACCCCGAGGGCCTGGACAGCTGTCACGAATCGCGGGGTTTTCTTGCAAGCTTTGTGTGGGAGCTCTCGGGCGCGCCAGCGGTGCAAGATGCATGGTGTCAACTTTCGGTCTTGTCCGTTTCCATGCGGCTGTTTATGAAAGCGGGCGGAAGAACCCTCTCCCCAGGTGAGAGAGGATATGGGAGCGCCGGATGGTGCCTACATTCTTCGAAAGTCGAAGCCGACCGAGAGCATTGGTTTGTTGTATTTTTTATTTTAATTTTGCTTGTCGACTGAGGGCAGTGCTCACAACCAGGCATCTCGAATCACGTTCACCGCCGCGCAGACGGGCAAACTCTCTCGCGGATTGTTTCTCGGTACTGTATTTTTGTATTTAGTTGCTTTGCCAGGCATCTTGAGTTGCGTTCACCGCCGCGCAGACGGGCAAAGTCTCTCGCGGATTGTTTCTCGGTGCTGTACTTTTGTATTTTAGTTGCTTTGCTAAAACAAAGAGCGGCGATGGGCGCTAAGAAACTCATTGCTGATTGGTCAGATTACGAGCCCTGACAGTGCTGCTAGTCTCAATATAAAGACGTGGACTGGCGGGAAAAAGGGTGTGGTTCGTCTTTGGGGTTAGGAGTGCCCGGAGCTGGCCGGGACTCCGCTCGTCATTGCCTTTGTTTTTGAGTCTCGATTGTATTTTCTGTACGTAGGGCTGTGACCCTAGTTTGCCTGCGGGTCTGAGTTTTAGTTTAGCCTTCGGGCGTGTTTGTACCGCGGTGCGTGTGCGTGCGCGTGTAATGCGTCCGGGTCGTCCCTGCGAGAAGCGTGAAGATTCCGGACTCCGTGACGACTCCTCTTTATCGACAAGGGACTCCAAGACAGGCTTCGGCAGCGTCTGGACTACAGATAAGACTTTTATTTTATGTTGTGATTGGCTAGGGCCAACGTGTTCGATCAATTTTAAGTGTGCCTTATCGAGGGTTGTTCGGGAACGTTTTTAGCGTTTCTAACCGGGATGTTAGTGCATGTACTTCCGAGGGTTTTAGGATAGTTCACTAAGTGATTTCTATGTTGTGTCTACTTTGTCGCCGCGCTCCACCGACTGCTTGGTGTTAAGTCTGATTAAATTTGTGTTTTGTTTTTGACCATCTACGTGTCGTCGCCTCCTTACCTGACATTGCACCGGGCGTGGACCTATCGTCTGCCATCGGTCCAACCTAGCACTTTGTTTTTGTTGGCCTCGGAGTGGACTATTGTTTTCATTTATTGAAGATTTTCCCCACTTCCGTGACAACAGCGTGAATAGGAAGCCGGCAGGACACCCACGTCGGAAGGAAGGCACCCGTCGGCTTGGCGCCGGGAAGGAAACAAGGGGTGGGATGGAAAGACCGGGTGTGCTCGGAGGGTCCGTGGGGACGCAGGGGTGGTGCGAGAGGGGGTGGCGCGACGGACGGCAGAGAGGACGGACGTGTGGATACCGTGAGGTGCGACCGGCGGAGAACTCATCAATGTGAATCATTAAATGTGTATATCGAGAGTGGTGTTGTGTCTCTCCGGGTGGGGAGAGCTGGACGGGGATAACTCAACAAGCTTACCACAGGTACCGCCGTGGGCCGCATCGAGGAACTCCGGGACTCAGCCGTGATCATTGCACACTCCGAATACCCGTCATCATCGCAGCACCCGAAAACGCCGTCCACGTATCTTGACGTCAATCTTAATCTCACTGCTCCAGAGCAAAGACGACTACTTGAACCTCTCGACGAGTTCACTGAGTGTTTGATACCTCCTCAAAGGCGCTACTAACGACAGTAGCCCTACTGAAAAAAAAAAACATTTGAAATTCAAAGGGTTCCCTACTGAAAAAAACCATTTGGCGCCTATATGAAAATAAACGGGTTCATACCGGTAACAGTTTGACCATACCGATCACCAGTTTGTCAAAGGGGTCGCCCGTATGGCTCAAAGGGGTCCCCCGTATGAGCCATAGCGGTCACCTATTTGGACAAACAGGTCACTCCTTTGGCAAACGGGTCGCTCGTCTGGGCAAATGGGTCGCTCGTTTGGGCAAATGGGTGACTCGTTTGGGCAAAGTTGTCGCACGTTTGCTCAAACCGGTGACCATGTTGCGAACTGCACCGGTTTAATCAAACAGCTCTCCGGAGCCCGTTTGATACTGAACGTACAGATCGGCGGCGTGGGCACGCCTAGCGTTTCAGCCGTGGCAGCCAATGTTTCCGGATGGCTGGGAGCGCCGGTTCATCGATTTCAGATCGTCCGCGTATACTGCAACTAAAACTAACATCTTTTTTTTTTTGTTGTTGTTGTTTTACGTAAACGCGCGACGTTGGTAAGCCGATATTTTTGACAGAACTTTAAAACTTTGTCCATCTTTGTTGCCTCAATTTACTTATTCAGCTCGAATCTCTCTCTCAGAAGACGCGCCCGGTTGAAAGAATGAACGTCTAGACTCCGTTTAACTTTTATTCAAGACACAGCGAAGGTAGCACGCGTACACGCGGCTGCAAGAACATCGAGCATTGCGAGAGCACGCCCGCCGTTGCAGCAGTTAAACTACGAGCTCGCGCTGAGTACTTTCTTCGCTCGGGCGCAAGCCGAGCTTCTGGCCGCCCCGCCGCCATTTCCGAGGTTCGAACGTGCTAAAATGCGCGCGCGCGTGTTTTTTTTTTTTTTTTTTTTTTTTTTTCGAGGTTACCAAATCACATCTCTCTGGAATGCCTGGGGAGAGGGAGAGGGGCTGTCCCTGTGGTCCTCGCCCCCTCCCTCCTCTCTTGTCACCCGTCACGTGACCCGCACCCGCGCGCGAGCTACACGCTGATTAGAGTTCCTGTACAGCCTATACAGGAACTCTAACGCTGATAAGCATCGAGATCCGGAAGGGTGCGCCTAGCAGCCGCTTTTTTCTTTGTCTGCTTGTTGTCAGTTCCAGCTCGAACTTCGCGCGTCCACCTGATTCGATCTGTCGCCTAACCCTGCGGTCTTATTAGGATGCCTCTCGACAACATATTGGATGTGCACCAAAGCTATCAGTGTTCAAAAAGTCCTACGTCTATATCGGCAACAAGCGATTCTTCGAAGAAGTCAGGAATTCTTGCGGTTTGGTTGTGTTCGGCAACTGACAGCTTGTGCGCCACATCGTGTTGAAACTTCCAAGAAGCCGTTCCCTCTCATTTGTGTTTGTGTGGTTGTCCTGCTTTGACCGTGTCGACAACTATCACGGACAACATCTTTCAAGCCCGCTATTTTTATGGTAAGTGCGCTGCAACCTACTTCTTGGCAACGATTGACCGTTCTTCTACTCGTACTCTTCCAGATTATCTATATAATTATGCAGCCACTATTCTCGCGGCAGCCGGGCGAATAATTTCCCGAAAGTCTACCTTCATAGTCTAGAATTACCTCGGTTCTTGTTTGGTTTGCTATCTTCTCAGTTGTATAAAAGCTTAGAGTGCCTCTCACATTTCACAGATCGCTTGCACGTTTGTACTTGTCCACAGAAGACGTAATAAACTTTGAGGAGAATTTAAAAAAATCTTTTGTGTCTGTTTTCCTATCCATTTGCAAACACCTACGTGAGCACATTTGTTCTACGTGTTTCCTCCATGTTATAAATAGGTTTATGCATGAGTTTCGGAACGTCTGAAATAAGTTTAAGATAACCAACCTTCCAGACGATCCCCGTTTAGGGCTAGCGCATAATTTCCCGATTCGAATGGCACGTTCAAACGTCTGGTCACGTGCAAGGTCGAACGGGCACCTGTATCAAACGGGCACCTGTATCAAATGGGTACCGTTTCGAGCGGGTACCGTTTCAAACGGCTACCCGTATCCCATAATCACGTTTGATCCAAACGGGTCGACAAGTTTGCACCCGTTTGAATTTCACATGGTTTTTTTCAGTAGGGTTGGCAAACTGGTAAATCAAACGGGTGCAAACTTGTCGACCCGTTTGGATCAAACGTGATTATGGGATACGGGCAGCCGTTTGAAACGGTACCCGCTCGAAACGGTACCCATTTGATACAGGTGCCCGTTTGATTCGGGTGCCCGTTTGATACGGGTGCCCGTTCGACCTTGCACGTGACCACACGTTTGAACGTGCCATTCGAATCGGGAATTATGCGCTAGCCCTAAATGGAGATGCCTGGTAGGTTGGTTATCTTAAACTTATTTAAGACGTTCTGAAACTCATAAACCGATTTATAACATTGAGGAAACACGTAGAACAAATGTGCTCACGTAGGTGCATGCAAATGGACAGGAAAACAGACACAAAAGATTGTTTTCAATTCTCCTCAAAGTTTATTACGTCTTCTGTAGACAAGTACAAACATGCAAGCGATCTGTGAAATGTGAGAGGCACTCTAAGCTTTTATACAACTGAGAAGGTAGCAAACCAAACAAGAACCGAGGTAATTGTAGACCATGAAGGTAGACTTTCGGGAAATTATTCGCCCGGCTGCCGCGAGAATTGTGGCTGCATAATTATATAGATAATCGGGAAGAGTACGAGTAGAAGAACGGTCAATCATTGCCGAGAAGTAGGTTGCAGTGCACTTACCATAAAAATAGCGGACTTGGAAGATGTAATCCGTGATATTTGTCGACACGGTCAAAGTAGGACAACCACACAAACGAGAGGGAACGGCTTCTTGGAAGTTTCAACACGATGTGGCGCACAAGCTGTCATTTGCCGAACCCAACCAAACCGCAAGAATTCCTGACTTCTTTGAAGAATAGCTTGTGTCCGATATAGGCGTAGGACTTTTCGAACGCTGATAGCTTTGGTGCACATCCAATACGTTGTCGAGAGACATCCTAATAAGACCGCAGGGTTAGGCGACAGATCGAAGCAGGTGAACGCGCGAAGTTCGAGCTGGAACTGACGACAAGCAGACAAAGAAAAAAGCGGCTGCCAGGCGCACCCTTCTGGATCTCGATGCTTATCAGCGTGTAGCTCCTCGCGCGGCTGCGGGTCACGTGACTGGTGACAAGAAAGGAGGGCGGGGGCGAGGACCACAGGGACAGCCCCTCTCCCCAGACACTCCAGTGAGATGTGTTTTTGTAGCCTAGAAAAAGAAACACGCGCGCGCATTTTAGCACGCTCGAACCTTGGAAATGGCTGCGGGGGCCGCGGGGCGGCCAGAAGCTCGGCTTGCGCCCGAGCGAAGAAAGTACTCAGCGCGAGCTCGTAGTTTGACTGCTGCAACGGCGGGCGTGCTCTCCCAATGCTCGACGCTCTTGCAGCCGCGTGTATGCGTGTTACCTTCGCTGCGCCTTGAATTAAAGTGAAACGGAGTCTAGTCGTACATTCTTTCACGCGGTCGCGTCTTCTGCGAGAGAGATTCGAGCTGAATCAGTAAATTGAGGCAACAAAGATGGACAAAGTTTTAAGGTTCTGTCAAAAATATCGGCTCAGCAACGTCGCGCGTTTACGTAAAACAACAACAAAAAAAGGTGTTAGTTTTAGTTGCAGTATAAGCGAACATCAGCGCAATTGAAATACAAATATAATTACTTGCATTACGCGGACGATCTGAAATCGATGAACCGGCGCTCCCAGCCTTCCGGAAACATTGGCTGCCACGGCTGAAACGCTAGGCGTGCCCACGCCGACGATCTGTACGTTCAATATCAAACGGGCTCCGGAGAGCCGTTTGATTAAACCGGTACCGTTTACAACATGGTCACCGGTTTGAGCAAACGTGCGACAACTTTGCCCAAACGAGTCGCCCATTTGCCCAGACGAGCGGCCCATTTGCCCAGACGAGCGGCCCAGACGAGCGACCCGTTTGCCAAAGGAGCGGCCTGTTTGTTCAAATAGGTGACCGTTACGGCTCATACGGGGGACCCCTTTGAGCCATACGGGCGACCCCTTTGACAAGCTGGTGACCTGTATGGTTAAACTGTTACCGGTATGGACCCGTTTATTTTCATATGCCAAATGGTTTTTTTCAGTAGAGACGGCAGCGCCCCACAGTTACCGCCAACGTTGCGTTCCTGCTCTATTTCGCACCATACCGAGTCTCCGTAAAAAAGAAGGAGGTCATTCAGGAGCAAGATCGAGAAATGCGCAGCAACACCATTCACCAGCCGTCAAGCAGGTCATGGTTATCACTTGTCGTGGTCGTCAAGAAGGACGGAACTCTGAGATTCTCCGTGGAGTATAGTTGACTGACAGCGGTGAATAAAATGGTGTTTATCTTTTACCTCGCATCGACGACACGTTGGACCGGCTTCGCCGCAGATCGAGATGACCAAGACCAGTAGCGGGGTATGTTTGGCGTTCGAATTGATAGATGGCGTCGGGAGCAGCGTCTGAAGGTGCAGCCGACCGGCGAAAGAAAGCGGACGACATGCAGACGAGATCCGTTGGCCGTGTTGCGACCTAGGCGTTCACCAGGCAGCCTCAGGCAGGGCCAGGCCAGGACAGGAACCGCAGGCACACTCCCGGCAGGAACATTACGAGACGGGAGGGTCTCTCGCGGCAAACTATGTTTAATACATAATGTCACGAATGACAAGTGATGAGGCGATAATAACTGAAGAAACGAAACGTTTAATGGGGCGAATTTGTGCCCAACAATAAAAGTAAAAATAAAGATAACAACAGAGCGTCGCGGGCGTCGAAGGCGGCGAAGCAGCAGGATCGAACGCTGAGGTGAAACTGACTTTGACTCACCACGCGAAACCCCTTATGTACACGCGTGGGCTTCTGGAATAATCTGCGTAGAAAGTTCGAAGCGTAGAAAATTCGGACGTCGAACAAGCAACAGGATTCGCGAATTTTCCAGAACACTGAGTTGCAGGAATAGACAAAATACACGTCGCTCCCAGGAAACCTGGCTTTTCGCGTGGGAGGCAGGTACTATAACCGTTAGGCCACGCGCGCGCTGCCTACTTGGCCAGCTGCGCGCGCGGTAGTATATACAAAGTATCTACATCGTCCGAGTAGCCCCTGTATACGAAAAAGTAGCGACATCCTTTAAAGAATGCCGCCTGCTATCTTGGAGCAATCCAGGCGGCGCTACCGTCGACGCGCGAGCGCGAAACAGCAAAATATAACATAAGAGTGTGCATAAGGAAGGAGGAGGAAGAAGGAATGCCTATGCTGTTGGAGTGCAGTGCATGCTATGAGCTCATCTCGCCAATCAAATAACGCCGACTGTGTAACGTCACGGCTTTCATCGTCTTTCTTTGAGCACATTCTTCGAGGCTGGTAGACCGTGACAGTGCGTTTTTGAACCTGTGTGTATGTATTTTGCGTGTCTCTCAGCCTTTGACTGTGCTCTGACTCAAGTATAGGAAGGCCGTCTGATATCTTGGAGCGATCCAGGCGGCACTACAATTGACGCGTGGGTGTAAAAGAGCAAAGTACAAAGATAAAAGGTGTTCTCGTCAGAGGAGGAGGGAGAAGATGTCGCTACCTTTCTTATTCCGGGACATTACGTCTGAGAGCAGATTTACGCCCTCTTGTTTACTCCTTTTATAGGGTCACTTTTGGTGTGCCACAGGTTGGCAGCCAATTGTGGCCGAACTGCCAACAAACGTCATGTTCAGGCCCCGCCCCCACTCATCCCTTGAGTATGCACACACGCACACACTGTAGCGGCGGCCGGGCTTTACCTTCCGGCACCAACGTACTCTCTCCCTAGATAAGCCTGGCCGAGGAGCCCCCGACAAAGGGTCTATATATATATATATATGTTGATGCACCTATCGTCACATAGGCTACACAGGCGCAAATATACACGCCCCTCTACCCGTTTCCATAAATTTATATATAAAGAAAACGTGTTACAGCATTATACCATGCAATCGACATGTCATTGACGCATTAGGGCCCCTTCTTCCTAATGCAGTACGCCCCTCGCAGTTCGGGTGCTCTTTGATTCTTGCCTCTCCCTAAAATCTTGGGTTTTTGGTTCTTGGTCATTGATAAGAAAATGAAAGCCGTTTACAACTCCCAGTAACGATGGATTAGAGCGCAGCTCTTAAGGAGGAGGATGGAAGGGTACTGAGGGATAGGTGACTCCCTGAGGTCACGTGACCTCAGGGGGGGTCGTGTGACGTCAGGGTGCCACGCGACCTGGGGGTAACGTGGCCTTGAAGTGGGTCACATGAATTTAGGGGGTCACGTGACGTCGGGGGAAGGGAGGTCACGTTACCTGGGGGGGCACGTGACCTTGCGGTTACGCCGACAACGACGCCAACGGCTACGCCGCTCAAGCCGGAAACGGCCGCCTAAGGGCTGCGCTCCAAAAACGAAATCATTTAGCCAACAGGAGGACTTGTTTTCCTCGGGTTCTTAGGGTCAGAGCAAGTACAGGTAAACATTAAAAATGAATCACCCAATAAAATTCATGATATATATTTTAAAGCGTAAACCCCTCGTAATATTTGTCTTTTAAACAGCTGTACTCAATATAATATAGGTTTTTTTGCTAAATTTTACTTTCCTGCTTGTCATCTTTCCTCTAATATATTTATATAATACCTGCTTTGCCCTTCTTTATTGTGAAGCAAGTTTCTTATGATCTGTTTTTTCTCTCAAGGAGGGCTAATAGAAATAGATGTTTATCTTACCGGAAGAAAAAAAAACTAATTTAAAGTTATGTAATCGGTTTCGATATAATGTTTATTTTACACTGCAACAATTTAAACATTTAGAAACGTTTAGAAACGGGACAAATAAAGACGCAATTAAAACGCACTTTTAAACTCATTGATAATCAGGAAGGTTCGTATATCCAATTTTTGAGGCATGTTTTTGTGTTTATTACATACCTAGAACCCAGTCCCCCGAGTAGACTTGCCCATCTTAATTCTGCCATCTGGAGGATTCATTGTATTAGAGGACATTCCTGTGACAGTCCTCAGTCCTTTTGCAATCAGAGACCTCAAAGTTATTGGCCGATCAATAATTAGGCGCAACAAACCACTAGTGCCAATGAATTGGACTAGCATGGGAGCATATGGTGATCAATATAGAGGTACGTATTCTTCAACATTTTTTGTTTGTGTACATTACCGCGTAATTTGAAGCGAGATAACGAATTGATGAAAAATATATTGTACCGCATTTCAGTATTCCTAGCATAACTTTTGAACAAAAAAAACATGTATCTATATATATATATATATATATACAGGGTGTTTCAGAGAACGCAGGCCAAATCGCTTCTGCAAAAACTATTCACTGCAACAAAAAAAAAGGCTTGTGGCGTTGTGATCCTGGGCTATGGGCCCATTTAAAAAAATTATTAAAGTTCAGGATAATTAACTTGTTAATTATTTTGCCTAATTAACTTTTTTAATATTGTGTTTAAGGGCATGGTTTAAAGCAGAAAATTGCTCAGCATCATCGAAAACCACTAAATCAACAAATTGCAGAACGATAGAAGGCACGCGAAGCATTTTACGGCTTTCTGAAAAACCGCACAAATTTGACGGGTGTTTAAGTTTCGGTTTGTTATCGGAGCGCATCTCTGTCCCGACGGCACCGTGCCCCGCGGAGAGATAGTGCAATCGACCTCTGCTGCGCTGTCATGGCGCGACGCAGCAAAGGTTGGTTTCACTATCTCTCCACGGGGCGCGGTGCTGCCGGGGCCGAGATACGCTCCGATAACAAACCGAAACTAAAAAACCCGTCGAATATGTGCGCTTTTTCAGAAAGCCGTAAAATGCTTGCGTGTCTTCTATCGTTCTGTAATTTGTTGATTTAGTGGTTTTCGATGATGCTGAGCAATTTTCTAATTTAAACCATGCCCTTAAAGATAATATTAAAAAGTTAATTAGGCAAAAATAATTAACAAGCTAATTATCCTGGACTTTAATCATTTTCTTAAATGGGCCCCTGGCCCAGGACTACAATCCCACAAGCCTTTTTTCGTTGCGATGAGTAGTTATCGTGGGAGCAATTTGGCCTGCATTCTCTGAAACACCGTATATATATATATATATATATCTTTAACAAAATATTTCCTGTTTAGAAATGTGAGTCTACTTAACCTAGTAACGGTGAATTCTGCTTGCTTGAATTTCTGCAATTGCAAATACGCAAAGGTTTGTAGGAGCTTTGAGAAAAGATCGAACAACCATGTTCGGTCGACATTCCTAATTCGCATAAAATAAATTAGTCTCGACACTCGGAAGATATTATAATGTTTCGTGCAAACAAACATTAATTTTCCGGAACAAAAATTGCACAATCGATGTCGGTGAAATGCGTGTTTCGTGACTTGCGCGAAGTCGGCATTTTGAATAGTTATCTTGCACAAACGTTTGTCACTGTAGCCTAGTGTAATTTATGTAGAAACTGGACATTTCGTAAAATGAGTTAAAATTTAAGTTGTCTACAAAGTATTTTTATATTACAAAATACAAACAGGAGACATACTGCAATTTCTTTACATACTATGCATCCACGCACTAAAATATTGTAGAAAGATGAGATTATTCAGGATTATTGGGACCAGTGAATGTGCTCACTGTAGAGGTCGCAAGTGTCGCGCCCTCACTCTTTTCGTTGCTTGCCTATATTATCGGTGGTCTGAATAAAAAGTAACGTCACTTGGCGGTTGGAACGCGGTGCGTCTGCGTATATCATTCGAGTCCGCGACACGGTGTCAGAAGCGGTCACGATAGCAGCGGCTTAACGCTCGCCCGCCCGCTCGCTCGGCTCGTCTCGTCTCGCCTCGCTCGCTCGCGCGGCCGGCATGACTACGAAGCTGGAGACAAGGCCTAACATCGGACAGCCGCTCGACAGCCCCCACGCGTCCCTCCCGTCGCCTACTCCGTTTGACTTTGCGAACCCCAACACCTGAGAGCAATGGATTGCGCTGCACCCCGGGCGGTCCGCCCCCCCCTTGTGACGCGACTGCGCACCGCTCATCCCCGTGCCAACTGCCCGGCACGGGACTCCATTTGCAGCCGCTGCAAGCGGAAAGGTCACTTCGCAGCAGTTTGCGTGCAGCGGGACGGACTTGGCTCTTTTCAGCTGCACGCGTTGACGCCGCGCCCCTTATCCAAGTTTACGCAAGTCTTCGTAGACGGTCACTCCGTGAACTTCAAGATCGACACCGGCGCCGAAGTCACTGCCCTACTCGAGACTTTTTCAGGCCTCCCTCTACAACTTCAACCGGCAGAGGGCCAGCTCACGGGACCGGGAAACCACGTGTTGACCGTACTGGGCACGTTAGACGCCGCTCTCACGTGGAAGGGAACGACCACAGTCCAGCGCATCTACGTACTGCCAGCATCGACCACGCCATTACTTGGCTTCCCCGCAATCCAGGCCCTGGGCGTCGTCCGATTCGCAGATGCTGTCTACAGCTCCCAAGGGCCACAGCGGCGCACGCCTCTTTTTCGAGACATCTTTGGCAAGTTGGGCGAACTGCGAGAGCAGTACGTCATCCGTCTCCAACTCGAGACACGGCCCTTTTCATTGAGCACGCCAAAAACGATTCCGCTTCCACTCCATGACGCTGTCCGGTTCGAGCTCACGAAACTTGAAGCCGATGGGGTCTATCGCCGTGTAGACGGCCCCACAGAGGGTTGCTTCGGTATTGACGTACGTGGTTCCGAAGCATTCTGGCGACTACCGCATATACGTTGACCTGATCCACCTCAACCAGGTTGTCCTGCGAGAGCGGCACATACTCCCGTCCGTCGAGCACACTCTCGGACAACTTGGACAAGCTCAAGTTTTCTCGAAACTCGACGCAACGGCGAGCTTCCGTCAGGAGAAGCTTGCCGAGAGCTGCCAGTAACTGACTACGTTCATCACCCCTTTCGGGCGACCCTGCTTCCGACGCCTCGCCTTCGGCATCTGCTTGGCACCGGAAAACTTCCAGCGACAGATGAGCCGCGTCCTGGAAGGCCTCGAAGGTGTGGTAAACATGATCGATGAGACGTTGGTCTTCGGCAGCATTCTGGCTGAGCACGACCGTCGCCTGAACAGAGTCTTGCAGCGTCTCCAGGCAGCCGGGGTCAAGCTCAACCGCCCCAAGCGCGTCTTTTCGGCGCTTGAAGTCAAGGTCTTGAGCGTCATTGTCAGCGACACAGGCGTCAGTCCCGACCCGGTGAAGATCAAAACGCTCCCAGATCTCGAGGCTCCCTCCGACATCAGTGGAGTGCGACGACTGCTGGTGAAGGCCAACCATTTGGGACGTTTTCTTCCACACTTGGCGGACACGACAGCTCCCCTCCGGGCTCTTCTTCAGAAGATCAGTACATGAGTTTGGGGTCCTGCAAAGCAGCAAGCTTTCCAAAAACTGGAAGGGCTGCTTAGCTCCAACGCCTGCATGGGCCGGTACGACATTACCGACCCCACGACTGTGTTCGCCGACACCAGCTCCTGCGGCCTCGCAGCAGTTCTGCTGCAGCAACAACCCTCCGGAGAGCAATGTGCGGTAGCATTCGCAAGTCGCTCACTAACTCCTACGGAGTCCAGGTACAGCCAGACCGAAAAGGAGGCTCTTGCCGTGGCATGGACAGTTGAGCGATCGAGGCTCTTGCCGTGGCATGGACAGTTGAGCGATCCGAACAGTTCGTGCGGGGGATTCCGGTTCGGTCTCCAAACTGATCACAGGCCTCAAGTCACACTCCTAGGCAACGCCGAGTTGGACCTCGTTCCTCCAAGAATTCAACGGCTGCGGATGAGGCTCCTTCGTTTCCAGTTCCGTGTGCTCTACGTCCCTGGGAAGCTTATCGCCACCGCCAATATCCTCTCCCGGTCTCCAGCTACTATACACAGTTTTCCAGTTAGCAAATCGACTCCCTCGATTTAGAGCGCTTCGTGAACAACATCGTGAACAGATGGGAAGACCTCACTGCTCAGAGTCTTGGGAAACTACGAAAACACCAAGAACTAGGCAGAACCCGCATGGATCTGGCTCGCCTCTGCGAGCGTGGGTGACCGCGGCGAGCGTCGCAAGTTCCTGCCCATCTCGGTTGCTCTTGGAGCACGAGGAACAACATCACAGTCTGCGAGGGGCTGCCGCTCTACAACAACCGGATCCTGGTTCCTGCGGTGCTCCGACGTGACATGCTGGCCAGACTGCACCAGGGCCACTAGGGCATTAGCCGTTGCAAGGCTCGGGCACGCGAGTCCATGTGGTGGCCGACCCTCAACTCTGAACTGGAACTGGTGGCTGACTGCGCGACCTCTGCCCAGACGCGGATACTGCGATAGGAACCGCTCATGGGCTCCCTGACTCCAAGCAGTTCCTGGTTCCGGGTGGGGAACTGATATTTTTAAGAAAGGTGGACGCCACTACCTCCTGATGGTAGGCTACTACTCGCGCTACCCACAGGTGATTACCCTGTCGTCGACGTCTTCCTTGCCTGTTACAGCGTCGATGAAGAGTATTTTCGCGCGCTTCGGCATTCCCACTGTCGTCGTCTCTGACAACGGGCCACAGTTATCCTCAAGGGAATTCGCCTCCTTCCTTCTTTTTATGGCTTCCATCACGTATCCAGCAATCTCCGGTACCCGCAGGCAAATGGAGAGCTGAACGAATGGAGCGGACATTGAAGGACCTTCTGGCCAAGACGAAGGATCCCTACCTGACCCTGCTCGTCTATCTCGAGATCCTGGGAGTAAGTGGATGGAGCCCAGCGCAAATTTTGATGTGAAGAGGGCTGCAGACCACAGGGCCGAAGCTCGAGGAGGCTCTGATCACTCAATCGCCTCCAAAGATGCTTTCCCTCCAGCAAGACTCCTCTGCCCGACGCCGACCGGCGCAGGACTACAACAGGCGCAACGCCACTCGTCCACTCCGTCCGGTGTCTTCGGGCAAATATGTTTGGATCACGGATGTTCCCGGAGCTGCGCGTGTCTTGAGGCCAGCAAGACGACCTCGCTCGTAGAGTGTACATACGCCAACAGGTATACTTGAGCGAAACCGTCGTCATCTAGTTTCATTCACACCTTCACAGCCTGCAATGGAAACTGCTAGTTCGCCGGTCTCCGACACGCCAGCTGCATCGACCTTGCCTTCAGTGCCTGGTCCTCCTACTTCGCCGCCTCCGCAACCCCTGCAGCACTCCACTGGGTCTCCGCAGTCTCTGGCGCAATCCCCAGTGCTTGGCACATCGTCAGAACGCCTGGGGTGCCTTCGCCGCAGACACCAGTGTGCCCTCAGCGACAGGGCAGAGTTTCTCGCTGCAGGCGACGCATCAAGACGCTCGATAGACTTACTTTTTGAAGACGACAAGTTTGCGTGTTTTCCCTGAAGGGGAGATGTAGAGGTTGCAAGTAGCGTCCCCTCACTCTTTCTGTTGCTTCCACATATCGGTGGCCTGAATAAAGTAACGTCACTCGCCGTTTGGAACATGGTGCCTCTGCGTATCATTCGAGTCCGCGACAGATATTTTTCAGGGGCGAAGCTCCTTAAGGCCCTGTCACACTGTGGAAACAGTCGGAGAACTTTGTCTTTCAACACGAGGAAAACATGTTTTCGGGGACCCTGTTACATTGCGGAAACAGCAACAGTCCGGAAACATGTTGCTGTCTTCCGAAAACCATGTTTCCCAACTTGTTCCCCGACACTCGGGGAACATCCTGTCACACCTAAAGTCACTGGATCCTGGGAAAGTAGCGCCATTACCTTCCCTACCTGCTAGCCAAACACAGACGGGTACTAACATACAGACGACCCAAACCTAGCAAGGCGATTGGCTAATCGGTCTACGTTGCCATGGAAATCGCCATCTTGGTCCATTTAAATCTTCGAAGCTTCCAGAGGGTCGCTCTAAACCAGTCGCGCCAAGATTACCATGGAGCATCATCGTACTGGAGGCGTTCCTCGCCAATATAAGAGTCTTTGGCACTCTGTATGCAGTCAACTTATTATCCATGCCCATCTCCATGGATCTCTTACAATTATATTGTCCTTCTTGTGTATTTAAATACAGTAAACTTATTTTTCACTGCCTCCAAGCACCGACACAGCATCTAGTGGTGGTACGACGGTGTATGCTTGTTTCACCAGTGTTTGGTTAGCATAATCTCGGTATACAAAAAAACACTATATAAAACTACGCGTCACCAGCGGATCTAGATCGGCTCACCAAGAACGGAGGGGTCAAGGAGAAATTGCTCATTTCGCGGACCAAGATGGCAACCACACGGGGAGCTTGGCGTTACTTTCCCAGGATCCAGTGACTTTAGTCACACCGAGAAAGCGTGTTGGAAGAACACAAATTGCCTCCTCTCCTGCGCGCTGCCTCCCTCTCTCTCTCGCCCTCGTCTGCCCGGCCGGCTCGGCTACTACAAGCGCGAGCTCCGGGCTTTCAGCATTCCTGCCAAGCACCCGCGCTCGTGCAGTGCAAGCACTGTTCTGGGCCAAATGCTCGCGCTTGTAGCATCGGCTGCGTCTGGACCGAAGCTGAAACGAAGTATAGGCGGCTAGGCTCAAATCCGCTGGCTCCGCTCGCCCCTTGAATCGTTGCCATTTTGGATCGCCGTCTCATCGACGTCGCTCTACCGTAGTCGATTCATCAGCCGCGCGAACCATCTCGCGTTCTCTGGATTTGGCGGTTGCGTTCTGCTCCAGGGCTAGACCCTTGCACGATGGCATACGCGCCGGCGACAGCAGCACCTTCTGCTTGGTGCTTCTTTGTGCCATCGATTCAGATGATTCTGACGATCAGCTGCCGCCGCGCAAGAAGCCGCGTTCAAAATGGCCCTTCACGCTTGACGTCAATTATTGAAGTATTCTCGTGCGACTGTCTGTACAGAAAAATATAGATGTTGCCGTGTTGCTGGAAAAAAATTCGCTCAGCCACCGAAATGGGCAACACGTGTCGTCCGACACAAGTTAGCGAGGTTTCCGTTGCCGAAAGCTGTCACACCGAGACAACATTGTCGCCGTCGTCCATGTTGTGTTGCTGTTTCCTCAATGTGACAGGGTTGTCGGGCGACAGAGCCGGCAGCCGACATGTTTCCCGACTGTTGAGAAACATGTTTCGTTCATGTTTCCGCCGTGTTTCCTCAATGTGACAGGGCCTTTAGGGGTTAGCCATTTCCGTATGTCCGTCCGCCGTCGGGTGCACTTGCTCCTGCTCGTGAGCTTACGCGCTCACGTGCTGCCGTGCTCGTGTAGGGCAAAAAAAAAACAAAAAACAACCGCCTCTCCACGTGGTGAATGATGCTGTTTGGGGCGAAGCTCTGGTGGTGCTTGTCTGCGTAGACGGTGAGCCGCAGTATGCCGAGCCTTTCGTTCGTTTTCATTCATGTCAGAAAGAGAATGTGTGGTATGGAACGTGGTTATATATGCATTTGAGCATTTGACCAGAGCGTGACATGGATGAAAACGAACGAAAGGCTCGGCTTGCTGCGTCTCAGCGGTTACGCAGAGAAGCACCACCAGAGCTTCGCCCCAATCAACATCAATCACCACGTGGAGATGCGTTTTTTTTTTCACGTATCTTTTTCTGTTTGTAGAAGTTTTCATAGAAATTAAAGACAAATATCTTTTTCAAAAATTATTCAAACGTAGGCAGATTAGTCGTTCAGAAATATTTTAAGAATAATTTTAGAAAATGCCATCTTTATTTTGTCGTAAAACGACTTTTGTTTGGGCTAGTTGGTTCTTACTAGAAATGATAAAATAGCGCAAATTTGACAAGGACAAAAAGAAGGCACACGTAGAACAGGACTGGCGCTTCCTTCCAACTAAGTTTATTTGATCATCAACCAAGCAATATATACCATCGCCAGCGAGCATAAAAACCCAGAAACACACAAAAAAAAAATATACTTTAAGTTTATATGCCTACAACGCGCCGTTCTTTAGATAAAACCATCAAGGAAAACTATTTCTTTGTCAATGAGACCTACCGACGGCATGCTGACGCACTTGTCTCCCGCTTTTTTTATAAAAAAACGGCTCTATAATTTCCCTCTCTGTTTTGTCCTTTGCTTTCTTTAGGAACTTCGTCATATTCAATTCCAAACTTATAAAAAGAGGAATAGCTACTAATTGCTTACTGGCTGCCCTCACAAAAAGTTGCGAACACAACCGCCTTCGATCAGCAGTTTAGGAAGTTAAAATCTGCAGAATACCCTAACATGTTACTGTCAAACGTTTGCGAGAGCCTATTACATAAACTTAAAGGATCACAGAATAAAAAACGTACTTTGGAACAGATCAACAAAAAAAGAGTGCAAGTTGTGCCTTATATGCACAGGGTATCGAATAATTTGAAAAAGATAGCTGGTAGATATGGTATTAATCTCCTTTTTTCGGCTCCCTGCAAGCTTGGCAAGATATGTCCTATGCTTACAAAGAAAAAAAGTGATCAATGCGCAAAAAAACATGCCGTTATGTACACTAACTGCACAAGTGGGGTTGTTTATGAAATTCCCTATAGCTGTGGCCGCGTTTACATTGGACAAACGGGTCGTTGTTTCAGTGAGAGAGCGCGCGAACACAATCTGTCTGTACGAACCAATTCGGGTGGTCATCTTGCTGAGCACGCTAAACGATGTGGATATAAACCACTATTGAATATGACGAAGTTCCTACAGAAAGCAAAGGACAAAACAGAGAGGGAAATTATAGAGGCGTTTTTTATCAAAAAAGCGGGAGACAAGTGTGTCAGCATGCCGTCGGTAGGTCTCATTGACAAAGAAATAGGTTTTCTTGATGGTTTTATCTAAAAAACGGCGCGTTGTAGGCATATAATCTTAAAGTATATTTTTTGTGTGTTTTGGGGTTTTTATGCTCGCTGGCGATGGTATATATTGCTTGGTTGATGATCAAATAAACTTGGTTGGAAGTAAGCGCCAGTCCTGTTCTACGTGTGCCTTCTTTTTGTCCTTGTCAGATTTGCGCTATTTTAATCATGTTTATTTTGTAGTTTAATGTTCAGAGATCGAGGCCAATATTCTGCCCCATCCGGCCCTATCAAGAGATTTCGCATTGTTTTTGTATTTAGCAATATGAGACGCATTCAATACGAACGAATTTGCACAACTGTCGTTATTAGAGTAAAGAAAGATAAGATGCTGCCGATATCAAGGAAGGGAAAGAGAAAGGCCGAGAAATATAAGCCTGTGAGCAGAATTTACCCTTGCCGGAATTTGCTAAAATCGAATGTTCATAATAAAAAAAAAGTTTTTTTTTAATGCGCACTACAAACTCTTCTCTCGTGGGCAATAAAGGCACCGTACCGATTGCTTGATTTTTGCAACCTCTCTTTTGCTTACAAAAGTCGGTGTGGGAACGAACTTGAAATGCTGCGCTTACACTCGTCTCTTCATTGAGCCGGACGTTTGGCGGCGGAAAATTCACTCGCGATGTAAGGAACGGGATTGCCTGTGCAAAGAGTTTACGTGAAATGGAAGGCGCAAATATTTTGGAAGGTTTTTGGACTGGTGTTTTTTGTTGTTTTTTTCACAAAAAACGTTTAAATACGTTTCCCGGTTGCACATACAAAATATATTTTTCGCGAGAATTAAAAATGCCGAGCGGACATGGTTGTTCGATCTTATTCGCAAACTCCCTTGTGTCACGATTTGATTCTTTCAATCAGCTTAATTTTAGTTAAAGTATAGCTGAGTTTGTGACGTCACAATTCCTTTTAAAATGTTTATCGTCGTGACGAATGACATGCCACCAAACACAGAGGTTATTCACATAACCTATGCATTTCAAATTGTTTTGCAAATAATATGAGATCTCTGTGATTGAGAAAATATGTAGCAAACGTGTTTTACTGATCTGTACAGCGAACAAAAAAGAACATTTGAAGCGATCTTGGGAGTATCAATAGGATTGAATATACAAATGTTCATTTGTTTCAAGAAAATGTACTAGTAATCGTAACACATTGAGAAGTTTCTATTGTATAGTAACCACGAGCAGCCTGGTCGCCTTTCCTGAATGAAAATGCTACAATATCTATATTGCCAAACTATTTTTAACAAGGAGAAGGTGTTTTCTTGGAGCGTACGTAATGGTGATTACGTTGAAATACCTAAAATATCAACATGGAGGAACATGAATAAATGCTTAACAAGCGCGTTGGTGAAGACAGCGACCACAGAAAATAATAAACACAACGGACGAGAAGCACCGACGAGCACAGAAGCGTCATAAGCAGAGAACGAGAAGAGATACAGAAGTGTCATTCTTTACAAGAAATTATAAACCACCGGTTTGTACAATCATATGGTTCTATTTCCGTTACTTAGATGCATAGAACAATATTGCGGTCAGGCGAAGTGAAAGAGCTGAAATAGCAATTACAATCATGTGCTGATTTCAACAAATTTTAACACATCAGTTTATCAGCGAGTTCATATATTTATATATTTGCATACTTCTGTTTCTAAGGTCGTTCAGTCTTGTTTAATGCATGCCTGGCCAACGACTTCTCTGCATTTTATGAATTGATTCTTGGAGATAATCCTAACAGCTTTACTCTATTTGCCATGAGGATAATATCGTGGATTGTTTACCGTCCACCAGGTTATCCAAACACAATAGCCGACGTCATAAACATGAGTTACTTAAGTCGATATCAAGCATATTGTTATGCAGCATTTTAAATGCGTGTTATTTTATGTTGTATGACTGATCTTATGAGGATACGGAAAAGTCTTTAAGTTGTTTCATATCGTAATTACTCAAAATGAGTCTACGTTTCTAGCGCAGTACCCAGTGGTACTTTTGGACCCAATTACACTTTTTGAAATGCATAACGTCAGTTGGGTTCTAGGTCGGTGTTCCCGAATAAAATATCAAATACCCCCAAAATGCATTCGGAAACGTGCTTAAAACGGCTGAGGTTCAAGAGCAAGGCAAGAATGTTTTTACTTCGCTTTGTTTTCGTTAATTTAGAGGCAATATAAAACAAAAACACCATAAGGGAAAGTTGTTATTCTTACTCAAACCTCGCTTTATGCGCAGAACAATGTGCGTTCTTCATCTTGCTTTTACCGCTAGTCCCTCGCGTTTTGCCCCAACTAGCAACATTCCGCTCCGTCATTCTGAAGTTTCGCGCAAAATTCGATGCAACTCAAAACTTCGATAAAATGTCCACGCTTTGCAGAAACGTGTTTACAGTGGTAAAATTGAATTGCCTGGCGTGGCTTCGATCTTTGTTTAACCATTCTTAAATTTTAAGATAAAAAAGCTCCTGTTTTATTTTATCCATACTCTAGCAGGTTTAATTATTCTGGCGCACTCTGAAAATGCATTCAGGCCTACACCCACGAGTCAGTTCGCAACATGTTTCAATGTTTCCAGCATACTATCTAAATGACGTTGCCATACTCCGCGACAACGTTTCTTGGCAATGCAGTGGAAGGTACAGGCCCGCGTCCCCTCTCCCATTTGGTGTGTGCGTGGGCTCTCCTCCTCTCCCCGCAAATGGGGAGAGGAGGAGGGCCTGCGTACACTCAAAATGGGAGAGAGAACGCGGGCCTGTACCTTCTACTGCATTGCCAAGAAAAGTTGTCGCCGAGTGTACCTGCTTTATTTCATCCACCACTATTAGGCTAGGAGTAAGCAAAGCTGCATCCACTATGACTTACCACCTAAGCTTAACAAGTAAATTAGCATTTTGTGATGAATGAACAAGCTAATACATTAAAGACCGCCAGAAAAAACACCGGCATGACCTATATACCGCTCGAAATTTCACCACCCTGAAAACACCCATTTTTTAATGGCAGACAATATTGAAAAACTCTAAACAATGCTTTAACGCTTTAGTTTTTGTGTTCGGTTATTACTTGACTGATGTTTGTATTTAAGGTTCTTTTCTTTCGATATTGTTATACGATATCAGTAGTCTGCTTCAAATATTGCAGTTTTTGGCGTTGTACTTCTAAGCAGAATAAGATCATTCAAATGAACAGAATTATGTACGCCACATTAATTACCTCCAATTTATTGCAGCGTCCTTCATCGAAGTCCGAATTAGTAATGACAAAAAAAAGCTCGTAAAAAACTTTACGAAGTCCACTTTGATCACTTGGAACGAAGTAGTGACTGGATCGTTGATCCCGGTTGACCCTTGGGAGTAAGACCTTGATTATTTTCATTACAAGAAGTAACGTTCCGTCTCTTGCTTTTCCGAAAAAAGAGAGATATGTGATTGTGTTTGTAGTTGGCAAAAGTGTGTGATATATATCATGCACAACTCGTTCCAATTTAAATAGGTACCAGTTGCAGAAGCTTCACGCCCCCGAAGGGTAAAGTGCTAGAACCAAAGCGTCAAAGCCGCGCTGTTAAACTTCTCGATATTATCATATCTGTAACAATGTTTGATGATGGTTCTAGTTGGTCAATATCTAAGAGTTTTCTGAATACATTTTCGTTCAACGAGGATAGAGGGTTTCCCTTCTTTATATGAAAGGCGACAGCCTCCCGACATGCACCTTGAAAAGCAAAACATGCATTCCGGGGTGGGTTGCAGAGAAGAACCGCCGTGTTTCATGCCCTTGTTCAGAGATGCAGTAATGACACTACTCTAATGAAACTACAGTAATTAAATTACTTTTTGGAGTAATCAGTAATGTAATAAATTACTTCTCTGGGCTAGTAATTTCGTGTGTAATGAATTACTTTCAGGCAGTAATTTCGAGAAAATTACTATTACTTTTGAAATTAATTTTTTCCTAAATTAGAAGGTTTGTTTTCAAGCTTTAGAAAAAAAGAGAAAAACGATTTTGCATGGTGAAATGTTGCGAAAGAGCATCGGAGGAAATAAACGACGGCCCCCTGAGCGCAAAGCCTTCTACGAAGAGCTGTGTAGACGCACAAAGGAGGGCTGGAAAGCTGTTAGACTGGTGGCGGCTGATAAAACCCGTTTGTTCCACTGACGTCCAACCCCTGGTTATCTCAGTTGGTAGAGCGCTCCACCTGTAATGGAGAGGTCCCGGGTTCGATACCCGGACCAGGCGGATTTTTTTCGGTCACGCGCCAGTCACCTAGCTGTGCTAGGAGACTTGTGTTTGTCCTTTGTTCCTCTTTTTCCCCTTCTCCAAAGATTATTTTCGTCATTCTTGCGAAGAAAAGCTCGCGTGTAGACGTCGCTGGAAGGCAACGGCTTACTAATGCCCCTGAATAAGAAAGGCAGCGACTTCTCCCTTCTCCAATGACGCGCACACCTTTTAGCGTTGTTTTGCTCTTTTACACCCGCGCGTCGATTGTGGCGTCGCCTAGATTGCTCCAAGAAAGCAAACGGCCTTCCATTATTTGGTTTATACCTGAGTCAGAGCGCAGTCAAAGGTTGAAAGACACGCAAATGCACAGACAGGATAAAAGCGCATTGTCACAGTCTACCAGCCGCGAAGGATGTGCTCAAAGAAAGACGATGAAAGCCGTGACGTTGCACGGTCGGCATTATTTCATTGGCGACATGAGCTCATAGCATGCACTGCACTCCGACAGCATAGGCATTCCTTCTACCTCCCTTATGCACACTCTTATTGCTACACTTTTCTCTTTCGCGCTCGCGCGTCGACGTTAGCGCCGCCTGGATCGCTCCCAGATAGCAGGCGGCATTCTTCATAGGATGTCCTCCTTTTTCGTATACAGGGGCTTTAACAGCTGAGGAACTCCATGGCACGACAGACTCAAGGCATCGCGACATCAGGACGATACTATGCTTCGTTTATCCCTAAGCTGACAGTGCAGACGAGCTGCAAGCTAACCAGTACCAATCCTTCTTTTAATCACCTGTCCCGCCGCTTTCTTTGAGCGTGGGCATGAACGAGAGTGGGGCGGGTTACGTGGCGGACGATAGACGTGTGACCGCTCCAAAAACACGTAGCTTTCACCGTTCATCCCTAAGCTGGCAGCGCGTCAGCTTAGGGATGAACGTCTCATAGGCTACAAGGCGACAGGCACATCACCAGTGAGTTAAACATAATTTGAAGCCTTAGATGGGACAAACAGATCCCCAGCCCTGTACTTTCGTAAAGCAAAATCGAACCGTAAGTTTTGACCATTGTGAACAGTAAACAACCGGAATAAATAGCTATTTCCAAATGCCTTGTCAAAGCCCCAGAACGTTTCGTGCGTCCTCGAGCAAAGCAGGTGCCGCTCGCGGTATGCCTCGCTGCCTTCCCTTGGGAAGTGTATTCGGGAAGAAGCCTACAAGCAGACATCGCCCGCCGTTTGTGGGGAAAGTGCACAATTTAGGAAGCTCGCGCCAGTCTGCAACTGGCCACGCGTTTGCTTAGCAATTATCTAGGCCCTTTGTATGACAATACACAGAAACTAGGGCCCTCTGGGTGTTTGGGGAAAACGCTCCTTGAAAGGAGTGACCGAGGCTCGTTGGAGAATAGAATTAGATTGTATCCGGAGGCAAAAAGAAACGTTTCACGTGACGACTAAGAACGAGCTGCCATTGCCCGACCTAAAAAACGGACTCGGACTACAACTTCTAAATCAGGAAGACACAAACATGTCACCCTTTTAGTGAGAACCTTCACCGTTAAATGAACAGCGAAACCGGTGAGTCGACTGTCTTTCGGAGTTACGTGTAAAAAAGCTATTCATCGTGTTTAACACTTACGTCGTATGCGCCAGCAAAACCACTGTTCAGTATGGTTCACTTGGAGGCGCGTAGGGCTGTTGCGGTGTAAACGGGAAGGTCTCAGTTTTGGTACATAAAGACCAACTCAGCTCTTTGACGTGACATCACTGCGGTGGTGCTGTTGTCGGTACTGCGCACGCGCAGTGCCTCGCTTTTCCCGGATCTGGTTTATGCACACGCGCTGTGAGGGCAAACGAGGGCTGGTTTTGTAAACACTGTTTGTGTATGCGGTAAATAAAATGAGCCCCAATTACCACCTCAAAGTATTCAAAAGTGATGTGAAAGTAATTTCAAAGTAATTTCATTATTTCTGGAAAGTAATTGTAATCTAATGCCATTACCTTTAGTTTGCGCTAATTTGCAATGTAATTTAATTAAATTTTTGCAGTTCCCAGAGAAGTAATTAGTAATGTAATTTAATTACTTTTTAAAAGTAATTTTGCCATCTCTGTCCTCATCTGACACCGCATCAAGAACTTTAGTTTTTGCGCGAACTCCCTCGCCCGCGCGTCGTGGAACACTCTATGTATTGTGTCGCAAAACGCGGCAGACAAGACGTTTTAAAGCGCAGCTCTTAAGGCTCTGTTATACTCCGACGTAACGCGCGCGCAGGCGAACGCTGGCCGAAGTCGGCTACGTCACGTCAGTCACGCCGCGCGCGTCAAAAATTCGCCATCTTTATACTCCGGCGGCCCTGGCGACTCCCGCGGCGCGCGTCGGTGAGCCGCCGGCGCGGCGCATGCGCAGAGTCTGACTGCGAGGGCACGTTTCCTGCGAGAGGGCGCCACTTCCGGTTCCTTTTCGTTTCAAATAGCCCAAATAGCAGACGAAAATTCTTGGGCTTCTTGAGCGCCAAGCTCGAGCGATGGCGTGGACGTACCTTGCACGACGAAAACTCGCGCACTGTTGGTGCACCGCCTGCGCCGCAAGCGTACGCTGTCAGTGTACATACGGTACATCTTTGACAAGCGCACGGTCTGCGGTACTCAAGCTTCCTCGAGTCGTAGACACACGGATGAGGACGAATTCCCTCGATCAGCTTCTTGACGACCGAGTCCGACTCTTCAAACATGACGCACCACGGAGTGGTGCAGCTGGTGCTCCCGTCGTCTGCTTCCCGCGCGAGGGCTGCCGGGGTCAGCGCGTGATGCATCCTGGTCCGGCGCGGCCGGCGCGAAATACGGCATGCTCCATTTTGGCGTCGAGACGCCAAATCGGCAAAATTGGCGTCGAGACGCCAAATTTTGGCGTCGAGACGGCGTCGAACGCCGCCGGTCGCGTCGGTTACGACACGACGCCGGAGTATAGAGCGTCGGGTTTTCGCCGACGTGACGTCGCTGTGACGCGCTCGCACGCGCGTTACGTCGGAGTATAACAGAGCCTTTAGGCGCCCGTTTCCGGCGTGAGCGGCGTCGGCGTCGCCGTCGTCGTAATTGCGCGGTACACTATGGGTAAATTTCCCCGCTGAAGTTAGCAGAAATTTTCCCCACTAAACTTAGCGGAAAAATTTTCTTGCTAAATTTAGCGGAAAAATGTCCCCGCTAAATCTAGCGAAAAAATGTCCCCCCCTAAATCTAGCGGAAAAATGTCCCCGCTAAATTTAGCGGAAAGAATTCCCCGCTGAAATTAGTGGAAAATATTTTCCCCCCAAATTTAGTGGAAAAAATTTCCACGCTAGACCTAGCGGAAAGATTTCTCCGCTAAATCTAGCAGAAAATGTTCCCAGCTAAATCTCGCGGAAAGATTTCCCGCTAAATTTAGCGAAACATTTTTCTCTAAATGGCAAGCAGGAGAGGAGGAGGGGCATAGCCTCCTCTCCGTACCTCACCTTCCCACTCCTTAAGAGCTGCGCTCTAATTCAGCATTTCAGGGAGCTGTAAACGGCTTTCATTTTTTATTTGAAAATTTTAAAAGGTCTGACCATTTTATGGATCCGGTGCTCACCACACTCTACGCGGATCAATTGAAATCAGATTTATTTTAATTTCAAAAACCCTAAAGGCCAAAGGGCAGTACATAGGGGGTGTTTCTGTAGAATCAGTTCTCACAAAAACTTTCAAAAACGCAGAATGAACCATTATGGAAGATATTTAAAAAAGTCAGATAAAATGAGGGTCACTTCGATACATTCAGTGGTACAAAAAATTAAACTCAAAATTACAAACGACTAAAACAAAAAACAAAAAAAAAGAAAGCCGTTTACAACTTCCAGCAACGCCGAACTCGAGCGCAGCTCTTGAGGAGGAGGAGGGGAAGGTGCATAGAGGAGGCTATGCCTCTCCTCCTCTACTGCTCGGCTCCGATTTAGGGAAAAAGTTTCCGCTAATTTTAACGGAAACATTTTTTTTATAGATTTAGCGGGGAAAGTTTTCCGCTATATTTAGGGGGCAAACTTTTTTCGCTAGATTTGGCGGGGAAAGTTTTCTGCTAAATTTAGCGGGGAAATTTTTACGCTCAATCTAGTGGAAAAATTCTTGCCCAGATTTAGCGGGGAAATTTTTCCGCTAAATCTAGCGGTGAAAAGTTTCCGCTAAATCTACCGGGGAAATTTTTCCCGCTAGATTTAGCGGGGAAATTTTTCGGCTAGATTTAGCGGGGAAATTTTCCGTGAGATTTAGCGGGAAATTCTTTTTTTGTTATATCTAGCGGGAAAATTTTCCGCGAGATTTAGCGCTAAAACTTTTCTGCTAAATTTAACGGGAAAATTTACCCATAATGGACTGCGCGGTTAAGCCGACGCCGACGCCGAAGGCGACGCCGACGCCGCCCAAGCCGGAAACAGGCGCCTAAGGCCTGGTTCACACCTACAGCTAATCCGCTGCCGCCGAAGCGGAATCGGCCGCGGCAGTGCACAGTGGACGCTACGCCCGGCGGCCGAATTCTCGCAGGTTCAGCCGCCAATTCGCAAGTGTGAACCAGGCCTAAGACAACGGTTAAACCAGCTGAACTACCAAAATAGGAAGAAAGGAGTGAAGACAAGCGATCGCTGGTTTACTCCTTTCTCCCTATTTTCGTAGTTCAGCTGGTTTAACCGTTGTAATATGTACCACCAACTGGCTCAGCTTCTACCCCCAGGCCTAGAGCTGAGCTCTAAAAATAAAGACGGATTCAAAAACAAAATCGCAAAAAGTACACAAAAAATTAAAAACAAGGCAAGAGGGGAAAGGGGCTACATATCGGTCTCAGCACCGAGGGTCGAGAAGACAGCAGGCTGGAAGGCAGAACATTATGTTAAAGTGACTACGCACTAAATAATAGACCTTTCAAGGAAGTAAATAATGAACTAAATTATTGCCTTCAGCATTTTCGTTATTGTTTTGATGCACCGTTGCCTTTCCTTGCATGAAAATTTGTTATAAAGCGGTGATCTAAAAAATATAATAATATCTGTGTTCCAATATTAATTTCTTGTTGCATGTACCCTCAACTCAAGAGTCCAGAAGATGACAATTGCCATTCCCCCGGAGTATCTAGGTGACGACGCAGATCTTCTTTTCATCGGCATGCAGTACTGGAACAATTACAGCAGAGTGAGCGGTGTTTCAAAAATTGTGCAAGTCAGGGTTGAAAAGTCTGTAAAGTCCCATAGTTCACCTTCCACAAGCATTACGCCTGAAACAAGCAGAGAAAGCTTGACTGGAACCTCAGGAACAGCCTCAAGCGCCCCAGATATTTTGCAAGCAGTGCGGAGTTCGAGGAGTCCAACTAAACAGTCATGTGCGGGAGCATCCATTCTGCTGGGTTCTGCTCTACTCGTATTTTTTTTCACAGTCATGTGTGCAGCCCATGTAATAGTGAGTCGGCGGAACGATGGCGCCGAGAATCGCGAAGAGGCTGCTTTTACGGGAACAAGTTTCGTTTCTAGGTGACACGAAATGTGTGGTAATAAAATACAGAATAGACAACAAACCTTCTGAGCTTTCAGCATTGGTTTTCTCAACATAGATCAAACCCTACAATATCTAGTCATTTTGACACAAACTTCTCAAATGTAAGAGCGCACTTGTTAGTTTTATTCATTATGATGAACAAGCCGATTTGGTGGACCTCGCGTTTTACGTTGAATGTGTGTATTTCGCATTTTAATATTTCATTATAGTAGAAAATTCCGATGAAACCAACGTCCATGACCTTGCCGGTTCGTACTGGTCCCAGCCTGGCACGAGTATACTCGCACAGACCGCCACTGATTCAGAAACCTTTTTTTTTTTGTCACGGTGAAATTGTGAAATTGCGAAGATAAAAGGGCACTACTTTTTTCAGTCTTGCCTCTGCAAAGCTGGATGACGTGATTGTGAAACCACCCGACTAACGACAGTCGAGCGCGGCTCATGAATGGACTGAACACGCGAACTGGGAGATCACTCGACTTCAGCTCGTATCAAGGAATGCCTCGGCGGACACTCGGGTAGTGCCACAGCGGCACGTGTCCAGCCACTGCGGTGATGAGAGGAGCCCAACTCTAACAATGTCCGAGCTCAGCACGCCTTCTCTACGATGTCAACCCCAGCTAACCTTGAACGCACAGGAAAGGCACCAGGACATGTGGCCGCTTCTTCTGGCTCCGAGTTGAGGGGATGAACGATGTTCGTATCTTTCGAATTTTATTGGCGACTGTCATTGCCTAGAAAGAACAACCAAGGCAAGTTCATTCAGTCATTAAGGTGAGGGAGTGATTCTAAGTAGTATTTAGCAAAAGTAGAAAAATCGCTTTAAGGCTCCTTTAGGGCGCGCCTTAGATGACCACTTCGAAGCGAGGAACTCCCGATAATTCACCGGTTCTTTTCGTGCGGGCAAGGTAAGGAACTTAAAGGCTGGTCGATATTATGGTACACTTTTCCTTTTTAATAAACTTTCAGGTTTGATATAAGATATATTGAAATTTAAATTAGCATTTGATAAGTGGTTGCAGTAATGTATCATGGGATGAGAGGTTCCAAATATGTCGCAAAAGTATGGAAGCTACAACGTTGTTTTTCCTCGGCTTTATTACGTGCGAATAAAATAATTCAGTTTGCAAGGACGAAATTCGTTAAGTGCCGTACATTAAAGGATGTAATATATGATTTACGTGTTTATTCAAACCAAAGAAAAAAATATATACGTACTATCGCGACACATCGAAAGAGGAATAAAACTGTGCATGGCTATTGATCAATGTTGCTCAAACTGGACACGAGCCAGTGAAGCGTGTGCATGCACAGCAAGACAAGGGGTGCTAGGGCCCTTCTCCTACCCTAAAATGCCTCGAACAGAAAGGTGTTCAAGGCGTCGCGCGGAGCGAGATGTCCCGTGACGCTCTCGGCTTCTAGCATAGGCTGCGGTCAATCCTTAGGTAAAACGGAGTATAGCCTTAGGTCTCTACGTGCACAACGCATTAGTCGTTCCACAAACGCACGCCCATGCTAGTCTTCCTTACAGCGCGGTGCCAGTCAGCAGTCATGCTGCACTGACCGGCAAGATACTGCGACATGTTGACTATCTGCATGGAGGGCTGCCAAACATTATGCTGTCCAAATGATCCACAGAACCCTTCCGCCCAGTTGAGCTCATGCTGCGTAAAGAGTAACGCGCTGTTTCCATACAAGCCCTCACGAGGTGTGGGAAAAGGCGCAGCTTCCGCATGAAGTGTGGGCAATGCACGTGCGCACAGAGCGCGTCAAGTGGACCGTCTGCGCGTGCGCAATGCCGATAGCAGCACCACCGCAGGGCAGGACGTTAGCGCCGCGTGTTGATCTAGACGTGCCCCGTAATTCCGTCACCGATTGACAGTTCGTTGATTTCTAAATTCGAGAATTCGAGTCACGGCAATGTATGCCAAGGTGACCGGAAACCGCCGAAGAGACGTTGTGCGCTTCCAACGTCTCTTCGACGGTTTCCGGCCATCTTGGCATACAATCCGGTGACTGCAGATGCCAGCCTGAGTTCCAACAGTGCGAGGTCGTTAAACGTCACCGGGACCAGCTGACACGCGAAATTCAGGAGGCTCGAGAAATAGAAAGATTGGGTGTCGTGTGTGTCAGCAGTCCTTCCGTTGCTTTATTAAGGAAGGAGATTACTTTTCTGGCCACTTGATTAGCATGGTTTTAGCGCGTGCCCTCTGTATGTTTTGTTTAAAGGTGACACTTCGTTTATTGTGCGTTTGTTTTCGGTGTTTTTTAGGCTGATTTTCTTCTTTTTGTTCTCAACTGTGCGTATATATTGCACCGTTGCGTTCAATAAAAAAATAGTTGCGAACCAGCGCTCTGTCTGTGCCCTTCTTTACTCTGTCCGTCTTTTTTTTGCGCTTTTTCAACCTTTTAAGTATGTCGTACCAACTCGCCCCTATCCGTATATCGGCAACAAGCGATTTCTTCAAAGAAGCCCAAGAATTGTTTTGTGATGCGTTTAGTGTTCGGTTCTACAAATGACGGCTTGTGCTACATCGTGTTGAATCTTCACGGACACCTTCCTTCTCGTTTTTTTGTTTGAGTTGTTGTCATGCCCGTGTCAACATATATCTCGAATTACACCTTTCAGGTTCGGTATCGTCGGCGTAAGTGCGCTGCAACCTACTTCGCGACAATTGATCGTTTTCCTACAGGTACTCTTCCAGATTACCTCTAGAATTAGGCCGTGTCTATCTCCTGGCAGCGGGGAAAATACTTTCTCCGAAATTCTACCAGCAGTCACCTGCCATTGGCGGTCTGAAATCATGTCACAACTGCAGGTAGAATACTGATATTTTTATGCTCCCTGCGTTTCGTGATAACACGTTCCATGGCCACCTTCTCGTGGATACACGTTTCACAGACACACGTTTCGTCGACATTAACGTTTAATCGACGTTCAATACACGAATGTCGATAATTCTGCTTTTCATGGGAATTTGGTTGACCGAAATCAAAAGTGGCATAAAGCGCAGCTCATGTAAAATTAATAAAAATTGGTACATGGTCAATATTTAATTCGTACATTTCTTATACAAGTAAGAAGTCACTTTTGGTAGATATTTGTAGAAAACAGCAATATATAGACCGACACGCGGAGCGGCTCTGTTTACCAACACGGCCGGAAGGCCGCGCATGCGCGGTAGCTATGTGGGCAAAAGCAACCCGGCTCTCCGTGTTTTCGCCATTGCGTTGTGTGGCGTGCGCTCGTTGTTGACGTTGTAGGGACGCTTCTAGCTTTATTTGTGAGTCGTGTTTCCTGGCAACGCATGTCGAATGCTATGGCCGACAATTTGAGCTCGCTACCCGAGCCTGAACGGCGGTGGTATCGAGACAAACTGTGCGTGGACGGCGTTGCCTACGAGGATCCGTACGCCGTAAACAAGGCCTGCTGGACTTCCGACGTGAAGTTGCTACCACCGAAGTCGACGGCTCACGTCGTCGTTTATTTAGTTCTTTCGCCCAGCCGGTTCACGGCCGACACGGAGCAGGCGTACAAGTCTCTCGAGGCCTACGATTACTTCGATTCGGTTTCCGCACTGCCGGCGAAATCAGCAGACTGTGGGTCCGCGGAAGTGTGTTTATTAATTAAATAAATACACACAGCGTCTTCAAGTCAAGGTATGCTATTCTTCCTACTCCCATGACCACAAGGCATGACAAGCAGTAACGCTTTGTCCGTTCTGCTGCCTTGGCGGTAACACGTTACAAGTAACGGCGTTACCAGGAACGCGTTAGTTTTTTCAGTAACGTAGTAACCTACTCGTTACTTTTTTGACACAGTAACTGGTAACGTACTTACGTTACTATTTCAAGTTACGTAGTTTCGTTACTCGTTACTACAATTACACTTCAATTTTTTCCCGTGTTTTTAGGCGTCAGGCTATGTTTTTCTTTGCGTTTTTTTCTCGTGAGTATTTAGGTGAAACCGTAAGAAGAGATAGAGTAATTATGTTCAGTTTCTGCATGAACAGAATGTTTCTTGATATATGAGCTTATGCATACCTGTATCGTCAAAACCGTAAAACGTCTTAAATCTTAATTTAAAAAGTAACGCAGAAGTAACGTGCGTTACTTTTTATCGGTAGCGGTAACGCGTTAATTTTATTTTTAGGCAACGTAGCTCAGTAACGCGTACCTTTGATTTGCAAGTAACGAGTAACGTATTTCGTTACTTTTTTTCGGTAACGCCTACAACATTGCCGTTCTGCCGCCGATCCCCTCCTGCTTGGTGGCACGGGCGTAGCGAGCCTCCGACGAGCGCTTGGCCGGTGCTTTGTGCGCGAACACCGTGGCAACAAAATCCGGGTGGTCTCGATCAGACGACGGTTTCCCTGCACATAAGCAAGCCTCGGGACGGAGATTGAAATGGAAGCCCGCATTTGCCTCCCCTCCAAGAAAGCGGTTGCCGCACAAACGGTCGTTCGCGCGAGGCGACCATAATTTTGGATCCACGGATATTATCCACCTTCTATGCCTTTCAGAGTTTGCCGGGAACTTGTAGAAGCTCACTCCGCTACTTTTCTTGCACATTTCGGTGAGATTAAGGGCAACACAGCTTCGCGGCATGCTGAAATGCTATGACGCCCATGAGAAACGTGCGCTCTTTTGCCCACACCCCCCGGCTCCGGCGCGATCGCAGCGCCGCCGCAGCGCCGTGACGTCAAGCCCGCGTGTCGGTGTATATAAAGGTTGCCTTATTTGATTGGGACATATCTGGCTTTATATGGGAGGCAGATATACCCCTATCTGGCAGAGTCAGATATGAATATGTAAAAAATTGGGCTTATCTGGCCAGATATGCCTTATATAAACTGATGTGCTTTATATGGCCTGTTTCGCCGAAAGTTTTATATAACCATATTTTTGTTATATAAGTTCAGATATGCCATTTTTGTAAGGAATGGATCGCAGAAACTTCAAACTCATCGAGAACGTGACGCTATCAATTCCGATAGACCGCAAAAGTTTAAAAACTTGACGTTAGATAGATAAAAACATAATTGAGAAAAACGAAATTTCTCGACGATCCGACGTCCTTTTAAGCCTAATATCGTCAAAATAGAACTCGACACTGGGGATGACCAATAGCAGTGGAAAACAGTCGTGAGAAGGGGAGAGGACATTGTTTACTTATTTTTTTGTTTTTGTTTATTTTAATGAAATAAATGCGACAGCGCCCACAGTGTCATTTCTTGTTTTGAATAAATTAGCGTTACAGGTGCCCCTGGGATAATAGAGAAGTTTCGTTTTATATATTGTATCTTGATCCAAATAACGTTATGCCCTCAAGCTTTCGCGTTCGGTCCCAACCACTAGCGTCACATTTTCACGGAGTATAAACTTTCTGCGATGCATAGTTGACTTACCCGGGCAGAATAACACAGTTCTCTCTTCTCAGGAACTCCCGGTACATCTAGCTCAACAACATTGCGACAGCGTCGGTGCGGACAGGTTTTGCTTAGGTTGGACGGCTGTCTATGTCACAGCCTTGGGGCTTCTCTTTTTGAAATTAGGAGGGGTGGCTGGCGCCATGTGTTGTTGTCGACTGGCCAAGCGCAATTTGAGAGAGCCTTTTCGATTGTCTCGGAAAATCAGGACCAAGACGAGACAGGACGAGAGAGATCAGTTTCCAAAGTCGGCTACCGTACACCAGATCGGAACACGTGGAGCAAAGCCTCGCGTTGCACAGCCCAGGGATCCTGGGCTCAATCCCTACACCTCCCCGCTTCGATCTGGACAAAAATCGTACCGGCGTGCTGTCGTGTTTCTCAGCTGCTTGGTGCATATTAAGAGGCTAGCGGCTGTACTGCACGGGAAAGGTTCTCATCTACAGCTGAGGAACTAGACGCCCATTGGGCTCACTAAATTCCTGCAATATAAACATACACCCAACACAATTATTATGGGGTTGAACGATGCTCACATTTCTTGAATTTTTTGGCGACTGCATTGCCTTGAAACAGAACCTACGGCAAGTTTATTCAATACGAAGAAAACAAAACGTAAAAAAACAGGAGACAGATATGTATTGTTCCGAGGTCTGCAGACGGTTGCAAGTACAGCTTCTGGACGCGTCCATCTTGCTGCTCGTGTAGGTAGATTGTCCGATAGTCAAGCATTACTGAACTCTGGGTACGCCCCAACAATGGTTGACTATCAGGTACGCCTTAGCAATGCTTTGTTTGCATACTGTCTACTGACATCAGCCGCAAGATTACGGAGCCCAGAAGCCGTACTTGCAAATGTCAATATAGGGTCGGTTGGGTTGACTTTTTTTTTGGGGGGGGAGGGGGGGGGGGGCTAAAATCTCCCCAGGCTACGCCACTGAATTCTCACCGGCTTTACTTTGCACGATAAAGCAAGAACAGACTAGGCAGCATCCGCGCAATTGAGGTTCGCTCGCTCTTGGTGTTTCTTAGTCTCACCAGCAATCAGCTGTATCGCTGGCGATCGCTTAGCGTGTCCCGCCGATATTGATTTTGAGGACAGTGACCAACGCGAACTTCTTTTTGGCTATTTGTTATATGATCACCGTGTGTATCCGACAGGCTGTAGCAAGTCAACAACGAAGTTTATTCGGTAAGCAATTAGTAATATAGGCTGACGCTGCCAGTACAGATACTAGGCACGTGGCTCATGTTAATCTCTTAGGAAAAATAACAATGCGGTTTACATTCAACGTAGACGTGACTTGCACGATACATTTCCCTGTGTCTACGAATGCGATTAAGAGTTCCAATTATAAAACGCTGAACTTGTGCCAATTTGGGATCGTACTGCAGCCGCTCTGGTTTTAGGGTTTGCCGTGTGGATCGCCTTGGAGCCGCAGGTGTTAGACGCTTGTCAGCCGGCGGCGTTGGTGGGTTTCTGGCAGGAGAGTGGTGTTGCCGCAGCTACTGCCTCGGAGGGACTGTCACTATCCGAGTTATCGATTTTGGCAGCCTCTTCACTAAAGGGCTCGCCTGTTGCAAGAAGATGTCGTCGGTTGCGTCGAAGAACTCGGTTGCCCTCGGTAACAACCCGATACGATCTTGGTGCCTCTGAACACAAAACAGGAGCTCTCTGCAGGCCCCACACTTTGTCTCTCACCCTCACGACCTCCCCTTTCTTGAGTTCGGTCAGACTCCTTCCTCGCGTGGCCAGTTTCTCGTGCTCAAAAACACACCTGCGTGGTTGTTGGTTGAAGTCAGGAAGTCGGCCGCGTAACCTTCTGCCTTGTAGCAGCTCTCCCGGCGATCGACCATCTTCGAGTGGTGTGGACCGGTAGCTAAGCACTCCAAGCCAGAAGACCTCGTGGGCCTCTTCAGTCTTCTTCATGATTCGCTTGACAATCTGTACCCCTTTTACGGCGAGTCCGTTTGATTGGGGAAACTGTGGGCTCGACGCCACATGTTTGAAATCGTATCTGGAAGCAAAAACGGCTAAGTCATGAGATGAAAACTGCGGACCGTTGTCGGGCTGCACACTTCCATCGGGATTCTGTATCTTGAAAAGATAGCGCTCAACTTTGAAATAACGGCGCGTGCCGCGGTGTCGCCTAGTTTTTCCACCTCCGGAAACTTAAAAAGCGCATCCAATACACACATCCAATACACACATACGAACTCCCCCATGCTGAAAGAGGTCAATCCCAACTCTGTACCATCGGTACAGAATTGGATTGACCTCTTTCTATACCTCACTATAAGAGGCTCGCTCGGTTGTCAGTACGCATACTTTCGCCACACGGCGCAGCCTTGCAGCGAAGTTTCAATGTCCGAGTTAAGCCCAGGCCAGAACACCAAGCGTCGGGCTCTTGCTTTACACTTGCTAAGGCCCAAATGTCCTTCATGGATTCGTTTAAGAATTTCTGGCCTCATGGATTTTGGGATCACCACTCTGCTCCCCTTCAATACAGTTCCTTGAACAAGTGATAACACGGAAACTAGTGGTTTCAGTTGGCCTTCCACATCACCGCTGCCGTTCATGTAGCGTATGACTGACTGCAAGTCCGGGTCTTTTGCGGTCGCTTCAGCCAGACGATTCAAGATTTTTTCGCTTACCAAGCCCGCGACCACGATCAGGGCGTGAACTTCCACATCTTCGGTCGAGCCGGCGGTATCCCCAGTCTTCACTGGTGATGACCTTGACAGCATGTCGGTGAGGAGCAGCAGTTTTACTGGTACGAATTGAAGGGCGTAATCGTGCATAAGTAAACGCAGGAAAAAACGCTGAAGTCGCGGAGACATGTCACCAAATCCTTTCGAAGCAATCGCTATCAGTGGCCGGTGGTCTGTTTCGATTAGTATGTTACGATCATACACAAAGTCATGAAATTTCTCGCAGCCAAAAGTGATACCCATCGCTTCCTTTTCAATCTGCAAATATCTTTGTTCTGGGCCTGTCATAACCCGTGATGCGTAAGCTACAGGCCGCCAGCTGTCGCCGTGACGCTGTAGGAGTGCGGCTCCCAACCCATTTCTTGACGCGTCAAAATAGATTTTTGTTTCTCGGGCTGAATCAAAGATAGCCAGCAAAGGCGCGCTAGTAAGCATTACGCAGACTTCCTTTCCATTCCTTGGCGTGGTTGTCCGTCCAACCGCAGACTGTGTCTTTTTGAATGAGACCACGCAAAAGTTTTGTGCTTGCCGCTAAATGCGGTAAGTACTTTCCAAAGTAATTGGCTACTCCAAGCATTCTATGCACGGCCCCCTTGTCCCTGGGGCACGACATTTCGCCTAGCGACGTGACTAACGCGGAGCTTGGCCTTATCCCTTCCTGGCTTATGACGTCAACCAAGTAGTGGATCTCCGTTAGCCCAAACTTGCACTTGTCGGCAGTGAAGGTCAAGCCAGCCCGTCTGGCCAACTGCAATACGTTTCGGAGGCGCGCATCGTGCTCCTCTTGCGTTGCTCCCCAGATCAAAATATCGTCAATGTACACACGTACTCCCGGGGCCGAGTCAAAGATCTCGCTTACAGTTTTCTGAAAAACCTCCGGTGCCGATGCTATCCCGAAGGGAAGTCTCAAAAACCGGTAACGCCCGAAAGGCGTGCCGAACGTGCAAATGGTCGAAGTGGCCTCATCTAAGGGAATTTGGTGGAGCCCAGAGTTCACGTCGAGACGGGAAAAGTGTCTGGCCCCCACTAGTTCGGCCTCAATGTCCTCGCGCTTAGCCATCGGGCAGTGTTCGCGCTTTAGACAATCGTTAATACGTCTGGGGTCAATGCGAACGCGGAGTGTGCCGTCCTTTTTTTCGTACGAGGACGAGGGGACTCACCCAGTCCGTTGGCTTGCTGGCCTTTTGTATGATGCCTCCCCGTTCCATGCGCTCCAGCTCTTCTCAAAGGGGCTCTCGGAGTGCCAGGGCCACTCGTCGTGCCGGCTAAACCGCCGGTGTCGCGTCCTCTCGCAGGACCATCTGGTACTGTCGTGTCACGCAACCTGGGGGGTTATGTTGCGCTTTATGGACTCCCAGGAGACTTGGAAGAGGGAAGTGACGTCAACGACTAGAGCAAACGCAGATTGGATGTTGACAGAAGAAAACGAAATCAACACCCAATCTGCGTTTGCTGTGTCGTTGACGTCACTTCCCTCTCCCTAGTCTCCTGGGAGTCCAAAAAGCGCCACATAGCCCCCCTGTGCCTTCGAACAATGAGTGAAATTCCTCTACAATTTTGTCGGTGCCACTGTGTAGTGTTTGAGGGGCTATACTGCATTAGGATATATGCGCAGGAAGGCTTACGGTACGACGACGATGGCGTGGAGGGCAGCGGCGGCCCGCGGCCAAGCGGACACGCCGAAGGAAAAAGGACACGTCCAGCCCCGACGAACGCTGCTACACTTCTTTATTCACGCGCACAAGGGCGATTAAAGGAAAAGGGGCACCCTGGTGGCGATTCATAAACTCAATTACAACATTTCTCCCTTCATAATATAAAGCAAAAGGAGAGCAAAAAGGAACGAAATCTATCAGGCTACGAAAGGTATTTACAACATATCATTTTCTTCCTTCCGTAAAATAAAAAAAAGAGAGAACATGAAGAACGAAATAAATCTGTGAACCAAAACTATTTACAACACATCCTATCCCGCAACGTTTCATCATGAGCACACAGGGCACAAAAATTCATTCAGCACACACATAATCGCAGACATAGTCGTCGAGCCAAGCTGGTCGTTGCGGTCGGGCTGAAGGACGTGAAGCTGGATAGTCATTCATCAGCCCACCAAGAGGAATGAAAGAAGGTTGCTCCTGTTCGATATTGTGATGATCCGGAGTTGGTGGAGCAGATCTGGCAGAGGTTGATGCTTCGCTGTACTCGGTAGTTCCGCTCACTTCCGGTGACGACTTTGCGGGGGAGGACTGGTCCAGATGGCTTGATCTAGGGGAACTTCGCTCTGATTCTACAGAGTGTAGACCAGGCGGAGGAGGAGCACTGGCGGACGCTTCACGACCAATCACGGAGGGTGGTTCAGTGCCGAAGACACCAGGAGGTGGAAAAATTCGTGAAAAGCTGACGGGAGGAACGACAGGGATGGGCTGAAGAGGTGCACAGGGAAACAAAGCTTTATCAGCCGCCCAGGATGATCTGTTTGATCTGTGTGAGTACGTAGGTATGAGAGGTGTACGAGTAAATTTGTCGGCATTCCATGTTGTACCATCATCAAGTGTATATGTATAAGGACCAATTTTCGCAGAAATCATCTGTGGTTCAGAATACTTGTGCTGAAATTTACCATGGTGTCTTGGCTTATGGACCTTTACATACTGTCCTGTTTTAAAAGATAGCACTTTCACTGCTCGCCTTGAGTCCGAGTACTTTTTCATTTTTGCTTTGTACGCCTGTACCCTTTCCGGCAGGTCGCGCTGGGCAATGTGCCGAGGTAGAGGTGGATCCGGAGTTGCTCGTCCTTGGATGTGTAGGCGAGTCCGATGATTTCTTGCATGCAGCAGAAACGCCGGGCTTTCGCCTGTGGCCGCATGCCGAGTGCTTCGATAAACTCCAAGGTATTCAGTGATGGCCTCTCGAAGCGGACGGCGTTGCACCATTGCCAACTGGATGACGGACTTTAGGACTCTATTGAATCTTTCAACTTGCCCATTAGCTTGAGGGTGATAAAGGGAAGATTTTACGTGTTTTATGCCATTTGTCTGTAGGAACTGGTTGAACTCATGGGATGTGAATTGTGGACCGTTATCTGTTGTTATCTCGAGAGGCAGGCCCTTCGAGAAAAAATCGATTTCAAAAAGTCAACGACTGACGCTGTCGTGACGTTGTGGGACGAAGCCACTTCCGGCCACTTGCTGTGGTAGTCCACCAAAGTAATGAAGTAACGTTCTTTTGGTGGGGCTTGCTCAAACGGCCCAACAATGTCGATGGCAAGCTTGGTCCACGAACGGGAAGGAAATGCTACCGGCTGTATAGGGGCGCCGGGGAAGCCTTAGCGGGGTTGTCGGTGGAGTGACAAACAGTACAATGCTGGATTACGTTCTTGATGTTTTCTGCGATATGTGGCAACCGATAAAGTTCCTTTATAAAACTCGTCGTCCTCGATATTCCTTGATGGGTCTCATGGCCGACCTGGATAACCTTGTCGCGCAGACTCGGCGGCACGATGATCTTCTCCCCTTGGAAAAGGAGTCCGTCGACCACGGAAAGCTGATCTCTCAGAACGAAATATGACCTGAGTTCTGGAGATAGCTTGCCTTCATCTGGCCATGATGATGAAGTATATTTCATGACTTCACGCAACGCAGGGTCTCGTGAAGTTGCCTCCTGGAATTCCTTCTCTGTGAGGGAAGCGCAGACGATGGAAACAATTTCTTCTCTAAAAGTCGTACCATCTTCAGTATCGTGAACTGGAAGGCGAGAAAGGGCATCAGCAACGACATTGTCGGTTCCTTTGCGGTACTCCATTACAAAGTTGTAATTGAAGAGCCTGGCAACCCAGCGGCTGATGCGCAATGGGCGAACGCCAGCTCCTTGCGTAGACATCAGGGTGACCAATGCTTGGTGGTCGGTCCGGATGGTAAACTGTCGACCCCACAGGTAGATGTGCCATTTCTCGCAGGCCCAGAGGATTGCGAGAGCCTCTTTCTCCCCAGTTGAGTATTTTCGCTCTGCTTCCGTGAGAGAACGGGAGGCGAAAGCAACAGTCCTCAGCTGGGATCTATGCTGTTGCTGTAAAACAGCTCCCAGCCCGTAATTTGAGGCGTCCGTGTACACAACAACTGGGAGGCAAGGGTCGAACATAGTCAAAATGGGTGCCTGCTGAATGCAGGCCTTGATCTGCTGGAAACTGGTGTCGGCTTCGGACGACCAGACGAAAGTCACACCCTTGCGTAGAAGACGACGAAGGGGCTCCACAATGGTGGCACAGTGCTGGATAAACTTACTGTAATATTCGACAAGGCCCAAGAATGCCTTCAACTGAAAAGGGTCACATGGCGCCGGAAAATTCAGAACGACGTCTATCTTTGACGGAAGGGGCGCTAAGCCTCCCGCCGACAGACGATGTCCAAGAAAAGTGAGCTCTTGGACACTAAAAACGGCCTTCTTATTGAGTTTCATCCCAGGTTGGGAAATTTTCTGCAGCACAGTATGCAAATTTTCATCGTGTTCTTGCTGAGACGAACCGTACGCAATGACGTCGTCCAAGTAAAACTGTACGCCCTTGCAGTTTTTAAGGATATTAGACATGATCTTCTGGAACGCTGCAGGCGCGGAAGCCAGGCCAAAACAAACTCGTGTGAAACGAAAAAGGCCTTCATGAGTGATGAACGCTGTAAGGTCACGGCTTTTAGGATCAAGCCGGACCTGATAGTATGCTGATGCGAGATCCAACTTGGAAAAATGGGATGCTCCACTTAAGGAGTTCAACAGCTCGTCAATGTGTGGGAGCGGAAAAGAGCCGACAACGATGGCCTTATTCGGCGCTCGGAGATCCACACACATACGGATGCCGCCCTCTTTCTTCTTAACAACCACGATGGGCGAAACCCACTCCGAAGCACTCACGCGCTCGATAACTCCCTGCTGCTCGAGCTTCAGGATCTCCGCCGTTACTACGGCACGCAGGGTGATCGGCAGTCGACGGAGCTTGGCTTGAACTGGCGGCACATTTCGACGGACGGTGATCGTATGGGTTTGGTTTTTACCAGACCTAGACCAGGTGAAAAGAGATCTTCGAAATGTTCGAAGCCAGCAGGAAGCTTGGAAACGTCCCTCGACGTAGCTGTGCTTGGTGTCCTCGGTGGAGATACACCTGGCACAGATGGCTCATGTGGGATACTTGAAAAACGATTTAGAGGACTGGGCATGTTCAATGGATCTGAAGATACTTTCGAAGGTCTCTGAGACTCGTCTGAAGAACCTGATGGACTGGGACTCGTTGGCTGTGAAACACCAGCCGGTGTCACATGTCCCGGGATGGTTGAACGGGAGCCACCTGTATGAACGATACGACACGTCAGAGACGCGCCCGAAAGGATAAGTTTCAGATCGCGCACGGCATCGGTGCCAAGGAGCGATCGGCCGTCACGAACAACATAAAAAAGAATAGTCGCCGACCGATCCTGAAATTTGACAAGTCCGTAAAAACAACCCAGAACGGGGATCTGCCCTCGCAGATAATGGACGAGGGTCCGTGGCGGTTTTCTTAACTGTAGTTTTTTAGAGGTCGTAAGCCGTGAAAACGTCGCTTCAGAGAGAATTGAGACTTCGGACCCAGTGTCAATCAGAAGGGACATGGGAAAATTGTTCACCTCCACGTCGACTACGAAGTTGAGGCTACGGTGACGGTCATGCTGCTAAGGACTTCTGGCCGGTCCGACGGTGTAGACAGTGGAGAGGATCTCCTCGTCCTCGTCCTCCTCAGGGAAGGTCACGATGCCATGGATGGGGGCCCGCGCTCGGTTGCCTCCGCTTGGCGGAAGTCGGCGACCGGATCCTCGGCCGCGCCCAGCGGGAAAGGCCAGCTGGCGCCGATCGCAGGCGGATGGAGGTGGACGACTCCGACACACGTTGGCGAAGTGTCCGGCTTTGCCACATGAAAAACACGTAGCTTCCGACGCGGGGCATCGGGCCCGAGGGTGGGGTTGACGGCCACAAAAGTCGCATAATGGTGCACCGTAACGGAAAGCACGCGCTCCCGGAGGGGCGTCACGTGCTGGTCGTCGCTCGCAAACACAAGCCGATGGGCGCGGTTGGTGGCGCGGAGATAAATTGAAACCTTCAGCTCGGGATGAGGAGGTAACAAATTGCTGGCGCTCGCCGTCTTGGACACGGCCTGATGACGGTGACGGTCGAGCGGCGTTGTTTTGCGTCCGCGGCGCGAAGACCCGCTCAACACAAGACTGTACTTGCGAGTTTAAATTTGTTGATAACTGGCGGAACTGATCGCAATCGCGAGAGGACTGCTCGAACTGCTGAGCAAGGAGTACAGCACGTTCGAGGCTTGGTGGCTGAGCCCCCGCAGCCTCTCGGATTAAGCGATCTTGTACCTCTGATGATCGTAGTCCAGCCAGAAAAATCTCGGCGATGCGATCTTCTAAAGTCGCTCCGAAATTGCAAAAGGAGCCCAGGTGACGCAAAGCACCAAGGAATTCCAATACACTTTCTCCTGGGGCCTGAACCCGAGTTAAGAATTTCTTGCGTTCGAGAACTACGTTGGTAGTAAAGCCGAAGTGTCGATCTAATGACTGGAGCAGTACGTCGAATTCAGTAAGCTCGGCACTAACGGCAGCTCCTGCTAGGTTGAAGGTGGACACGACCTGTTGACCCTCCTGGCCAAGCATTCCAATTAGCAGGGCCCGTTTCCGTCTCGGGGTGAATGCGTCGGCATCGATAGCATCTAAGTGGTTTAAAAAAATTAATTTCCACATCGCCCAGGGTAGCGCGGGGGCACCCGGTATTGGCATGAATGGCGGAGGAGCTCTGCTCGCGAACGCCGACATCTTGAAATCTGTCGAGGTAGCTCGATCTCAGTTATTCCAGTTATCCTCGTCGCAAGAATGTAGTGTATGAGGGGCTATACTGCATTAGGATATATGCGCAGGAAGGCTTACGGTACGACGACGATGGCGTGGAGGGCAGCGGCGGCCCGCGGCCAAGCGGACACGCCGAAGGAAAAAGGACACGTCCAGCCCCGACGAACGCTGCTACACTTCTTCTTTATTCACGCGCACAAGGGCGATTAAAGGAAAAGGGGCACCCTGGTGGCGATTCATAAACTCAATTACAACGCACTGCTGTTCTCAGAATCCACAGAGCGCGACACAAGTCCGTGCGCCTCGCTTGCTAGCAGTCCGAGTATTGCCTGGTTGCCTTTCTTGACAATGAAGAAGTCGATGTCTCCCGAGTGACTGTTCGCAAATACTGGTAGGCTCGCTACGCCGATGTGCTTGATGACGTCTCCGTTTTATGCTCGAAGCACGGAGCTGCTTGGCTTCAAGCTTGCCTTGTCCATGCACCTTCGGTAGACACAGTAGGGCAGCAAGTTAGCTTGAGAGCCCGTGTCCACCTTCAAGAAGACTGTCTGGTCAGCGACCCTTGCGTTGATGATCCAATCTGCCTGGCTCCTGACGCTACAAATCTTCACGTCGAGAATCTCAAAGTTGTCGTGGTCATTGAGAATTTCTCCGACACGGGGGTCTCTCTTGCAGCACGCCGCAAATTGATTAGTGCCTCTGCACATAAAACACGATTTTCCAAATGCCGGACATCTTCCACGCTCATGCTGGCGGTTGCAGTTGCCACACTTGTACGGCTGCCTCTTTTTACGCGTGCCACGAGCTTTTCCCCCTGCGCCAACACCTCACTCTGCAGAGCTGATACTTCCGCTGCTTTGCAGATCTGTTCGGCCTTGAGCAGCGTGAGGACCTTTTCCTTGAGGATTTTTTTCCGCAACTTCGGATTATTTGTTCCGAACACGACCTGATCCCGGATAACCGAGTCGGTTAGCTGAGCAATGTTGCAGCAGCGTGCTTGTTTCCGCAAGTCACGCAAGAAATGTTCGAAGGGCTCTGCCTCCACTTGCATTCGTGTCCGGAATATGTACCTTTCATAGACCTCATTCTGTTGTTCGCGACAGTACTCCTCAAACTTGGTAGCCACTGTTCCGTAGTCATCCTGGACTTCATTCTCGGCGAAATAAGAATTTTTGAATATTTCCAAGGCGTCGTCCCCAGCAGCACTCATCAGCAGCGCGGTCTTGACGGCTTCAGACCTTGGTTCTTTTGGTAAAGCCGTTGCCTTCAGGAACAGCTCGAACTTTTGTCGAAATAGCTCCCAGTTCTTTGCAATGTTCCCGAATAGAAGCAGCGGCTCCGGTGGCTTGAGTAGTTCCATTGGGTTGAAAACTACTGCGTTCCGCTCTTGCTTCGAGCTATCACCGACGTGGACGGCATCGCACTTCTGACACCATGTATCAGATAGGCTGTAGCAAGTCAACAACAACGTCTATTTGGTAAGCAGTTTGTAATATAGGCCAACGCGGCCAGTACAGGTACTAGGCACGTGGCTCATGTTAATCTCTTAGGAAAGATGACAATGCGGTTTACATTCAACGTAGACTTGACTTGCACGATACAACTGTGGTACGAATAGAGGCTCGTACACCCATTTGCTTCGACCGCGGTGCGCTACGTTGTGTCGTGCAGCACAGCGCCTCCCAGATGGCTCACCGAAAGTTTTGCAATAGCAACAGCACGACGCAGGCAGTCTAAACGAGGCGCTTGTGGTTGCAGTCGCACTCGAACGCAACTTTGTGAACGAGACTGAATGCGCCCGGCATGTGTCGCGTATTGCTTCCGCACCTGGGCAGTTACCGTAATGATTGGTAGCCAAACAACTCAGTCAACTTCAATGTTAATGGGCTTGTCAAGTTCGTACAGAGGTCATTTCGAACGACAGACCGTTTCCGACGGGTCTCTCCAGGAACGAGAAACAATCTACCTTTGCAGCGGGTCCCACGGAGTGGATCTTCGCCTCCCTCGCGAATTTCGGAAAGAACGTCCGATCAACCACTGGAATTCACAATAAGCAACGCGTGTAGCGCGAGCGCCAAGTTGTAGAGGACGCGGCACACCCGGATAACGACTTTAAAAAGACGTGTATCCCCCACAGAGAAGCATGAGAAACCAGCCCTGCAACAGTGTATTCCACTAGCCGCTTATCAAAGGCTCATCTGCTGGGGTTGCATGCAACCGAGCGAAGAGAGAACATTAGACAGTTTTAGTATTGCGTTGCTGGATCTTACGCACGCATACGCAATAGCATACCGTACGCTAAAAATGACCTGCTCGGACCGAATTTAGTTGTGCGTTACGTTTTCGAGTGAACACCGCGCATGCATGATCTTGGTTAAATTTGCTAGAGCCGTAAAATTCCGCGTGCTTATAGCGCAACCATGCTCCTGGAAAAAATACTGAAAAAGAAAAAGTGTCCAATCATTTTATTTCAGATTAAACCAAGCCACAGTTGCCTCGTCAAGCGCGCTTTTCTGCGGGATACAGAGGCTACGAGTACGAGTGCGTAGCCAAATTCGATCACGGAGCCTCCGTCAGTCGTCCCGTTGAAACGGCACCTTTCATGAATGCTATCGCTGAATGAAATTCATGACCCTGATGTCCAGTGCATAGCAAGAACCTCGGCAATTTCTTTTAGAGTTGTTCGTCCGTCGGCGATGAACTGTGGGAATAGGCTTAGCGTTGAGCAGATCGCAGCGTCGACGCACACTGCGAGCGGCGAACATTTCCACTGTGCAGTCCTTCAGCTGCAGGGCGATCTGATTCGCCCGCGGTAGGTCCCAGAAAGAATCGCCGAGATGAACACCACGCAATTTCACGTAACACAGAACTTCAAAAACACCACGTCGCCCTTGCTGCGCCAGTCTAGGCAACCGCCATCTTGAAACTGGCGCTCTCGTTGGGTACGAGATCTCTCGAGAGCGTCCCGCAAGGCCCGCTAGCCAGCAACGCAAAATCCCCAGCGTTGCGTGCGTACGCAATATTCTAGCCCTTCTATTGCGTTCTGCGCATGCGCACTCGCGAGCCGCAATCTCCTTGCGTACGCAAAGCTATAGCGTACGGTCCACTAAAACTGTCTATTATCTAGTGGCTGCGACGCGCGCATGACACCACCTATTGTACATGGTGTCACAAAAAAAAAATTACACGGTCTTTCTTACCGCAAAAATAAACTAGGCATAGCCGAACGCTCATTATTCGTCCAAAAGTAGAGCTAGAGGTCAAAACCAGACTCCAAAGTTTCAGCCCAATCCGATAACTTAATCAAAAGTTATAACTGATTTTCTAAAAATTTCATTGGGAAAATGGCGGCCAATAGAGTTTTCGAACAGATGGGGCTCTATGGCACATGAAACCGAAAACGGGTGAAAATGGGCTCCATTTTTCCATTGAAATTTCCGGAAAATCACTTATAACTTTTGATTAAGTTATCGGATCGGGCTGAAACTTTGGCATCTCGTTGTGAGCTCGAGCTGTACTTTTGGGCGGAGAATGAGCATTCGGCGATGATTAGTTTAGTTTTGCGGTAAAAAAGACCGCGTAAATTTTCTTTTATGACACCTTGTATATGCCTCACACCTTGATCAAGACGCAAGGAGCGTTCGACGATAAGTAGCTTATTTTACATTTCGACAAACCCGGTTGTAATTTCACCCAAATACCCAGTATGTAATCTCGTTGCCCGTGGATTGGATGCATCGGTGCGTGAGGCTGGCGTTATTACCGGCGTTAATTTCTGTGGTAATTAGGAAATATGCAACTTGTATTTGGAAGCGAAAAAAGGGCAGGAGTGCCCCCAGTTACCATGGTGCCCGTGCACAACTTACTCTGGCCTTTTTGTGAAAAGAAGTGCGCGTGAACAGCTCTAATCGAGGTTCACGCGCGTGTCTTCCAAAGCTACAAAATCAATCTTTTTTTTTTTCGTTGGGTCGTTTGGTGAGGCGCGCTACTTTTTTTTAGTTGGCCGTCGCACTGCACATTTAGTGTAAACCGAACGGTATCTTAATGCTTACAATTTCGGTATACTTCCATACAGCTAAAACCAAGTAATTTTCAGTGTTAAATGTCGCGTCTTCTTTCACTGAGAAGCTATGATTGAACACTAAATAATAACAAAAAAGGCTCCCAGTCACGAGGAAGCTCGCATTTCGAACGCATTAGCCTCCACGATTGACTGCTGCCATTGGCAGAGGTGAGCTCATTTAGCTTTGTATTTTGAAACCTTGCTATTGCGTACCGATTCGCTTTTTCAAGGCAGGAGAGTTGTGTTTTAGTGGCACCTCGGAGCTGGTATTCAGGGGCGTCTCGTACCTGCCGTGTAAAAGGGAACCGTGTCTTTTGGCCAGCGTAAATGGACCACACATCGGAGGGAGCTGAAACCTTGTGAAATTGTGGAGTTAGCGGCCGGCAGAGAAAGCGAGAGTTTAAGAACGTGCTGTTAACTGGGCCAAAGCTAAAAGGAGAGAAACGATTTTTTTTTTTGAGCCCACGTCTACCTAAGCACGATATTGTCAAAAGAATAAATAACTTTGCAGGCATCTATAGGGTGTACTTTACTGCAGGAACCAGTAAGTAAGAAAGCAATGTTCCTTTCCTTGCCGCCAAGATTTTTGTCGCCGAAAGCGAAATGCGAAACAAGCGAAATGTTAGCTGTGTTTCAGGTGAGCATTCCGCTTGCCTTCGAGGAATAAATCACGCAGTGCACCTTGCTTATGGAGGACTAATGGCTGATCTTGTTCTTGCACGCCTCTCGGTTAGTTCCGAACAAGCGAAGATAGTCCCCAGCTTTTGCGCACGGTGCCTAGCTCGAACCAGATGGCCTCCTTGGGGATAAAATGGTAGTTCGTTGGACGAAATTCTGCCTTTCGTCCTTTGAGACCATCTTCTTTATTGGAGTGTGGAGCGTACTGGTGAACTCAAAACATGTAGGTGCGCACTTATGCGCAGTATCCATTCGACTCGTTGAGATACCACTGTTAAATGCACACATTTTATCGTTCTAATGTTTACAATAAAGTCCTTCATGATTAGTATGATGACTGCACTTCATTAGTGAATACTCTGTTTATTTTGTTGCTCCCAGTGAGCATAACGAGTTCGTCTAATGTTATCTCCCTTTTTTGTAGCTGTACAGTACATTTTGAAAGAAGAAAGACTCGGAGGATGACGCTTTTTGCATAACTCGATTTCGGGCTCTCTTTCCAGGTCGTCAAAAAGAAATGTTGTTTACGGTAATGTTCATTTTCGCTTCGCTGAAGGAAGTTGCACCAGCGAGCATTGACGGAAGGGACGGCGGTTACAACGTCGTTGTTGCTCTTCACAGTTCTGTACCACCCTCTGATCTGATCATCCAGAATACCAAGGTACTCAAGTAACACCCCGGGTTAAGATTCTAGATGCCTAGTGTTTTGGTTGTCACGTGGCTTTTTTTGGCCTCGGTAAACCAACGAAATGTCATAAGTAGGCTTCAATGCTGATTTCTTGGTTGATATGTTGCCTATTTGGCTCACGTCTGGAGTTTTATCAACTGCTCTAAACGACTTCATTTTTGCGAAAACATTATCTCCTCGAATTTCGCGAATCGCCTACAATTCGAGAAAAATGGTTCCCGCAAACAAGTCCGGTGAAATGTAAACACATTAAAATCTGTGTTGAGATCCCATCGCGTCGCAAAATTTAGAACCCGCGAATTATTCTAAAACCTCAGCTTCGACCTAAATCGCGAAATATTGAGCCTGCGAAAAATACGTCGCTTACAGTGTGTGGCAAAGGAGAAAAGGTCATAGAAAAGCCAACGATAAGTACCTTGACACGACGTAATGCTGAGGTAGCATAGTGAAAATGCAGGGAAAGAAGAACGGGGCAACACAAAGTGGTAACTCGTAACTTGGGGTTTTACTGTAAAGAAGGAAGGACAGAAAGAATGTAACACCGCATTACACACCTTCGCACGTGCATTCCCCACCCTGCGCCTGACAGCTGATCATATTTGCGCGTCCAAGAGCCACACCGTCAACTTCATCGTAACTATTTTTGTGTTCGACTACATCATTGATGCTTCACTAATGCTGTCTGTGTTTTTTATGTAGATCTAGCCCGCCTCTAGCACCTCCCCCCTCTATTTGCTATTGCGCCTTTCACAGATAGTTGTGTTCCTTAAGCGTGGTTGCCCTAAAGAAAAAAAGGTAATTGTATCTTCTTGTATGCACCATGTTGCCAAGGATCGCCAAACGTAGACCAAGTGAAGCGTTCTCTTGGCGTGCTGCCTAGGAAACGTTTGCTAACATCCAGTATCTGACCCCGTTTTCAGTTAGTTTAGTTACGTAATTCACCTTCAAGATGAACCTATATCAACGACAGTAATTGCAGAGTAACTTTTTTATACATTTCGTTAACATGGGAGCTTGGGCGATTTGGTGACTCACTTTGAGGTTACAGCGCACGAGACACTGACAAAGCGAGACACACGCAAAGAGTTGTTGATTACGGGCTTTTTGGCGCAGAGCGAAACACACACAAAGAGATAAACACAAGTGCTGACTTACAACTCCTTTGTATTCGTCTTCTATTTTTATTCCCGAAACTAGTTTAAATACTTGAAGTGGGGCGCCAAAACAACGAGGACACAAGGAGAGATGCAGACAGGACGAGGCGCACTTTCAACTGAACTTTTAGTTTAAATATCAGATGATTATGAATGAAAGCAAAAAAAATAAATAAATAAATAAAGTAGCCTGACAAGCGATTGCTATCATCGTGCTAAATATTCTAATTCTTCTTTCAGATAGCGTAAGGGACGGGCTACTGAAACAATTATCTTCTAGGCGCGCTATCATCGCTGCCTTCTAATATTTCTCTTGAGAGCGGGTTCTTACTCCTAGCTATGCTGGTACTTTTCCCGAGATCTGCTGAGCACCTGCAATCCCTGCAGTGGATGCCGAGTTGTACAGAAATGACTTCGTGGGTGTTATAATAATGTCCCTTAATAGATCATTTAAGCACCGGCAACTTTGTCGGATATATTTCTTCCAACATGAGACTGGAATAGAATAAGTCACTCCTTCAGAGCAAGGAACAAAGCATGTTTGGTGCACGGTGTGCTGAGTGACTTACTTTCCTACGCACAAACAAGCTTTTTAACCTGTGAAGGACAGTAAATCACCCAGCACACCGCCAATAAAAAAACAAAAAAAAACATAATTTGTGCCTTTCTCTGACGAAGTGATTTCTTCCGTTCCACTTTAATGTGGGAAGAAATATATCGAACAAAGTGGCCGATATTTAAATGATCGATTAGGGGAACACCATTATAACACCCACGAAGTCATTTCTGTACAACTCGACATCCACTACAGGGATTGCGGGTGCTCAGCAGATCTCGAGAAAAGTACCGTCATAGCTAGAAGTAACAACACTCTCACCATGCAGAGAAACAATAGAGGCAGAGATGATCGCGCGACTGGAAGATAATTGTGTCAGGAGCCCATTACCGGTGAGATGTTTCGGTGGCGCCCTCGCGTGGTTACCTTTCGTGACGTCATTACCTTGCGAACAACAAGTTCGATGGTGTTTGTACTTAGCATGGCGGAAGCTTAAAACCATAGCATTATTGAACCAAGACCGTCAAAATTGAAATCCTCACGTTCCTCTATTGCCGTTCATGAGAACACTTTTGCAGACGTCATAGTCAGCATTCGGCCAATCGTGGAAGGCCGACCACCGCGACCGCTTTCGATCACGCACATCGCCAATACCTAACGCTATGTGGAAAATAATTAGAATAATTAGCGCAATAATCGCCGTTGTTTCTGAGAAGACTTTTGGATTATTCTCCTTGTTTTCATTTAAAGCAATCTAAGATTTAAAATAGTCTCGCGAAGATAGAAGTAGAAAGATAATACGTAGAAGTTGTAAGTCAGCGCTTGTGTTTGCCTCTTTGTGTACCTCTCGTTTTGTCCTCGTCTAGTGCGCTGTAACCTCGAGATGGTAATTAGGCTCCACATAGAGGACACGTTGCCACACAGATATTTTGACTTCATTTTCGTAACTCTATGATCGATAACTGAAATTGCATTTCACCAAAAGTACGATATAATAGATAAGAAGTAATCGACGATTTGTTCTTGAGAATCAATTCTATTTCTTTCCAAATATTTTGTGACCTAAATGGCTCGGAGTGTGATTGCAACGAGACTTCCTTGCGCTTATTGGATATTTATATATTTACCTTTTTAACACAGTCTACAATAACGTACTGACGCCTGAACGTGTGTTGCTTTTGTTCGTGGTGGTTCTGTCACACGACGCCTTGATCATGCGAATATAAAAATGATCCTTGTTTTTTCTCGGTCTGCTTATCTTCATAAACTCCTCCTAAAGGTGCTCTTCAGGCAAGGCTCCCAACTACTGCACGGGGCGACGTACGGGAAGTTCTTCTTCAAGCGCGTGACCATTGTCCTTCCCTCCTCCTGGCCCCAGACGAGTGAGAGACAGGTGACAGGGGACAGCCTCTTCCCCAGAGCTGACGTTCGCGTTGGCGGTGCCCCTAGCGGTGGGAGCGGGAGTCGCCCTTTCACCCGCCACCAGAGAGGCTGTGGAGAGAAAGTAGAATACATCCAGGTGCCGACGGAATTTCTAGTCAGCATGAATCTTTCTTCACTGGCAGAGTGTGCGAGTCCAGGTAGGCACGGCATTAGGGACGTTTTTCAACACGAACATCGTTTAAGCATTACAAACATGATGATCATGTACCAAGCGGGGATGAAAAGACGACTTCGATATATCAAACATCAAGAACGCGGAATGAAAGTGCGCGTTGTTTCAAGAAATTTAAACTACGACAGAAACCGAAAGTTTGGCGCATTGATTGCCAAGCATACGTAACCTGCACTAAGCGTTTGAGTTTTTTTTTCAGTGTCACCTTTTTGTCAATGTTACATTTTACACTATGCTTTGTTTCATTTTAAGAGTGATCGCGGCAGAAGCTACACGAGGAAGCTCAGGGCTTTCAGCGTCCCTGTGAAGCACGCGCTCGTGCAGTGCAAGCGTTGTTCAGGGCCCGATGCTCGTGCTTGTAGCATCGACTGTGTCTGGAGTTGAGCCGAAAGGAAATATAAACACAAGCCTCGTAGAATGCCTAAACGCTCACGTGCAAGTTGCGTTTGACTCAGGCACGTAGCCAGGGGGGAGGCCCATGAGGCCACGCCCCCCCCCCCCTCCCCCCGAAATCTTCCATTTTGCTGGGGCCTCCCCTCCTCCTCATACAGCATTTTGTTATGAGCGGGCCCCCCCCCCCCCCCCCCTCCCCCTAAACAAAATCCTGGCTACGTGTCTGGTTTCAGTGCATGCAATGGACATTTTAAAGCAACCAGCGCCGTCTGGGGAGTTTTTTGCGAACTACAAATGAAAGGCAGCCCCACTTGCCTTCGCCCGTCAAAACATATTGGCATCGTGCCGTTTTAGCGGTTCCCAGAGCTTCCGTTACGCCATGCTATCAATACTAAACAAACGAGGCGTCGAAATAGACGAAATACGCGTCTATTTTGACATATATTGACAACGCTGGTCGTGCGGGATCATAAGGTCCATTAGCGTGAGTCATACGAAGCACGGATGTCCTCGTTAAGAAATGGGCCAACTGGCGCCGTGGCCCTGGCGAGCCCGAGAAAGTTTACGGTAAAACAGGGGAGACTTCACTCCTCGCCACGACACGGTCCGGCAAGCTACGGCGTCCCGCCCCATCACATGTTCCATGACGAAACAATGGATGCTACCAATCACGTTCACGAGTGGAGTGGAGAGGAAATTAAGGCTAGGTTTGCATGCAGTCGGGCGTCGCCCGGCTCCCGGATGCAGCGAAACGCACCGAGCAATCGGACATGTCCATTGGTGGGGGTATGTCAGTCACATCGCTTTCCCCTCTCCGACCAACATGGCTCGCCACGGCTGGCTGTCGTGTTCAAACGGAAACACGGAAATGGGAGTCCAGCGTTGTTTACGGAGCGGTCGTGAGCCGTTCACGGACCACGCCGCCAGTTTGCATTCCCTTTAACTCGACGTCATGCGGAGCCCTAGTCTCCTAGGTGGTGTATTGGTCAACCGCGCGCAAACAATCCCTTACGCATCTGTGTGTGCGGGCTTTTTGTTAAAGTGAACTGAACTCTCCTACTTTACGTCGCGTCTATAACGGAACGGGTGCACTTCCGGTCTGGGGTGTCGGCGGAAGACCCCATGCAGGCAGGGCTTTGCTATGTTGTATGGAAGAAGCCAAACTAACGCTTATAATTAACTTCTTGACAAAACGCCACAACTGGGGCTGAATCAAAAGCAGCAAAAGGGATCAAGTTCATTTTATGTATTTTCGGTTCACCCGATTTGTCTGAAAAGGTAGATAGGTGCAGTTACAAGAAAAAAAAAATGACTCCTCCGGATCGGGTTGCTTTTTGCGAGAGGTAGTTCGGAATTGAATTCGCGCATACATTTGGTTGTCAGATTTTTTTTCATTTGTTCCAACATGAATGCGGAAAAATCGCGAGATTGTGCGGACCATCTGGACCGCGTTCAGTGCCCCTTCAGGTTCAAGCGGCCGTCTGCTCGTTCAAACGGTCGAGGAACCAGGGCCCGTATACCGCACATTGACATGGCAATTGTGATAAAGGGGACATAGTTTTAAATAAGAGGATTTTTCGGGAATTGTTTAGACTAGGTATAAACAACAAAGAGAAGGGGAGGCTGATCATTGCTACATCCTTACAAACATATGTATACACTTTCTACAAAGAGGATATATTTAAGAGGACTGTCAGGTTCTTTATGGTAAAAAGGAAGGAAACAGGTCCGTCTGCTTTTTGATATCAAAAATATATTTGCACCCAGCTGCTGTTCTACTTTCCGAATCCCCTTAAGCCTGGTTCAGACAGTTGCGTTTGACTTCGTTTGACTGCGTTGCGGCAGCGAGAAACCAGGACATCCCTGCTACTTATATCGCGTGCTAAGATGATTCTTTGAATTGGATTGCACGCTTCACACGAAGCACAGATGTGCCGGTGACTCGCTTTCGGTTCTCGACGCAACGCAGTCAAACGCACTCAAACGCAAGTGTCTGAACCGGCCTTTAGAGAAAAAAAAAGATAATCTTATTAGCAAATAAGCAAAAGAAATGGGCGTACGTCCGAAGTTCGAGTTGCCAAGGTTGGCACTGGTTTACGCACGTGGGAGAAGCCGGTCTCGTTGGACGAAGGTGATCAGTCAACCGGTTGTTGGGATGGCTTTGCCGGTTTGCTCTTGAGCCAGGCTTGCCGTTCAGGGTTGACGGTGAGGACAGGTCGGCAGACTTCTATGGATGACAGCTTCGCCGGTGTATTCCGGAGCCAAGCTTTTCCGAATGCGTCCGCTCTCAACCCTGAATCTCCTCGTTCTTCTTCACTTCCTTTTCTTCTCCTTTTGTTTTTGTCTCCTTCCATTTTCTTCTTCTTTTTGTCGCCGTTTTGATCACATCATTACAAGGATATATTAAAAGAGGATACATTTACTTTGCTATACACTGTCATAGCCTTTTGGCCGATATTTTGTAAACATTTTATCCCACTTAGTGTATAAAGATTGCATAACAATTGTATAAATATTCTATAGAAGACATATAAAGCTTCCTCCATCGTATCTATCCCCTTTCTATAGACAATTGGCAGTTTCTTGCAAAAAAATAAATGAATCCCGAACATTTATTCTAGGTTTGTCACAATAAATCCATGGAAACATGCACTCGCTACTTGCCTAGTGGCCGTACACAGACATCACAACGGCACACGCCACGTAGCAGTCAAAAACTTGTATTTCAGTTGTGTTGACTGCTCCACGGTCACATATATACCTAAACTTGAAAAGCAATCATTCGAACGAGAACCACCTCGGAAGCTAAAAAGATTGCAAGTATATTGCTTTTTTTTTTGCCAATTATTTGCACGATATGTGATCTCTAAGGGTTGGAGAATTGTATCCCCTAATATAAAGTATTGCAAGAAGCGATATATATTTGATACACTTGAAAAAAAAAACAGCTTCTTAAGGGGTTCAAGCTGGGTGAGATGTCGCTTCGCGGTGAATCATAGTATTGTTTCAAGTCTAGTGTGTAAATATGTAAGAGAAATATGACGTCAGTCTATTGAGACGTGTTGAGAAAAACACTAGTATTTTAGAGCGCAGCTCTTAGGGGCCCGTTCCCGGCTTGAGCGGCGTCACCGTCGCCGTCGGCGTCGGCGTAACCAAGGTCATCCCAAGGTCATCTCAAGGTCACGTGACCCCACGTGACCTCGTGATCACGTGACCCACAAGGTCACGTGACCCCTCCCAAGGTCATCTCAAGGTCACGTGACCCCAAGATGACCCCAAGTGGCCCTTTGAAGGTCACGGGACCCCCAAGGTCACGTGACCCATCTGAGGTCACGTGACCCCTCTGAGGTCACGTGACCCCCGAGGTCACGTGGTCTCCTCCCCAAGGTCACGTGGCCCCCGAGGTCACGTGACCCCCAAGGTCATGCGACCCCTCCCAAGGTCATCTCAAGGTCTCGTGACCCCAAGGTCCCCACGTGACCCCCAGGTCACGTGACCCCTCTGAGGTCACGTGACCCCCCGAGGTCACGTGACCCCTCCAGGTCACGTGACCCCCAAGGTCACGTGACCCCCTGAAATCACGTGGGGGTCACCTTGGGGGTCACGTTACCTTGAGGTGACCCCCATGTGACACCCAAGGTCACGTGACCCCCAGGTCACGCCTCCCCAAGGTCACGTGACCCCCCTTCTCGAAGTCACGTGACACCCCCCTTCCCGAGGTCACGTGACCCCCCCCCCCCCCGGAGCATATTAAAAAATGAGGGGAGGAGGAGGAGAAGGGGGGGTCTACCCTCCCCTCAGTACCCTTCACTCCTCCTCCTCAAGAGCTGCGCTCCAATTCGGCGTTACAGGGATTTGTAAACGGCTTTCCCTTTTTTATCGTCTGAACTCTACACAATTTGGAAAGACAAAAATTTATATAAAACATATTAAATATTCTCTTTACGACGTCACTCGATAGGGAGATGGAAGTGTCATTGAAATGCGAGTAGAATTTTTATTGAAAGCATGGAAATTTTCGGGAGGGCAGGAGACATTCACCGACTTGAAATGTCTGATTATCATTATCTAATTTTACTTGATGTTTCCTGTACTTGATGTGGAGAATCACAGCTGCCGTCCGAGCTCCTTTTGCAGCCCAAGCGACGTCGCGACTGAGAATAGCAAGCAGATTCTCATAAGTACGTTTTGGGGAGTTGGTGGTCATACATAATAAACACTGAAGCGCCAACGACAAGGACATGTGAAAGATGTAGACACAAGCTCTAAATTAATAACTGACGTTTGATCAAAGGGTGATGAAACTGAAGATGTTAAGTGCATTTAGATTTCAAAGAAGTTATAGACTTTTAATGTGGACTTATTTACAATAGTATCTTGGGAGCGTGTCATTCATTAACATGAATAATCTCACGGATATACTGGTAAACACAGGTCAAAGGCTACATTCAAGTTTGATATATAAAATATGAAAATGTGGTGAATTCAAGGACTATATTTATATGTAAAAGGAGGAATAAAAAGGTAATTTAGGGACACCAGTCAATCAATTTTAGCTCTGTCGTCGACAATGCAAACGATGCCGAACTCATGTCAGCTTGACCTTTCGATGTCATCTCTTTCGCTTCAACACTTCTCTATTTGTTTGGTGACTTTGGGGTTCACCTACAGTTCATCAGGTGCTTTTCTAAATGGGCCGACGGTGATAATTTAAGGGATATTGCATGCACTCTGAGTCTTACGCTTATATACCCCCCCCCCCCCCCCGACTCTTCCATATAGACTTTCCCACGGGGCAACGGGATTTTGTATTGGATGCGCGAAATTCAATGAACTTCCGAGTCATTGTGACTTTACGCTGGTCATGACAATCTTGCTGCTTAAATTTCGCGGCCACTCGCTTTAAGCTGAGGAACACTCAGGGAGCGTAGGGTATTACAAAGATAGGATAATTCTCTGGTTTCTTTTCTTTTATATGATTTCAACATATTCTGGACGATCTTGGACATAACTGATATTGGGTACCCTAAAGCTCAAATTCTTTGCACTTGGTTGTTGAAACTCTCTCCTGCTGCGTGCTCGCAAGAGGTTTTAGAGCTACACCCAAAGCAATTGCAATGATTTTTCTGTGCAAGCGTTTGGTGCGCGCTGACTCATATTGAAGTAGACTTTTCTTCAGACGCGGGGAATACATCCAGCCCATATTTTCGTTGTTGAATGTTATTTTCAGACGAAGAAATTGTAGAGTCAGGTTTTTTGTTAATTCGCGTATGTAGTTGAGCTCCTAAGCCTGTTCGACGAAAAAAACTTTAGTGGTTTCCACCAGTTGTGATTCGTCCACTGGTCGTGCATTAGAGTACAAGACAATCATCGAAATATCTGAAGATACCTGTAACTTGAACAATTATAATGTTCTCAGCAGTGGCTATGTTATATCTAGAGAGGTATAAATCACACCAATAACGAACCCGCACGATCCGATGCGTATAGCTTTATTTTGTACTAGGAATTGTGATTCAACTTCACCAATGTGAAGCCGACATACAAGTTAGAAGTTCCAGGAAGGAATCCACAGGATTACCACAGTTGTCTTTAAGTCCGACGCTTTCATTCTCAGTATGTTCTCTCGACGTAGTAAATAATTCCTCGAGAGAGATTGAGTAAAATAAGCTTTCCACAACGAGAAACAAGCCGTAACAAACGGTTGAAATATAGTTTTCAGGTAGTCTAACAAAGACTCCGAATTTGGGACTAGGAATGGGTCATCCAGTCGTAGAGTTTGGAGGTGTCGTTGGAGATACACTGACATGTCTCGTAGCTACGAGCCTTTTTCCTTCAGAAACCCGCGAAGTGGAAACCTCCCTTGTGTGTCTTGACGCTGAAAACGACATTCAGTTGAACCCTATTGGCTGCTGATATATATTTCCTCTTTGTGTTAGATCACTCCTGCGTCACACTTGAAGTACGCTAGTTTTCCGAACCTTATATTTGTGCCCTCGTTATTTGTTAATTTTTTTTACTACAATGGTTGCACCCCTATTTTATTCGAGTATATATCTTCTGGAGCAACAATGCTTTCTCCTTTTCTTACAGTTATCTGATATATTTCTCTTCCAGAAGTTTGTTCCACTTTCATTAACACATTCGCACGTTCTTCTACACTCCGTCCTCTCTAAGATTCTAGAGTTTCTGTGGCTAAGTCGTGAATGGTAAGCACCACTTGTACGTTCTGCATTTTTTGGAGTGATGTTAAGTTTGGGACCTTTCATAGCACCTTAGTTTTTTTATAGATTGTAGACCTTTTCCTTTTACATGTAAATATCGTCCCTGAATTACCTTCATCATCGCATTTATATGTAAATTTTTAATGTGGCCTACAATTAATGATAATCACTATATGCGTGATGATATCTATATCGATGAACAGCACGCTCAAAAAATAATATTGTAGTTAATTCTACATTTGAATCATTACTTTAAAATTTATAATTATTTTAACATATTTTTTTCCTTTTGATAAGATTTTTATTAAACGCGACTTGTCAGTTTAGCGCATATCCTGCCTACGTCTTTCACATTTCTGTGTTCTTGTCGCTTCCGTGCTTATTGCGTCAATCAAGCCTTAGCGTCCATTCTGCGGAGTCCATGTGGAACAGACCGCCGAGCGTCACATTATTGGCACGAAGTTTTTCGAAGCAAGAAATCTTGTCAAGTTCACTGAGACGATAACACACTCAAACATTACGATGAATTCGTAGAATCAACAATTTCAATGCGAGAAAGAGCACGGAGACTTTCACCGACGCCACATGGCACGCGAATGGTTGCTTCATGGAGGACGGCGAGTTTCTTGCGTATACATCATCGCGCATGCGCGCCGCCGGTGTCGTGCTTCCAGGGACGCTTCAGTTTTGTTCTAAATATAAGTTGTGTAGAGCGAACTCTAATGATGCGTCGATTATATTTTTTCAGTGTTTAGTTTAACTCACGAGTGGGCTCGTTTTCGGTATGGAGTGTTTGACAATTCCGGACATCCCTCACACAACGCTTGCCATCTTTTCTGTACCGAAGGTTTGCAGGTGAAATTAATTTTTTGCTTTTTTGTTTGTTTTGAATGTTTCGTGATGTACTTTTGTGTGTATCTTTTACATTCTGAAGTTAGTCTGCCTCAACTGACGACTTGTCTCTGAACTCCAGGTGAACAATTTAGCCAGTTCATCAGAACCGCTATCCCGAGGTCTTTGGCTTGCGCCAAGCAGTAGTGATTCACGACTGCACGCTTTGCAATGGTCACGGAGATTGAAATGGACAGGGGTGGAGGTTAAACCCAGCATCCCTGGTTTTGCAGCGCGAGCTTTTGCCCCATCTGCTGCGAGCTGGTGTACGCTCTTCAATATGTCCTGCTATAGAGCGAAACTTCACATACAAATCCTATACCCAGGCTCCTCTCACGTGACCCAGTTATGTTTCCAAAGATGCCCTGATTTTTTTACAGCCTCAATTATCAAATCTGTTTTTTTGGCACAGCAGTAAAATAAATTGTTTAGGAGAAGAACTTTGGTTCAAGCATTCGTTCACTAGTATGAACTGTTACATTAAATTTGCAGAAGAGTTACAGACAAGACAAGTCATAGCATCTGCCGAATTTACCGTGACAAATTAGGCATTAGGCGAAGCGTGTTATCTGTAAGTTCTAATTAAAGAAAAACAAAAATGTGGGGCTACCTGATGCTTGTCATTTTTAATGACGTCAAAATATAGGTTTATACTGTGGGGTTTCCTCTATCCCTATCTAGGCCTAGCTTCAAGCAGGCCGTGGGAGTCGTCGTCACTAATGGCGTCGGCCTCCCGGATACAAGGAACCACGAGGCCGAATTCCCCGAAGGGGCCGGCTCTCCCTTGCCCATTTGGGTGAACGCGCCTTCGGCACACCCTTAAGAGTTATAATGGACGCGACTGCTAGTGGCCTCCCCGGGCGCGTCCATTCTCCGAGGCTACATAAGCTGGCCCCGAAGGTGGGCCAGAGGCTCTCGTCGGCGGAGGCCCTGGCTCTACGGAGCTCGGTTTTTCTTTGTGGGCCTCCAACTTCCCGTGAATCTGTCTAATGCGGCAGCGCGGGAAACCGACCGGGTGATACTGGCAATTGAGCCAGCGCCCAGACTTGTTTAAGATCGAAGCGTGCTGGCATTTCAGTCAATAAACACGTCTTTATCCGGACCCATGGAACCTTTGTGCTTCTAAGTGGTAACCCCCCCCCCCCCCCCCCCCCCAAAGGGCAAATGCCACAATACAGATCATGATTAGGATAATTTTTCCGGCAAAGTAGAGATTGTACCTAATTTGCAAATGTTATGTGGGTTCTATTAAAGTTTCACTTGATGGAAAAATTTGGTACGTCTCCGTTTGCTACAGGATTTCAGGTTTTGCAATGAGGGACAAACTGACGACGATTTGCCTACAAAAAATTTGTATTACGAAACTTGCGCATCTATATCAACCTGGGCTGTTATAAGGGGGAGCGACGACTTTCATGAGTAAGCATCGTTTGGTCTTATTTGACACCTATCTTAACATGAAAGGTTTTGCGCATTAATAATTTCCTAAAATCGCATCCTTTCTTTGACCAAGGTTGGAAGGCCCTGCTCTTGAGACCATACCCGATGTCATATTTCATGTGATTCAACACATCCAGGCGCGTGGAAGGCGAACTGCACTTGTTTTTGATACTTCAAGTGCGATTGTGAGTGATTATATCTTAATTATGTTTTTACCGTATTTTTCAACACTTCCAATTCGGACACCCAAAGATTAGATATGCCTGCGGTATTTCTCGGGAATCACATTTTTTCCTAAACAGCTAGTTTCGACAATATAAAGATCGATTTATTTCTAGATTTATTCCTCGCAAATTTTTGAACTTGCGTCAATATTAAATACATTAGGGCTATGGAATTGATATTTGTGAAACGATTTTTATGATTAGGAATATCTTGTTTGAAGGTTAGTCTTTGGTGTCTAGTAAGCGCACCTCGTTGAAGAAAACATCTGATTCCATATTTTAGGAGCCAAGACTTTTCAGTCATGTAAAACGTTCGGCTATTTACATAATTCGAAGTATATTTCCGGATGAGGACCGACTGAGTATTGTGTCACTCAAAGAGGGAAGTCACATCGAACACCCCCTTGCTGTCATTGGTCCATCGACCCGTGAAACGTTTGCGAATGCTATCAGGTCTCTCAGACCTGGTGGCGATACCTGTGTCGCCTGCGGATTGGAGAGATCCCTGACGGTAAGTTTTAGAAACACCTTATCGAGCCTTTATATAAATGAGTTTTTAATCAATAGGTTCTGATGTCACAAGGTGAATTGCCCGACGGTGCTACAGTGTGGATATTTCTTGGCTCCAAATCAAATCATAGCGAGGACACCTCTAATATTTTCTTGACTATACTGGAAAAAATGTAGTCCTGCACACCTTCGGTTTTGTATTTGACGACATCTACAGACTTTCAGTGAAAACTGGTGGAAAAGCTGTTTTATTCGCAAATGTTAGAAATGAACCAGAAATGGAGCTCGAAGCAGTCTTAACTGAACGCGTTTATTCAGATCTTCCGGAGCGGCAGCAACCTGTGATGGTGAGTGAAAAAACCCTTATATCTGACTGTATTGAAGGGGTCCGCAACAAGCGACTTGAAACAGTGTGCCTAAAGGCGATTGTCCAATGATGTATGCCAGACTAAATTGGTGGAGTCACCCAACTTACAAGCACCGATAAGAAAATACACGAGTTAAAAAAAAATATTGGGTAATCCAAGATGTGATTTACTTATTTTTATTTTATTTGGTGCTTTCTTTTATCACTGTGTGTTCCAAGAAATTCCGTTAATATCCGTGATTTTTTTCCGCCGTAAGGTCCTGTAGTATAACCTCAGTATGTTTGTGGACACTTCAGTATTCTTCATGATGTCCATTTAACCAATTTGCTGCGCGAATGGCACAAACCTCTTTGCTCGCGTAAGAGTAACTGTTTTTTTTTTGTGTGTGTGTAAATGGTCACTCTTGCTCTACGACCGTTTTCAAAACGTTTAAAGTGACAAACAAAAAAGACTAATGTTGACGCTACTCAATCTCTAGTGGTTTTGCTCGCGTCGAGAACCACTTTTAAAGAGAGCCACTTCCGCACACACACACACACAAGAACGCCAGTTTTGCTACTATTCAAAATACTAGGATATTATATTTATGCATTCTTTTAAAACTACTTGAACTAATGACGAGTCCATATGTACGTTTAAACATAGAACTATAGCCTCTTTGCAGAAAACATCTCGTTTTACATTGCTCAGTGTTTGTCACCGTCTTCGATATTAAGTTTCAGCATAATTTAAATCTTGTCATTCTGAAATCTTAATCTGTAAGCTGTGCTTGAAATTAGAGACAGGTTAATTTTGTTTCGCACTATAGTGTTTTGGATAGACCTAAGTAGTTTTAAGATAAATACTTCTAATCGCCGTATCCCAGGGAGAGCGCTGTTCATGCAACTTGTAGCCTTCCATCCTGGTACAGAAATAGCCACAATGAGGCGCAGAAAATGCGTGGGACACAAATGAAATTTCGACCATATATTTTATGTAAAAGCTGAAGGAGGATGGGGATAATGTTTCACTTTTAAGACATTTTAAATCGCATGTATACAAACTTACCAAGAAAGATGAAGGCAAAAACGTTTGCAACCACCTATAACTACAAGAGTGTCGAGGAGCTGTTGTGAAATGTCCTCCACACTACCTAGTGCCTTCGCTATATAGATAAAAATTTGGCGATATATATAAAAAAAATTTAAACCAATGAAACTGAACATAATGTTGTTTCTAGGGTAAAGGCTCAAAGGTTAAAAAGAGACGCTTACTTTTTGTTGTTTTTTCCCGCAGCTCCTGAAAACGTCAGAAACGTTTGTGAAAACGTTGACCCGCATGTTCATTGTTCCCTTCGAACTGGGGAACAGAACATCTGTCCGCATTGTAGGCAGTCCAGGACAAGAACTGGACGCTCGTCTTATTCGTGAGAGAGGAACAACGTGTGGAGACTGCACTATAATCGAGGATGACGAAAAGAGCTCTTCGTTTTTGATCATTATCCCTTCACCAGCCAAGGTTTTGTTTATACTACTTACCAAGTGTCATCGAATGCTTGCTGTTTCAATGCAGAGTTAAAATCGGTGGATCGATGCGCCCACCATCAACCAATATCAAGACAGCTTCTCCCAAGAAAACATATTTCCTATAAAAACGAATATATGCAAATATACAATCTACCAAAGTAGAGGTAAAACGAATATTGACTTTTATAATAAGTGGTCTTGGAACACTGCCGATAATAGTGTCACTTGACGGGGTGCAGTTTGAGATTACCACTCCTCTGAGTAATTTACTGTTCATATTTTCTGTTCAAATTTGGTCCTTTAACATTTAGAATATAAGTTGTTTACATATCCGTGTTATACTTTATGACAATGATGTTTTTAACCTGTACTGGTAGGCGTTGTTGTAGAAGTAGCAGGGGCAACGCTTTGTGTGCCTATTGTATTGATATTGGAGCCTGGTAGCATACATCTCGTTTGTGTCTTCAATGTTTGCTCCCTGCACTGTCTAATAGCTATATATTTTGTCTTTCTATACTTAGTTTCAGCTTCGGTCCGAGCGCGGCCGATGTTATGAGCCGTAAGGGCCAATCAAAGAGCGCGAAAAGCGCAGCGTCATGGCGTGCTCTCTGCGCTTGATAGGTCTAGCCGGCGGACGAGCGCGCACAGAGAGACGGCGAATACCGGCTGGTCCTATCAACTGCAGAGAGCACGCCATGACGTTGTGCCTCTTTCGCTGTTCGATTGGCCCTTCGGCTCATAACATCGACCGCGCTCGGACCGAAGCTGAAACGAAGCATAGGTTGAAGTAGTTTTTTAAAAAATGGGATTGGCATATTCGTTTTTCTGATCGATCTACAGCATATTCACCCCTAAGCTTTTATACTTATGCGCCTTGCTTAGATATCACCTAATCTTTCCAGTCAGGGCAGTGGCAGCTGATCGTGACCGCACGCCGCCAAGGGCCAGCCGATGTCGGCATTCTCGTCAAATCATTTCAAAGGGACATGAATGTTGACGCCATAAGAGCCGTCATTTATTATGGAAGGAGCGTTGTGACTGCTGGCATCGTTCCAGTTATATACGCAAAGGTTACGAAAGGTAATAACGTGGTACGGCATGCTGACGTGGTTGCGATGGTCACACCACATAACACTTCATCCGGAGCCCGCATCACACTTCGTGACGACGGTCTAGGTGAGAACGCCCCTTGTCAGAATGTTCACTCAGTATGTCATCGAGGAACATTTACAGAAATTACTTTTCAGTTTTAACTAGGGCTGTACATTTGATCGATTACCCTAGCGATTAATCGATTAATGCTTTAATCACGATTAATTTGCCTAATCGGCTAACCGGTACAAATTTGACGAACCAGAATTTAAAAAAAAAAAAATGCTTTCACCAAGCAGAAATGAACGAGCACACATATATGAAGTGAAAACTTTAGGTGAAATATTATCTTAAGGTAAACTGTAAACGCGAGATATATAACTTCATACAAGTGCAGAAGGTTTTCACATGTCCCAGCGATTTCAACGACGTGCGAGTGTCCCTTTAGTGCAGCAGAGATTATTCTGTGAGTAATCAAAGGAAGCCGCCCATCCCGGAGAATATCAACGAACATTTTTGTCTCATGGAGCTCAAATAGTAATCTGTGAGTGTGAGTGTTTTTGAACTGTTCTCAACTGTACATCGAGGTTGATTCATAATTAATATTACTGCGTCGTTTACCACATTTTCAGCGAAAAGAAAAAGAAAAGGAGAAACAAGATGCAATTTTTATTTTTACGCGCTATTATTATGCATGAAAATGGAGGAGACCGATTAATCGATTAATTACTCGATTAAATGGTGGCGATTAATCGGGTTAAAATTTTTAATCGGCGCCCAGCCCTAGTTTTAACGTAAGCGCTTTCCCAGAATTGTGCATACACTCAGGGAAATGCCTGCCCGTCTACATAACCGGCAAACCTCCCAAAGAGCCAATCTCCGCAATCTACCAAACCTGCTCAGCGAATGATGGGCCGGAACATGTGTTTAGACTTCAAAATTTAGTCTGCGCCATGGCATTACGCAATGCAACCATGACGTTTTATATTGCGCAATGCAACAGCGGAAACTTCGTTTATAGGTCTAGACTGATGTTTCTTCTCATCATTCGCTGAGCTCTTTGAGTGTTTTTTTAGTGTTTTTTGGGTAAGTAGACGCGCAGGCACTTCTCAGAGTCTAGCAGGTAAGGTATATACTCTTGTCATAATATGAGCTAACTCCCCTACAAACACGGCTAGAGCGAACTATGAAGAAAAGAGTGACACTAAAATTAAACCTGAATAGTTATTGACAGCTAAAGAGATGCGGGGCGTGTCGAGGCCCGAGCATTTGATGATCACTCAGCAGCCAATGAGATGGCTGTATTAGACGATAAGATATCCTAAGAACCAACCAGAAAGCAAGAAGCTGTAGCACACTGAACCACGTCCGGCGTTCCTTAATCTCTCAGCGAATATCACAAAAGATATGCAGGCGGTTTCCAAGTCCGGCATAAAATGTTCTACGATCAATCGATGTAGCGAGTTGTGAACTCAAAATGAGTGTATATAAAGGCTGCCTGAAATTCCGAGGGCGGATGAAATATGGGACGAAGCTATTAACATCTTCACGTCGCAATTGAAATTTGTTCTTAAAGACGTAGCTCACAGGTGGGTTTTACCTTGTAAACTTACAGAGCGTAACTCCCTCTTTTCTTGAAAAGATAGAGTCAAACAACCTAACAGGGTCAACGGAAGACGGCGACGGATACGGCCGAATCGAGTGGCGGGGCGCGTTTAGTGAACGTATTGATAGATGGCGCAAAATCCTCATCAAGGCTGCTCGCGACGGACGTGGTTTATTAAAACGGGCATAATATTTTTCTAATGTGCGTTTGCTTTCAAAATTAATGCGAACAGTGATGCCAAAACGTTACGCAACCAAAATGACCGAAAATGCGGTTGCATTACGAGGGCGCTTTGCTGCCCACGGATTTTGTTTGTGAGTCTCTTTCACGGCCACACCTTCTGACGCTCTTCCTGACGCCCTCTATTATTACGTGCGCCAAACGCGACCCGCCGCCCGACTGGGTCGTCTGCATCGCCGTCCGACGTTGACTTTGGGAAGCGTTTGCCCTATTTCTTACTGTTAAGGACGTAAGCTTTGTAATTTTCCAAGGTAAAACCCACCCATGAAATACACCTTTGACGAAAATGTTTCACTGCTACCTGCAGGCGGAGATTTATGAGCCCCATTTTAGTTCAAGTCTGGGTAATTCAGACACCCTATGTACAATACCGAAGTGTTGTCGACGATGTGTTTATATTTCACGAGGTAGTTATAAATAGCTAAAGGCACTGTCGTCTCTAACTCCTTGTGTGGAAGAAAAACATATTAGTGTTTTTACATTGAAATTACTGCTCATACTTTTTGTGAGAGCAACGCCATTTCTGGCGGTGTTTTTCGACATGGTAAAAAACCTTTTGAACATAAACTTTTATTCAAGTTTTACAGTCAATAACTATAATTATATATGAAAGAATCTTTTTTGGTTGTAAATGAAAAAAGGTAATATTGATTTAAGCGAATGGCCTGCCATATTCATTGCGGTTTAACCATGTATGTGTCCCTTTGGCAGGGTTCGATGTTCGAAGGGGCGACGGGGTTTACACAGCGTCGTTTATTGGTGACAGAAAAGGTGGGTGGTATCAAGTTCAGGCTGAAATCAGGGTTGTTGAAAAAATAGCATCTGGGATGAACCTTGGAGAAAGAGGTCCACTTTTCAAATTAGTACAAAGTAAGTTTGAACTTTTTTTTGAATTTTAGAATGCAGGAAATAATCGTGACCAATTTGAGTCTATCATTTTGCGTTCCAGTTCAGGTGGCTTTTTTACTGTTGCGCCTTGATGTTCTGACAGAGTAGACACATCACGTTGCATGCTATTGCTCCGTGGAGCGCGAAGCTGGACGGCGGTAGAAGTTGCGTGCTCTTCTAGACTGCGAGCAGTGGGTTTGTCTGCACCGCGATCATGATTTTTGCGCATAATCAAGGTCAGAGGGCGGAGTTGGCGATAAAGCGGAAGCTGCTCCTTCTGCTCCCGAACTGCAGAAGGCAAGCTACGCCACGAAGCCAGAGCCTACCGCTTGTGGCCTTTTTCCCGTGATAAATCTTGAGGAGAAACGTAGTATATCGCTCTAACGCTTGGTTTCCGGATGATTGAACATTTTATGCTTTACCAAAACATAATTTTTATTCTCAAGAAGTGACCAGAAATCAGTACGTTTAACAACTCGTCGAGGCTGTTGTGGGACCTTGATAGCTTCCAAGTTGGAGGAATGTCAAACAAAAATTAACATTTATTCATTATACTTCAAACATACTGGGTAAAAAAATTGTAATTTTTTTATGCGTTCAGAACGCTGTCATATATTTTTGCTACCTTTTTGCATGATCACAAATTAAGACAGTTATTACGACATAGCAACATTTTTGTTATACACTCTACAAAGAGGATTGCTGAGGGGGTTCTCGGTCCTTCAATAATGCATCAGAAAAACGGTCACTCCCTACGACATTTTATATTTACGCGGGAAACGGCATGAACCATCGGAAAATACGAACAGATGTCCTTGATGTGAGTGGTAAGGAAGATGTCTGGAAACTGATCGTCCTGTTGAACGGTTGATTGACTGAGAAGTTAGAACCAGGATAGTCTATATTAAAGAGGCTATCTGAAAGCTTTGCAACGTCTGCTTGATCTGTGGGGCGATTATGTAGAAAGTAGCTAGAATATTATATCCAGACTTTATGTAAAACAATTTAGTCATTCCCCTCTGTGAAGGCGGTTGGCCAGCAAAGCTGTAGAACACCGCCGCAAATAATTCACCAGGAGACAGAAACAAAAACGAAAGCCGTTTACAACTCCCTGTAACACTGAATTAGAGCGCAGCTCTTCTGGAGGAGGAGGGGAAGATGCAGAAAAGATTCTATGCACCCCTTCCTCTCCCGCTTGCCTCCCATTCGGAAAGCATATTCCGCTAAATTTAGCGGGCAATTTTTTTCGCTAATTTTAGCGGAAGAATTTCTCCACTAAATTTGGCGGGGAAAGTTTTCCGCTAATTTTAGCTGGGAGATTTTTTCACTAAATTTGTCGGGGAAGTTTTTCAGCTAAATTTAGCGGGGAAATTAACCCATAATGCACCGCGCGATTACACCGACGGCGAAGCCGGCGTCGCTCAAGCCGTAAAGGGGCACCCTAAGAGCTGCGCTCTAAAACGTCACCTAACGTTTAGTTAGAGCATATATACGTAATATTAAAACGTAAGTGATGATTGCTCTGTGATCACTATGATATGCACGAATCGGTTCTATTAAAACTTTGGTGAGATTCTATACATGACCGATGGCGAGTAGTTAAGTGACTGAGATTGGTGTAGCACTTCAAACTAAGCTCTTCTAGCACAAACGGAGTGAACCGTTTCTTGTGTGTATTTTTTGGCCAGAAAAGATACGTAAAGCAGTGGCGTCACTCGACTGAAGCAGGAGGAGGTACACTGTTCTCCGATGTATCTCCATATCACACGTTTCGACGTCTTTCCTTATCAAAATACATGTCGAGGTGAAGACGCGTATATGCATTTTTATGCAATAAAGCGCTTTTACATGCCATTTGTGACTCGTCTTTGCACACGGATACCAAAAACGCATAAGGCCCTGGACATATACGTCTTTGCTGTAAAAGCTTGTTACCACTTTAAATATTCTGTCTCCCTCGTTTTTTCTTTATCTAGTTCATTAAAAGGATTGAGAACACCGGCGGCAAGCTTCTTTGGGGAGAACATATAAACATTTTTGCAACGTCAGAATAGTTGTGTTAATGTATGCAAAAAGTATGTCAAAAAGCAGCTAGGTTACAGGCATTTCCATCTTGTGTATACAGAAATGTTTTCCTATATTTGTTTATTCAGTTTATTGAAAGTTGAATATAAAAAGTCCTCGGTAGATATAACTATCTGATCAAAAATGTTCGACCTCTATCTGAGCCAAGTATATTTAAGAGAACAAGAAAGATCTAGTCTGTTGTTCCGCTGGTTCGCTACCTTTTAAAAGGAAAAAGACTCGGAAGATATGAGGCAGACACTAATAAAATAGTAAATGACAAAGAAAGATAGAGATAAAAAAACACACATGTATAAATTTGTACTTATAAACACACATCCAACACACCTCCCTAAGATCAGCACAAGCGCAAGTTAAAATCCAGTTCAATTTTCTCCACAACGATTTGTCGGTTAGAGTAGAGTCTCGCAAAAATCTAAGCGCTGATGCGTTCTGGACTTAATCGATTTACGTTCAATGACGTTATTTTATCAGTATGACAATCGTCCCTTTTTGCTTTATTGTAATAGTTGCTTTTACTGCATAAACAAAGTGTATAAATTTACGACTGACTGAGTGAGTGGGTTGGGATTTAACTGAATCGAAATGATCATTCAAGTATTTATATTATCTTGTACATACCGCATTATGGCGTAAACAATTGCAGATGCGGATCCCAAAAGTGTTCTTCCCGTATTTGAGAACTATCGACCACCAAAAAGACGAAGAAGTATGACTCAATTCACGACAAGAGGCATCAGAACAATTCCTACGTATGACTGGGATGTAAGCACTAACACCCTAATAAGTAGTAACTTGGATGTCTTTTTGGTGTCACAGGCTTGATCTTAAGTCTGATTGCCACTGACGATACGAGCCGATGCCTTCATTTGAAACACGTCAATATCGTTACAACATGCTGTTCGTCGTGTTTATGTAATTGTTGTATCATAGCCGAACCAGCCATGTAAAGAGAAGGCCCACTTATTGAAGCTCTTTACGTCGCTTGATTGGTCCAATCATCTCTACCTGTTCTCTGCGTCTCAGATTAAGGTAAAAAAAGGATAACACTTTTAACAGCGCCAAGCGCGGCGAGTCCCGAAAATTATAATACCATCAGCCAATGAGAAAGTAGCAGATGATAGAACAAATAATTGTATCTACGCGCATATAAGGAGCAGAGTAGGATATTTTCTTGCTACGAATACTTAGGAAACAATACGAAAATTATTTGCGCTACACTTTTAGAGCGAACAAGCTACAGCCGTATTTTATGCGTTACTCTTGGAATCAGAAGGCTGGCTGTAAAACTCCTATTGCACTGGGAGGCGTTTGTTTGAAGCGGTAACGAAAAGAGTAAATTACGGCACCCTCCAATAACGTTTCGAGGTAAAATGTTAAGCCGAAAGCACAATGCTAAAATATTGTACAAAAGACAGCCTTCAGACGTTGTCTGACGTTCTTTCTTGTACGACGGTTCTTTCACATTAGTCATACAAAAACTGCAAAGGTGTTCGATGCGCACGTATGTAGCAACCAAATGTGCTTGGAACATGAAGGAACCGTGTCCGCTGATACTGCTGTCATCGTCTGCAGCGAGCACAGTGTTCTTTTTCATGACGGATGAGCTGTGAGAATCAGCCGTTAAAAAGACAAAAAAAAACAAAAAAAAAAAACAACGCTGATGACGTGTTTTCCCAAACAGAAATATGCCGTGCACATGCCAATGTAGCTTAATTTTATGGTAATTCACTATTTAGTAAATGTCATGGTAAATTCTAAGCACATACATTGTTTGTGTTCAGTAAAGAAAAATGACCGAATAGTTTGGCACGTGTACGTGAAAATGTAAACTACGAAGGTTTTTTTACTAACCATTTCAACATTTATAAAGCTATTAAGTATAATTCAGTACGCAAACGCGCTAAGTGATTTTTAATAATTTTGTCTCGATAGCTTTTTAACACATTGCGGGAGTGAACAAAATACTCTGGGACCTATACTGGGATAATGATTGTGATAATAAAGATATCATTTATTTTCCCGTGACCCAAAGTACGCGCAAGTATTCTGTTTGGTGCACAGAGTCAATCAGGAGCAAAAAGAAACACTTTCACTGGCTTCACGATCACTGTAATGTCACTGAATATATCAATTTCGGCATGTTCAATAATATTAAACAGGGTTTGTGTCCGTGAGAAAGAAGAGGGTTTACAGCCAGTGTGCACGCTGAAAGTACTCTGATTTTCAGTGGAACGGGGATGACACGAGTATTCCCATCAATTAAATGCGAGGTACTGTATAATGCGCCATTTGTAATCTTGTACAGGAAACCTAAATCGCGTTTTGGTCTTGTATCGGTCAAAGCGAAACCTTATTAAGAAGAAAAGTATGGTTATAATAAAAGTGACATTGGAAGTAGCGATCGCGAGCAACACGTATTAGCATTTGTACCACATTCTCAATTGTACCATGTTTTCTACTGCTGCTGCACTTTAGATCGAATGCTTCTGTTTTCTGCTTGAAGGCACTTGAATTCCGCAGTCATAATTCCAGCTCGCTAGTGTTCAACACTCGAGCGATGCTCGAGGCAATGAGTAGGTTGTCTTGTGCTGCACCTGACTCACCGTTTAAGACATTCATGCTCTCATCGATGCTGGATACTGAAGCGCCTGCAGATTTGTCAGATAGACTGCGTCTTCGGGTTCAGTCTGTGGACTTGAAAGTACTTGAACCAGTTTCCTTATTTACGTTCTAGTCCTCGAAGCAAACGTTCAGGCATTTGCAGTAATACGTCCGGCAAGAATCAGCTGAACGAACAAACAATTGCTGCCTCGCGTAGAACCGCGCGGCGAGTTTTCCGCACACAACGTTTTTTGGAGCACCGCCACACGTCACTCCCTGCCCCGTGCTTGCCGACTGATGGCGCCGGAAATGTTTCACAAGCCCCCCAGTACAAAAACTTTCAGCCTTTCCACTCTGGTGAAGAAGGAAGCCGGGCGGAGCTTTGCGATGGAGAGTAAGGGCTGGCCGCAAGTCGGCAAGCCAGAGTGGAAAGCTGCCGCCATCTATGAGGGATGGCGGTAACCAGATACGCGGGTTGCCGCCGTCGCTCATAGATGGCTGTATGTCTCCAGAGTTCCGTGTCTTCATTTCTTTGCGGGGGACAGGATCCTGGGGAAACTAGCCCTTATCAGCTCCGCTGTAAAATAAGAAAAAACGAATCTGATGGAAGTAATCTAGGCGAGGACTGTGGAATATAATAATGAGTCGGAATACCCTATTCTCGTTTTGAGTGGTTAATTTTATACTCAGACATAGGGCGTGTGGATAAAAAAGATCACCAAAAACAACAATAATAATAATAATAATAATATAATATAATAATGAGAAGGCTCGAAGGAGATCTGAGTGCTTCTTATGAGTTGTGAATGCGAAAGCATGCATGTCGTAGTTCCGCTCCCTTAGTTTGTCTGAGGTGGCATGGACGGCCGAGCGCGCGCTGTCCTCGCCGCGCTGACCTCGGTGGTGGAACCGCTGCGCCGCTTCGAAGTCAGACGCGGCGTTTTATCGGCGCGGTGGCGGCGCCAACCCGCAGCGCCATGGAGTGGTGGTCCTGGAAACTGACACGCGGCGGCCAATAGGAGCCTCGTTCCTTGAAAGTGCGACGGGCGCCAGCCAATGGGACCTATCCGTCAGATTTCGGCTTCACTGAGCTCCATTGGGAGCGGTGAAACTAGGTGCCGTCCGGCTAGGCTTTTCGCCCGGCTCCAAAGCTGGGAGCCATCAGATCGCGGCTTCACTTCGAGAAAGACGTTTGGCCGCCGTTTGGCGCGGCGTCACAGCTGATGACGTCAGCTCGCTCCCTGGAACAGTCAGTGCTTTCGCATTAAAAATCGTAATCTATCAATCGAGCAAATAATTTTATTGGGTTTCCAGGAGCAACCAGTCGGTCTTGGTGCTGCCACGCTGGCGATCCAAACACTCAAAAACAATGATCACACCCTCATTAAAATTCAAAATATGAAAATTAAAGCTTGACAAAGAGACACAAAGATGAAAATCACCGACATATAAAATAAGAAGGTAACTATTTATGTTAGAAGTTAATGTGTTGGTGCGCCATGAAGATGATTGTATGTAAATGTAGGAGGAGAGTGCATGACTCAGATGGAAGAAAACAGAAAGAGTAAGATTACAAAGTTTCGTGCAAATATTTTATGTAGCCCTCATGCCATTTTTAATTATTATCAGGAATTTAAAAATTGGTAGTGACATGTGGGCTAGATGAGCTTCAAGAGTAAAACAATGTGTCTACAAAGTTACAAGCAAGAATAAAAATTCGTGTGCGATTCACTATAATATCTGACTACCCCTCATCTCCGCTTTAATTTGAACAGGTTTTTAATTGAGCGGTGGTAATTTTTCCGTCTGGAGTGCGCAACCGTTGTAACAATTCAATAACTTGAGAATTGGGCACAAATTACTAAATTCTCTGGATGCATAAAAAGGTGAACTCAGTGTTCTGGGCACTGTTAGAATCATAATGATCGCTTCCGATAAAATATTTGGGGAGTCAATTAGGCCGTGAAGTGTTTGCATAAAAATTGCAAAATCCGCTTTCTCTCTACGTTGATGTCGGGCAAGTAATCTAACACGTTCCAACAGAGTTTCATTATCCAGAGTTTCTTCATTCCTAGCCAAATAGGAATACCTAAAAATTCAGATGAATTCGTGTTGCACCCGTTTAATTATCAATGAATTGGTTTTACAGTTACCGTTCTGGGGCCACCACCGACGCATAGCCTAGCTCCGTGCGGCCCAGTGAACAATAAAGTGTTAAAACGTGCATGGCTTCTTGAATCCTCTTGTCAGGCAACACATAAGGCCGAACACTCGTAAAGAAACGCAAATCATATTGCTCACGTAAACATCAAATCTTGTGTTTGAATCAGATATAACACCGACATTGATAATGCAATTCTATGCAAAGATGCAAGCGATATGGGCATGAATGACGAACCTAGCTGCGTTTGGAGAGTTCTGTTTGTTCATTGTCCCCCTAGTTCCCCTTCTCGAGGGATTATTTTCGTCAGAACACCGGGGTTTCTTATTTTGGTTGCATGTGTCCCCCCAATTCGAAAAGGAAAACCTACATTTGAGTTTTCCGAGGAAATGCAAATACTTTGTATTGTGAACGGTTCAGACGGAGACTGTTTTCTTTACACCAATTGCCTAATCTGTTTACGTCTGACTTTGGCATTAGGCTGTCGTCAAGAGGTCGAGTGTCACTGTCGAGGTCGAGTAAACGGACACCAGAAATGACGCACGTGGGTGGCACTGCTCAACAGGATTTCTGAAGAATCCGTGGTACAAATTTGCAGTTTTGTTCTAGTCACAAATTTTTCATCATTATATATTTTTGACCATTTCCTTAGGACCCATCATTTTTTAACGATTTAACATGAATTTAACTTGATATTACTAGATAACAATTCCCCACATATACTATACCCTGGAGGCACCACATCTTACCTTAAGAAAAGGCGACGTATGTCCATCGACCACAAGTCATTGCGTACGTTGCTCAAGGGCTAAAAAAAAGATAGAGTTACGCCAAAGACTACGTAGCTGTAGAGTTTCTCCAAAAAACATTTTGGTTAATGATATCAAATGCCTTTGTAAAATTGATAAATATTCCTATGTTAAACAATCGGTCCTCTATGATTTTCAAAATAATTTATTTTTGTTGAAGTAATGCAGACTCTGTGTACTTTCTTTTACTTGAATGAAATGTGACAGTTGGTTTCCATTAGGAAGTGCAGTCGTGGTAGCGGGGATTTAGGTTTAGTATTAAAATGTACAACCCAACGCCTCTGAAGCGGGCAGCGGTGCAATAAACATGTTACGGCGCTGATTTACTGGGTAAGACCAAAAACGCATGGCCAACAGCCGCATTCTACTTCTGTTCTTTTGGCGATGCGAGTGTAGATGAAAATTGAAATATTCAACGAACATCATCCATAAGGAAGGTTTGTTGGAAAGCGTAAACCTTTGGCGCTCTATAAAACACTGGGCTCAATATATGATGCATATTTTGTTCCTATTGTGTAGTTGCCTGCTTCTCATGTTTTCCCTTAAATATTTTTATAGTAACTGCTTTGCCAGCCTTTATTAAGTATTAAGTTTGTTACGATCCCTTGAAAAAGATTTTAGTTCAATTGGAATGTTTTCTCTCAAAGAAGTTCTATACTAACAAATCTTTATATATATTAGCCAAGGATACTTCTCATTCAAAGCTTACGTAATATGTTTCGTTGTAAGATTTATGTCAAGCCACATAGATTTAAAATTTAAAGAAATTCACAAGCGGGAGATAGAAACACTGGCTGCAGAATCCACTGTTGTTGGTTATCTATGAATGGCAATAACATTCGTCATGAAACTCACGATGCAGCTGGCTGTGAATACGACCATGAAATTTTTTATTAAACACTCCCTTTTAGGAATTCAACCTTCCCGCCAGATTTAGCGAGGAAATATGAATTGGTGCATAGGTGGCGCCATCAATTATCACCCTAAATTTTGCGGGAAAACTGAACTGGTGGAAAGGTCAAGGAACGTAAATGTTTCCACTAAATTTAGCGGGGAATCTGAATTAGTGCATAAGTCACGTAACGTAAATGTTTCGCCAAATTTAGCGGAAAACATGAATTTGGCGGTAGGTCCCGCGAAGGCAGGTCACGTGACATCAATTTTTCCGCCAAATTTAGCGGGGAAAATCAAATGGTAAATAGATCACGCGGCGTCAGTCTTCCCGCTAAAGTTAGGGGGGAACCAGCATTTGTCATTAGGTCACGTGACGTCACATCATGTGACATTATTTTCCCGCCAGATTCAGCGGGGAAACAAAAGGAGGAGGCCCTAACGGTCCACTGAATCGGGAGAAAGGGAGGGAGATAGCTGAAGAATGCAATCGCAATAAAAAGCAAACAAGACGTATTCCAAAACGGCATGATCTTTAGGAAGGTTTGTAGAAGCTGTACTCGTCTAAGAATGAGTTCACGTAATACACGCAAGATGCCCTTGCATGTGTATGAAATAAGCTGTTTTTTTATTAACATTTTCTTACGGTGTGTTTTCTTTTCTATTAAATACCTAGAACCCAGTCCCAAGAGTAGAATTAAAATATGAATTCCTGCCGGATGGAGGACTCGAGATATTTGAAGACTTTGTCAAGACCAACTTCGCTCCTTTAGCTATCAGGGATCTCGAAGTTATTGACGATCCAATAATTAATCACAACAGCCCAGTAGTATCATTGGGTTGGACTAGCATGGGAGCACATGGAGATCAAGAGAGAGGTATGTATATTTTCTTATATTCCTTTCTTGTGCAAATTAATTTCAAGTTCAAAAGTGGCAGCAACTGTTATCACTCGATACTTTCGACCTGATTTTTGAAATTTCGGTAGTGCATTGATGTGCTATATATAGTACCAAATTTCAGTATATTTGACTTATGGTTAGAAAAACAATGGTCACTTGTAAATATCTGTCTAAAAAATAGATTTCTTTTAATTTCCCACTGAAGTATATTTTGCGCAGTAATCAAAGTTTGCTACCACGATTTGGGGCAGTTAGAAGTAAGCAAAGATTAGTGGGCGTTTTCAGATATGATCGTAGAAACATATGTCTGATCGACATTTTTAACTATTACGAAAATATAATTTTGTTTAGTTTCAAACACCTGGGGGACCGTATCGAAACTTTTCTGTGTGTAAAAAATGTAATTAAAATGAAAAAAAAATAAATGAAAAATGTGAAAAATGTAGAAGTTTAAAAATAGCTTCAGGTTGAATTTGCGTTTCGCGGCATGCTGAAAATAGGTATTTATAGCGGTCTTGAAGCACAAACATTTGTCTTTGTTGGCTTAATATATTTTGTGCAGGGCATACACTAAAAAAAGTCACACATTTCCTGTTGCTTATTTTAGGTCGTTAGAAGTAGGGATTGACAGCGAGGCGGCAGGTTTCACTGCTTTATTGAGGACATGCTCAATCGCCAAGTACGAACAACGATAAAGTGAACGCGTACAGCAGCGGCGCTCCAGGCTTTTCGCCAGGGCGCCAAGCAATAACATAGGGCACGCAAGCGTCGGGAGAACACATCAAACAGTGATATCAAAATGCAAGTCAACGACACTACGCTTTACGAATCATTATTTTTTATAAAAATGGATGACGAACACATGAGACTTAATGTAAAATCGTTCAACATACAAAAAAACACCGTATCTCCGCACTAAAATATTTTCGAAAATTTAGATTAATCAATATGATTGGTGTTGAACGTTCGTATAGGTTTTTATACATAATGAAAACTTCCATCTTTCTCATGGTCACTCAAATGTAGGCGGGTTACTCATTTTGTGATAGTTTCAAGAGCATTTGAAAAAGGTTATGTTTAATTTTGTTTTAAGTTTGAAAAACCAAACGTTGTATTGTACCCTATCAGGCCTTTTGAACACATATTGTAATATTTCTTGCAATTTGTAATGGAGGGTGTGGCCAATACGACGAAATTAGTAGTACTGCCGTCATTGGAGGAAAGAAAGATAAGTCTTCCAATACAAGGACGGAGAAGAAAGTGACCGAACAATACAATAAGCTAGTGGGCAGATTATACTCCGTCCGTATTTTGTTATAATTAATTGTTTATAAAAAAAGCCTCAGTTGAGTATAAAATGCAAGGGCTTCCCTCGCGCGCAATAAAGATACTGTGCCCTTTATTTTATTTTCCCAACCACTTTTTTTCTTACAAGAGCTGGTGTGGGAACAAATATTAGAGACTCCGTTTACAAAAAGTTCTAAGGCTCCGGATGCAACTAAAAACTTATAATAAATCTTTAAACGCTTTGCAGAAAGGTGTTTTCAGTGGTAATATCTGACTTGTCTGACGTGGCTTTGAACTTTTTGTTGCCTGTCTAGAATTCTTGGTGCATAAAAGTCTCCATTTTTAGTTGGGAAACGAATTCAGATGCTTACGCACGAATAAACTCACAGCACGTTTTAGTGTTCCACAGCGTAATATCTGAATGGCGTCGCGGGCGCGTTACTTTCACTCGGAACAATAATGTTGGCAGTAAACAAAGTTGATCTTCCCTACGACTTTCAACGTAATCTTTCCAATATAATTCAGCGTTTTGTGAAAGATAAACATAAACTAAAACAAAAGACCCCCCCGAATGAACACTAACTTGACCTGAACCCTCTTAAAATTCACCAGCCTGAAGAAAGCAGTATTTATAAGGTAGACAGTATTAAAAAACCCTAAACTAGCAACGATTAAAGCTATTTACGCTTTTGCTTGCATGTGGGCTTAATACTTGACGCACGTTTTGGTTTAAGGTCCTTATCTTTAGATATTGTTATACGATAGCAGTATTCGTGAACTATTGCATTTTTTGGGGTCGTTCCCAGAAACAGGAACTAAGTTATGGGTAAACATAATCATGTAGCCCACCATTAATTACGTTAATTTATTGCCAGCGTCCTTCATAGAACTTAGAATAAGTGATAACGGCCAAATGCTCGAAAGCAACTTTACCAAAGCCACTCTGATCACGTGGGACAACGTAGTGACTGGATCGTTGATCCCAATTCACCCCTGGCGGTAAGACGTCGATTATTTTCATTACAAAAAGTAATATTGCGTCTTTGTATTTCCAAAAATACAGATTCGCTAACTGTTTTTAGAGTTTCATGACTTATGTCGAAAAATATACTTTTGAATTTAGCAGGCAAACGTGAATAATATTGCTGATAAACTGAACTCTTACTGGTCGCACTATAATGCCAATTTTGTGCTGCCACAATATTGGCAATGTAGTACATAAGTAAGCGTGAATACAGTGCTACAACAAAAACTCAACGAAGCGCAGCTAACATTTGGTCTATTTATATCTATGTCGCCCTTTACGTGTAGTGTTCTTAATTGGTGTTTAAGGTTGCTCTTATTTATGTATGTTCGACAAGGGCAGAGGTTTTAAATTTGCAAATGAGAGATGAGACCTTCCCTACATGCACCATGCAGTCAGGAATCATGCATTTCAAGATAGCTTGCTGAAAAGAACCGCCGTGCTTTTTACACTTATCTGGTAGGACATCAGTACTTTTTTTGTACGATACTGAGTTGTTTGCGCAAAACCTCTGACCAGCGTGTGGTGAAGCACTCTGCATAAATTGTTTTAGGAAACACAGCAGACCAAGACATTCTTTTAATTGAAGATATATAGGGGGCTGACAGTTACGCAATCCTCACCATGCGTTTATGCGGCATGGCGGGAATCAGAGGAAAAAATAGGCGTCCCAATACGTTCAAGAACTAACTAAAATATGTTAATTCGCATTTTAATGATTGGCATGATACAACGGCGCCTTGCTTGGTATGCAGGCCAGTCATAAAGCGATAACCTAAAATATCAAGATATACGTTTCACACTAATTTCTTCTTGCATGTACCGTCAACTCAAGATTCCAGGAGATAAAAATTGCCGTTCCCCGGGAGTTTCTAGGTGTCGAAGGTGGTCCCCTTTTTATGGCCATGCGGTACTGGAACAATTACAGCCGAGTGAGCTACCTTTCAAAGATCGTTTCTATTATAATAACCAAGCTGGATGAAAAATCTGTAACCTCCCATACTTCAACTTCCACAAGTATAACACTTGAAGTAAGGAAAACAACCACCACCGAAACCACTTCACAATCTACACCGTCCAGCCAATCTTTCGGAACAGCCACAAGAGCACCAGAAATTTCGCCCACTGTACAAAGTTTGGCGATTCCTCCAGAAGAGTCAAGTACGGGAACATTCATTCTACTGGGCTTTGTACTATTCATATTTTTGTTCATAATCATGTGTGCAGCTACACGTATAGTCGTGAGTAGCTTGAGCGATGATGCTCAACATTGGAGAAAGGCTTCTACCTCAAGCACAAGTTCCGGGGAAAGCTAATTCAAATTGGTTCGTAATAAAATTCAAGCTGAGCAACAAACCTTGTCAGTTTTGATCATTGTTTTTCTTTATATAAATGAAACCCTTCAATATCCTATTTTTTTACACTGTCGTATTCTTTGACGTAGTGGACGTGGGTTCGCCTTAAGAAGCTATTAGTTATGTGAACATCTAAGTACTTGTATGGTCTGACATGGCGGAATGCAGTGCACAAAAGGTAAACAATCATTGGCTGCAGAATGAACAGGCCCAACCTTGCGTCTGCCTCCGGCTTTTCTGTCGTTCTTTTTCTCGTTCTTTCTCTCACGATCACAGATGTCAGCGCTTACGATTTGCCACGCTCCACATTCTCGGCTTTTTATCCCTGATCTACGTGAGGTAGAAGCGTTCGAGCCGTCACAATCCCGCGTATACAATCGACGCACCCGCACAGATCCAACTCCACGGCCTGAACGGCCCGCCAACCTCGCCCACCTCTCCAACCTCGCCGCGCATGCGCACTGCCGATTTAGCCGGAAATCACGTGGGCCGCTCTGTCAACTTCCGGAGAGATCTGTGAAATCCCGCAGAGTAAGTTCGGCGGGGTTTAGGGCGCTCCGTGGAGCGGGCGCTGCCAGAGATCTACGAGCGGAATATGACCAACTTGAGCCAGATCCGCGACCGAATATGCGCGCTCCAAATGGAGCGCTTCTGGAGCGCTCGAGATCTGCGAGCGGAATTCACAATACGTCACCACGCTGGCTTACTCTCTCGCACTCCTCCGCGCGTCTCCCCGATTTCGGGAGAACAGCGATATCGCGCGAAGGAGAGTCGGGCCTGCCCTCCGTGTGGTCGGGGAGTCCTGGATTGGGCACCGGGCGACGGGTTGAGACGCGGCGTGAGCTCGTCCGACCGGCGATGACTCCTTGCTAGCGATTCCCCTGGCTCTGACAGTCGGCGTCCCCACTACCTGTGGACGTCCGTCTGCCGAGAGCCATGGCCCCGAACTCTTGCGACGACGGGTAGCGGCGTGAACTCGTCCGACCGGCGATGAGTCCGCTCGCAATGACCCCTTTGGCTTTCAAGTCGGCGGGCGCTGCGGGCACACTGTGTCCACGGCTCGCCTGACAGTTGCCGACTCCGCTGCCAACCCCCACCTGGTTAGAGGGTTGTCGCCTCTGGCGGCGTCCTCAGAGCCTTCGTGCCACGGAAATCGCGTTGCATTGACCCCCGTGGGCCTAGCGACGATTGCTGTTAGCAGCAAAGAGCTTCTTATGGGTCAGCGGGACAATCTGGGTTTGTAAATATGCGCGTTTTTTTGACACTGAGTTGTCGGACTCTCCGGGAGAGTCGGGCGGTGCGTCTGCCATTAACGTTGCCAAGTAGCTCGGAATGCTACCGACGGGCTCCGGGAGCCGTAGGCCACGCATCCGCCGGCGTCCAGAAGCAGTTCTCACACTGTGGCCGCGCGCGCTATACGCCACTTGTATTGTGGTTGGCGCGAGGGTTTTCTTCGGGATAGATTGGTTTTGCTGACACCTTTGAGCTTCTGATGATTTCCGAGAGTAACGGTTTTGCGTTATAAGAATGGCACAACGCACTACAGACGGGGCGGTTTTTTAACTACCTGGTTCTGTGCGCTTTTCTAAGGATGCGTGCAGCTCGAAGACTCTGCGGAGTTAGTTGCTTTCGGAGTCCCCGGCCCGGCTCCAGGTGCAGCCACCGCTGGCAGCGGAGAGTCGCCGGCTCAGTTCCCGGCGACTTCAGTTTGTGTACGCAAGGTGCCCTCTAATTCTGTTAGTAACACCGCGTGGCCTGCTTTCCAACGTGAGCCTCCTACCCTGCGGTAAGCCGGTTAATGTACGCAGGCAGCCGAGTCCAGATAAAGTGAGGACCCGGCCAAAACGTGTTTTCCGGGTCCATTGCTTCCCCTCGATGGCAGTGTGTCCACCGAGAACTATGACCTGTCCCTTCGACCTTGCCATACAGCGGGTCTGGGGAGGGCGAAGAGATGTTTGCGGACTGCTGCGCGGGCTCTTTTTTCCGTCATTCACCCCCGAATTCATAGATGCGACTTCAACTGAAGCCGAACTTCGACTTGCTCAAGTCCGCCTTAGCACCAAGTTCGACCTGAGAACGGCCGAGCTGCGTTTTACGTTTCACAGACGCTCCCGCGAACTTCCTTCGTCAAGTCCCGCTCAAGTCGCGAGCGGTCGCGGCCCTCCTCGCCTGGGAGCGAGAATAGCTTGCAGTTTTTCTCATAAAAGTTCTTTCAGACTTTAAAATAAGGTACTTCTCTGAATTTTCTTTATAGCATGTGTTTACCAAACATAAATCGCGAGAGATGATAATGGGAAGTTTAATTATTTTAGCGATTGTACGCGTTTTCTGGACATAATGATGATTTCGTCTAGCAACATACCAAATAGCCGCCAAGCACGCTCTTCGCACGTCCGGACGCTCCAGCCTTCCCTTCTGTGCAAGTTTTCTTCAGTTAAACGGCAAAACTTTTGAGACTCCCCCAACCCTTGAACAGCAGTGGAATGGCCACTAAAAAAAAAACAATCGCCGCGCTTCACCGCTGATGAAATATCTATTCTATCGGGGCTTGTCGGCAAGCATAAAACGATCATTGAATGCAAAAAGACAGACTCCGTATCTTCGAACCTCAAAAACTAGACCTGGGAGAAACTCTGCAATGAGAATAACTGCTTACCGGGTGTTAGTCCACGTTACTCTAATCAGCTCAAGAAGTGTTGGGGGAACCTCAAACAAAAGTGGAAGAACGAGCGCTCGGACGAGAAGCACAAGACCCACAAGACAGGTGAGTGTTCTGTCCCTGCTCGTCCACGTTACTCAGAGGGATCGATCTTCTCTAGCATTTGCGATTGGCGAAAGATCATATTGGGAAAACTCTTCGCGCTTCCTTTTTGTCAGCGTGTGTCATTCCGCATTTTCTTCAGTTCAGTATATAGAAAGATGGTAATATGCGCAATGTTCCGAGTGCCGTGGATTATCCCGCTCCCGTTTAGATCCACTTTAGATCCGTTGTACTGAGGCGCACAGCAGATGTCGACATATCTTCCGTAGGGAGCGGGGAAATAGTTGTTTTGCATGCGAAATGGCATAATATGGCATTGTTTTAGTTTACTCTTACGGCGTTATTGCCTTATTGATCAACCTACCTTTCTATTTTTTACCCGTGTCACAAAAATGTCGTGCTAAAACGTCCCAGCCTCGTCTATGTACGGGAGTGTTTCTTTAGAATATTCAGTATGTGCCTATATCTCGACTGCTTTATTCAAGTGACTTGACATACACGATTGTTCCTTAGGAGGGGGGCCGCCCCCCACACCCATGAGCGCAATTTCTGTGCTTGTGGGGGCAGTAGCGGGGCACATGGCCACCCGCCTTGACAACGATAACGACTCCGACGGAGCGGCCTACCTGCCCCCTGTCCAGAACGAGCCAGTGCTGCGGCTGCTGGAGGGCATGGTCGACTGCGACCCAGTGTACGAGTATGCAGGTACAGTGTTGAGACACATCGATCTGCACTTTAGGCTATTTGTAGGTTGCGTGTGATGGAAAAACATAAATAAAGGGACTCAGAATTCCAGAACGGTGAAGATAAGACGGAAGATATTTACAGTCGTAAGAAAAAAAAGTAAGAAATAAAGCGGTGTAGATATATAAACAAAGTTCAGTTCGGCAAATCCGCTTACGGCACGATGTTGCATGTCGGCATTGGCATGGAGTTGGCAGGCTCGCTTGGCACAAGCGGATGTTTCCCAGCAAGCTTGGTTAACAGCCCCACGGGCCTGAATTTGTTTGTCCGGGCTCTTCCTTGCCTGCCGGGACCACTGCTGTCAAGCCGGGTTCCGTGTCGTGCCCGCCCTTTTTTCACGTATCACAAGCCTGTGTCATCTTCCTCTCATCACGTCTTCCTTTTTCATTGTATCCATCTCTTGCTTTGGCCTTGCTGTCTTAGTCTTCTAGTTACTCACACCTTCACCACGTTCACTGCGTCTTCTTTCTCGTTTTTTGCTCAGTCCAACTCACAGTTTTCATGTATGTCGTTTTTATCATCCTTGGTTCCCCCCCCCCCCCCCATCACAGTGTGCACCTCACAAGGGATTGGTAACACAGAATCCATTCTATAGCTTTGTGGTAATGTGGCACAAATTAACCGGTCACAATGGCGCCCAAGCGTGGTATGCTACTCACTCGCAGGAATTTCACGGGGCTTGGTTTTTTTTTTTTTTTTTTTGGTAAGCTTTTTTTTACTCCCCGTGTTTCCTACCGTCCCGTTCTTCGGTCACGTCCGCGTTTGTTGTATTGGTTTGTTTTTGACCGTTCGTTTTGTGACTGCGGCAATAGTTTCGCACGCTTGTGTTGGTTTCTGGGGGGCGTTTCTTTGTTTGTGCTTGCAGCCATGCTCACACGGGAGCAGGAAGCTGCAGTGGCCGCAGCGGCACAAATGAACCTGCTCAAAAGGTCACGGTGATATGCAACTTCGTGATGCAGCGCATGGCCCTCACGCCTGGCCAGCAGGAGACCCCGCCGCAAGAGCCCCGACCACACTTGACTGTACCAGTCTACGTGGGGTACGACGGCGTTAAGTCCGTGGCAGACTTCCTGGGGGAGTTGCAGACGTACTACCTTGCCTCCGGTGCCTCGAAAGCCTTCATCATGAACCGCATTGTCCCGCTGGCGTTGCAAGCCAGTGCTAGAAGCTGGTTGGGGTTGCAGGCCCCGTTCACGAGCCTGGCGGTCTTCCAGACAAGGCTTCGAGAAGGGTTCCTGCCTGTGGGCTACGCAACGCAGATTCTCCAAGAGCTCGAGGCAAGGCCGCAGCACTTGGACGAAATTCAAGACCGGTACGTTCAGGTCATGCAAGAGCTCTTCAAGAGGGCGGACCCGAATACACCGGAATCGGACAGAGTAGCTCGGGTCAGAAGACAGTGCCACTCAAGATACCACGCCTACCTCATCAACCATACCTTTGAGACCCTTGAAGAGCTAGCCCGAGGTGCCTGGCTCATCGAGGAAGCTCTTCATGCTGAGCGGAACTACGTGCCGCCGCCACCAGCCAAGTACGCACTCAAACCAGCATGCCCCGAGGCCTCCACGCAAGTGGACTGTTCGAATGAGACCTCTCTTCCTCACCACATCAACCGGGAGAGTTGGTGTGACATGTATGGCGTTCGCCCATGCAAGATAAGCGGATGTTCGACTAACTCTCATCAAGAGGCACCTGGCGGTCACAGCAGTGCCTGTGACGATCTCGGGTAGGGGTCGCCACGACAGGTGGAAGGTCGTTGGCCGTGCCCTATCACAAGTTGGGGCCCAACGGAGATCACTACCGAAGCGAACCATCTTTATCAGTGTGCTCCTGCAAGTGCTGGGGAGAACTGGCACGCTGCGGTCGAAATCCCGCAGCAAAGCAGTATTGACCTCCGCCACAACGGAACAAGCCCTCCCCACAACAGCTAATCGCAAGCCTGGTAGAGGCCTTCCCATAGTGGTTCTTTACCCGATCACCGGAGGCGGGCACCTCGGTGCGGGTGACCTAAGCAGGCAACTGTTGTCGGACTGCTGCTACGAGTGCGAGCAGCCCGGCCACCAACGAAGCCAGTGTCCAAGACTTTTGGACACTACAAACAAGAGGTGGCACGAGACGGCGGGAAAGGGGCTGGAACCAGAACAACCAGGGAAACTACCACGGCCGCCGATGCTGAAACCAGACAGCCACTGGCTGAAAGCCGTTACAGTCCCGGTGCTGCGGCAGTGAGGCTGCAGCACAGATTCCATCGGAATGTCGAATCCAGCCCGAGCCTATCATCATTGAACTGTGCATGATGATCGCTTTGCTCGGTTTTCCTTTTGCCGCACTTTTGAATTCTGGGGCCGCTATCTCAATTAGAGGGGATTTTGTTTTCGAACTCTGCAAAGCAAAAAAAGATAAGTCTCCGGGAATGCGAAATGCGACTACAGTTAGCTTCTCTGACAAACTTCGAGAGACCCGAGAAAATCTAGACGTCGCCCGAGTGCAGCAGTCGTAACGGTACAACCAGGGGCAACGTGACCTGCAGTTCGAGTTGTCGCAATTTAATTTAGATACAGCTGACGGCAGCAAAGGGCTGGAACCAGAACAACCAGGGAAACTACCACGGCCGCCCATGCTGAAACCAGACAGCCACTGGCTGAAAGCCGTTACAGTCCCGGAGAGCAGTTAGGCCGCAGCACAGATTCCATCAGAATGTCGAATCCAGCCCGAGCCTATCATCATTTAACCGTGCATGACGATCACTTTGCTCGATTTTCCTTTTACCGCACTTTTAGATTCTGGGGCTGCTATCTCAATTAGAGGGGATTTCGTTTTCGAACCCTGCAAAGCAAAAAAGATAAGTCTCCGGGAATGCGAAACGCGATTACAGCTAGCTTCTCTGACAACCTTCGAGAGGCCCGAGAACATCTAGGCGTCGCCCGAGTGCAGCAGTCGTAACGGTACAACCAGGGACAACGTGACCTGCAGTGTATTTCATGCAGTGCAATTTATAAACGTTGTACCTTGTGCTAACGGCTTGTAATCCAGATACGGGTTTACCCCTCTTGTGATAGGGGACAACTTTCAACCTGGCAGCCCTTCTATGGACGTCGCAGAGCCAGAGGCAAGTGCCAGTGCCACAGCAGCTACAGGAGCAGACCCGGGTCCCCCCACCGAGCAGACCGTACCTGCTCCTGCAACTGCTTCAAGCTGCAGCAGCGACAGGGTGGCGGCGACTCAGGATGAAGGCAGGCCGGCCAGAGGGAGGATGGTGCTCCTAGAGCAGGCTCTCTCAGCAGAGAACGGTGTACGAAGTTCTCTGCTGAGGGCAGAGTCTGCCATCCGAATCAAGCTCCTTGAGGAGGAGCAGCAGATGAAGGTGGCAGAGCACCAAATAAAGGTGGCAGAGCACCGCGTGCGGCTCCAGGTGGAGCAGACGAACTTAAAAATTGCGGAGTGGAAGCTCAGGGAGCTTCAGCAGGGAGCTGAAAAATAAAAAGCAGTGCCAACGCCTCGACTTTTGAAGGGATCTAATTTATTTCACAGAAGTTGAAAGCTGGGGCTATATCCAGAAAAGGATAGGGTGCGATTTCAGCTTGTTTCACATTAGGCATGCTTTGGTGAAAATGCATAATTACATAATGGCTCCTGCCTTTTATCTATTATCATTTGGACTAGTAAAAAGCCACTGCACAGTCACTACAGCAAAGGGTATGGCAATATTTTCGCATTTTTATTGGTGAATAAACAGGAATAAAAAAAACAGTAAAGGCATTTGTGAAATATACACAATAAAAACTTATTAACATATGAACATACCTCCAGACGATGCTTATAGGACAGTTTCATTGGACGCCGTGCTATTTACTCCAGTACAATGAAAAAAAGCCACTTTCAAGACAAAAGCTTTAAAGGGGCGATGGAACAATTTTTCGTACTTCGTGCAGATACTGCGTAAAACAAATCCCCAAAGTTTATGAGCTATGAAACATGCTTGTGTTTTTAAACCCGTGCAATAAAAAACGCCGAAGAAAAAAATGAAATAAATGGCAGTTTCCCCCTTTAACTTGCAGCCAGAAAAAGTGGCCAAGTGATTTGGAGACGATTATATGGCACCATTGTTAATCATAGTACAGGACACGCGCCGAAATGCAAAAATTGTTGGTTTGGCTTTTGTCGTCGTTGCAGCACTTGGACACGAGCCACTACCTGAATGATTGCCAAGCTGTTATCACATGCCCAAATCGAATGCTAACGCAATACTATAGGGTCCAATCTGTGAGCCGCATTCAAATATTGTCACTCTGAGGGGGGACTACACCGACAATGCGACCCCTGAGCTTTTGTGAAGGAGTGATTGAAAGAAAATGCTTGCTTTTATCTGAAATTACACTGCAACAAAAATGTTTCTTGGTCAGCGGCATTGCATTCAAGTATACTAGGTTTCCTCTAGTGCCAGTAAGCTTGTGTAAAGTGAAAAACATTATAACTGAATATTGTTCCACCGCCCCTTTAAGGCAAAGCTCGATCAGTCATTGCAGAAGGGAGCTTCCACTTCGAAAGAAGTTTCTACTTGAAGCTTCTTTCGATGATTTGCTCCCGTTTCTCTATGCCCGTGAGGGAGTCCTCCACGGTGTCCACGGCGGGTGGCAGGTGGACTAGCCGTGTGGCCCTCCTCCTGGGTCTGCGTGCCCTGGCACAACTGGCGGAGCTGGGGGAGCTGGAGGCTATGGGTCCTTCCTCAGGCAGGCCAGGTTGCGGAGTGCAGCGCAGGCTGTGATGATCTGCACGGCCCGACGTGGCTTGTGTTGCAGCCTCAAGTCGAGGCAGGGGAAGCGCCGCTTCCAGATGCCAAAGGCCATTTCGACAGAGTTTCTCGTTTTGATGTGGGCCTTCTGGTACCTGATCGTGTGAGGGAATATCATGAGTGGCTAATTAAATTATAATATTGCCTGTAGATCCCTTTCATATCTTTCTCTCGAGTAGCTCGGTTTCAAAATGCTCCAGCACAACGCACTAGCCGCAGACAATGGCAAGCAGGAGAAGCTTCACTTGTCCCGCCTCCAGCATCAGCATCATACATTCGGTAACACATTGGCATCTTGTGCACTTCGTGCATGCATGTGCAGCCAAAGCATGCCAGAATGCATTGAGCGTGCTCTGGAGGCAAGGCAGAAAGACTCCCTGCAGTCCTCACCGTGTCAGTGACTATAATCCTCAATAAGGGCAGATATTTTCGGGGCGAATGTTGCCGCACCCAGTATCTTACTTATTTTGTTCGTACATTATTTAACCATCGCAACTAGCGCACAAGTTGAGCAGTCCTACTACTGTTCCACGTTTGTATATAATGTTTTCCTTGTCTCCACACATAGCCCTACATTTGCTCAGGCGCTTGTAGGATTTACTTGCCTGCCTCGTGGTGTGTTGGCTGGACCGGGATCTGCCAGGGGGGTCATCAGGAAGAAGAAGCAGGCGTAGCCCATGTCCCCAAGCAGCACCCCTGGTACCCGGCGTTCCTCGTACAGCACCCGCACACGGGAGTTATCAAATATCTGGCTGTCGTGTACCGACCCGGGCCAGCTTACAACCACATCGTAAAATTGCAGCTAGGGGCCGGTGACAGCCTGCAAGTAGATTGCGTTGAAATGAAACATGGAGACATGAGCAAGAAAAATTAGTGGCAATCCCTACTGAAAAAAATTATATGAATGTTTTTCTGATATGTTTATTGGACACCTTTTTCATATCAGAACTTATTATTTCATATCAGTTTCCTATGCCGCATATCAGTTACACGAGGCTAGGTGGCGCTAGGTACCGCCCAATTCATGTGCTGCAAAAATATATTTATTTACTCACGCCACCATGTAGATACATTACGCATACCACTAGCATCAGTTGAACATATATATTGAGTGCATACACATACACGGCACAACGAACATGAATACAACAGCACACCCAATAACTACTTCGGAGCTCTGCGTTTCCGCCTTTTATACAGGTCGTTTTGTAAGTACGGAGTTTTTCGGTGACCACCTACGCAATAAATAATATTTTCAGCGTGCTGGATTTTTTTCAGTAATGATCGTACCTCTGAGTGTATTTAGAACGGCTCAGGGGACGAATCTCTTAATAAAAAGTAAACGCTCATGCCGTAATTATTTGAAAGCCAGTAAATCAAGCCGCTCCACTGCGGTTCCAAGTCACGTGTTTGCTTTATCGCGCGGCACGTCGTATACTGAAAAAAACTTATATGAATTTATTTCTTATATGTTTATTGGACACATTCATATAAGTTGGCAAATGTTGCATATCAGTTCTTATATGTCACATATCAGTTTTTGGGTATTTCATATCAGTTCTTATATTGCATATCAGTTTTTGGATATTTCATATCAGTTGGCATATGTTGCATATCAGTTCTTATATGTCGCATATCAGTTTTTGGGTATTTCATATCAGTTCTTATATCGCATATCAGTTTTTGGATATTTCATATCAGTTTCATATGTCGCATATCAGTTTTTAGATATTTCATATCAGTTCTTATATAGATTCATATACTTTTTTTCAGTAGGGATGGTCCCATCGAATGAAGGTGTCGTAATACTCGACAAATATTTCCATTACAAAAACTGCTCAAGTGATGTGTTCTGACAATGTCAATATGAACATTGCAAGCTTGGAAAAGTATGAATATTGCAGTTCATTTGGAAGCGAATATCAAATAACGTATTATTTGAAACTGCTATTAGAAAATTAAAATATTCGTGCAGCCCTACTTTTTGCACATAGAATTCGTGCAGCCCTACTTTTGCACATAGCATCAAGGGGAAAAAAACTGTACTTTCTTAATTTTCAGTGGCCTCGCCAACCATGTCATGTGCCAGACACTTAGAGCAACATGTAGCAGGTTATTCGTTCTGGCTCAGTTTGGCGCAGCAGTTCAACCACTGCATATAGCGAAGCAAAGACGAGAGGGCTTTGACTACAATGTTTGGGGCAGAATTTCCGAATTTCATGCAGTCAAACATGAGCGCATACTCCAATGAATAACATCTCGCGATCGCCACAAGCGTTGCTCTTTAAACTCTAAATTCGGTAAACCGCGAACTCTGCACTCGTTACCTGGACGTTGATTGAGAAAACTCCCTTGCGGTTGCGGAACACCTCCGCGTCGTCGCCGCCGGGGCTCTTGATTCGCACGTGGGTGCAGTCGGTGCACCCGGTGACACCGGGGAATTTCGCAAGTGCGAAGAAATCGAGCATCACCGTGTTGAATTGGGCGGCGCTGGGGAAGTCAACGAGGACCCGGAACAGGTGCCTCGCGATCAGCTGCGTAACTACTCCGACAGCGCGGCACACTGTTGTTTGGGACACGTTCACGAGGTCCCCAGTCACAACCTAGAAGACTCTGCACCATAAAACCGCAGCGTGACCAGCAGGTGCAGCATGGGGGTCAGCGAAAGGCCCCTGCAGTCGGTGCTCGTTTGTAGCGGCAGCATCCCGAGCAGCTCTCGCACGGTTCCCTTCGTAAAGCGGTACCGCGCCAGGAACTGCCCGTCGTTCTAGCGCTCCATTGGGTTCTCCCTATCCTGAATTGATGGTCGCGGGACTCGTGACAAAGGAAACGCGTCCCCGAAGATGATATCGCACGCGCGAGTTGCGAATTCGAAGGCGGAGATCCTCTCGGCGACGTCGCTTCGCCAAGCCGCCATGTTGAAACGACTACGAAGTCACGTTCAAAATAGATCCAACCCAGCCTTGAAATTTGGGCACTTCAAGTTCGCTTCAAGCTCCGTTCAAGACCGGTTCAAGTTAAGGCGCGTTTATGAACCGCGCTTGCTCGTCGCAAGACGGACTTGACCAAGTTGAAGCTCGACTTCAGAGCAAGTCACGTCTATGAATTCGGGGGTCAGGGAGACCTTCGTGCTCCCCCTTGATCCGTACCATCCCCCACTACGTGCGACAGCGGCGGGACGGGGGACACGCCGAGCGACCGGGCGGAACCTGCCGGATGTGCGTCATCGCTGACGCTGCCGGGAGTTTGAGGAGTAGCCGACGGCGGCCAAGAGCAGAAGACGGAGGAAACTGACTTCCGGCCGAGGCAAGATGGCCGCTGTCGTCATTCTGTCGTCGGACCTCACCGAGGCGCCCAGCTGAGCCAGTCTTCCTGATGCGGGCCTGGTCACGGACGTCACCTTATGCCGACCTCGAGATGCGCCTTCGACTTCGGTGGCCGGCGTTTCCCTCGCCACCGGTCACCTGCACCCATGTCACCTGCACGCGTCACCGTGTCCGCTTCAACGGAGGTCGGACCACGACGAGTCGACGACGTGCAGAGTGAGCCGAGCAACACCGCCGAACATCCACGTCTGCATGTGAGTGGCGCTTGGTATTTTAAAAGAACTTCGTGTCGACCCCTTCGTTCGTCCGACATCGAGGAACTTTTCTTGGCTTAATTTGACGGCACCGGAGTGCATCGCCCTACGAGTGCGTCGTGGATTCCGGTACGACGAACATTTGCGGTGGCGGTTCCGGGGGCTACCTAGGCCCCGAATCAATATCTTGTATTTGTAAGCGCGACTGGCACCACTGTTGTCAGCGCGCAGGCCTTGTATTTTGGGGGTTTGGGAGCCAGCGCCCCTTTCTCTGAAAAGGGTGCCAAATATCTTAAGGAGGGGGGGACTGTGGGAGCCAGAAGTTCCCCTCCCCCGAGAAGGCGTGAGACGCCGACGTTCCGGGCGAAGCCGTATGACTTCGAGCTCGGTCGCTCCGTATCGTGTCGGAGAGACTACATCACCACGCTGGCTTACTCTCTCGCACTCCTCCGCCCGTCTCCCCGATTTCAAGAAAACAGCGATATCGCGCGAGGGAGAGTCGGGCCTGCCCTCCGTGTGGACGGCCGTGTGGTCGGGGAGTCCTGGATTGGGCTCCGGGGGACGGGTTGAGTCGCGGCGTGAGCTCGTCCGACCGGCGATGACTCCATGCTTGCGATTCCCCTGGCTCTGACAGTCGGCGTCCCCACTACCTGTGGACGTCCGTCTGCCGAGAGCCATGGCCCCGAACTCCTGCGACGACGGGTAGCGCCGTGAGCTCGTCCGACCGGTGATGACTCCGCTCGCAGTGACCCCTTTGGCTCTCAAACCATGTTGATTATACCTGAGACTTGGGTAGAAAGGAAAGCTCGCCTGCCCACTTACTATTTTATCTTTGGCTCTCAAGTCGGCGGGCGCTGCGGGCACAGTGTGTTCACGGCTCGCTTGACCGCAGTGTCTTGTTGGAGACCCCTTGTACTCAATAAACGCTGTTGGATACCGGGATCATCGTTGTTGGCATGGCGTTGGCCGAACCCGGCGCGGCGACCGCCCTCGCTGGTAGCCGTAGGCCGCGCGGTAGGACGGGCACCGGATTTCCCGTTTGACCGGAAAGGTACCCGCACGTAAAGGTGCGTAATCCCTCCCTCCTTTTATCCCCACACTACATCAGTAATTTTATCTGCAACATGCTACAAATTCCATGTTGCAATTAATATATCATACCTATTTGGAAAAACCAAGCTAATTCACCTACTTTAGGGTTGTTGCCAGGCGATCGAAAAGATCATCCGAAATTTCCGATGTTCCATCAAACTTTCCTGGTGGCCGATCAGACGTTCCTGATGGCCCATCCGACTTTTTGATGGATCATCGCACGTTCTTGGCGGCCCATCACACCTTATGGACGGACCATCACACCTTCTGGATGGTCCAAGAGATCTTATCTGATGGCTCAACAAACCTTCTTGATGGTCCATCAGACTTTTTGATCGTCCGACAGGTTTGCTTGATGGTGGTTTATGCGCCATCAAACATTTTTTTTTATGGTGGCTGATGGACCATTAAAGGGTTCTCTTTGTAGCTCAGAGACCGTCAAAACGTTTCTTGTGGTGACTGACGGAGAATCGAAACGTTTTGACGTTGCCTGCGTGAGACCATCAGGATATCTCGATAGACCATCAGAACGCGAAATGCCTGATGGTGCTTCTTATGACATTTTTCGGTGGTGAATAGGACCTGACTATAATTGGGGGGTTCCAGCTGTGGCTGAGAGAAGGTGCCAATGATGCCACGTCGGCGTGCATGCGTGCGTTACATTCGCTGTGAAAAGCCGACAGTAGCGTGGCTCGATAACAGGGTGTTCAATCCGTAGTAACCCGGTTCAACAATTGTCCCATACTCAAAAGGCAAAGAAGGCAGTTTCTTATAAACTCCGGCATGTTTTTGCAGCCATACGTTTGCTTTCTATTGTTTTATTGTTCGTTGGTGAAACACTTTGTTGATTCACTTTGTGTGTAAAGTAGGTCATGTTTGCGACCTAAGGAGACAGAATATGGCGAAAAACGTTCTTTGCTTGATAGGTAATTTATTTACTAGGCGTACGTGCGCTGAAAACTAGATGTTTTTGAGAAAACATTTTGACAAGACAGGGAATGCGGTGATCCGAGACTTCCCACATTTGCGGTCCGACGAAGCTTCGTGTATTGCAGGCTGTCACACGACGCCGCCATGCCTAGCAAGGACGATGGGGACAGAGTGAAGACAGTCACTCAACAAACACCGATGAAGTGGCCTGCGCGCCCTGGAGTCTCCTACATAACAGCCACTCGGTTCTTCGATTGGTGACAGTTCATGTCCAACGATAGTTTGTGCCGCCTGATGAAGTACGGCTCCAGTTCTTTGTCAAGAACTTTGGGCCAACCATGCCAAATCATCCCGCGGACTTGCCTCAGCTGCTCGTCTTTTCAAGTTTGTATTGCGACGCCTTAAGTTGCTAGCGGCAAGTCCGGAACGGGCGGGATATCCTTCACATATGTGAACTTCAGTCGCCGAAAGTCTCCTTAAGCAGATTCAAATAGGTCAAATCACATCCCGCAAGCCACGCGAAAGATTCGGTAACCAGAGACCGGTAGTCATCCCCTACATTCATAACATTTCTCATAGCCTGAAGAAGATTGGGAATCGCGCAAATATCGATGCAGTCTTTTCCGCCCTCATCAAACTATCAGGCCTAGGTAAAAAAGTTAACGCCATACCAAAAACTAATACCGTCTGCACTAAAAAGCATAGAACCCCATACATTCTAAAATAAAGAGTATAACCTTACACCCTTTCGTCCCATATAATACACCCCAAAACTTCAGTTCGACGTACACCGCCCTTTAATCAAACAGACGGCCCCAAAGCTTACGAGGGGCTTCATAACTGTGCGATATAATTTATTAAATTCCTAAAGTAGGTATCAAAGACCAAAGAAAGAAAACACGGAGTTTTTGCAGTAGGGCCAAGAAACCTCCGATAATCTTTTTTCTAGTCAATAATACGTACATTAGCTATCTTAATGAGTTGTACCACTCGGCTATCAAGCCCCTCGTAGAATTTGGGGCCGCCTGTTTGACTGTAGGGCGCTGTACGTCGAATTGAAGTTTTGGGGTGCATTATATGGGACAAAGGGTGTAATAATACAGCATTTTTTCTGAGAGTGTACATACCTTGCTCAGAAGGAGTGATTTATTTATTCCTTTCCCCTATCATGCGGCACATATAACACAGGACAAACTGGAAGATGTATTAATGACAGATTAAGGGAACACAACAACAACACCCGATTAGCAAACTCAGGACTTTTGGGCATTCACTGTCGTGACTGTGGGCGCGCCGCGGACTTCAAAAATGGCACCATAATCGGAAAGAACCATCATCAGTTAACACGTGAGGTAATAGAGGCAGGTAACATCATAAAAAGGAGTGACACCTGTGTTAGTAGTCCATCCATAACGCTTAGGAAAAAGAATTGTCATATCTTGATTCTCGAAGGTAATGTGCTAATTGCTAATTGTTTTGTACAGAAGAGAACGAAGTGAGATGACAAATTAAATACGGGTAAAAGAAAAATGAAAGAAGACGAAAATACGATTTGAGTTGAAAGTCAGCGCGACGTGAGTGACCGTTTTTCTGGTGTGAATGTGAATGTGAGGGTGCGTGAGTCTACTTTAGCGCTTCTCCTATAATAAAAAAGAGAAATAATGAACAGCTTCCTGCGTCTGTGGGCAAGGTAACGGTAACCTTGACACTTCGCTTGCATTTAAAATGAAGCCACACTTTCTATACTGTATAATGTACTGGTAACTGGCAAGTAAGTTGGACCAGCGGTGCATTCTTGCGGCAGCTACGGAACTACAATGCCTTTTTAGGATCAAAAATGTGCTTGAGCGGTTGGAGGTCTATTATGATGGTAAACAAACGTCCATACAGATTCTTATAAAATGTATGTGTGCTATACAAGCTCGCCAACGCTTCTCTTTCGATATAGGCGTAGCTCCGCTCAGCGGCGCTTAACGTTTGAAACGCATAGGCCACTGGCATTTCTTGTCCGTTGGCAACATGATAGATAACTGTACCAACGCCATAAGAAGTCATATCAGATGTCAGTTTGAGCGGTTTCGCACCGTAATAAAGCTCAAAAACAGCGTTGCTGCACAGTAACTGTCTGCAACACTCGAAATTTTCTTTACACTCCTGCGTCCATTTCCATGGGTATTGTTTTTGTCCGAGTTGTTTGTGCCTCGGTTCTGATGTTGAGGCAAGGCGAAAATTTCGCGTAGAAGCTCAGTAAGCCTAAAAAAAACCTCAAATAGTTTTCGTTCTGTGGCTTTGGCGCTTTGAGCGCCGATTCGGCCTTTCTTTTTGTCGGCTGCAGTCCACCGCTGCTTATCTCGTGTCCGAGATTCCTGACACTTCTCCGAAACAATCTACACTTTTTGAAATTTACGCAGACTCCATCCTTCCGTTGTCGCTCCAAAACACGGTCGAAGTTTTCTGCGCTTTCTCGTGTGTTATAATGGAAATTAGAACATCGTCGATGTAACAAGCACTGCTTGGAGTCTGATTCATTACTGACTGAAACAACGCAGGCGCACCTGTTACTCCATAGGGAAGTCGTTGGAACCGGTGTAACCCGAAGTGGGTGTTTACCGTTAGAAGCTCTTGCGAGTGCTCCTCGAGCTCTCGTTACAAGAAGATTTCTATAAGTCAAGGACAGTGAAAACTGTCACTCCCACTACTGCCACAAAATATGTTTCAGGTAGTGGGAACGGGTAGCGATTTCCCTTCAAAAGAAGATTTATTTGACGCAAAATTCCCCACAAAGTCCCATTGTTTTGTTTTTCCTTGGAACAAAGACTGAGGGTGCTGCCACATCGCTATGTTAAACTCGGTAGATTACACCGCTTTCTTTCAAAGCATTCAGCTCTTTTTCTACGCATTCTCGGAGGGCATAAGGCACAGGCTTTGCTTCGCAAAAGATAGGCCGGGCGTTATTTTATAAAAGTAAGCTTTTTTTGAAGCCCTCGATTACGCCGAATCTACTTTCAAACACGTCACTGTACTAATATTTCAATAGAACTTTTGTCGTGTCCGTGTGCAGTGAATTAATCTGAGAACAGTTCAGTCGCACTTTTGATAACCAGTCGCAACCCGGCAAGGTTACCGTGACTTACCGTTTTTGCATTCTGCGCAAAGATCAACGGCAGAGTGGGGTCGTTTCCCTCGTATCTTTACTCGAACGTTAAGATACCGTTTCACTGGAAACAATCTTTCATTGTAAGCTTTTAGCCTTAAGTCACTTTTTTCGCAGCGTTTGTTCCCGAACGTTTAACGAATTGTGTTTTCGCTCGTTATCGAAACAACAGATATTGTACCCACTTGCATTTCGACCTGTTTAACGTTGATCATTACGTTCACTCAGTAGGTGTTTCCTTCGGGTTTCGTTCAACTTTGAAGAATTCAGTTTCCTTTCTCTGCCGTTGTTACTGCTTTGATACTTGTTCTACGGATTTTCGCATTGTGGCCAGGATGTGAGCATTTGAAACACAAGCTCGTTATTTGCGGCCATACCTTTTTGGTTTGTGGGCTACCAGATCCAGTACACGCAACATTTGTCTTTGAATCCGGAAAGTTACTTTTACCTTGACGCTGCGTAGACCTCCGCTGCCATCTGACGTCAGTCTGCACGATGGTGCTAGCTGATGGTTCCTCTGTGCGCCTAGAGTCATTAAATAAGCGACGCTTTCAGAGTACCGCATTCCTTTTCTTTGGCACTTTGCCGACAATACAGTCGCTCTATTCAACAATATTCTAGTTCGCTGCGGTATCATTGGACAGCGACAGTCACGTGAGTCGCTATCATTATCATCGCGCTCTTTCAACGCCACCATCTTGGGTCCAGCTATCTTCTGCCTGCTGCTGTTTGCTGTTTACTGCGCGCGCACGCTGAAGTCTGTCGCTCAACACGCACTTCTTCCTTCTTACGTCGAGATACGAAGAACACGACCTTGATTCGCTGCCACAGCTGCGGCTACGGCAGCTGGCGCAGGCGACGGCTACAGCTCGGCATGGCTCAGCTACAGTCACTCCTCCATCTGCGTGTGGACCCAAGATGGCGGCGCCTGACGCGCTTCAGACGCGTACTTTGGGAGTTTCGGTACTCTAAAAGCATATTTAGTGACTCTATGTGCGCCGAGCTTCCTTGCTTTTAGGGGCGAAGCTCCTTAGGGGCTAGCCATGTCCGTATGTCCGTCCGCCGTCGGGGGCAGGTGCTCCTGCTTGTAAGCTCACACGCTCACGTGCTCACGAGCACGTGAGCACGTGCTGTCGTGCTCGTGTAGGGCAAAAAAAGAATCACATCTCCACGTGGTGAATGATGTTGATTGGGGCGATGCTCTGGTGGTGCTTGTCTGCGTAGACGGTGAGCCGCAGCATGCCGAGCCTTTCGTTCGTTTTCATCCATGTCAGAAAGAGAATGTGTGGTATGGAACGTGGTTATATACGCATTTGAGCATTTGACCGCACCGTGACATGGAGGAAAACGAAGGAAAGGCTCGGCACGATGCGGCTCAGCGTCTACGCAGACAAGCACCACCAGAGCTTCGCCCCAATCAACATCACTCACCACGTGGAGATGCGGTTGTTTTTTTCTTTGCGCCTCTTCCATTTCCAAGGCAGAGCTGTTGGCACGGTCAAAAATGAGGTCTTCGTCCTCTGTCGCCGGCTGCCTGCAGCGGATTGCATCATTTGGTTGTCTCACGATGAGAAGGTCTAAAAATGCCTTTTCTAGAAAAGTCCCTCGGTGGCACGTAGCTGCCACTTTCTTGATTTCCACGACATCATTAATGATGATTTCACCTCGACGTTGATCCCTTCGGTAGAATCTGTATCGTTCCACGAACGCCGAACGCTTGGGAGCGCACATGTTCAGCAGGATCTTAAACACGCCGTCGTGTTTTGCTTCCGCAAGCTCTTTTGGAAAGAGCTGATCTAGAAGCGGGATGAACGCAGCCTCGCCGATAAGCGTGAAAAATATCTGCTGCTTGGTAGCCGGGTCAATCTTGCTTGCAGTTGCGAGAGCTTCAAAGCATTCCACGTAATTTTCCAAGTCGCCCTTCTGCGGTGAGAATTCCGGGAGGTGTCCCAAGACGGGACTGTTGTACAAGGTCCTCTCCGATGTCGTGTCGTCGTTTCCCACGCGCATGGTTATTCAGCAAACAGACTTGCTGACCCACATCCTCCTCGGCACTCTTTCGTTGTGCAAAATACGGACAGACGCTGGGGCAGCAAAGCTTACTGCTTTAGTGGCAACATGGCCAACCGTCAAGAAGGAACAAGGATCAAGTGCAAAAGTACTTGTGTTTGCGCTAGTTGGTGATCACTGTTTTGAACCATGGTTAAAAGCGCGAAAAAGACGAACACAAGAAAAAAGGCAAACACGAGAGCAACTCTCAACTATAAATAAAAAGGAAAGGAGTATATATATATATATATATATATATATATATATATATATATATATATATATATATATATATATATATATATATATATATCATGTTGATACATCTATCGTAAGATAGGCTACACAGGCGCAAAGATACCCGCCCTTCTATACGTTTACATAACTTTATATATTTAAAAAAAAAAACGTATTCTGGCATTATACCATGCAGTCGACATGTCATTGACGAATTAGGGCGCCTTCTTCGTAGTGAAGTGCGCCTCTCGCAGTTCGGGTGCTGTTTGATTCTTGCTTCTACCTAAAATCTTGGTTTTTGGTTCTTGGTCATTGATAAAAAAACGAAGTCATTTAGCCAACAGGCAGACTTCTTTTTATTGGGTCTTCAGGGTCAGAGCAGGTGCAGGTGACAATTAAAAATGAATCAACCAATAAGATTCATGACATATATTTTAAAAGTAAGCCCCTTGCAATATATGTCTTTTAGACAGCTGTACTCAATATAATATAAGTTCTTTTACTAACTTTTACTTTTCTGTTAATCATCTTTCCTCTAAAGTATGTATGTAATATCTGCTTTGCCCTTCTTTATTGTGAAGCAAGTTTATTACGATCTGTTTTCGCTCTCAAGAAGGGCTAATACAAACAGATATTTATCTTAGCAGAAAAAAAATCTAATTCAAAGCAATGTAATCAGTTTCGTTGTGATGTTTATTTTACACTGCAAAAATTTAAACATTTATAAACGTTTATAAAGGGGACAAATAAAGACGCAATTAAAACGCCCTTTTGAACACATTGATTATCAGGACGGTTTGCATAACCAGTTTCTAAGGCATGTTTTTTTGTTTATTACATACCTAGAACCCAGTCCCACCAGTGAAATTGCCCATCATATTGCTGCCTTCTGGAGGATTCATTGTATTAAAGGACATCCATGTGACAAACCACAGTCCTATCGAAGTCAGGGACCTCTCAGTTAGTGGCCCTTCAAGAATTAGGCGGAACAAACCACTAGTGTCATTGAATTGGACTAGCATGGCTGCATATGGTGACCGATATAGAGATGCGTATTCTTTAGCATTTTTTCTTGGTTTGCGTAGATTACTTTCAAAACAAGCGTCGTAGCACTTGAGAGTCATCTTATTATTTTGACCTTGCAATTTAAAGCGAGATAACGAATTGATAAACAATATATTGTACCTTATTTCAATATTAATGCCACGCGCCAAGTAGGCAGCGCGGCCGTAGCCTAAAGGCCGGTTCAGACACTTGCGTTTGAGTGCGTTTGACTGCGTTGCGTCGAGTGCGGAAAGCTAGTCACCGGCACATCTGTGCTTCGTATGAAGCGTGGAATCCAATCCAAGGAATCATCTTGGCACGTGATATAAGCAGCAGGGATGTCCTGGTTTCTCGCTGCCGCAACGCAGTCAAACGCAGTCAAACGCAACTGTCTGAACCAGGCTTAACGGTTACCGCGCTTGCCTCCCACGCGAAGGGCCACGGTTCGATTCCTGGCCGCGGCTATGCATTTTTGTTAACACTGTAATGTGATGTTCTGGTGAAATCGAGAATCGTCTAGCTGATTCGAGGTCAGAATGTTCTACGCGTCGAACCTTCTACGTCAAATGCTCCAGAAGCCAACGTGTGTACAAAAGTGGCTCCGCGGGCAAGCCGGAGTCAGTTTTCGCCCCAGCGTTCGACTGTGCTGCTGCGCCGACTTCGACGCCCGCGTCGCTCTGTTATTATCTTTGTACCCTTTTATTTTTGGCACAAGTTCGCCACATTAAACGTTTATTTCTCCCTGTTTATTTCCTGTTTTCTTTTGGTCACCACCCGTGACATTTTGGTGGAGGTGCGAGGTATCGCATGCCCGTGCAGCGTTCCCCTCCCAGGGCCCGCAGTGCAAGCCCGATTCCAAGGCCTGTGACAAGACCACTCAACGCGGAACCTGAAACTCGGACCAGTGCCGCACCCAAGGTCTACACCCGGAATACGGACTTCTGCCACCCAGGACCAGGCAGCCTACGAGGCCGACGATGGACGACCAGCAATCGCAGTCCCCGACCGCCGCCGCCGTCGTCTACCTGCCTGTTGCCCAGCGAACCCCGACGACCTTCCATGGCGAGACCCACGAAGACGTAGAGGACTGGCTCCTGCACTACGAACGTGTAGCACGCCATAATGGATGGACCACTGAGCAGCGCCTCCAAAACCTCTACTTCTCCTTGGAGGGTACCGCGAGGCAGTGGTTCGAGAACCACGAGGCGTCGCTTACGTCGTGGGACACCTGTATCGTTGGCCTGAAGGAGACATTCACGAACCAGACACGACGACAGCGAGCGGAAGACCTCCTTCAAGTACGAACTCAAGGGCCCAACGAAACGGTAACCAGCTTCGTTGAAGACGTCCTCCGCCTGAGCAGCCGCGCCGACCCTCAGTCCACCGAGGAAAAGAAGCTGCGTATCCTGATGCGCGGCGTGAAGGACAACATTTTCGGTGGCCTCGTACGCAACCCACCGACGACGATTCAAGAATTTGTAACCGAGGCGACGAACATTGAGCGTCCACTGCAAGCCCGAGCCAGCCACTACCAGAGGCTACCCGGCGTCAGCGCGGTTCCGCCGCCCGCTTGCGACGTTGGCTCCAGCATCTCCAGCATTCGCGAGATCATCCGGGACGTCGTCCGGGAGGAAATTAAGAAGCTCCTGCCTGCTACCCACCAGCCGGCTTCGGTGTCAATAGCCGAAGTTGTCCGCGACGAGGTTCAGCGGGCAATTCAACTGGAGGCTCCTGCCAACGTAGCTGCACCCGAGGAGCCCACCGTGACCTACGCCGCAGTGGCCCGACGGCCACCGCCTCCTCCTCGCGCCTATGTCGCGCCGCCCCGACGCCAGTCTCCTGCACCGCAGCACGACCGACGCCGCGACGACCAGCCCCAGTACGCCAGCCAGGAGCCCCGTGTACCCCGGAAGACCGATGTGTGGCGAACGGCCGACCGACGCCCGCTCTGCTACCACTGCGGGGAAGCCGACCATGTGTACCGCCGATGACCATACCGACGACTCGGGCTGCGCGGATTCCACCCAAACGACCCGCGCCCCCGGTATGGTGAACGCCCTCGGGAGATCGACGAGTACCTGCGACGACCTCAGTCCCCCGAGCCTGCGTCCCGCCGAGAGTTCCGGTCGCCGTCACCGCGACGTCCAGCTTCGCCGATGCACCGACCACGACGTGAAAGCCTGTCCCCCCTCGCTCCTCGCCGGGGAAACTAGGCGCGGCAACCCCTGGAGGTGGAGTTGCCGAAGACGACCGACGCCAAGATCCTCCACGAACGTCGGGGGGCCCCCACTCGCACGCTACCAGAGGCCGAAACGACGCCGCTGCAGTGGTGTCCAATAACCTAAACGTCGTCATCGACGGCCACGACGCATCTGCACTCGTGGACACCGCAGCAGACTACTCAGTCTTGAGTGGGAGGCTCTCCCGCCGCCTTCGAAAAGTCATGACGCCGTGGGAAGGACCCCAAATACGAACCGCCGGAGGACATCTCATCACACCAGTCGGGAGATGCACTGCTCGCGTCGAGATCCACGGTGAAACGTGCCCTGTCAAGTTCGTCGTTCTGCAAGACTGTTCGAGGGACGTTATCCTCGGAATGGACTTTCTCTGCGAGTATGGCGCCGTCATCGACCTCGGAACAAACCGGCTGACGCTACGAAAACCTGCTCCACCAGCGGAGGAACCCCAAGCGACGTCACCCACGGTCCGAGTCCTCGCAAACCACGTAAACCTACCACCGCGGTCGAGTGTTTTCGTACTTGTCGGGATCGATGAAGCTTCCTGTGGCGAAGTTCTCGAGGGAAGCCTCCAATTGCTCCTGGGAAGAGGCATAGGCGTCGCAAGGGGAGTAGCTGAACTTCAGGATGGGCGGACTGTGGCCCTCGTGACGAACTTCCGAAACGAAATGCAACACCTCACGAAAGGTGCAGCCGTGGGCGACGTCGAGAAACTCCGAAACCCCGCCGAAATCACCGCGATTACTGACGAATCCTCGCCGCCCCAGCAAGACAGTACGTCGCCAGCGCAGCTCGACATTGACCCTAAGCTTCCGGACCCTAAACGGCGTCAGCTGGCTAACCTCCTCGCCGAATACCGCGACTGCTTTGCGACGTCGTCGAAGATGCGCCAGACCGCGGTTGCCAAGCACCGCATCGTTACCGAGGACGACGCGCGCCCTGTGCATCGATCGCCGTACAGAGTCTCCGCTAAGGAAAGGGAGGTGATCCATCAGCAAGTTCAAGAGATGCTGAATGACGACATAATCCAACCTTCATGCAGTCCATGGGCCTCTCCAGTCGTGCTGGTTAAGAAGAAGGACGGAACTCATTGGTTCTGCGTGGACTACCGGCAGCTCAACACGGTTACGAAGAAAGACGTCTACCCACTCCCCCGCATCGACGACACTCTAGACCGGCTGCGCCACTCTCGATACTTTTCATCGATGGACCTGACGAGCGGCTACTGGCAAATCGAGGTCGACGAACGGGACCGAGAGAAGACAGCCTTCGTCACGCCGGATGGACTGTACGAGTTCAAGGTGATGCCCTTCGGACTATGCACGGCGCCAGCAACTTTCCAGCGTGTCATGGACACCGTACTGGCAGGGCTGAAGCGGCAGAGTTGTCTCGTTTACCTTGACAACGTCGTAGTATTTTCAGCTGACTTCGACGAGCACTTGAGACGACTCCGAGCTCTTCTTCAAGCCATTCAGACCGCCGGACTCACACTCAAGCCGTCAAAGTGCTGGTTCGCCTATGACGAACTGAAGTTCCTTGGCCACGTGGTTAGTAACGAAGGCGTCCGCCCAGACCCCGAGAAGACTCGCGCCGTCGCGGCATTTCCAGCGCCGAAAGATAAGAAGGCCGTGCGAAGATTCCTTGGACTTTGTGCATATTATCGACGCTTCGTTCGGGATTTCGCAAGGATTTCCGCACCACTTACGAATCTCACGAAGGACGCCGAGAAGTTCGAATGGGCCGAGGAGCAACAGCAGGCATTCGACGAACTGAAACAACGACTCCAGACTCCTCCTGTGCTTGGACATTTCGACCAGGATGCGGAAACAGAAATTCACACGGACGCAAGAAACGCGGGACTGGGCGCAGTACTAGTCCAAGTGCAAGAAGGCATCGAGCGAGTCATCGCCTACGCAAGTCGGACATTGTCCAAGACGGAGAAAAATTGCTCCACGACTGAGAAAGAATGCCTTGCGGTCGTCTGGGCAATAACGAAGTTTCGTCCGTACTTGTACGGGAGCCCGTTCCGTGTAGTCACGGACCACCACTCGCTCTGCTGGCTTGCGAACCTGAAGGACCCGTCAGGACGCCTCGCTCGATGGAGTCTTCGACTACAAGAGTTCAACATGACAGTGATCTATAAGTCAGGCCGCAAGCACAGCGACGCCGACTGCCTGTCCAGAGCCCCCGTCGAAACCCCTTCCGGCTGCAGCGACGACAATGACGACGAGTGCTTCCTAGGAGCAGTGAACACCGACGATATGGCACGACGTCAACGGGACGATCCTGAGCTGCGCGCATTAATCGAGCACCTGGAAGGGGGCAGGAGTACCGTGCCACGTGTCTTCTCACGAGTACTGCCGACCTTCGCCATCCGACAAGGTGTACTCTACAAAGAGAACTTCGGCGACAACAACACACCGTGGTTGCTGGTACTCCCTAGTGACCTTCGAGAAGAGATCTTCCAAGCCTGCCACGACGACCCGACATCCGGACACCTTGGTAACAGCCGGACACTGGCCCGTATTCGTGAAAAGTATTACTGGCCGAAGCTCCCCAAGACCGTCCACCTATACACACTATCATGCCACGAGTGCCAGCGACGCAAGAAACCGCCGACGAGGCCGGCCGGACTTCTGCAGCCTATTTCTCCTCCAACTACACCCTTCCAGCAGATCGGAATGGATCTACTTGGTCCTTTCCCGCCTTCGACGTCGGGTAACCGCTGGATCATCGTCGCCACAGATTATCTCACGCGGTACGCCGAAACGGAAGCTCTTCCTTCGGGGACTGCTGTGGAAGTCGCCAAGTTTTTCATCGAGTCCATCGTCCTCCGGCACGGCGCTCCCGAAGTTCTAATTACAGATCGCGAATCTTCGTTCATGGCCCAGCTGACGCAAGAGATTCTTCGTCTCAGTGGCACCGGCCATCGTCGAACCACTGCATACCACCCGCAGACCAACGGGCTGACCGAGTGACTCAACAAGACAATCGCCGATATGATCTCTATGTACGTCGACGTAGAGCACAAGACGTGGGACGAGGTGTTGCCCTACGTCACGTTTGCCTACAATACGGCGGTTCAGGAGACCACTGGATTCACCCCTTTCCAGCTGGTACATGGTCGGAAGGTAACGACCATGCTGGACGCAATGCTGCCCCATGAGCCAACTGACAATGAGAGCGACGACGCCCAGGCGGTTGCTCAACGCGCCGAAGAAGTCCGCCAGCTCGCCCGACTCATGATTCAAGACCAGCAACGCGTCGACGCTGGCCGCTATAACCTTCGTCGCAGGGACGTTCACTTCCAGCCCGGAGACAGGGTGTGGGTGTGGACGCCCATCCGTCGCCGCGGCCTCAGTGAGAAACTGCTGAAACGGTACTTCGGACCATACAAGGTACTTCGTCGCCTCGGCGAGCTGAACTACGAGGTGATGCCCGACGGAACAAGAACATCATCACGCCGCCCACCACGACCTTGAGTCGTCCACGTCGTGCGCCTGAAGCCGTACTACGCTCGATAGGACTGTTGATCTTATGTGTTTCAAGTGACTCTTTAGTTTGCCGTTCTTTTTATGTGCTTTGTTTTGTTTTGGGATGCATCGGGGCGATGCACTTTTTAAGGGGGGAGTAATGCCGTGCGCCAAGTAGGCAGCGCGGCCGTAGCCTAACGGTTACCGCGCTTGCCTCCCACGCGAAGGGCTACGGTTCGATTCCTGGCCGCGGCTATGCATTTTTGTTAACACTGTAATGTGATGTTCTGGTGAAATCGAGAACCGTCTAGCTGATTCGAGGTCAGAATGTTCTACGCGTCGAACCTTCTACGTCGAATGCTCCAGAAGCCAACGTGTGTACAAAAGCGGCTCCGCGGGCAAGCCGGAGTCAGTTTTCGCCCCAGCGTTCGACTGTGCTGCTGCGCCGACTTCGACGCCCGCGTCGCTCTGTTATTATCTCTGTACCCTTTTATTTTTGGCACAAGTTCGCCACATTAAACGTTTATTTCTCCCTGTTTATTTCCTGTTTTCTTTTGGTCACCACCCGTGAAAATATTGCTAGCCAATGTTTTGAGAAAACAATGGTAAAATATAAATACGTCTTAACAAAATATTTCTTGTTTAAAAATGAACTTTACTTAGCGCATTAATAGTGAATTTTGCTTGCTTTATATTGTGTACTTGCAAACGAGCAAACCTTTGTGGAAGCTTCTAGATAACATCAACCGACCATGATTGGTCAACATTCCTAATTCACATAAAATAAATTTGTCTGTACATTAAAACAAATTTCGCATTTTTTGGGGGGAAAATAAAATTTATTTTACGGAACAAATGTCACACGATCGCTGTCGGTGAGATGCGTGTTTTGCGACTTGCGCGGAGTCGGCATTGTGAATAGTTATCTAACACAAAGGTTTGTCACTAGAGCCTAATCTATTTTATGTAGAGACTGGACATACCGTGAAATGATTTAACATTTGTATTGCTTACCAATAATTGTTTTTTGTAATAAAAAATAGATACAGAATACATAATGAAAAAAAAAAAATTTAATACGGAACTACGTATCCACGCACTAACGTTTTACAGAAAATCGAGAATATTTAGGATTATTGGGACAAGTGTACGTGTTCACTGCTTATAAAAGTTTCTATACAAATTTAAGACACGTATTTTTTTTCAAACCTTAGCTCAAACGTAGCACATTACTTATTCTAAAATGTTTTCAATAATCTTTTCAAAAAAGGCCATCTGTATTTTAATGTTTAATTTTCAGAAAATGAGGCCAATATTGAGCTTCATACGCGTCCCTTGATAAAGATATGCGCTAATTTTTGTATTTGCAATTTATGGCGAGTTCAATACGACTAAATTATGAGAACTGTCGTTATTAGAGTAAAGAAAGATAATAAGCTCTAGATTTGAAGGAGGGACAAGAAAAAGCCTGAAAGATATGAGCCTGTGAGCAGAGTCACCCTTGCAAGATTTTGTTCAAATGAGCTGGTTCATAAGGAAAAGTTTCTTTTTTTTTCTCTTTTTTTTTTTGCTTTAGGTTTTCAGTACGCAATATAACTATTTTTTTTTTGTGGACAATGAAGAGATTGTACCGATTTCTTGATTTTTTCCACCTCTCTTTTACTTACAAATGTCGGTGTGGAAACGAACTTGCAATGCTCCGCTTACACTCGTCTCTTTATTGAGCCGGATATTTGGCGGCGGTCAATTTACTCGCAAGGTGAGGAACGGGAATGCCGGCGCTAAGAGTTACCGTAAAATATAAGGCGTAATTATTTTAAAAGGTTTTTGTTCTGGTTAATTAAAAAAGAGTTTGAATACGTTTCCCGGTACACAAACAAACAAAAATATATTTTTAGTAAGGATTAAAAGTGTCAACCGGGCATGATTGTTCGACCTTATCCGCAAACGCTCTTGTGACACAATTTGTGACTTAGTTTGCGACTTGAAATATTTTTGTAAGTGTTTATCATCGTGACGAACGACTTACCACCAAACACAGGGGCTATTCGCATAAACTATGCATTTCAAATTGTTTTGTAAATGATATGACATCTCTAGAACCGCGAAGAAATGCAGCAAGAGTGTTTCACTAATCTATACAGCGAACAAAAAGAATATTTGAAGCGATCTGGGCAATATCACTATGGCGCCTGGATCACGTCTTCGACTGGTGTGGTTAGCGTCCTATCCCGCCCATGCATCAAAAGTGGTCTCAATTTGGCGACATATGACGTCGCAGAAGCCGGAGTGTCAGGCTGTTGCCTGTCGCGATCCTGGCGGTTGGCCGTAGAAATGCTGTTGAAAAGCACGAGCGAACGCGAGTGTCGCTGTCATGACGGCGTCCCAGGCGTCCCAACTTCCAGTTGCTTTAACCTCCGTGGACTGTCGCAGTGGAGAGCGACCTGCAGCAGAACAGGCGTCTGCCACATACACCAGAGCTATTGGGACGCCGCCAGGTTCGCGACTGGCGACAGCATGACACTTCTATGACGTCATCAGGCGGAAATCGAGGGACTACTTTTTGGAAACGGTAAACACACTATAGTCGGTTACAAGTCAAGAAGGTAGGAGAAGCTCCTCCCACAAGTGTGATGCGCCCGTTTCAAATCCCTCCGCAGTCGAAAGAAGAGTTCACTGGAAACGCTCCTTGTTCCGCTTCAATGGATTCCAACTTGTCTCCGACCCCACTTTTTAAGAAAACGACCTTCGTATTCATCGGGGAGGGAACCGAGCCCCTGAAAGCAGACTTTGTATCCATCGGGGGGGAAGCTAATCCCCGAAAGTCGCATTTGTTTCCGTCGGTGGGGCAGAACTCTAATCTCCCTCTCGTGGCTTCCACAGTGCTAAGTCAGATTCGAAAAATAAAGCAAATATGTACAGAAAGGCAAGACCCTCCTCGCGCGTTGACCGCAACGTCATGGAAACGGTGGGACGCTATTGGATGCGGTGGTGGCGGAGGGATATGTGATTCCCTTTGAGGGGCATTTGCCGCTACCTTCTTAACCTGTAACTTACTATAGTCGGAGAGCTTCTGAAATTGTAACATATTTGGAAGTTTTTGTCTTATAGACCTTTTCTGTGTACTCTCGTCCCCAGCCACCTAATAGGCGTATCCGGTATGGGCGATGAAAAAATACTAAAACGTTTCAACCTGTAACTAGTAAAAAAATAAGGGGGAAGCAAAACGATAATGTGTGACGGTTACGCTTATATCCTAAATGCTTTCTCTTGGCGCGGCAAAGGCAAAACAATGTTTTCGCCCATACTGGAAGTGACGTCAATTCATGATGGCGGCGCACCTGCAAAAAAGGTCTATGGTAACCACAAAGTGCCTGATGATATATGTCGAATGAGAATGTTACACTATCTATAGTGCCAGGCTATTTTCAACAAGGAGAGGTCATTTACTTGGAGCGTACGCAATGGTGATTATATACACCACCTCATGTTTACAAACAAACCTGAGCGCCCCCCAACGGACGCCACCGGCGCCGCGCATGCGCGAGGGGGGTGTGGGCAAGAAGCTCGCCGTCTCCCATAAACAAACCATTGAAACGCGATGTTGTCGGCGTCGGTATGAGTCCCCCTGCCCTTTTTCGAGTTCGAATTGTTGATTCTACGTCTTCCTGGCGATGTCTGACTATCTTGAGCGGCGTCAGCGAAATTACCGAGGCACGTTACACCGCAAACGTTCGCGTGAATAATGTAACATGTGGAGATTCATTCCGCGTGGACGCCGCAGTATCTACGCTAAAGCCTGATTCGCGTGATGAAATTTTGGTCGCAATTTTCAGTCGCGACGCCACTCGGGCTGCAAAAGCGTGAACCGCAGCTGGGATGGTTGACGTCGATACTGAAAATTGCAAGCAGAATCGGACCCACTGAATTAGGCATAACAAGTCGCTGACGGTCACTGGTAACTATGATCAACATCCCCTTGTATCTACTGTTTACATCGAGCCTGCTTACCAATCTTTAAATTTAAGTCTTTTGAGGCCTGCACTTACTTCTTATCGCAAGTACCGGGCCAACATTTAGTCTACGGGCCGGCGTCGTCTAAGAGAGCAGACGACAAGCAGAAACGTTTGAAAGAGCAGACGACAGTTTGAACGATCAGGCGGCCGTTTGAACTTGAAGACGCGCTGAACGTAGTCCGCAGGTGGTCCGCACAACTTGACGGTTTTCTGGCGTTCATGTTGGAACAAAACAAATAAATCTGATGACCACAAGTATCCGTGAATTCAACCCAAAGTGCTTCCCGCCTGAGGAATCGTTGTCCGACGGCGTCTGCTTTTCCCTTTTCACGGCGCATATCCAGATTCTCGCACGAACCGAGCACGTGAAAACTGACCTTCAAATCTTTCCTGACACTTTTGGTACGGCCCCAGTAGCGGCGTTTTGACGAGAAGGCAGGTTTTTGTCTGGTTCCTTTCAAAACAATTGCGCAGGAATACACGTCTGGCATGGGGACTTCTGCCCACAGCCCCAGACCGGAAGTGCGACCGACGCGCCACCACCGCGCCGTGACGTCACAGAGCGGAGTTCGTGAATTAAAATGCCTGAAATAGAAACATGAAAGAAGAAAAATAAAGTTTTAACGAGAGCGCTGGTAACGGCAGCGACAACAGAAAAGAATAAAGGCACACCAGGCGAGGTACACAGTGGAGCACAGAAGCATCATAAGCACAGAAGGACATGAAAAACCGCATTCTTTACAAAAATACTATGAACCACTGGTATGTAACACGATATGGTTCTATTTTTGTTATTTTGATTCATTGAACGATATTGAGGTCAGGTGAAGTAAAAAAGCTGAAATAACGAGTGTAATCATCTCCTGTTTTCGACAGATTTTAACACATTATTAAATTAATGAGTTCATATATTTATACATGTGTGTTACTTCTGTTTTTAAGGTCGTTTAGTCTTGTTCAATATATGCCTGACCAACAACTTATCTGCATTTCCTGAACTAGCTCTGGAGATAATTCTTTCAGTTTCATTTTATTTGTCCTTAGGATATCACGGACTTTTTTACCGTCCACCATACACAATAGTTGATGTTATAAACAGGAGTTACGTAGGTTGCTATGGAGCATATTGCTATGCAGAATTTTGAATGCTTGTTATTTTACGTCAGAGGACATATTATAAGAGGATACTGAAAAGTATTTAGGTTGTTTCATACACTTTTTACTCAAAATGCACTCTAAATGTTTAGGGCTGTGCGTAGTGACGCTATTGGACCCAATAACGCTTTTTAAATTGCATAACGTTAATGGTGTTTCAGCCAGTGTTGCAACTCAAAAATTAAATATCCGCAAAATGCATTCGGAGACGCGCTAAAAACAACTGATGTCAGAGAGCAGTGCAGGAGAATTTGGATTTCAATTTGCTAATTTTTGGCTTAGACGCACATTAAAACAAAAACGCCATAAGGGAATGTTCTTTTTGCTCAGCCCCCCCCCCCCCTTTTATACGCAGAACAATGTGCACTTGTTCACCTTGCTTTTACCGTTAGTCCCAGGTATTTTGCCACGACTAACAAAATTGGCCTCCGCCATCTTGACGTTTCGTGAGGCAATCGATGCAACTCAAAGTTTCTATAAAACCTTCCACGCATTGCGGAAACGTGTTTACACGGGTGAACTTGACTTGTCTGGCGTGGCCTTGAACTTTTTTTAACCAGTGTAGAAATTTAGGAGCATAAAAACTCCTTTTTCAATTTATGAATATTCTATCAAGCCTAATTAATCTGGTGCACTTTGAAAACGCATTCAGGCGTTCACGCGCGGCTCTGTTCGCAACACGTTTTAGTGTTTTTCAACATAATATCTAAATGACATTGCTAGCGGCTCTATTTAACCCGCCATATTATGTTGGAAGTAAGCAATGCTGACTTGCACTATGACTTACCAACCAAGCTCACCAAGTAAGTTAGCACTTTGTGATGAATAAACATAAACTAATACATGAAAGACCGCCAGAAAGAACACTAATAAGACCTATACCCGGCTTAAAATTTCACCAACCTGAAGACGGCAATTTCTTAATCGCAGACAATATCTAAAAAAAAACACACACATTAAACTATACTCTGTTTCACCTTCAGTCCGAGCGCAGTGGACGCCACGAGCCATCCCAGCCGATCCAGCGCCGGGAGAAAGTCGCGTGACCTGCCGGTGGGGCGGGGCGACACAGGGAGCTCAAGGTCGCATGACACTCCCTCAACGCCGCATTGGCTGGGATGGCTCCTAGCGTCCGCTGTGCTCGGACGGAAGGTGAAACGGAGTATAGCAACAAGGCTTTAACGCTTTAGTTTTCGAGTTCGGTTATTGCTTGGCTGATGTTTTATTTAAGGTTATTTTCTTTCGATATTGTAATACGCTATCAGTAGTCTGCTTGACGTGTTGCAGTGTTTGGTGTCGTACCCTAAGCAGGGTCTGATCATTTAGATGGACATAATTATGTACGCCACCACTGATTACACCGAATTTATTGCAGCCTCCTTCGTCGAAATTAGAATTAGTGATAGGTCATAAAAAACTTTACGCAGACAACTCTGATCACGTGGAACGAAGTCGTGACTGCATCGTTGATTCCGGTTGAAGGCAAGAAGGAAGACCTTAAATATTTTCTTTACTAGAAGTAACATTCCGTCTCTTGCATTGTCGAGAAACAGAGATACGTAACTGCTTTGGGGGTTGAAAAACTTGGTCGCCATATCATGCACAACTCGTTATATTTTAAATAGGGAGTACCTAAAAAACCTTTACGCCCCGAATGATAAAGTGCTAGAACCAAAACGACAATGCAGCGCTGTTAGACTTGTTGTTATAAACATATCTGGCGCAATGTTTGGTGATGGATCTGGTTATTAAGTGTCTAAGATTTTCTTAATAAATATGCGGTCGACAAGGGCAAAGGTTTTCACATTTTTAAACAAAAGATTACAGCCTCTCGACGTACACCTTGAAGTGTGGAAACATGCATTTCGGGCTGGGTTGCAGAAAAAAACCGCCGTGTTTCATGCACATATCTGACACGGTATCTATTACTTTTCAGTGCAATACCTAGCTTTTTGCGCAAAACCTTCGGACAGCGTGTCGCGGAACACTAAAAATTATGCCACAAAACACAGCAGAAAGGACGTCTTTCTTTGAACATTTTTATAAGGTTGACCATTTTATGGACCCGTTCCTCACCGCATAATTCCGTGGCTCGGTTGAAATCAGACTAATTTTGATTTCACAAACCCCAAAGGCCCCATCGAGATTCCCTAGAGTGTGTTTCTGTAAAATCACTCAAACAAGGGATGCAACACGGAACAACTATTCCATGGAAACATTCACGAAAACGCGCTATGAACCATCATAAAACATATTCACAAAAAAGTCAGCTAAAAAAGGGTTACTTCGATTCATCCTGGATAAAAAATACACTCCAAATTGCAAACGACTAATATAAGGAACAAAAATTAAGCACGGATTCAAAAACAAAATTATAAATATTGAGCAGAGAAAAAGAGGGCTACATTTCAGTTTTGCCTTCGAGGATCGAGAAGACAGCAATTAGGAATTCAGAATATTATGTTAAAGTGACTATGCACTAAATAATGAACGTTCCACCATGTTAAATATTTAACGTAATGACGTCTATTCGCATTTTCGTTATCATTTTGACGCACCGCTGCCTTTCCATCTATATAAATCTCCTATGAAGGAGTGATCTAAAAAGAGCAGCATATGTGTGTTCCAACATTAATTTCTTCTTGCACGCACCCTCAACTCAAGAGTTCAGAAAATGACAATTGCCATTCCTCCGGAGTACCTAGGGGACGACGCAGGTCTTCTTTTCATCGGTATGCGGTACTGGAACAATTGCAGCCAAGTGAGCGGTGTTTCAAAAATTGTGGAGGTCGGGATTGAAAAGTCTATAAAGTCAACTTCTACAAGTATTGCGCCTGAATCAAGAAGAGCAACCTGGACTGGAACCTCAGGAACAGTCACAAGCGCCCCAGAAATTTTCCAAACAGTGCGGAGTTCGACGATTCCACCATAACAGTCATGTGCAGGAGCATCCATTCTAATGTGTTCTGCTCTACTCGTATTTTTTTTCGCAGTCATGTGTGCAGCCCATGCAATAGTGAGTCGGCGGAACGATGGCGCCGAGCATCGCGAAGAGGCTACTCCTTCAGGAACTGGTTGCGTTTCTAGCTGACACGAAATGTGCGGTAATAAATTACAAACTAGGCAACACACCTTGCGAGTTTTAAGCATTTTTTTGTCAACATAGATAAAATCCCACAATTGTGATGAACAAGCCGATTTGGTGGACCTCGCAACTTTCATTGAATTGTTGTATTTCACATTTTAATATTTCATTATAGTACACATGAAAGCATCGGATGGAAGCATCCGTTCAGCGTCTTCTTATATTGTTGTTGAATAATTTTTACTCCAAAAACGGCCTAATTTGAGTTGCAAATCCGCAGACACACAATATATCAGGACGCTCTGAAAGGAGTACTCCAAATGTTTTTGAGCTACCTAACCTAACTACATTTTATGACTTTTCGGCCTTTACCCGTCCCGGTATGCTATTCAACGTCTCGAAACTCATAATAGTTATTGTGCAAGCAGGAAAGTAAAATGATGTAGCACCAACAAACAAATATACCCGCACTTTTCAGTGCCATGACGTCAGTAATAGGGAGGCTTGCCAGTTGAGCAAGCCGTCTAAAAAATAGAATATGCCAATCATTAGTTCCTTGCTAAAGCGCGGGTACTGGAGCGAGCTTCCGAAGCCTCCATTTGACAGCATGAAACTGCTTCGAGTCGGTTGGGAACAAGTTTTACAATTCAAAAGGTGGACCCCTGCCTTTCGCTGACGTCACCTTTTCGTTGTCGCCAGCAGAGACTTTCAGTTTGAAAAACACGGTGAGGACCAAAATTGCAAAATCAATAACTTCGTGAAAAACAATTTATTTTGACCTAATATTTGGGATACTATTTTGACGATGTTTGTTGGTGAGTTCAGCGAAATTTGAAGCAAAGCGGAGGCAATGAAAAACCTGCGGAGTGACCCTTATTTCTCCATTATTTGCGACATTCTGGTTTATTTACTGGAATACGTCATGGAGGGATATTTAGACGTTTTCTACACCGTGGAAGCCCCGAGCTATCCTTCTTCCGCTAGTTGAATCATTCATTAATTTGCAAACAACAAATTGCACACGTCAGACACAATATAAATGCTAAAAATATGAGTTAAAATATCAAAAATAACTGCATGAAGGATAGTATACAAGCGTTGTGGGCCGGTGATGCTAATCGGGATAATTGAAGTAGGAGAAACTCGCGAAACTCACGTTGTAAAGTGAACATGACCAAATAACGTGAGAGAAAGACAGTCAAACAAACAGTCAAAGCGTTTATTAGAAAATATTAAATCTTGCTTACATTTTCATGAGCTCAAAGTGGGCAGTTGAATGTCCCAAGAAGCTAAAGGAGAGGAGATGAGAGCACGTCAGAACGCCGAGCACTGGTTGGAATGGTTAGTTGTTAGACTTAAAGGAGCTGTGCAACAATTTCAGGGCTTTGCTTCAATAATTGTGGAAGTTGATGCCTGATACTTCTGAAGTGCACTACACAAAACAGATTTTTGCCTGGATACCCTACTTTTTATTTAAAAAATTAAAAAGATCCAGGCTTTTGCAACCTTTCAACTCGTACATCATCTTCCGGGTCACGTGCGAAGTTACTTCGATGGGGTAGGCGCGGGGTTCCGGTAAAAATCTCCGTCTAGAGCCATCAGTGAGCAGCGAGAACTCAACCGCTCGTGACCACGTGACCACGTGCTGGTGGGCGCAGCCAAGGTGTAGGCGTTGTGAGAGGGGGGGGGGGAGGCAATTTGAGTTGCCTCTTCGTGGTTTTGACGACGACGAAGAAGAGAAGATTTCCAACTCTGGTGAAAAGCAAAATGGTTTTGTTTATTTTTTTATCTTTCTTTTTCCTTTTTGGGAGCCGTTTCCCGCGGGAAAACCGGTTCCCGGGACGAGTCGCTGCCGCTTCGCCCTCCACAGCGACCCTGCTTTTTGGGCAACGCGCAGCTCTCGGCTTGCCCTTTTTTATCATTATTAGTGCAACAAGTAAAGCTGGTTCGCCTCAAAACGCCGCTCGGCCAACAACACTCGGCCCGCGCCTGGTCAATTCTCCACATCAGGCGGTCAAACCCGTAGCCCCCTTGGCGACCGAACACCCGGCCAGTGACAGACGGGTCAAGGAGCAGAGTCGCGTTTGATAAAAGAGCAGTAATAAAAAACTGAACGTACACACATACGATCGACATTTTCCAAATACTTATTTTTTTCCCTTTGCGAACAATACGTAGCTATGTTCTAATTCCAGAAAATCTGTTTTCTCCACCTAGGCCGTGGCCCCACAGACATCTCAAGACGCCTGAAGGTTTTCCCGACCCATTAGAAAAGTTCTTGACATGCTTTCAGACATTTCAAGGCATTGTAAAGGGCACTTCAGACAGTTAAGGAGAGCCTCTGACGGGGCCAACGAACCCACCAGGAAATATCGGTGCCCCCTTCAAACATCACAAGAATTCCTGAAGTCCCCTTCACACCCTTTAAAGAATTCCTGAAGTCCTCTCAGAGCGATTTTCAATAGGGTAATACCGAAAAACTCGAAAAATGGCGGAATGTAAAAAATGTATTTGAGATAATGAGTGTAAGATACATAGAAATGTAATAAAAATACAGTATCGAATACTCTCGACCAAAAGTATTTGCAAGATACCAAGATACTTCAAGATGTATTTGAAATACCGTATCTTGAGTAGAGTATTTGAGATCATCACAAGTCTGCTCTCTTCTCGTCATCTCTCTCCCTTGCTCGGTAGATAAGTTCGCTCGAGAGAAGGCGGTTAGTGTTTTACGTCTATCCGGAAATACTCCAGCTGTATTGAGGTCAATTTGAGTGTGCTTGCTTAGCGTAAAGCAATATTAGTAAGTCCGGACGCAGCCGATGCGATGGGAACAATCCAAAGAGCGTCAAAAGCATCAAGATGTCCGCGTTTCATCGTCGCTAATCCCATCACGTTGAAAAGAAAGGCTGAGTATGTTCGTGATTGCACGCATGGGTTGGCGCCTTCGACGGCGCTCGGACGTATACCATGAAAGGAGGTAGCAAATATTACGCCAAGTTTAGCGCAATCAGAGACAGCTCGCAAATAATGAAGAGGTTATCGCGAACGCAGCAATGGTCCCACAATGCGAGCTCGATGTTATTTGGCGGCGGCGTCAAATCCAGCGTCGACAGGGAAAAGCAGCCCGACGCCGCGAACCCCCGTCGGTATGAGGGGGATGTACACGGGGTAGGGAATCCCAACGACGTAGGGCAGCCCATTCGGGTAGTTGATCGTCAACTGAGGGATGAGCACAGCCGACGACGGATTCTGGATGGGGAGCAATGCTCCCAGTGAACTCCCCACGGGTCTGTATCTGGAGAACTGACCGCCGAGGCGGCCTCCGAACTGGTTTTCCAACTGGCTTCCGAAACGGCTTCCAAAAGGGCTCGCAAAGCCAGTTCCAAACTGACTTTCGAAACGAGGTCCGTTCCGGCTGCCAAATAGGTTTGAGTAGACACTTGCGTAGCTCGCACCCAACGGATAGTAGGCCAGCTGACGACTGTACAAGGGAAGCCGGGTCTGCCTCGCCAGCCTCGATTCGGCGATGGATTCAGGCTGACCGAGCGATGTCAGGTTCTCAGAGCTCCTTGGGTTACCTGCAATTGACGGGAAAAAGTACGCAGTCCTCGAACAACATAACACTCGGACAATCAACGCGAACGTTCTTAGAGCGCAGTGCCGATGCGCCAAGAAATCGAGGGGGAGGGAGAGAGGGCGTCAGGAGCTTTGGTTCGAAGTGGGGAGACCGAAAGCTAGAGCTGCCTCTGTGTCCACTGCACTGATCGAACACGTTAAAACATGGAACGCCGGCATCCGGCGTTTGGCTCTCGCATTCGAACGCCTTCGACGAGCGCAGTGGTACGGTCACCCGATCCCAGTGGCCGTGGCAGTGGAGACAAAGGAGCTTTACCCTCGAATCATTCGAACCATAGTTCTGACGGCCTCTCTCCTGCTCTGGCTCACTTTCTCGACGCATTCATCATGATGGTAAACAATGAAACAGGGCCAGAAAAAAAAGTTAAAACAGTAAAACGAGAGAAAAGTAAAACTGGCGACATATAGCGTCTCAAGCAGTTCCCTCAAAAGGGGACAACCGTGGTTTTTAAAACCCTCTTCCTTCCCTTTTTTCTGCCCTTTTACTGTTTTCTCTCTGTTCTCAAGTCTTACCATGAGTACTCGGAAGAGTGTGCCAGTTGCGTGCTCTCGCCAGGCCGTACAAGAAGAGCATGTTGCGCGCACGTTAGAGATGCTCAAATCGATTTCTCGCGTTAGTGCATTCCGCAACTCACTGCAATGCTACCACTTGTTTTCTCCTTATACTTGCGTATCTAGTTGCGCCATGGTTCTGGCCAGACTATATCCGTAGGTACATTATTGGTTAGGGGAAATATGTCTAGATCGAGATTGTGGAAGCGCTGAAATGTCACGAAAACCTGCAAATAAAATCACTTTTACTTTTTTTTTTTTTTGGCGGCGACGGCGAAAAAAAAGTTTAAAATGGTCGAACGGATGTTTAGACAGCGGCAAGTTCGTCTACCTTAAAATGGCTTCCGGTTTTTCCGCTCTATATGAACCAATTCGGCGGTGCAGCACCCTCCCGAACCTGGGGTCTTGATGAGTATTAAGCGGTAGTGATTTCACAGGACCGCATGCCTGTTCGCCAATACTCTGAGCTCTACTTTCTCGTCAAAAGTACCACGTATAAATAAGTCCATCAACGGAGTCTACCGTATTCCTTCGAGCAATAGCCGGGCTGGTTATGAACACAACCCGTAAATCTGCTTTTTTTTTCACGGGAATAGCCAATCACCGCGATAGGAACGAAATGGGGAGTGATTTACGGGACAGAGGTAACGTCTTTACGCGAAATTGCCATCTGCTTAAATCGCATTTTTTACGGGAATCGTATGTTTCGCTGTTCGCTCGTTTTTCATGCAGGACGCGATGATTGGCTGTGCGTGTGTTCTACAGGCAAGACAGTAAGACTTGTGCCTATCTCAAATACTCTACTCAAGATACTGTATCTTAAACACTTTTTGGAGTATCTTGGTATCTTAGAAATACCTTCGATGGAGAGTATTTAATACTCTAATTACAATTCCGAGTATCTTGTCCTCATTATCTTCAAAATTTTTGACATTCCGCCATTTTCCGAGTTTTTCGGTATGAAGTGGCGTGGGCGTGGCACGGGCAATCGTGAACATTCTTTCGAGCAACCGAATCCTGTTGCTAGCTCCGATTAGCTACGGTGACTTTAACCGAGCTCGTGAAAATATCGCTTTTTTGCCGCCTGTGACTCATATTTCAGCCCTAAGTTCGTACAATCAAGGTTCTCCCCTCGCCTTCCCAAAGGCACCTTTTGTTTATATACAGTCCCCCCCCCCCCCCCTCAAAAAAAAAATCCTCAAACCAAAGGTGTGGTTTTACAGAAGTAAAGATGCCAGCCTGAGGCGCAACGTAGACCGGGAAACGACCTTCGAAAACAATGCAGACTTGAGTGTCAAGAAAATAACAAATAGAAGAAAATGAGAAGTGGACACACACAAAAGTAGACATTTTTGTTTTGCTTTTTGTATATTTGACCCCGCTAAAGCAAAAAGTCGAGGTTTTGTTGTTGTTGTTGTTGTTTCTTTTTTTGTCAGTCCGGCATTAATTTCTCTCGCGAACACTCTCGGTAAGCGAACATTGATAAGCAGAGAACAGTACAGGAAACGAACTAGGAGCTGGGTGACCTCTCAAAATGCCAACAAAATGTCCCCCAACGTTGAGTTCTTTTCTGAATGCAACCTATTTGAAGAAGGTGCGACCACTGCCGTGGCTTTTATGTGGGTTCTCTTTGCTATCCATTCACTCATATCCGTGTCCCAAGTTCGTCTATAGTGAACTCCCCGTATAGGGAATATGGATTGTAGTTACACGATGCGTCTAAGGTGCGCCGCAGGATGTGATATTCAGCGATGTCACTATTGGCGAAGCACTCTGCCCCGTTTGTCACCCCCACACCTCGGTGTTTATCCAACACAAGGCCTGTGCACATGCCCACAGGCCTTGTGGGCATGTTTGTGTCATCTTTTCTAATAGAGCGCGGGGCATAGTGTAATGAAAAAATACCAACAATTAGTGAAGTGACGTTAAGTGCCGGATCTCCCCCAAAAGCAGTCGTCAGAGGATGCGAACTTGTCCCACTTGGGCTTTTGTGCTGAGCTGGGCAGGGTGCATGCTGCATTGTTCATGCAGGCCGGAGTGGTAACAAAAGAGCGCCACCTCCCCCTCACCGGAGAGCACGAACTCCAGCCGAACGCCGACGCCGCGTTTGGTTCAGCCGAGCGCTGAGCCATTCTATTTGTTGTCCCCATCCATCAAGTTCTAAAGTTAACCGCTGGGGGCGCCACGGTCTGATCTCCTTCAAAATAGCTAAAGCGACCTCTTCCTTCTTGTCCCAGAAATGTTTTGTAACATCTATCAGTGATATTGCCACGTGCGTTGCCCAGCGAGCCCGTGGCCGAATGGTTACCGCGCTTGGCTCTCGCGCGGAGTCTCCGGGTTCGATACCAGAAGGCGAACGTGTCTTTTATTTATTTCTTCAAACTTGACATTCTGATAAGTTCGAGAATTTTGTCGTCTAATCAGGTTACGAATGTTCTACGCGCCGAACTTTCTACGCCGAATGTACCAGAGACCCATGCGGGTACAAAAGGTGCTCCGAGTGGCGGTCCGGAGTCAGTCTCGCCCCAGCGGTCGATCCTGCTGTTGCGCCGACATCGACACCTGCGACGCTGGCCTTTCTCTCTTTACTCTTGGGAACAAGTTCGCCCCATTAAACGTTTAGTTCCTTCAGTAATTCGCCGCCTCGTCATTTATCATTCGTGACAATATTAAGCTATTCGTAGTTGGAGTGCATAAAATAGCCGTACGATACTTTTTTTTTTTCGTTTTGCGTTGTTGCGTGCTAATAGACCATTCTGGTAACCCAGATTTGCGTAGCTGCATAATTATCGTTGTCAATGACGTTGATACAAATTAAGCAATGCGGAAGTATCTTCAAAAGTAACTGAAATATATTTCTAAGTATTTGTGCTCTACCCAAGATACTTTACAGTGAAAGTAACTTGAGTAGTATTTTAAATACTTTATGACGCAGGTATTTGGTAACTTAACTTAAATACTTTTATTGAGTATTTTGTCCAAGCCCGAGGCAAGTAGACGCGAGGGTTTCGTTCGAAAGAAGAGCGGCTATTACTCGAGCAAATACGGTAATTGAATTTTCCCCGACGCTGTTTGTCAGTGCGTATTTATCCCACCGAAAGTTTGTTTGGGAAGACTTACAACGGAAAATGCGACAATCGCCCTAAATCGCCAGGCCTGCAATCCTATCGAATACGTGCCTATTAAATAACGCCAAGAATGTGCGTATAAAGGCCCATACGCATATTCGCGTTTGAGCGCGGTGCGTTCCGTAGCGGCAAGCGGACGCGTCGCGTTTGCGAAGAGCGCTTGCGCCACACTTGTACGCACAGTTGCGTTGACACGCAACTGTGCGTACAACCGCAGTCACGAGCCAATAAGAACGCGCTATCGTCGCTAGCGGCTCACCAATAGTAAGCGAAATCCAAGCCAACATGGCGGCGCACAGCGACAGCGTCGAAGTGTTCGACATTGGGACAATCCCGCTGGCGTCCCCGACGTTTTGTCAAGCTTGAACCATCGCAGCCTTTGAAAAACACTCCCGACCGCTCCCCAAAACGAAGAAGCAAGTTCTGCGAGCGAAGAACCGGATACGTGTCGCGGAGTCGGCCGAGTGGCGCGAGCGAACACGACACCCTCCTGTCTCGGCTTCAGATCGGTCAAACCAACACCACCTCAAACGCACCGCAAAGCTTCGGAAAGTTGAGCGAGTCTCTACTCGCTTGCGTCGCGCTACGTAGCGTTGCGGGAAGGCGCGCGTCGCATCGCAAGCGATCGCTCCTGACCGCAGGGACGCCGCAACGCACTCAAACGCGTTCAAATGCGAATGTGCGTATGGGCCTTAATACTAAAATTTTGTCATTGTTCATAAAACATGTAGTGAATGCTTCTATATTACTGGCGGCTTTAAAAGGATCGCAGGACGTGGCGAATTGTGTTCACGCTTGCGCTTCGTGATTGGCTGTTGTGCGTTCTTATTGGCTAATCTCATTGGCTGAGGAGCGATAATGAGGTGCTCGGGACTTGATTTCTTAAGCTGGCAGAGACTATACAACATAACTTTAACATAAATAGTTTTAGACGCATTTCTATCGCCCCTAACCACCGGCGCCCGGAGCATTAGCTTTAGCATTAACTCGAACTACTATGTGGGTGAAAAGGCATTGTTGCTTTTACGCCCGAACGGTGCTAAGAAACGTCCGTGTGCGTCCCCAACTGTCTTACCGGACGCCGGGACCGCTGGACCAGTTGAAGGCGCCGCGAATCGAGCGCCGACAAGCAGCCAGGCCGCTCGTGCGAATCGAGCGCTCCCCTTCTCGGGGTGCGGCTTCCGAGCCGCCGGTGTTCGGCGATCGAGTGGCTCGAAAACCACGAGCAGCGGCGTTCATGTCGTACGCACCCCGAGACAAAAAGGATTCTCGAATGGGCGGTGCTTGGGACCCAGATGGCGAGCGTGGACCGATCTCCCCCTTTGTCAACGAGTCTGCTCCAGAGACCCGCTTCGCAATCGCCCAATTTGCGGGTCCAGTTGGCACCGTTTCATGTACGTGGCGTGTCACGGAGTCAAGGCTGTCGGAGTCCGTGTTTGCACAGTCAGGCGTTCCGTGAACTTTCAATGGGGTTGCATAGAGTCAAAGGGAGAATGTCAGGTCGTCTCTCTCTCGAACCGACTCCAGCACGCTGCCTTTCGTCCTGTTCTGGCTAATCTTCGAAGCTCTCTACACGTCCGGGAAGCTCGCGCTGGAACAGGGACTCCTCCTTTCGCAGTCACTTGACCTTTATGCACCGGTGCAGAATAAAGGCGCGTTCACACTCTTGCAACCGAGTACGACCGAGAAAGACTTCTTGAGACCGGATGCGCTGAGCGGAGCTGGTCCTAAGAGATCGCAAGAGGCTTAAAAACCGGTTTGGTCTCTCTCGGTCGTACTCGGTTGCAAGAGTGTGAACGGGCCTTAAGTGTAGGGCTTCCGGTCGTATCTCCATACACCTACCGGAAGTAGACTGCGCTCCACTTTTCTGCACCGGTGCAGGAGGGAAATCGAAAGAAGCTACTTTCGGAAAAAGGGCTTCGCTTCCCCGTGCAATGTTCGTGATTTGCTCGCTTTCCGAAGCGAGGAACATCCGCGTGCCGGACTGACGAAATCGCGCGCAGGGCTGAGCATTACAATGGACACTCGATTGGAAAGCGCCTAGATTCTGATAATTTTTTTTTTTCTTTTTAGGTCGATAGTAACGTGGGTAAACGCGCTACATTTGAGCATTCTGCGATTTTTTAGTTTCTTCCGATCTACCGGGTGAAACAAGGAGACGGTAGGCTCTTTAAATCGACCGGAAAATTCGGTTTCTTAACCTATCGCGCTACGACTTTGTGCAGCGTTGCCCACAGATGGTGCATTTTTTTCGTAAAATTTGCAAAGAGCGAACTTACCTGAGGAAAAAGTAAAGAAAGAAAAAGGCTTAGCTCCTATGGAAACGCAGCGACGCCGCCGGTCTTCAAACAACACGGTGCCGTTTCGCACTGGACACAAGAGATGGCGCAACGAACGCCGCAACGAACGAGCATACGGCGCCGAGAGCCGGCCGAGGTATTCCTCAAAGGCTTTTTAGCAGACGATCTTTTCGACTCAAAAGCGGAGCGCGTTCCGTAGGCGGCGACAGTCGCAGAAACAAAAAATACAGCCGCGGTAACAGCAAGGAACTGCAGTTCCTTGTCTGCTAAATACGCCGGCTCTCGGCGTCGTCTGCTCGTTCGTTGGCGGCAGTTGGCGTCGCGACCGCTTGCGCCATCTCTTGTCTCCCGTGCGAAGCGGCGCCGTTTTGTTCGCAGACCGGAGGCGTCGCTGCGTTTCCATAGGAGCTAAGCCCTTTTATTTCTTTACTTTTTCCTCAGGTAAGTTCGGTCTTTGCAAATTTTACGAAAAAAATGCACCATCTGTGGGCAACGCTGCACAAAGTCGTAGCGTGATAGGTTAAGAAACCGAATTTTCCGGTCGATTTAAAGAGCCTACCGTCTCCTTGTTTCAAGCGGTAGTTCCATCTTGATTCTCACCCTACTCGTTTAGTGCAGTATTCGAAGCAGCGACTTTAGACAAAAAAAAACGAATTTTGTGAATTTTTTAAATTAGGATAAGTGTAGGATTTTGTGTTTCCGTTTCTTTTTCCCTCTACAGATTCGGTGTTTTAAAGAATTTTGTTGAAAAAAAAACAAAAAAAAAACACCACACGGCTGTGGGACTATTCAACCCCGCGTTTCCTGAATACATGGGAAATGTGCCCATACCTAGAAGATAAAGGACGAGATGCACTTCCCGAAGAAAAATGAAAACAGCCTCGGGGACCGTTCATTGAGGGCTGTTTGTTTGTTTGTTTGTTTGTTTATTTGAGTGGCCAAAAACAGCCAAAGCCTGTACATTGGCGCACTTGTAAGTAACATTTCAGATATCATATAAACGCAAACAAGAAAAGTATGGTCGCCTCACACACCTCTAAAGGAAAAACACAGGAATTGAATAGTTGCAAAGCATGAACATTATTGCAATACATGAAGCAAGCACTTCCTAAAATGAGGTTGGTTAGGGCTGAAAATGTCAATGCCATCTGATTCCAGATGATTGAAGTAGTTTTGCAGTCGGCCCGAGGGTGACGTGAAATCGCTGTAATTGACATGGAAAGTGCGACTAGAACGAACATTTCTACCGGGTATATGATAGTTAATAGATGTGACCAGAGAGCTAATATCGTGATTAGAATGTATGCATTTAAACAAGAATAAAAGGTCGCGCGAGCATCGTCTTGATGCAAGGTTAGTGATTTGCAATTGTCTAAGCACTTCGTTCTAATCATATAGATCGTGTGATGGGGATCTAAAATGATAAGTCCTGGTAAATCTTTTCTGTACGCGTTCCACATTATTGGAAGCTGCAGCACTAAGGCTGTTCCAAATCACAGTGCAGAAGTCATGTTTTGGAAGAACTATGTTTCGGTAAAGTACGTAGAAAAAGTAAACACTTGAGAAACACTTACTAAATCTTGAAATTGCACCAAGAAGACGAAAACAAGAGCTCACAACGTATGTCGCGTGCGAGTTAAAGTTGAGTTTGGAGTCTAGCATCACTCCCAGATCTTTCACAATCGTAACTCGACTAATCGACGAATTTTCCAAGTAGTACAGAAAGTGAGTTGGATTAGTCTTACGCGTGAAAGATATTATATTTGTTTTTCCAATGTTAATATCAAGCCCGTTATCTTTACACCATAGACCGATGACGTTGATATCTTCCTGCAGTAGAGCATAATCATTTAATGACGAAATATTTTTATAGATCTTGAGGTCGTCAGGCGAACTGCAAGAGGCTCGAATGGCGAATGATGTCTTGGACATCTTTAACAAATATATTAAAAAGAAGAGGAACCAGATTGGAACCCTGGGGTACACCAGATGGCACAGGAAAAAAACAAGATCTAACATTTGCGTAGCCGAAACAGTTTTCTCTTGCAGAAAGATAACTTTCAAACCAAGAACAGTACTCGTCGCTGAGACCAGAAACAGAAAGTTTGTGTAACAGTAACTTGTGGTTTACACGATCAAATGCCTTGCTACAATCAAAATACACTGCGTCAACTTGCTCTCGCGAACAGACTCTGGGGGCAACATCATTTAAAAAACACGCAAGATTCGTTTCAACAGACCTGCCGCTCAAAAAACCATGTTGAACTTCGGGTATTAAGCGCTTAAAACAGTGTGTTAGATGCTTATGAATGATTTTTTCGAATACCTTCGAAAATGCGGAACGCATTGATATCGGTCTATAGTTTGTGTTATTCGATGAGGTGATTTAGGAAGAGGGATTACCAAGCCCTTTTTCCAGGCGGTTGGAAAGATAGACTGCTTCAGCGACATAGAAAATATGTGGTGTAGAATGGGAGCCAGTAAGTCGACACACCCCTTGACTATGAAATTCGGTATGCCATCAAGGCCACAAGATTTTTTAGATGGGAGCTGATTAATTGCCCAAACAACGTCGGCGAGGTCAATTGTCGGAGGAGGAAAATGGTTATGAGTAGTTAGTAAAATCTCTGTGTTTTCGACACTGACTGATGAAAAGGTGGACAGGAAAAACTTTGCGAATTGATTGCATATCTTATCAGGATCAGAAGAATATATATACTCCGTCAATCATAAGTGAAGCAGGACTCGACCTATCTCGAGTATGCTTTTTAACCAATCGCCAAAACTCCCGGGGACGCTAGGAAACACTTCCTTCGACTTGTCTACGATAAGCCTCTGTATCGCGCTTATACAGTTCTTCGACCGTGGCTCGGCATATTTTAAACCTGTCATAAACTTCGTTGCTGTTAGTAGCGCGGTAAAGACGGTCCAAATGTAACTTTTTGCGCATTACGCGTTTTAATTCGCGAGAGAACCAGGGGGGATATCTGTTTGATCAATAAGTTTGTTTACGAGGTATAAAGCTGTGCATGCCGGTCATCAAAATATTGGTCAAAGCAGTGACCGCCTGGTCAATCGAGTGTAAACGAAGGACGTCGTCCCACGCGTACGCAGCAAGGAAAAGATAAAAGTCAAGATATGAGCCGTTGGCGTAATCAAACCGATATACGTTTTTGTGTTTCACGGACGAGAGAAAGAGAAAAACAATTGGATTGCTCACTATTGCAATATTGTAAGTTTCAAGATTAGTAGAAAGAACGTCCAGAGCGTTTCCACATACGTCTGAAGGAACTTCGCCGCGGTAAAGATCGTTGTAGTGAACAAAATTTAAGAGCTGATTTCCTTTACGACAGCTTGACTCTGAAACTTCGCTCGACCACCACGTACCAGGTACATTAAAATCGCCAACAATGATCACGTTAAAGTTGGCGGGGTCGAGTTTTTCTGATAAACTTATCAGAACCCGCTCAAATTCCTTGGAATCGAGAAACGGGGGTATATAATAATTTCCAATTAAAAGATTTTTGGGTCCGCCAGATTTCACTTCAAGCCAAACACATTCTTCATACCTTTCGAGGTGCAAGCGACGAACTGCCGTAATGTTGTTGCGTATGGCTGTGACTACACTACCACCGTATTTCCGTCCGGTAACTCCGTAATTGCGGTCGCGGCGAAATATGGAGTAGCTGTCACAAAAATATTCATAAGATGAGATGTCACTTAGCAGCCAAGTTTCTGTAATACAATACACGTCGTAGTCTGAAAGTGCTACCCCCTCAGAGAACGTATCGGCCTTAGTGCGAAGGCCCCTTACGTCTTGGTAGTAGATTGATAAAGTTTTAAGCTTCTCCCGTGTCTGCATTAGCAAGTTCGTCGGTTCTTAGTACACCACGAAACTGACGAAAGAGACACCCCTCAGGCCACACTAGTGGGTCGTTAATAATATCAACCGTGTCAGCACTTACTGCGACCTGAAAAGACGAGTCTATAGAAAACTCCTACTGTGAATCTTGGGTTTTTAACGTTACTCGAGCTCGAGGGCTCCCATCCTAGATGTTTTGTTTTTCCACGATTTTGATATAGACCGTCTTGGGGATTACTTTTTGGAGTTTGTCGATATACGAGGGAGTATGAGGTACTATAATTCTGTACTTTGAGTGCCAGGCTCATTGTACAGCGATAGATTTTATGGGCTGTTTCCTCCACTAAGTCGCTAGTCTCGTCCAATACAAAGATTCTTTGTGTTGGGAAATGGTGTGGGGAGGAGGCGAATGATTGCCGCCAAGTTTTCTTTCCTCAGAAACCCGCAGATCCGTTCACCTTCGCGACGGTTTCCATTGAAGGGACGGAAAATCTCCAGCCCTCCCTAGGCGCCCAACAAGAGCAGCACGAGAGAGCGCGCGGGGACGACCGTGGTTCATACGTGTGACGTCACGACAAGGATTCCCAGCTGCGACCGACAAGTTTGATAGTCTCGAGAAAGCACGGCGGGGGGTTCGGATACTGGCATTCTAAAAGTAACACCGTCCAAGTTGACAGTCTGATACCGCTCTTATTTCCGCCAATAAAGCAGAATTTTCTGAACAGCATACCTGCCATTCCTTTCATTTCTCATGATCAAAGTGCAGCCCGACCTGGCTAGGTCAGAACCAGCCGAGTAGCGTCCGCTTTCGGTGGATTTCGCCTCCGGAGAGTTGTCCCCCCATCGACGGAACAAAATCATTTGACTGTTTTTGTTTCTTTGTTAATGACTACTGGCCACGTGCGCTAGCGAAAGCGTCGGTGTGGTCGGCTTCCCAAGATTAGCCAGACTGGGATTAATTCTGCTTTCCTCAATGGAAACGGTACTGCTTAAAGAACGCGATGACTCCAAGCTTCCATCGTACACAATCCAACTTATCCCCGTCCACTCGAACACGCACCGTTGAATTGATCGTCCCCAACTGATAATCCCGACCCTGATGTCAGGGGTAGGGTGCCGCAGTGACCTTCTGTTTAGAGTGATGCCACCCTTTGTAGTGCCCGATGCCGACTTGACGCACTCTCGGGGAAAATACAAAGAAATTGACGAAAACAAAATTACCATTTTTTTAGACCACCTGAGACTGGGTGGAAGAAACACGACGACGTCTCAAAAACAAAATGTCGCCAGAGCACAGTCAGCGCCACAGACGCGTGCAGGGACACGCTCTTTCACGCGCTTCTGAACAAAAAATAAATGTAAAGGTGGAAACAAATGGCCAGATGTCTCCACCCTAAGCAAAGCGCACATGAAGGCACCCTAGGCAGGAGTAGAGAAACTCTAAAAGGACGCCACCGAACGCGCCGGCACACTACGAGCCCTAGCACGAGCCTCTCTCTTGAAAGTCGGTACAGCCGCTCCTGATATCATGGAACGCAAACGATTTCCATTCCAGAACCCCTGGAACCATTATTTTCAAAAATTGCACCCTGCGCTGTTCAGTTGAAATATCTCTAAGCAGGGGCGTCGAAACGGGGATGGGGAAGGGAACGACTCCCCCCCCCCCCCTCAAGTGGCATCGAAAGAGGGGGAAAGGGGTATAAAAATGGAAGGGGGGGGGGAGAGGCTATCGCACCAGCCCCAGACCATAGCCTTCAATATAGTGCCCATATATCTCAGAACGGTGTAATAAAAAAATCAGTAGAAGGGATATTGCCGCGCGCGCATCCGGCCAAGTAGGCAGCGCGCGCGTGGCCTAACGCTTATCGCGCTTGCCTCCCACGCAGAAGGCCAGGGTTCGATTCCTGGCCGCGGCTACACATTTTTGTTGACAGTGTCATTTGATGTTCTGGTGAATTCAAGAACCGTCTTGCTGATTCGAGGTTAGAATGTTCTACGCGCCGAACCTTCTACGCCGAACGATCCAGAAACCCACGAGGGTACATAAGGGATTCCGCAAGGCGAGCGGAGTCAGTTTCGCCCCAGCGTTCGACTCTGCTGCTACGCCGACTTCGACGCCCGCGACGCTCTGTTATTATCTTTTGTACCCTTTTATTTTTTTTTTTGGCACAAGTTCGCCACATTAAACGTTTATTTCTTCCTGTTTATTTCCTGTTGTTTTGGTCACCACCCGTGACAATATCCCCTTCTTCACTACCCCTCTCTTTCCCTAACATTTGCTACGGCACTTCCTCGCCCATATTTGAGCGTTAATCGTCCCCTTTTTTATTTCCCTCGGTTTTTCGTCGCCATCCCCCGTCGCCTCATCTCTCACACACTACTGACGTACCCACATAAACCGTCTCTTGGTGACCCCGGTAGCTTTGTTGACACTGGTGGATGATGAGCTCTAAAGCCGGGCGTACGCCGCGCATGGCTCCACGATATCACAGATTTTAATCTTCGGCTCGATTGCGAAGCAAAGATTTTGGCCTCAAATAACTCCTTCCCAAAGTTGTGAAACGCCGCTTGGTCGTCCCCAAAAACTTCCACAAACGACGATCTCGCGATGAGAAAGTTCCGAGTATTCACAGCCTGCCTAGGGACAATCGAAACAGCATTGGCTCTAACGCAGCGTAGGGATGTAGGGACACGCGGGCACGACGTCTCCAGTGCAGCCGTTCGATCGGCTAAAGCCCCTTCATGTTCCAAAAGTGGCGCAAGGTGCGTCGATGCACGAGGCACGTGCAGCCCTTGGGAAGATCATGGCGGCACAGCGCAGCTAGACTGTAGCGCAGCACTGAGCGACATTTCGGACGCCATGTTCTTCCCGGAAGTGGCGCGCGGCACGTGTCTCGAGCATGTCAACAACAATGAATGGCGCCACTTTTCCCAGGATAGAGGGGCTTTACTATCGGCTGGTCCCACGGTGTTGCTCGCGCGCGCACCGGCGAAGCTCACTACGACTTTGCGTTTCGCAATCTCGCTTAAAGGGGTCATGAAACGATTTTCCTGCTTCTTCCTCCTTAGCTTTAATCCTCAACTCAAATGCGAATTGTGAAATCACGTGGTAGTGACATTCCTTCGGCACCGGTGCGATGACTCCTAGCTTCCACGGTGCTTTTTATGCACACCATAGAACTTGTCATTCCCCAGTGACAATAAACTCCGTCAGGGCACTCATTGGCCACGAACGCGAATCCAAATATTCGTCGACGGATTGATTGTTGACGAGCGCATACGTTCGAGTGACGCAGTTCTCGTGTCCAATGCGTGAGCTGGGCTCTGCTGACGTCAGTTTGGCGCCGGTGACGCGCTTTGGGAACCGCGGATCTATCATAATGAAAAGGCGGAGAGCTTTTGAAGGCAAGAAGGTACAAAATAGTCGGCTATATTTTCAAATGTTCGTACCGAAAAGTTGGCTTTTGACTTTCTAGCCTCTTTCTTTTGGCCCACTAAGCGATATGCGATTAGTAAAGTCCCAATTTAAAATCATCCCAACACGAAATTCGTTTCATGGCCCCTTTAAATTTGAGCACCGAGTGTCTGGATGATTGACATGTCGTCCCGCGAGACGCCATCGTCGCGAGAGTCCAATCAGAACACTCTGCGAACTTTGGCCCCAACTTTGTGTTTGACGGGTTTAGCGACCCTGGACACGTACACGACCAAAAACATCGGTGTGGGCGGCTTTCCAAGCTTAGCCAAACTGGGCGTAATTCCGCTTTCATCGAAGGAAATGAGAGTGATGTAGGGTTGTCAGTATTGTCGGTGCTGTTTTTGAGAACGCAATGACTTCAATCTTCCATCGTACAGAAACTTGTCACCGTCAATTCGATCACGCACCATCGAATTTGTCGTTTTCAGCTGATAACCCTGACGCCACGTGGCCTGGCGCCACAGGTAGGAACTAGAAAGGACGCCAATGAGCGCGTCTACACACTACAAGCCATGGCACGAGCCTCTCGCTCGCCAGTCTGCCATGGCCGCTCGGGAGTTCATGGAACGCCAATCTGTTTAATTCCGGAACCTCTGGAAACATTATTTCGAAAATTGCACGCTGTACTGTTCCTCCAAGTACTTGGAACTTTTCTGGGCAGAGGCGCTGAAACAAGGGGTTAAGGAGGGGGCGATTCACCCCCTCCCCAAGTAGCCTAGAAAAAAAAAAGCATAAAGCGGGAGAAAAAAGAGGGGGCCGGGGGGGGGGGGGGCGATGGCTTCAGCCATAAGCATTTTAGAAAGGCATAATAAATAAATAAAAAAGACACATTCGGGGAAAGGAAATTTCCTTTCTCGACTCTTGAAGGCCACGAGTTGTTTGCAAAGGTACTCGTTTTTTTCTTTGAAGCCAGAAGCGGTTTTTGGTATTTTATACATTTAACGCGTCTCGAAATATTGTCGTCCCCTTTCAGGTTTCATGATTCTCCTTCCCCGTCGTGCTCACTGACGCTTTCAACCATGGCCAGACCATTTCTCCCCATCATTTCTTCCGTGTGCCCGTACCGCGATTAGTGATGATCTGGTTCCCCGATTGAGATCAGTTACACCGCGACATTCATCTTAGGATGCCATAGTCCCTGACAACTTAAGGAGTGGCTGATCATGATCACGCTTCCTGCTTCGTTCGCCGGTCTCTCATGCTGCACAATTATTAGTACTATTAGTTTACGTGGCGATTGTAAGACTAGTCGGGAAGGCTAAAGGTCTTCAGAGCGAACTTCTTAAAAGATGAACGAACCAGCGCACGCATGGGCACGAAATGTCGAGCTGATTCGCCGATTGTTTAACGGAGTTTCTTCAACGTGCCCGTCTGACAGTGGTCTTGCGGCGTGAGCGACAATAGGGAGTTTTCGTAGATCGTTTTTGCCCTCCCGCAAGGGCCCTCCGCAACCCGCTACGATAGCGGGAACTCCACAGTCAAGGCTATCGGCGCGCCGGCGCAGTATCAACTTCGTTGCGGAACGCTTAGCGGAGGAGGCAGCGCGGTCTACGAAAACTCCCTATTAAGAGGTTCCCCCTCGCGTTAATGGTAACGCAAGTACTCAGCTTTTAGCTGGTGGATCATGATCGAGAATTTTTCGACACTACTTTTACAGCAACAGAATATGAGAACACTCGTTTCAATTTGTCGGTGTTTTTGTCCGGTTCGTGGCAGCTGGTATGTCCCTGACCAATTGTAACCCAATAGCAGCTTTTTTTTTTTTTTCGATTACTCAGATCATACCAAACGTCGGATTCTATTTATGACAGAACTGTATTCACTGATTTCACTTTCAAGTTACAGAGCCGAGTAACACTCCATTTCTTTATTCGTCGAAGGTGCACACACAAGGCGATTGCATCGGTGATAAAATAGGACTCAAATAAATGACTCTGCTAACGTTCGTACGGTTCCCTGCAACCATGAGAACACAAATTGATTAGTTTGAACATACGTTAAAGGGCAACTCCGCTCAATTCCTAAACATTTAGGCTTACATGTGATTCCATTTCACAAAGCACTACTAAACAGCTCTACGTCCTCGGATTAGCGAAATGTGGAATATTATTTGTGTAATCTTAATTTAAACATCAGCTGATACCGAAACCGAAACTTCGGTTGCGTCAGGCAACGTTGGTCTCGTGCCGTCAGAGTCATGGCCACGTCACGTCGAACCACGCGGTCTTGTGACGTTCGTGGGGGCGAGGAACAGGACACGCGATGCGGGCAGGTCGCTTCGCATGGCGTGGACGGTGATGGCCCGGGGGAGAGGGGAGAAGACGAAAGAGGAGAAGGGGAGCGTCGAAACAGACTGATAAGCGCGCAGGGCAGCGCAAACTAGCGCATCCGCGTTACGGTGATCACGAGGACGCCGCTCAGCCAACACCGGGAGGAGAAACTCATGACGTCATCGTTCAATTTCGCTCTCAGAAGTGAAAACAAACAAAACGTGAGAATGACGTAGTCATGCCTCCGACGCAGTGGCTCAATGTTGGCTGCTCCAACTCCGTCGCATTGACTGCGCTAACGATTGCGCCTCACGTCGCACGCTGGAGTTGGCAGAATTCGGCGACTTGGCTGATTTCAAAGTTTGCTGGCTAGTTTATTAAATATATAGACGGAATTAGATCGTAATATTTGACATGGGGTCTTCCTATATGATACTGAAGAGGGCTACATAGTTTTCTAAATATCAAAAATGAAGCGGAGTTGCCCTTTAAAATTTGAAATGTTTCACGTAGTCCTCTTCCTGATTCCGACGGTGATATTCTTGGCGTTGAAAACCCCAAACCCAACGACAAATTCCAGGGGTACCTGGAAAGAACATACAAGTAAGTTTTTATTTTTATTTTACGCGTGTGGTAAACAATAAAAAATAACAAAAAAAAATGTTTTTACCTTTGTGTTTTTTGTACGAACAAATTCGACACTGTGAACGGAATGCAGGAGGGACAACTTGACGGCCTCGAGAGCGAACCTCCTGCCAATGCAGTTCCGAGGTCCCGCTCCAAAGGGAAGGTAGGTGTACGGCCGAATACTGTCAACGTTCTCTTCACTGAACCTGTTGGGAAAATGCCATAAAGAATATGACTCAAATACTGCGATGTAAAGAATTCTAGATCACACAGTGATCGCCGAAATGTACCGCTCTACCCACGTGCAATCTGGACACAACTGGTTCTCACCAAATATTAACATAATAAAATCTGCGAATAACAGTACCCTCTAAAAACATTTGTGCGTCTACTTTCCCGCACAACACTCGGAAAGCCAATCACCGCAACTTACGGAGGCTGCTCAGCGAATGACGATGTCGAAACATCTGTTTAGACCAAAAAACGCAGTCTGAGTTGTGACATTAAGCAATGCAAAACGCCACGTTTGCATTGTTTAATGTCATAACTCAGACTGCATTTTTTGGTCTAAACATATGTTTCGGCATCGTCATTCGCTGAGCTGCCTCCGTAGGTTGTGGCGATTGGCTCTCCGAGTGCTGTGCGGGAAAGCAGTCGCACGGCTTTTTTTTTAAAGTGTAGGTGTACGTTCATGTTTTCTCCGATGCCATGAGTTGCCGTTATACAGTGAAGATATCACCATAAAAAGATATAAACGAAAGATCACTATGTTGCACGCACCTGTTTGGGTCAAAAGTTTCTGGATCGGGAAAGTTCTCCGGGTCGTGATGCATTGCGTAGACGGGTATGGCAACCACGCAGCCTTTTGGAACTTGTATTCCGGTCTCACCCAGAACGTAGTCGCTAGCCGCACATCGCTCCAGCCTGAAACATTGAAGGCGAACGTGCGCGAAGGCCAAAAGCACGCATATATTGAATCGACTGAACATGCGATTGGGAACAGCAAACGAGTACCTCGCTCCGGGGGGGAACATCCTCAGTGATTCTGACACAACCCCATGGAGGTACTTGAGCTTTGAAATGACATCCAGGCTTGGCTCTGGTCCCTTGGTAGAGGTCAAGAAAAAACAGTACAGTAATTTATCCACCTGAATTCTCTTAACTGAACATAATTTTGTGCGGTAATTGGCACTTGACAGCAATCAAAAAGAAAACAAGTGGCCAGTTTTAACAAAACAACAAACATAATGCGGTGTTGATTGCTTGACTCCAATTGGGTGTTAAAAATTAATACGAGTTTTTATGTAGATACATCTCAATAAAATGTGCAATGAAGGAGAACCTATATGGTAAGATATTCTGCTGTATCTTTGTATTCTCATCTATGTACACACGATCAAACTTGTTCATTGCCAACTACAAAGGGGGCCTAATTTTAACTAAAGCAGGTTTATTTTTTAAAAAAAGACGCCGCATCTCCACGTGGTGAATGATGTTGATTGGGGCGAAGCTCTGGTGCTGCTGATGATACTGATTTTATTGTTCATAGGTAGTGCTGATGGTGCTGATTTTTATTTATTGCTCATAGGTAGTGCTGAGTTCCGGGTTGCGTTTCGACTTCATTATTACTGCTTTATGGTCGGTGAAATACAGAGCCAGTGCTTCTTCTAGCGGATCAGCTTGGATGCGCTAGAAGGTCCATGTCAGAAAGAGAATGTGTGGTATAGATCGTGGTTATATACGCAGTTAAGCATTTTACCGCAGTGCCGTCTCGTCTATAAACGTTGAGCCAATGCATGCAAAGTTTAACGCGATTATATACGCATTTGACCGCAGCGGTCTCTCCTGTATAGACGTTGAGCGGCTATATGCAACATTTCATCCATGACAGAAACCCCAGTTCTTGAGTTGCTACCACATCCAGAGCCCCCTACTCGTCCCGCAGTCGTGGCCGAGTGGTTAAGGCGATGCACTAGAAATTCATTGGGGTTTCCCCGCACAGGTTCGAATCCTGTCGACTGCGCAAACCTTTTTTTCCATTTTTTAAGAAGACAGATGGGATGGCAATCGATGTGAGCACGGACGCCGGACAAGGCTAGACCCTAAGGAGCTTCGCTCCTAAAAAAATCTGTGAAAGGTATACTAATGCGATTTGTGCAGGTGAGTTATGCGGCCAGGGGAACATATTATAGGAGGCTAATTCCCATAATAAATTAAATAATTAACTAACCTTTCTTAATTAGCTTTTTAATACGTGGAAATAAACGTACGTTCTAAAAAGTAGAAACTTGCAGAGCATCATGGAAAGCCACTAAATCAGTCAAGACTCGACTGATTACTTCGTGCTTCCGGGATATTCTCATTTCAACCTAAATAGAAATGATAGGCCAGGCGGTGGTGTTGCTAAGTTGGTAAAAAATGAAAGAAATTGTGAGATATTAAAATCGTTCTGCTAAATTACTGATTTTTATAAGGTTGTAACTGTACATTTTAAAAATACGCTGCTCTCCATTGTATATAAGCCATCGAAATCTCCGGTCATACCGTTTTTTTTTTTTTTAATTTTGCGGAGACATCGTTCAATTATGTCAATGATAACAATTACAAGGTAATTATGGGTGGTGACTTCAACATTGATATGATTTCGAACTCTGGTCAAAAAATCTCTTTCTCAAATCTTATTGCTTCAAATGGGTTGTCGCATGTTATCACACATCCTACATGATTAACAAATACGTCATCTTCTATGCTTGATTTGTTCATCACGAACTATGAAAAATCGGTGGTATCATCAGGTGTTCTTTCTACTGATATCAGCAATAATCTTCCCATTTATTTTTGCTTGTACAGTGAGTAGTCCCAGAAAAACCGCAGTGACCCTGTTCCAGTGGTTAAAGTTCAGTCTATCACCCCTGATCAATCGCGTAGTTTTCGAGAAGAAACTGAAAAGACATCTTGGGAACATATTTTTTCAACAAAATCAACAAATTTCTCATACAATAGAGTCGATTGCTGGGCTAGTTGGTTTTGGAATTTGGAATACATTTTAGCGCTCAAAAAACAGGGACAAAGAGGCGAGAAACAGACAGCACAGTGCGCTCAATGGAGCATGGTTTCAACGAAGAACAAATAAAAGGGCCCGTTGTACAAGAAATAAATTTCAGTAGAGTCGATTGCTGGGCTAGTTGGTTTTGGAATTTGGAATACATTTTAGCGCTCAAAAAACAGGGACAAAGAGGCGAGAAACAGACAGCACAGTGCGCTCTGTGCTGTCTGTGACAGCACAGTGCGCACTGTGCTGTCTGTTTCTCGCCTCTTTGTCCCTGTTTTTTGAGCGCTAAAATGTATTCTCATACAATTCATTCCTCGATACATTTACTGCAATTTATAGTAGGCATTTTCCTTTTGTCAACCTCAAGGCATCTAAGAAGTCACGTAGGCCTTGGGTCACGCCAAAGCTACTCTCAATGATACGGGTTAAGACTAATTTATATCAAAAATTTTTTACGAACAAAAGAGATTAGCAAGCTTGAAACCTTTAAAAAAATACCGCAACAAACTCACAAGTCTGCTAAGAAATGCTAAGCGTGACTACTACAATAATCTTTTCGATCTGTTAGAAACTAAGAAACCTGACATTTTGTGGAAGAAGATACGGTCAGTACTGAATCATAAGCCATATCAAAACGTGCCCCATGAAATAAGTATAAACTCCATTACAGTAAAAGAAGTGAACATGGCAAATGCTTTCAATAAGTTCTTTGTAAATGTTGGTACTGTCGTGAGCAAAAGTCTGGACAACACGGGAGCGCCGACCGAATTGCATCGCCGCGCTCCCTGACGGCGCGGCGCCTGGTGCCGAGACCCGCGCAATGCGCACGCGCGTCCTTTCTTATCTGCTGGCCCACTGGTTCGCTCGCTTCAACGCGATGCGCTCCTGAGCGATTAAATGGGCGCTAGGTGCCGCCCTGGGAACCAAGATTCCGAGAGCCTCGCTCACCGCTCGGGACGAGCTCGCGTGCTCCGCGGCACGCGCCGTTCGCGCATATCCTTCCCGCGACTCGGCGACGCGTTAAAAACTGTCACTTATTGTAGAACTGCGTTCTACAATAAGTTCAACAAGAAATTGTAGAACTTGTATTCGCGTACTCGAGGCAGCCTTGGGCTTCCTTCCGAGTGATCATGCACGCACGGTAAAGTGGTGAATGACGAGCAAAAAGAGAACGCCAAATAAGAAAGAAATATTCTTTCGACCCCCTCCCAAGAAAGAAACAAGAAACAAAACGGAAGGAAAAAGAGGCGCTAATTCAGTTTGGGTGGCTTGTAATTTTTATAATGTTGATGGCGTCAGAAAGAATCGAAAAAGTATCACCTTCCTGCAAAATGTTGCAATTCTGTTGTGTAATCGCAAAGCAGAAATGGAAATATTTACCCTCTGCAGCCGTGCGCGGCGGCCATGGGAAACGCGCCTTGACGGTGACGCGGGGATTGCTGCAGCTCAACGCCTCACGAAGAGCAGTAGAGAGAGAAAGAGTAAACACGGTAAACATCCTTGAGGAGAGCGCACGGAAACCGGTGCATCCTCACGTCGACGTCACTGAGCACGTCATTCGGAAAGTTGAGTGGTACCGGAAACTTGAATCTTTGCTATTGTTTAAAATCACAATTAGGGCACACAGACTAAATCGCTTTTCTGTTCTTTACTTCAGAAGTGTCGGAGAACAACTCCTATAATTATTTGGCCATTGTCCGCAAATCCTTCAATAGCCGCTTTATTTTATGACTTCCGCTACAAGTCATCGCAGCTGATGTCAAACTGAATATTTTAAGGTCACTTCGCGAACAACCATGCTGAGAATTTGTGGCCAGTACCATGTTTTTTCTCTCGCTGTTTTCTTGACTTCTTGACCCTTTACAACGCGTGCATAATAATTTGAGCAGCAGCTATTTGCATTGTAGCCGGGGCAAATATAGGGGAAGCTTAAAAATAATGAATGGAGGGAAGCGACAGTTTTTAACGCGTCGCCGAGTCGCGTTAACGCGTCGCCGAGTCGCGATATTATTGCACCATAATTAAGATCCATATATAACCTCGCATTAGAAACAGGCTGTTTTCCCCTAAGAATGAAGCTGTCAAAAATTAGTGTTCTTCATAAAGGCGGTGATAGGCTTGACATAAATAACTATAGGCCCATCTCAATCCTTCCTGTCTTTTTTAAATCACTTGAAAAACTAATACACAATAGACTCATAACACATCTTGATAAGCACGCTTTAATTGCCGATGCGCAATTCGGTTTTCGTAAACATCGATCTACCGAATTGGCTTTATTAAACCAGAAAGAACAAACTGTGAAAGCTTTTGACGAAAGAAAGATGACACTGGGCATCTTTCTTGATTACTCAAAAGCCTTTGATTCCATCGATCATGATATTTTACTTGGCAAATTAGCATTTTTTGGAATAAGAGGCGTCGATCTCATAAAATAATACTTAGAAAATAGGAATCAATACGTGTCTTTTCTGAATTTTCATTCGGACAGGCTTTCTATCAAATCGGGTGTTCCTCAGGGTAGCATTTTAGGCCCATTGCTATTTATATTATACATAAACGACATTGTGCATATGGCCAAAAGCGATGATGTAAAGCTGATAATTTACGCTGATGATACAAGAATTTTCTTCTCCCATAACAATTTTTGTACTTCCATTGCTACAGTGCATGAAGTGCTACAACAAATCGCCACCTGGACGCTTAACACCAACAAACTAAAATTAAACTGTAAAAAGACCAAAGCTATTTTGTTTAGGCCCAAAAATAGGAAAATAAATAACCTACCTCATCTTACAATAAACAATGAAGAAATTGAGTTTGTAGATTGTATTAAAACTCTGGGTGTGTTTTTTTCTTATAATAGGAGCTGGAATGCACACATAGACTCTGTGCAAGCAAAACTATCTAAAAATGTAGGCCTACTTACAAAGTTTAAAAGTTTACTTCCTACTCGAATGAAATTAACTATATATAATGCATTAATTTGTTCTCACTTAAATTACTGTAACCTGATATGGGGCAACACAACAAAAAATTAATCTGAATAAGTTGCATCTATTGCAAAAGAAGGTCGTCCGTGCAATCTCAGGAACTCCATTTCTTTATCCCACTAAATCACTATTCAAATCCGTAAATGTCAAAACCGTCGAGCAAATGTATCCTTACAAGCTTCTGTCAACGTATCACAGGGCTCTTCAGCACAATAATGTTCATTTTATTAAACTAACCAACCTTAAACATCGCCTCATCCTACGCAACCTAAGACAAAATGAACCCTGGATGATTCGCCCAACGCGTACAAATTACCTCAGACGCTCCATTTCAGATTGTCCACCACGTTAAATAGCTTGTACAGAAAGGGTCGACATTTTGAGTCACTATCACATAGGGAATTAAAAGAACTTACTTTTCTATGCGATTTTTGAATACTGTTTATATTTTTCGTTATGAACAGGATGCATTATTTCATGTACGATTGTATCATTGCTTTAAATAGTCGAGTTTTTCTTTCACTGGCCTGCGTATTTTCCGTCTATACGTTTTCAACAAATTGAGTATTGTACAAATCAAGTTTTTGCATTGGTTTGTACTCGTCTCTGTACACTGTGTAGTTGTAGTCCAAATTTTAGTCGTTAAATTGTGTTTGAAGCTATCGCGAACTGCACGGGGGCTGGGACCCTTGTCCAGCTGCTCTTTAGCAGCTTTTTGTCCCAGTCCCTGTTGTCACGTAAAATGTGGCAACAAATGCACTTGATTTGATTTGAAGCACGTGGCGAACGCGGGGTTGCACCCAATATTCCCACTTGTGGAACAGCTAGCTGGTAAAACACCAAGTAGATTCATCTGCGCTTTCCCACCGATCGCTTTGCGCCTGTTGCGCGAGGGGCGACTTTGGTGCATCCCCGCGGTTGGCGCCTGCTTGGAGTCTCGCTGAAATGACTGGTTTAGTGCTTTTCGATGACGCTCGTTTCTAAGTGAAAGCGTACGTTTATTTCCACTAATTATCGTGTTAATTCGGACATTTTAGTTAATTATTTCATTTATCGCGAGAATCGGCCCAATATTTTATGTCCCCCCGAACGTATAACTCACCTGGACTGACCGAATTCGTCTACCTTTCAGTGAGGTTATTAAAATAAATCTGTTATTATAGTGGGCGAATGCCAGTTCGAGTCGAACAGCGCAATGTCATTACCAGCTTTAACACTATCAAGAAGACCGGTTGTCGTTGCTTCGCTTCCACTGCGAAGGTTATGAATGACGCGGTGCTATTCGATTTGAACCGCTCTTCGCACACCCTTAATGAAAATCAAACACCCTGCAGATTGGCTTTCTACAATTTGCATTACTACGCCAACTTTTCTCTTCATCCTGCACTGTCCACTCCTGCACTGTCAACTAAATAGGAAATATGGACATTATTTTTGAATGAATAAAAACTCAACTAATGGCGCCTACAGTTTCTTTAATACGTTTAATTGAATAAATTACCGGACTATTTTGCGGACTTGAGCGGACTAGTCCTTAGCAGAACATGTGATCGTTCATAAATACTGGAACATGATTTAGGTTATTATAGAAGCTGTCGTTTCTGCAGAAATATGCTAGATAAATCTTACATCCTCACCCAATAGTTCCACCGCAGAAAAATAGGTGTGGTGTTTTTAATAATACTTATAAAACTAACAAAAAAAGTTTTAAAAAAATTCGCGAGGGATCATTTGTTTATTTAGGCAGGCATACTGGAGGATTAACCGAATACACATTACACGGTGTCATGAAAGCTCACGAAGAGCAAATAGTAGAAGTAAAACGTACAGTAAACAACAACCACAATTCAGTAACTAAATATTTGACGAGATGATAGCAACCACGTTATAGAGGCGAAGACGCGTCATCATCTTAGAACACGTATCAGGAACATGATTTTTTTTTACAGCGGAGCTGTTAAAGGGTTACTCCGGCGATTTTTTGAGCTACCTCAACTAACTATATTTTCTTACTCGCCGGCCTTTACCCTTTCCGGTATGCTATTTAGTATCGCGAAATTCCTAATAGTTATTGCGAAATCGGCAAATGAAAATTATGCAAAAACCAACATTCAAACATACGCGCACTTTTCAGTGCCGTGACGTCAGTGGAAGGTAACTTGCCAGTCGGGCGAGCAGTCTAAAAAATAGAATATGCCAATCATTTGTTCCGTGCTGGAGCGCGGGGACTGTAGCGAGCTTCCAAAGCATTCCTTCGACACCATGAAACTGCTTCGAATCAGTTGAGAACAAATTCTACAGTCCAAAGAGTCCTGCACTTCCACTGACGTCACTTCTTCGTTTTTGCCAGTAGATACTTTCAGGTTGAAAAACACGGTGAGTACCAAAATTGTAAATTCAATAACTTCGTGAAAAAAAAATTATTTTGACCTAATATTTGGGATACTATTTTGGCGATGTTGTTTGGCGAGCTTAGCAAAATTTCAAGCAAATCGGAGACCATGAAGAAATCGCCGGAGTACCCATTTAAGAGCTAGGTTCCCCAGGATCGTGTCCGTGTATGTTGACACAAACCTACCTTTTTTTTTTTTATTTAGGAAATACTGCGGATGGTTTTCCACCATCCTAGCAGGAGAGGGTTACAACATGTTTATAAGGAAGGAATCAAAACTATTGGATGTTGAAGCGTTCACGCAGTCTGACGGCAGTGAGTTCCACTCTTCAATGGTTCGCACAAAAAATGAGTACTTAAATAGATTATTTCTAGGAGCATATTGTCTAATATTTTTGAGTGGTTTAGCCTTGCTGAGTGCTGAGGAGGTGGCTGAATATACAAGTCTTTACTTAAGCCAGTTTCGTTATGATAAATTTTATAAAAAAAACTTAATCTTGCAAATTTCCGCCTGGCTTCGAGAGATTCTAGCCCACATCTATTCAACATTTCAGAAACCGAGGAGAGGCGCCTAAAATCAGAAAAAATAAATCGTGCACTTAGTCGCTGAATCCTCTCCACTTTTTCTATATCTTTCTTTAAATATGGGTCCCACACGATTGACGCATATTCTATAACTGGGCGAACTAGGGCTTTATAGGCTGAAAGTTTTACAGTCCAATTGCACGCTCCCAATTTCCTTCTTAAAAAAACACAGTTTTTTGTAGGCCTTGGCGCAAGTATTGTCTATGTGGGTGTCCCAGCTAAGTTTCGTGTTAATAGTTAGACCTAAGTATTTTACGTCATTCACTGATTCAATGAGTTTATCGCGGACATGATACGTATATTCGAGAGGAGATTTCTTGTGTGTTATTGTAAGAGCGCATGTTTTCAAGTAGTTTAAAACCATCTGCCACCTCTCACACCAGTCAGCAATTTTACACAAGTTTTCGTTAAGCAATAATTGGTCCGAGGTGTTAATGACAGTAGTATAAATCACACAGTCGTCTGCAAACATTTTCACAGTCACACCCGAGTCAAGGTCGTCAGCTATGTCATTGACATATATCAAGAACAAAAGGGGTCCCAAGACAGACCCTTGGGGAACACCTGACAGGACATCAAGATTTTGCGATTGACAACCGTTAATTTCTACAAACTGCGTTCTGTTCGTTAGATACGCAGAAATCCAGTTCACAAGGCGTGGAGAAATTCCTACACGCTGCAGTTTTTTTAGTAGTAGATATTGCGGTACCCTATCAAAAGCTTTTGATAGATCCAAAAATATTGCATCAATTTGTTTCCTTTTGTTGATAGCATTGGCGAAGTCATGTACAACTGATACGAGTTGAGTCGTGGTTGATAGCTTTTTTCTGAACCCATGCTGAAAGCTGGCTAATATGTTATTGGATTCTAAAAACGAAGTGATGTGGCTGGAAATTATGTGTTCGAGCAGTTTGCAGCAACTGCTGATTAATGATATCGGCCTGTAGTTCGCAGCCAGCAGTTTGCTCCCGTCCTTGTGCACCGGCACAACCTTCCCACACAGCCAATCAGGAGGCAGGCATCCCTGATCCAAGGATGCATTGAACAAAACATACAAATACTGCGAAATCATGTCCATATAACGCTTCAGAAAGGCGTTGGGAATACCGTCAGGGCCAGAAGACTTTTTTACATCAAGTCTTAAAAGGAGAAGACGAATCCCATTTACGTTTAAATTTATGTCTTGCATTACATTAGATGAAAGAGAAAAATGTTCGATGGCATTTTCGGTCGTGCCCCGACGACCAAAAACACTATGAAATGTGCTGTTAAGCTCATTGACAATTCGGTAAGGGTCAGTAACCCCACAACCATCAATGTGAAGTTGGTCGACAGTCCTATTGTTGCCAGATAGATATCCCCAAAACTTTTGCGGCGCGTATTTCATGAAGTTTACAAGTGTCGTTCCAAAAAAATAATCTCGAGCGCTCCGTATTTTTTGCTTCAGTGTCATTGAAAGGGAAGATATGACACTATTATCTTTACGAGCTGATTTGCGTTTTCGAGATATAGCTCTTTTCGAATGTATTATGTCCCTTGTTATCCAGGGGTTGTGCTGTTTCTTTTTCTGAAATTTTGGTACGAATTTATCAAGACATGACGCAGTAATGTTTTTAAAGGTAATCCACAAAGTCGATACGTCACCTCCCACCTCAAAGTCACTGAAGCAAAGGTCAAGTGAATCTATAACAGCTTCATCATCGGCAGCGGAAAAGTTAAAGACACATTTACTCGTGTGATTCTTTTTGACAGGACAAAAATTTGAGGTAAGTAAAACAAGCTTATGGTCAGAAATACCATCGCAAACACTCACAGTAGTGTCCTCTGGGAAATTTCCAACAAATATAAAGTCTAGTACGTTATCCGTGCTTTGAGTGACTCTTGTACCCTCTTTAACAAGCTGAATGAGATTAAAGTTTAGCATCAATTCAAGTAACAAGTTGCAGTTTTTTACGTCCGTCGTACCGGGGTGTAAAGTGTGCCAATCAATTGTCAGTAGGTTAAAGTCCCCGGCTAATATGACTTTTTGATTAGGTTTGTATTTTTGCTCCATGTAAGACTGAATTTTTTACAAAAACAACTCCGGCGAGGCGGGGGGCCGATAGATCACACCTACAAGAGCCGAGAACCCAAGATAATCCATTTGACACCACACACTTTCATTGTCGTCTATTTCGTCCATAGTAACGGAAATAATTTCCTTTTTGACTACTAAAGCAACTCCCTTTCCTCGGGAGCCTCGATCACGTCTAACCAGTTTGTGCGTTGGGGGAACTACTTCGGAATCTGATATGTCTGCTGATAACCAGGTCTCTGTAATCGCTATGATTTGTGGATCATATGTAAATATGATTTCTTCAAGCTCGTGAACTTCATTGACAATGCTTCTGGCATTTATGAGAACAACGCGCAATTGTTTGCTATCAAGTCAGTCATCTCTGCTTCGTTGTACTTGAGAGCGAATAAATTTTAGACAATCATTCTCCTCGTCCCATTCATATACATCATCGTTCATTCGCAGCTTATCGTAATCAAGAGACACTTTATGACCTCGAGCTTTAAACTCCCCAGAACGAGACCACAGTTTGCTGCGCTTTGCTAAAGTGCCTTGACAGAAGTCGTGGTTTATCGTGGTTACCTGGACAGCTACCGCCATCTATAAGCGACGGCGGCAAGCACACAACCGGTAAGGTTTCCGCCGTCGCTCGTATAGATGGCGGCAACCTTTCCAGCTATCATAGAAGAATGGATAGTTGGGCGCGTTGGTGGGAATTCATCGTAGGAAACGGAGCGAAAAACAGACGACGACGAAGAAGCACACAGTGTATCGAGTAGAGCTCCGCTGGTCTTCACGAGAGTGGAAAGGCATGATTTCTGCTGGAAATGCATGAGACGCCTTACGTGTTGTCTGAAGCAATCATCGGCTTCCTCCCTGAGTTTCGCTTGTGTTTCGGGATGCAGGCTGAGAAGATAGAGAGTAAAAGCGAGCACCCCTGACGTCGTATCTTGGCCAGCAAGAAAGAAGAGAACGCACTGCGCCATGGCCTCATCCTCGGTTAGGGCTGCAAGAGTCCAGAAGCAATACAAATGAGCAAGGACGAGTATCATTCGTAGAGTTTTTTGTCAGCGATACTAGGGGCCTTTTCTCCCTTTGTCCCATGGGCGCTGCCATCTCTTGTGACGCGGCCGCCGTAAAAAGGGCTTCAACTTGTCGCTCCCTAGCTCACCGCCATGGCGTTGGATTGGTGCCTTACTTTTTCAAATGTCGTCCGGTGTCGTTTGCCATCATTACGTGCACAACATCTGCAGAGGTGTTTGTTACACGCTTTGACTATTTTTACCAGACAGGTGTGAGGAAAGCGGAGGGAAGGGAATCAGCGTTATCTCTGGCACACGTTGATTGCGTACATGACTAACCGCTCATTCACACTGGAAGCGGATCCGCGTTCGCAAAGCGGTTGCGAACGCGGTTGTATAAAAATCCAATGCAATTGTCACGCGCACTTGATGTCATCGAGTGCGCGTGCAATTGCACTGCATCCTTATAGACACTTTACATGCGCGCCAGCTTACAGCCGCCATTGTTGACCTTCTCTTGTCTTACCGAGATACTGAGACGCCAAAGAGGGCGTTGAAGAGCTTCCACATAAGGCTATGGCTGTGGAGCAGGACACAGTAGAAGCTAAAATGGCAATAACTAGTCCTACTGCGGTAACAATTAAGTGATGTAAACAGAATAAGAGGAAACATAAACTAAAGGTCGGTAATGGCGGCGCCCACGCACAGGTGGTGCAAAGCGTCTATACAACCGCGTTCACAACCGCTTTGCGAACGCGGATCCCCTTCCAGTGTGATTGAGCGGTAAGCCATCATGATTGTTGATAGCCCAATTCCGTATGACAACCCGAATTCGCTCAATCAGGCGGCACATTGGAAATAAATAGCGCAATGTATATTTAGAATCGCCTATTTAGGGTCTTAAGGAAGGTGGGGGAAAAAAAGTAATAAGCGAAATCAGCAACTATGGGCATTTTCTGAAAGCGTCGAGCTTCCGTAAATAAACTTTAAAATTTTTTGGTTTTGGATATATTGGGGGATAGGTAACGAACGTGTAACTTGCACTTTATCTAATATTAGGAATAATGATAACGTCAACATCAGGCTGATTTGTGTGTTCGTGGGTTTACACTAAAATATGTTAGACGTTCCTAATCGTTTTTTTTTTCGATATCAACATTCACTTGATCTGCTTAATTAGAACTTAAAAAAAGTGCACATCGTGTTTGGTTCAATTTCAGCAGTCCGTCGAGTGTTTTAACGAATTTCTTAAGACAGAATTGAATTAATTTATTTGAATTATTTTAACGCATAAATTAATACTGACCCCCTCCCCCCCCCCCCCCAAAAAAAAGGAAAAGACGGCACAGACAGTTTGAGTGTGCTGATGGCCCTAATAATGTTACTGCGAAGAAAAGTCGTCTGCATGAAAATCACCCAAGTGTAGCTTTTTCAATGCCGGATAGCGTTAAGTGGCTAGTGTCGCCAAAATGTACAAAGCGCATCTGTTTCAACGAAACATTATCTGTCTACAGAGATTCATGAAATTATGCCTAGCATTCGAATTCAGCCTAACTTGCCGAGGGTGACTTTTCTGACGTCCTTTAATTTAATTTGGCAAATTTTACACAAATAACACACTTGTCAAACTTCACTTGACGGGCCTGTCACTTATACAATATTGATTATATGACTGCTTAGATTGCCTGCGTTATTATAGGAGACGTTTCCAGCCTCTAAGGTTTAGAAAAAGTTGGTGTCCGCAAAAATCAAACGGTAAGCAGCTAACTTGCGACTTCACGCGTTCTTCGGATTTCAGCAGAATATAATCGGGTTATCGAGCTGCTTTTGATTCCTGTGCATCTATGCATTCATCTCTTCATTAGTTTATTTTTCTGGAAACTGGGGTGAGCGCGGAACGGTCGTAGACAATTAAATCCCTGCGGTGCATAAGTTTCGTCGCCGAAACTGATCGAAATTAAGGACGAGCATGACGACACGCATCGTAAAGTTCTAGTAAAAAGTCCACGATTATGACTCGAAACCACTGCAAAAGTAACTCGGTACCGCTGTCGCATTGGTGGTGTGCTACAACGGGCATATTCGCATCCAAACATTGCGCGAAAATAACTAAGACACCAACAGAGCCGTGAGCGCGCTGAAACTGAAGCCAACCAAATCGAAGCCACCCAATGGCGGTGAGTGCGCCAGCGCCCTCTATCCGCCGGTCGTGTAGCTACTCAGATGAAAAGGCTTATCCTCAGAATAGCATAAGTTTGCCAGGTAGCTGATCGTGCATTTTTTGCGGCTTCGACTGAAACCTAACGAAAAAGGATGGCGCGTGGGACACAAAGGGATCAGCAGAAGCGGTCGTGCGACCGCTTTCAGAACAGGGAACCTTCAAAGCAGAGCTCGACACACACGGATCAGAGAGAGATAAAGAATCGGCTCACAGAAAGGGAAATAAAAACTGTAGAAAAAAACATCTTATGACATTCTTCAAAAGTAACCTAAAAAAAAGGCGATGAAGGCGGAAAATATTTTTGGGATAAACAAACATCAGGGGAGAATGCCGATGACATGAATTTGGGAGCAACACGGAATACACAACAAAAGGAAAACATGAAAGTAAAGGAAGCACCAACAAAGCGAAAAGTACAGGCACAAATTAACGGGATCAGTAAATATAAAAATGTCCCTCGATAAAGAAACAAAAGAAAACAAGAAACATGTGCGGTCAAAATAATAATCTATGAAAACCTAAAAAATAAAATGGGAAAACATTTTATTCAAATATTTTATCAACTATTCTGATCGACAAAACTTAAGCGGCATGTATTCTAGAACAAGGAATAAACGCAGACCTTTAACTCTTCCAGCAAACGAAGTGTCCGTCTTTATCTCGGAGTCAAGGTTGAAGAGCTTCTCGTCAGCTGATCTGGTTATTTCATCTGTAGCTGCAACGGCTCCTTCTCGCGTATCCATCATAAGTTGCAGGAAATCCTCCTGTCGCTAAGAAAGGGAAAATGAAAAAGAAATAAAAGTGGACTATCTCTACTCACTTTCTCAAAACGCAATGAAAAAAAAAACGGAAAAAGTGTATTGCGAGACATTGGACGTTAAAATATATACACATGCACTAATCGGGTTTAAAAATAGCAACGAAGACATGAAAAAATTTGGTCGAAGCTGAACAAAATACTGCTTCTTGTGTTATGCGTCCTGTTTCATTTGTATCTGGTTTAAAAACCTAAGCTTGTTAGGAAACCATGACGCACTCCTACTACTGGTTTCCCTACGTTACATCTTCAGCGATGGAAGCGGCATTTAACCTTCTGTAGCAGGCAAAATACAGGTTCGGAGCAGTCGCTGACATTTTTGGAGCAGATGGCACCATCTGTTAGCACGTCACTTGAAAATGGGATTGCATGGCTATACGAGTTCATATCTGATAATGATTAAGGGTCCCTCTTTGGTACTGAGTCATGTTACTCATTACCTTTTCTAGTAAATATAGAGAGGACGCAAAAGGAACACGCAGGTTTAATTCTTATTAGAAATAAGACTCAAGTCAGAGTAAGTTCCATTTAAAATGGGTGTTAAAAGAAAATGTTGAAAAATGAAGCATAGCCCAACGCTTTAGTCGAGATAAAGCTTTCGTCTCTCTCCATCTTCTAGACTCGGTAGTTCATTTAGCCTGTAAATATAATCCCCATAAAATGACGGCGAAAGTTAGCATATCGGATAAAACCTTTATCGATAAAATACTTCCCACAAAGCTTTATGAACACCGAACTCGAGACATAACTATCCTAAACTGCAAGAACAACCACCCACAAAAAAATATTAAAACCTTTAGTTTCCTCTTAAAAGGAACAGCACGCTTTAGCGGCGTTCGCACCAAGGTAGAGTCAAGTTCGCTGCCCTTTCGATCATCTGCTGCACGGGAACTACCTTGACTACCGCAATTATTCAAATATCGAAAAGCGTTTTTTTTTTTTCTTCTTTCTCGGCAACCTTTTAAGATTAGCGGTCAACCGACAGTGAATACCAAAAATGCTAAGACTGAGCACAATTTGCGAGCCCATCGCACTAAAGCTGCCCCACGTCAGCCGTTGCTCTTAGCAGCCCGCATTGCAAAGCGGTGGAGCTTGAGGCGCTGATGTGAGGCCGTGAAGGTTCACGCAAGCGGCGCAAGTGCCACGGTACACTGGAACCACGGCATGGAGGCAGGTAGCAGACGTGATTTTCAAGTCGTCTGCAGTGAAACACTGGTTCTGTCTAATTACAGTGGCCAACTATTTCCCACATTTTTCTCTCGAGCCGCGAACATCTCCGACATCGTCTGCAAATGAAAGCGATGAGCTGTCGGGACGCAGGCGACGGTACGAGTCGAAGCGCAATTTCGTCTGCTTCTTGCACAGGGGTTGTGATTCGGTCAAAACGTCCAGCTCTTCTGGGCTGATATCGAAACCAATAGTGGGCAGACCTCGAGGCCTTGAACACTGAGGTCTGTCCACTATCCTTCCAATTAAAGCCAATCAGAGCTCGGCGTCCTTATGACGTCACCGCAAGCCCTCCGGATAGGGAGTTTTCGCAGACCGCGTTTCCGCCTCCTCAACGAAGAAGCCGCTGCTGCGCCTGCACGCCGACGGCCTTCGCTGTCGAGTTCCGGCTAGCGTAGCCGGTTGCGGAGGGCGTTGCGGGACGGCCAAAACGATCGACGAAAACTCCCGAATAGAACCGATGAAACAGAATGAGAGTGCGACATTGCACAGGTCGAATTGTACACGCGCTTTGGTCGGCTAAAGCCGCTGAAACACTCGAGCGCAGCGAATGCCCCCTAGATTGGCGCTTTTAGCATGTGTGTCTTAGTGGCCGTTTCAGTCTTCGACTGTACTTTGACATAAGAAACAAACTATACGCTATAAACACCATGAAGTACTTATTTGTGCCATTTTCGTTTCCTTCTACTTCTATCAATACTAAAACCGACCAATAATAACTTACGTTATATACATATCTTTTGCTCTGTTTGAGTCCATCTCGGCTCAAACAGAGCAAACCGATGAAACAGAATGAGAGTGCGACGTTGCACAGGTCGAATTGTACATGCGCTTTGGTCGGCTAAAGCCGCTGAAACAATCGAGCGCAGCGAATGCCCCTAGATTGGCGCTTTTAGCATGTGTGTCTTAGTGGCCGTTTCAGTCTTCGACTGTACTTTGACAAAAGAAACAAACTATACGCTATAAACGCCATGAAGTACTTATTTGTGCCATTTTCGTTTCCTTCTACTTCTATCAATATTAAAACCGACCAATAATAACTTACGTTATATACATATCTTTTGCTCTGTTTGAGTCCATCTCGGCTCAAACAGAGCAAACCGATGAAACAGAATGAGAGTGCGACGTTGCACAGGTCGAATTGTACATGCGCTTTGGTCGGCTAAAGCCGCTGAAACAATCGAGCGCAGCGAATGCCCCTAGATTGGCGCTTTTAGCATCTGTGTCTTAGTGGCCGTTTCAGTCTTCGACTGTACTTTGACATAAGAAACAAACTATACGCTATAAACGCCATGAAGTACTTATTTGTGCCATTTTCATTTCCTTCTACTTCTATCAATATTAAAACCCACCAATAATAACTTACGTTATATACATATCTTTTGCTCTGTTTGAGTCCATCTCGGCTCAAACAGAGCAAACCGATGAAACAGAATGAGAGTGCGACATTGCACAGGTCGAACTGTACATGCGCTTTGGTCGGCTAAAGCCGCTGAAACAATCGAGCGCAGCGAATGCCCCTAGATTGGCGCTTTTAGCATGTGTGTCTTAGTGGCCGTTTCAGTCTTCGACTGTACTTTGATATATGAAACAAACTATACGCTATAAACGCCATGAAGTACTTATTTGTGCCATTTTCGTTTCCTTCTACTTCTATCAATATTAAAACCGACCAATAATAACTTACGTTATATACATATCTTTTGCTCTGTTTGAGCCCACCTCGGCTCAAACAGAGCAAACCGATGAAACAGAATGAGAGTGCGACATTGCACAGATCGAATTGTACATGCGCTTTGGTCGGCTAAAGCCGCTGAAACAATCGAGCGCAGCGAATGCCCCTAGATTGGCGCTTTTAGCATGTGTGTCTTAGTGGCCGTTTCAGTCTTCGACTGTACTTTGATATAAGAAACAAACTATACGCTATAAACGCCATGAAGTACTTATTTGTGCCATTTTCATTTCCTTCTACTTCTATCAATATTAAAACCCACCAATAATAACTTACGTTATATACATATCTTTTGCTCTGTTTGAGTCCATCTCGGCTCAAACAGAGCAAACCGATGAAACAGAATGAGAGTGCGACATTGCACAGGTCGAACTGTACATGCGCTTTGGTCGGCTAAAGCCGCTGAAACAATCGAGCGCAGCGAATGCCCCTAGATTGGCGCTTTTAGCATGTGTGTCTTAGTGGCCGTTTCAGTCTTCGACTGTACTTTGATATAAGAAACAAACTATACGCTATAAACGCCATGAAGTACTTATTTGTGCCATTTTCGTTTCCTTCTACTTCTATCAATATTAAAACCGACCAATAATAACTTACGTTATATACATATCTTTTGCTCTGTTTGAGCCCACCTCGGCTCAAACAGAGCAAACCGATGAAACAGAATGAGAGTGCGACATTGCACAGATCGAATTGTACACGCGCTTTGGTCGGCTAAAGCCGCTGAAACAATCGAGCGCAGCGAATGCCCCTAGATTGGCGCTTTTAGGATGTGTAGTGGCCGTTTCAGTCTTCGACTGTACTTTGACATAAGAAACAAACTATACGCTATAAACGCCATGAAGTACTTATTTGTGCCATTTTCGTTTCCTTCTACTTCTATCAATATTAAAACCGACCAATAATAACTTACGTTATATACATATCTTTTGCTCTGTTTGACTCCACCTCGGCTCAAACAGAGCAAACCGATGAAACAGAATGAGAGTGCGACATTGCACAGGTCGAATTGTACACGCGCTTTGGTCGGCTAAAGCCGCTGAAACAATCGAGCGCAGCGAATGCCCCTAGATTGGCGCTTTTAGCATGTGTGTCTTAGTGGCCGTTTCAGTCTTCGACTGTACTTTGACATAAGAAACAAACTATACGCTATAAACGCCATGAAGTACTTATTTGTGCCATTTTCGTTTCCTTCTACTTCTATCAATATTAAAACCCACCAATAATAACTTACGTTATATACATATCTTTTGCTCTGTTTGAGTCCATCTCGGCTCAAACAGAGCAAACCGATGAAACAGAATGAGAGTGCGACATTGCACAGGTCGAACTGTACATGCGCTTTGGTCGGCTAAAGCCGCTGAAACAATCGAGCGCAGCGAATGCCCCTAGATTGGCGCTTTTAGCATGTGTGTCTTAGTGGCCGTTTCAGTCTTCGACTGTACTTTGATATAAGAAACAAACTATACGCTATAAACGCCATGAAGTACTTATTTGTGCCATTTTCGTTTCCTTCTACTTCTATCAATATTAAAACCCACCAATAATAACTTACGTTATATACATATCTTTTGCTCTGTTTGAGTCCATCTCGGCTCAAACAGAGCAAACCGATGAAACAGAATGAGAGTGCGACATTGCACAGGTCGAATTGTACACGCGCTTTGGTCGGCTAAAGCCGCTGAAACAATCGAGCGCAGCGAATGCCCCTAGATTGGCGCTTTTAGCATGTGTGTCTTAGTGGCCGTTTCAGTCTTCGACTGTACTTTGACATAAGAAACAAACTATACGCTATAAACGCCATGAAGTACTTATTTGTGCCATTTTCATTTCCTTCTACTTCTATCAATATTAAAACCCACCAATAATAACTTACGTTATATACATATCTTTTGCTCTGTTTGAGTCCATCTCGGCTCAAACAGAGCAAACCGATGAAACAGAATGAGAGTGCGACATTGCACAGGTCGAACTGTACATGCGCTTTGGTCGGCTAAAGCCGCTGAAACAATCGAGCGCAGCGAATGCCCCTAGATTGGCGCTTTTAGCATGTGTGTCTTAGTGGCCGTTTCAGTCTTCGACTGTACTTTGATATAAGAAACAAACTATACGCTATAAACGCCATGAAGTACTTATTTGTGCCATTTTCGTTTCCTTCTACTTCTATCAATATTAAAACCGACCAATAATAACTTACGTTATATACATATCTTTTGCTCTGTTTGAGCCCACCTCGGCTCAAACAGAGCAAACCGATGAAACAGAATGAGAGTGCGACATTGCACAGATCGAATTGTACACGCGCTTTGGTCGGCTAAAGCCGCTGAAACAATCGAGCGCAGCGAATGCCCCTAGATTGGCGCTTTTAGGATGTGTAGTGGCCGTTTCAGTCTTCGACTGTACTTTGACATAAGAAACAAACTATACGCTATAAACGCCATGAAGTACTTATTTGTGCCATTTTCGTTTCCTTCTACTTCTATCAATATTAAAACCGACCAATAATAACTTACGTTATATACATATCTTTTGCTCTGTTTGACTCCACCTCGGCTCAAACAGAGCAAACCGATGAAACAGAATGAGAGTGCGACATTGCACAGGTCGAATTGTACACGCGCTTTGGTCGGCTAAAGCCGCTGAAACAATCGAGCGCAGCGAATGCCCCTAGATTGGCGCTTTTAGCATGTGTGTCTTAGTGGCCGTTTCAGTCTTCGACTGTACTTTGACATAAGAAACAAACTATACGCTATAAACGCCATGAAGTACTTATTTGTGCCATTTTCGTTTCCTTCTACTTCTATCAATATTAAAACCGACCAATAATAACTTACCTTATATACATATCTTTTGCTCTGTTTGAGCCCACCTCGGCTCAAACAGAGCAAACCGATGAAACAGAATGAGAGTGCGACATTGCACAGATCGAATTGTACATGCCCTTTGGTCGGCTAAAGCCGCTGAAACAATCGAGCGCAGCGAATGCCCCTAGATTGGCGCTTTTAGGATGTGTAGTGGCCGTTTCAGTCTTCGACTGTACTTTGACATAAGAAACAAACTATACGCTATAAACGCCATGAAGTACTTATTTGTGCCATTTTCGTTTCCTTCTACTTCTATCAATATTAAAACCGACCAATAATAACTTACGTCATATACATATCTTTTGCTCTGTTTGACTCCACCTCGGCTCAAACAGAGCAAACCGATGAAACAGAATGAGAGTGCGACATTGCACAGGTCGAATTGTACATGCGCTTTGGTCGGCTAAAGCCGCCGAAACAATCGAGCGCAGCGAATGCCCCTAGATTGGCGTTTTAGGATGTGTGTCTTAGTGGCCGTTTCAGTCTTCGACTGTACTTTGACATAAGAAACAAACTATACGCTATAAACGCCATGAAGTACTTATTTGTGCCATTTTCGTTTCCTTCTACTTCTATCAATATTAAAACCGACCAATAATAACTTACGTTATATACATATCTTTTGCTCTGTTTGAGCCCACCTCGGCTCAAACAGAGCAAACCGATGAAACAGAATGAGAGTGCGACATTGCACAGATCGAATTGTACATGCCCTTTGGTCGGCTAAAGCCGCTGAAACAATCGAGCGCAGCGAATGCCCCTAGATTGGCGCTTTTAGGATGTGTAGTGGCCGTTTCAGTCTTCGACTGTACTTTGACATAAGAAACAAACTATACGCTATAAACGCCATGAAGTACTTATTTGTGCCATTTTCGTTTCCTTCTACTTCTATCAATATTAAAACCGACCAATAATAACTTACGTTATATACATATCTTTTGCTCTGTTTGAGCCCACCTCGGCTCAAACAGAGCAAACCGATGAAACAGAATGAGAGTGCGACATTGCACAGATCGAATTGTACATGCCCTTTGGTCGGCTAAAGCCGCTGAAACAATCGAGCGCAGCGAATGCCCCTAGATTGGCGCTTTTAGGATGTGTAGTGGCCGTTTCAGTCTTCGACTGTACTTTGACAAAAGAAACAAACTATACGCTATAAACGCCATGAAGTACTTATTTGTGCCATTTTCGTTTCCTTCTACTTCTATCAATATTAAAACCGACCAATAATAACTTACGTTATATACATATCTTTTGCTCTGTTTGAGCCCACCTCGGCTCAAACAGAGCAAACCGATGAAACAGAATGAGAGTGCGACATTGCACAGATCGAATTGTACATGCCCTTTGGTCGGCTAAAGCCGCTGAAACAATCGAGCGCAGCGAATGCCCCTAGATTGGCGCTTTTAGGATGTGTAGTGGCCGTTTCAGTCTTCGACTGTACTTTGACATAAGAAACAAACTATACGCTATAAACGCCATGAAGTACTTATTTGTGCCATTTTCGTTTCCTTCTACTTCTATCAATATTAAAACCGACCAATAATAACTTACGTTATATACATATCTTTTGCTCTGTTTGAGCCCACCTCGGCTCAAACAGAGCAAACCGATGAAACAGAATGAGAGTGCGACATTGCACAGATCGAATTGTACATGCCCTTTGGTCGGCTAAAGCCGCTGAAACAATCGAGCGCAGCGAATGCCCCTAGATTGGCGCTTTTAGGATGTGTAGTGGCCGTTTCAGTCTTCGACTGTACTTTGACATAAGAAACAAACTATACGCTATAAACGCCATGAAGTACTTATTTGTGCCATTTTCGTTTCCTTCTACTTCTATCAATATTAAAACCGACCAATAATAACTTACGTCATATACATATCTTTTGCTCTGTTTGACTCCACCTCGGCTCAAACAGAGCAAACCGATGAAACAGAATGAGAGTGCGACATTGCACAGATCGAATTGTACATGCGCTTTGGTCGGCTAAAGCCGCTGAAACAATCGAGCGCAGCGAATGCCCCTAGATTGGCGCTTTTAGGATGTGTAGTGGCCGTTTCAGTCTTCGACTGTACTTTGACATAAGAAACAAACTATACGCTATAAACGCCATGAAGTACTTATTTGTGCCATTTTCGTTTCCTTCTACTTCTATCAATATTAAAACCGACCAATAATAACTTACGTTATATACATATCTTTTGCTCTGTTTGACTCCACCTCGGCTCAAACAGAGCAAACCGATGAAACAGAATGAGAGTGCGACATTGCACAGGTCGAATTGTACACGCGCTTTGGTCGGCTAAAGCCGCTGAAACAATCGAGCGCAGCGAATGCCCCTAGATTGGCGCTTTTAGCATGTGTGTCTTAGTGGCCGTTTCAGTCTTCGACTGTACTTTGACATAAGAAACAAACTATACGCTATAAACGCCATGAAGTACTTATTTGTGCCATTTTCATTTCCTTCTACTTCTATCAATATTAAAACCCACCAATAATAACTTACGTTATATACATATCTTTTGCTCTGTTTGAGTCCATCTCGGCTCAAACAGAGCAAACCGATGAAACAGAATGAGAGTGCGACATTGCACAGGTCGAATTGTACATGCGCTTTGGTCGGCTAAAGCCGCTGAAACAATCGAGCGCAGCGAATGCCCCTAGATTGGCGCTTTTAGCATGTGTGTCTTAGTGGCCGTTTCAGTCTTCGACTGTACTTTGATATAAGAAACAAACTATACGCTATAAACGCCATGAAGTACTTATTTGTGCCATTTTCATTTCCTTCTACTTCTATCAATATTAAAACCGACCAATAATAACTTACGTTATATACATATCTTTTGCTCTGTTTGACTCCACCTCGGCTCAAACAGAGCAAACCGATGAAACAGAATGAGAGTGCGACATTGCACAGGTCGAATTGTACACGCGCTTTGGTCGGCTAAAGCCGCTGAAACAATCGAGCGCAGCGAATGCCCCTAGATTGGCGCTTTTAGGATGTGTAGTGGCCGTTTCAGTCTTCGACTGTACTTTGACATAAGAAACAAACTATACGCTATAAACGCCATGAAGTACTTATTTGTGCCATTTTCGTTTCCTTCTACTTCTATCAATATTAAAACCGACCAATAATAACTTACGTCATATACATATCTTTTGCTCTGTTTGACTCCACCTCGGCTCAAACAGAGCAAACCGATGAAACAGAATGAGAGTGCGACATTGCACAGATCGAATTGTACATGCGCTTTGGTCGGCTAAAGCCGCTGAAACAATCGAGCGCAGCGAATGCCCCTAGATTGGCGCTTTTAGGATGTGTAGTGGCCGTTTCAGTCTTCGACTGTACTTTGACATAAGAAACAAACTATACGCTATAAACGCCATGAAGTACTTATTTGTGCCATTTTCGTTTCCTTCTACTTCTATCAATATTAAAACCGACCAATAATAACTTACGTTATATACATATCTTTTGCTCTGTTTGACTCCACCTCGGCTCAAACAGAGCAAACCGATGAAACAGAATGAGAGTGCGACATTGCACAGGTCGAATTGTACACGCGCTTTGGTCGGCTAAAGCCGCTGAAACAATCGAGCGCAGCGAATGCCCCTAGATTGGCGCTTTTAGCATGTGTGTCTTAGTGGCCGTTTCAGTCTTCGACTGTACTTTGACATAAGAAACAAACTATACGCTATAAACGCCATGAAGTACTTATTTGTGCCATTTTCGTTTCCTTCTACTTCTATCAATATTAAAACCGACCAATAATAACTTACGTTATATACATATCTTTTGCTCTGTTTGAGCCCACCTCGGCTCAAACAGAGCAAACCGATGAAACAGAATGAGAGTGCGACATTGCACAGATCGAATTGTACATGCCCTTTGGTCGGCTAAAGCCGCTGAAACAATCGAGCGCAGCGAATGCCCCTAGATTGGCGCTTTTAGGATGTGTAGTGGCCGTTTCAGTCTTCGACTGTACTTTGACATAAGAAACAAACTATACGCTATAAACGCCATGAAGTACTTATTTGTGCCATTTTCGTTTCCTTCTACTTCTATCAATATTAAAACCGACCAATAATAACTTACGTCATATACATATCTTTTGCTCTGTTTGACTCCACCTCGGCTCAAACAGAGCAAACCGATGAAACAGAATGAGAGTGCGACATTGCACAGGTCGAATTGTACATGCGCTTTGGTCGGCTAAAGCCGCCGAAACAATCGAGCGCAGCGAATGCCCCTAGATTGGCGTTTTAGGATGTGTGTCTTAGTGGCCGTTTCAGTCTTCGACTGTACTTTGACATAAGAAACAAACTATACGCTATAAACGCCATGAAGTACTTATTTGTGCCATTTTCGTTTCCTTCTACTTCCATCAATATTAAAACCGACCAATAATAACTTACGTTATATACATATCTTTTGCTCTGTTTGAGTCCACCTCGGCTCAAACAGAGCAAACCGATGTAACAGAATGAGAGTGCGACATTGCACAGGTCGAATTGTACATGCGCTTTGGTCGGCTAAAGCCGCTGAAACAATCGAGCGCAGCGAATGCCCCTAGATCGGCGCTTTTAGCATGTGTGTCTTAGTGGCCGTTTCAGTCTTCGACTGTACTTTGACATAAGAAACAAACTATACGCTATAAACGCCATAAAGTACTTCTTTGTGCCATTTTCGTTTCCTTCTACTTCTATCAATATTAAAACCAACCAATAATAGCTTACGTTATATACATATCTTTTGCTCTGTTTGAGTCCACATCGGCTCACACAGAGCAAACCGATGAAACAGAATGAGAGTGCGACATTGCACAGGTCGAATTGTACACGCGCTTTGGTCGGCTAAAGCCGCTGAAACAATCGAGCGCAGCGAATGCCCCTGATTGGCGCTTTTAGCATGTGTGTCTTAGTGGCCGTTTCAGTCTTCGACTGTACTTTGACATAAGAAACAAACTATACGCTATAAACGCCATGAAGTACTTATTTGTGCCATTTTCGTTTCCTTCTACTTCTATCAATATTAAAACCAACCAATAATAGCTTACGTTATATACATATCTTTTGCTCTGTTTGAGTCCACATCGGCTCACACAGAGCAAACCGATGAAACAGAATGAGAGTGCGACATTGCACAGGTCGAATTGTACACGCGCTTTGGTCGGCTAAAGCCGCTGAAACAATCGAGCGCAGCGAATGCCCCTGATTGGCGCTTTTAGCATGTGTGTCTTAGTGGCCGTTTCAGTCTTCGACTGTACTTTGACATAAGAAACAAACTATACGCTATAAACGCCATGAAGTACTTATTTGTGCCATTTTCGTTTCCTTCTACTTCTATCAATATTAAAACCAACCAATAATAGCTTACGTTATATACATATCTTTTGCTCTGTTTGAGTCCACATCGGCTCACACAGAGCAAACCGATGAAACAGAATGAGAGTGCGACGTTGCACAGGTCGAATTGTACACGCGCTTTGGTCGGCTAAAGCCGCTGAAACAATCGAGCGCAGCGAATGCCCCTAGATTGGCGCTTTTAGCATGTGTGTCTTAGTGGCCGTTTCAGTCTTCGACTGTACTTTGACATAAGAAACAAACTATACGCTATAAACGCCATGAAGTACTTATTTGTGCCATTTTCGTTTCCTTCTACTTCTATCAATATTAAAACCGACCAATAATAACTTACGTTATATACATATCTTTTGCTCTGTTTGAGTCCACATCGGCTTAAACAGAGCAAACCGATGAAACAGAATGAGAGTGCGACATTGCACAGGTCGAATTGTACACGCGCTTTGGTCGGCTAAAGCCGCTGAAACAATCGAGCGCAGCGAATGCCCCTGATTGGCGCTTTTAGCATGTGTGTCTTAGTGGCCGTTTCAGTCTTCGACTGTACTTTGACATAAGAAACAAACTATACGCTATAAACGCCATGAAGTACTTATTTGTGCCATTTTCGTTTCCTTCTACTTCTATCAATATTAAAACCAACCAATAATAGCTTACGTTATATACATATCTTTTGCTCTGTTTGAGTCCACATCGGCTCACACAGAGCAAACCGATGAAACAGAATGAGAGTGCGACGTTGCACAGGTCGAATTGTACACGCGCTTTGGTCGGCTAAAGCCGCTGAAACAATCGAGCGCAGCGAATGCCCCTAGATTGGCGCTTTTAGCATGTGTGTCTTAGTGGCCGTTTCAGTCTTCGACTGTACTTTGACATAAGAAACAAACTATACGCTATAAACGCCATGAAGTACTTATTTGTGCCATTTTCGTTTCCTTCTACTTCTATCAATATTAAAACCAACCAATAATAGCTTACGTTATATACATATCTTTTGCTCTGTTTGAGTCCACATCGGCTCACACAGAGCAAACCGATGAAACAGAATGAGAGTGCGACGTTGCACAGGTCGAATTGTACACGCGCTTTGGTCGGCTAAAGCCGCTGAAACAATCGAGCGCAGCGAATGCCCCTGATTGGCGCTTTTAGCATGTGTGTCTTAGTGGCCGTTTCAGTCTTCGACTGTACTTTGACATAAGAAACAAACTATACGCTATAAACGCCATGAAGTACTTATTTGTGCCATTTTCGTTTCCTTCTACTTCTATCAATATTAAAACCAACCAATAATAGCTTACGTTATATACATATCTTTTGCTCTGTTTGAGTCCACATCGGCTCACACAGAGCAAACCGATGAAACAGAATGAGAGTGCGACGTTGCACAGGTCGAATTGTACACGCGCTTTGGTCGGCTAAAGCCGCTGAAACAATCGAGCGCAGCGAATGCCCCTAGATTGGCGCTTTTAGCATGTGTGTCTTAGTGGCCGTTTCAGTCTTCGACTGTACTTTGACATAAGAAACAAACTATACGCTATAAACGCCATGAAGTACTTATTTGTGCCATTTTCGTTTCCTTCTACTTCTATCAATATTAAAACCAACCAATAATAGCTTACGTTATATACATATCTTTTGCTCTGTTTGAGTCCACATCGGCTCACACAGAGCAAACCGATGAAACAGAATGAGAGTGCGACGTTGCACAGGTCGAATTGTACACGCGCTTTGGTCGGCTAAAGCCGCTGAAACAATCGAGCGCAGCGAATGCCCCTGATTGGCGCTTTTAGCATGTGTGTCTTAGTGGCCGTTTCAGTCTTCGACTGTACTTTGACATAAGAAACAAACTATACGCTATAAACGCCATGAAGTACTTATTTGTGCCATTTTCGTTTCCTTCTACTTCTATCAATATTAAAACCAACCAATAATAGCTTACGTTATATACATATCTTTTGCTCTGTTTGAGTCCACATCGGCTCACACAGAGCAAACCGATGAAACAGAATGAGAGTGCGACATTGCACAGGTCGAATTGTACACGCGCTTTGGTCGGCTAAAGCCGCTGAAACAATCGAGCGCAGCGAATGCCCCTGATTGGCGCTTTTAGCATGTGTGTCTTAGTGGCCGTTTCAGTCTTCGACTGTACTTTGACATAAGAAACAAACTATACGCTATAAACGCCATGAAGTACTTATTTGTGCCATTTTCGTTTCCTTCTACTTCTATCAATATTAAAACCAACCAATAATAGCTTACGTTATATACATATCTTTTGCTCTGTTTGAGTCCACATCGGCTCACACAGAGCAAACCGATGAAACAGAATGAGAGTGCGACGTTGCACAGGTCGAATTGTACACGCGCTTTGGTCGGCTAAAGCCGCTGAAACAATCGACCGCAGCGAATGCCCCTGATTGGCGCTTTTAGCATGTGTGTCTTAGTGGCCGTTTCAGTCTTCGACTGTACTTTGACATAAGAAACAAACTATACGCTATAAACGCCATGAAGTACTTATTTGTGCCATTTTCGTTTCCTTCTACTTCTATCAATATTAAAACCGACTAATAATAACTTACGTTATATACATAGCTTTTGCTCTGTTTGAGTCCACATCGGCTCAAACAGAGCACACCGACGAAACAGAATGAGAGTGCGACGTTGCACAGGTCGAATTGTACACGCGCTTTGGTCGGCTAAAGCCGCTGAAACAATCGAGCGCAGCGAATGCCCCTGATTGGCGCTTTTAGCATGTGTGTCTTAGTGGCCGTTTCAGTCTTCGACTGTACTTTGACATAAGAAACAAACTATACGCTATAAACGCCATGAAGTACTTATTTGTGCCATTTTCGTTTCCTTCTACTTCTATCAATATTAAAACCGACCAATAATAACTTACGTTATATACATATCTTTTGCTCTGTTTGAGTCCACATCGGCTCAAACAGAGCAAACCGATGAAACAGAATGAGAGTGCGACGTTGCACAGGTCGAATTGTACACGCGCTTTGGTCGGCTAAAGCCGCTGAAACAATCGAGCGCAGCGAATGCCCCTGATTGGCGCTTTTAGCATGTGTGTCTTAGTGGCCGTTTCAGTCTTCGACTGTACTTTGACATAAGAAACAAACTATACGCCTATACGCTATAAACGCCATGAAGTACTTATTTGTGCCATTTTCGTTTCCTTCTACTTCTATCAATATTAAAACCGACTAATAATAACTTACGTTATATACATAGCTTTTGCTCTGTTTGAGTCCACATCGCCTCAAACAGAGCACACCGACGAAACAGAATGAGAGTGCGACGTTGCACAGGTCGAATTGTACACGCGCTTTGGTCGGCTAAAGCCGCTGAAACAATCGAGCGCAGCGAATGCCCCTGATTGGCGCTTTTAGCATGTGTGTCTTAGTGGCCGTTTCAGTCTTCGACTGTACTTTGACATAAGAAACAAACTATACGCTATAAACGCCATGAAGTACTTATTTGTGCCATTTTCGTTTCCTTCTACTTCTATCAATATTAAAACCGACCAATAATAACTTACGTTATATACATATCTTTTGCTCTGTTTGAGTCCACCTCGGCTCAAACAGAGCAAACCGATGAAACAGAATGAGAGTGCGACGTTGCACAGGTCGAAGTGTACACGCGCTTTGGTCGGCTAAAGCCGCTGAAACAATCGAGCGCAGCGAATGCCCCTGATTGGCGCTTTTAGCATGTGTGTCTTAGTGGCCGTTTCAGTCTTCGACTGTACTTTGACATAAGAAACAAACTATACACTATAAACGCCATGAAGTACTTATTTGTGCCATTTTCGTTTCCTTCTACTTCTATCAATATTAAAACCGACCAATAATAACTTACGTTATATACATATCTTTTGCTCTGTTTGAGTCCACATCGGCTCAAACAGAGCAAACCGATGAAACAGAATGAGAGTGCGACGTTGCACAGGTCGAATTGTACACGCGCTTTGGTCGGCTAAAGCCGCTGAAACAATCGAGCGCAGCGAATGCCCCTGATTGGCGCTTTTAGCATGTGTGTCTTAGTGGCCGTTTCAGTCTTCGACTGTACTTTGACATAAGAAACAAACTATACGCTATAAACGCCATGAAGTACTTATTTGTGCCATTTTCGTTTCCTTCTACTTCTATCAATATTAAAACCGACCAATAATAACTTACGTTATATACATATCTTTTGCTCTGTTTGAGTCCACCTCGGCTCAAACAGAGCAAACCGATGAAACAGAATGAGAGTGCGACGTTGCACAGGTCGAATTGTACACGCGCTTTGGTCGGCTAAAGCCGCTGAAACAATCGAGCGCAGCGAATGCCCCTGATTGGCGCTTTTAGCATGTGTGTCTTAGTGGCCGTTTCAGTCTTCGACTGTACTTTGACATAAGAAACAAACTATACGCTATAAACGCCATGAAGTACTTATTTGTGCCATTTTCGTTTCCTTCTACTTCTATCAATATTAAAACCGACCAATAATAACTTACGTTATATACATATCTTTTGCTCTGTTTGAGTCCACATCGGCTGAAACAGAGCAAACCGACGAAACAGAATGAGAGTGCGACGTTGCACAGGTCGAATTGTACACGCGCTTTGGTCGGCTAAAGCCGCTGAAACAATCGAGCGCAGCGAATGCCCCTGATTGGCGCTTTTAGCATGTGTGTCTTAGTGGCCGTTTCAGTCTTCGACTGTACTTTGACATAAGAAACAAACTATACGCTATAAACGCCATGAAGTACTTATTTGTGCCATTTTCGTTTCCTTCTACTTCTATCAATATTAAAACCGACCAATAATAACTTACGTTATATACATATCTTTTGCTCTGTTTGAGTCCACCTCGGCTCAAACAGAGCAAACCGACGAAACAGAATGAGAGTGCGACGTTGCACAGGTCGAATTGTACACGCGCTTTGGTCGGCTAAAGCCGCTGAAACAATCGAGCGCAGCGAATGCCCCTAGATTGGCGCTTTTAGCATGTGTGTCTTAGTGGCCGTTTCAGTCTTCGACTGTACTTTGACATAAGAAACAAAATATAGGCTATAAACGCCATGAAGTACTTATTTGTGCCATTTTCGTTTCCTTCTACTTCTATCAATATTAAAACCGACCAATAATAACTTAGGTTATATACATATCTTTTGCTCTGTTTGAGTCCACATCGGCTCAAACAGAGCAAACCGATGAAACAGAATAAGAGTGCGACGTTGCACAGGTCGAATTGTACACGCGCTTTGGTCGGCTAAAGCCGCTGAAACAATCGAGCGCAGCGAATGCCCCTAGATTGGCGCTTTTAGCATGTGTGTCTTAGTGGCCGTTTCAGTCTTCGACTGTACTTTGACATAAGAAACAAACTATACGCTATAAACGCCATGAAGTACTTATTTGTGCCATTTTCGTTTCCTTCTACTTCTATCAATATTAAAACCGACTAATAATAACTTACGTTATATACATAGCTTTTGCTCTGTTTGAGTCCACATCGCCTCAAACAGAGCACACCGACGAAACAGAATGAGAGTGCGACGTTGCACAGGTCGAATTGTACACGCGCTTTGGTCGGCTAAAGCCGCTGAAACAATCGAGCGCAGCGAATGCCCCTGATTGGCGCTTTTAGCATGTGTGTCTTAGTGGCCGTTTCAGTCTTCGACTGTACTTTGACATAAGAAACAAACTATACGCTATAAACGCCATGAAGTACTTATTTGTGCCATTTTCGTTTCCTTCTACTTCTATCAATATTAAAACCGACCAATAATAACTTACGTTATATACATATCTTTTGCTCTGTTTGAGTCCACCTCGGCTCAAACAGAGCAAACCGATGAAACAGAATGAGAGTGCGACGTTGCACAGGTCGAAGTGTACACGCGCTTTGGTCGGCTAAAGCCGCTGAAACAATCGAGCGCAGCGAATGCCCCTGATTGGCGCTTTTAGCATGTGTGTCTTAGTGGCCGTTTCAGTCTTCGACTGTACTTTGACATAAGAAACAAACTATACACTATAAACGCCATGAAGTACTTATTTGTGCCATTTTCGTTTCCTTCTACTTCTATCAATATTAAAACCGACCAATAATAACTTACGTTATATACATATCTTTTGCTCTGTTTGAGTCCACATCGGCTCAAACAGAGCAAACCGATGAAACAGAATGAGAGTGCGACGTTGCACAGGTCGAATTGTACACGCGCTTTGGTCGGCTAAAGCCGCTGAAACAATCGAGCGCAGCGAATGCCCCTGATTGGCGCTTTTAGCATGTGTGTCTTAGTGGCCGTTTCAGTCTTCGACTGTACTTTGACATAAGAAACAAACTATACGCTATAAACGCCATGAAGTACTTATTTGTGCCATTTTCGTTTCCTTCTACTTCTATCAATATTAAAACCGACCAATAATAACTTACGTTATATACATATCTTTTGCTCTGTTTGAGTCCACATCGGCTCAAACAGAGCAAACCGACGAAACAGAATGAGAGTGCGACGTTGCACAGGTCGAATTGTACACGCGCTTTGGTCGGCTAAAGCCGCTGAAACAATCGAGCGCAGCGAATGCCCCTGATTGGCGCTTTTAGCATGTGTGTCTTAGTGGCCGTTTCAGTCTTCGACTGTACTTTGACATAAGAAACAAACTATACGCTATAAACGCCATGAAGTACTTATTTGTGCCATTTTCGTTTCCTTCTACTTCTATCAATATTAAAACCGACCAATAATAACTTACGTTATATACATATCTTTTGCTCTGTTTGAGTCCACCTCGGCTCAAACAGAGCAAACCGACGAAACAGAATGAGAGTGCGACGTTGCACAGGTCGAATTGTACACGCGCTTTGGTCGGCTAAAGCCGCTGAAACAATCGAGCGCAGCGAATGCCCCTAGATTGGCGCTTTTAGCATGTGTGTCTTAGTGGCCGTTTCAGTCTTCGACTGTACTTTGACATAAGAAACAAAATATAGGCTATAAACGCCATGAAGTACTTATTTGTGCCATTTTCGTTTCCTTCTACTTCTATCAATATTAAAACCGACCAATAATAACTTAGGTTATATACATATCTTTTGCTCTGTTTGAGTCCACATCGGCTCAAACAGAGCAAACCGATGAAACAGAATAAGAGTGCGACGTTGCACAGGTCGAATTGTACACGCGCTTTGGTCGGCTAAAGCCGCTGAAACAATCGAGCGCAGCGAATGCCCCTAGATTGGCGCTTTTAGCATGTGTGTCTTAGTGGCCGTTTCAGTCTTCGACTGTACTTTGACATAAGAAACAAACTATACGCTATAAACGCCATGAAGTACTTATTTGTGCCATTTTCGTTTCCTTCTACTTCTATCAATATTAAAACCGACCAATAATAACTTACGTTATATACATATCTTTTGCTCTGTTTGAGTCCACATCGGCTCAAACAGAGCAAACCAATGAAACAGAATGAGAGTGCGACGTTGCACAGGTCGAATTGTACACGCGCTTTGGTCGGCTAAAGCCGCTGAAACAATCGAGCGCAGCGAATGCCCCTAGATTGGCGCTTTTAGCATGTGTGTCTTAGTGGCCGTTTCAGTCTTCGACTGTACTTTGACATAAGAAACAAACTATACGCTATAAACGCCATGAAGTACTTATTTGTGCCATTTTCATTTCCTTCTACTTCTATCAATATTAAAACCGACCAATAATAACTTACGTTATATACATATCTTTTGCTCTGTTTGAGTCCACATCGGCTCAAACAGAGCAAACCGATGAAACAGAATGAGAGTGCGACATTGCACAGATCGAATTGTACATGCCCTTTGGTCGGCTAAAGCCGCTGAAACAATCGAGCGCAGCGAATGCCCCTAGATTGGCGCTTTTAGCATGTGTGTCTTAGTGGCCGTTTCAGTCTTCGACTGTACTTTGACATAAGAAACAAACTATACACTATAAACGCCATGAAGTACTTATTTGTGCCATTTTCGTTTCCTTCTACTTCTATCAATATTAAAACCGACCAATAATAACTTACGTTATATACATATCTTTTGCTCTGTTTGAGTCCACATCGGCTCAAACAGAGCAAACCGATGAAACAGAATGAGAGTGCGACGTTGCACAGGTCGAATTGTACACGCGCTTTGGTCGGCTAAAGCCGCTGAAACAATCGAGCGCAGCGAATGCCCCTGATTGGCGCTTTTAGCATGTGTGTCTTAGTGGCCGTTTCAGTCTTCGACTGTACTTTGACATAAGAAACAAACTATACGCTATAAACGCCATGAAGTACTTATTTGTGCCATTTTCGTTTCCTTCTACTTCTATCAATATTAAAACCGACCAATAATAACTTACGTTATATACATATCTTTTGCTCTGTTTGAGTCCACCTCGGCTCAAACAGAGCAAACCGATGAAACAGAATGAGAGTGCGACGTTGCACAGGTCGAATTGTACACGCGCTTTGGTCGGCTAAAGCCGCTGAAACAATCGAGCGCAGCGAATGCCCCTGATTGGCGCTTTTAGCATGTGTGTCTTAGTGGCCGTTTCAGTCTTCGACTGTACTTTGACATAAGAAACAAACTATACGCTATAAACGCCATGAAGTACTTATTTGTGCCATTTTCGTTTCCTTCTACTTCTATCAATATTAAAACCGACCAATAATAACTTACGTTATATACATATCTTTTGCTCTGTTTGAGTCCACATCGGCTCAAACAGAGCAAACCGACGAAACAGAATGAGAGTGCGACGTTGCACAGGTCGAATTGTACACGCGCTTTGGTCGGCTAAAGCCGCTGAAACAATCGAGCGCAGCGAATGCCCCTGATTGGCGCTTTTAGCATGTGTGTCTTAGTGGCCGTTTCAGTCTTCGACTGTACTTTGACATAAGAAACAAACTATACGCTATAAACGCCATGAAGTACTTATTTGTGCCATTTTCGTTTCCTTCTACTTCTATCAATATTAAAACCGACCAATAATAACTTACGTTATATACATATCTTTTGCTCTGTTTGAGTCCACCTCGGCTCAAACAGAGCAAACCGACGAAACAGAATGAGAGTGCGACGTTGCACAGGTCGAATTGTACACGCGCTTTGGTCGGCTAAAGCCGCTGAAACAATCGAGCGCAGCGAATGCCCCTAGATTGGCGCTTTTAGCATGTGTGTCTTAGTGGCCGTTTCAGTCTTCGACTGTACTTTGACATAAGAAACAAAATATAGGCTATAAACGCCATGAAGTACTTATTTGTGCCATTTTCGTTTCCTTCTACTTCTATCAATATTAAAACCGACCAATAATAACTTAGGTTATATACATATCTTTTGCTCTGTTTGAGTCCACATCGGCTCAAACAGAGCAAACCGATGAAACAGAATAAGAGTGCGACGTTGCACAGGTCGAATTGTACACGCGCTTTGGTCAGCTAAAGCCGCTGAAACAATCGAGCGCAGCGAATGCCCCTAGATTGGCGCTTTTAGCATGTGTGTCTTAGTGGCCGTTTCAGTCTTCGACTGTACTTTGACATAAGAAACAAACTATATGCTATAAACGCCATGAAGTACTTATTTGTGCCATTTTCGTTTCCTTCTACTTCTATCAATATTAAAACCGACCAATAATAACTTACGTTATATACATATCTTTTGCTCTGTTTGAGTCCACATCGGCTCAAACAGAGCAAACCGATGAAACAGAATGAGAGTGCGACGTTGCACAGGTCGAATTGTACACGCGCTTTGGTCGGCTAAAGCCGCTGAAACAATCGAGCGCAGCGAATGCCCCTGATTGGCGCTTTTAGCATGTGTGTCTTAGTGGCCGTTTCAGTCTTCGACTGTACTTTGACATAAGAAACAAACTATACGCTATAAACGCCATGAAGTACTTATTTGTGCCATTTTCGTTTCCTTCTACTTCTATCAATATTAAAACCGACCAATAATAACTTACGTTATATACATATCTTTTGCTCTGTTTGAGTCCACCTCGGCTCAAACAGAGCAAACCGATGAAACAGAATGAGAGTGCGACGTTGCACAGGTCGAATTGTACACGCGCTTTGGTCGGCTAAAGCCGCTGAAACAATCGAGCGCAGCGAATGCCCCTGATTCGCGCTTTTAGCATGTGTGTCTTAGTGGCCGTTTCAGTCTTCGACTGTACTTTGACATAAGAAACAAACTATACGCTATAAACGCCATGAAGTACTTATTTGTGCCATTTTCGTTTCCTTCTACTTCTATCAATATTAAAACCGACCAATAATAACTTACGTTATATACATATCTTTTGCTCTGTTTGAGTCCACATCGGCTCAAACAGAGCAAACCGACGAAACAGAATGAGAGTGCGACGTTGCACAGGTCGAATTGTACACGCGCTTTGGTCGGCTAAAGCCGCTGAAACAATCGAGCGCAGCGAATGCCCCTGATTGGCGCTTTTAGCATGTGTGTCTTAGTGGCCGTTTCAGTCTTCGACTGTACTTTGACATAAGAAACAAACTATACGCTATAAACGCCATGAAGTACTTATTTGTGCCATTTTCGTTTCCTTCTACTTCTATCAATATTAAAACCGACCAATAATAACTTACGTTATATACATATCTTTTGCTCTGTTTGAGTCCACCTCGGCTCAAACAGAGCAAACCGACGAAACAGAATGAGAGTGCGACGTTGCACAGGTCGAATTGTACACGCGCTTTGGTCGGCTAAAGCCGCTGAAACAATCGAGCGCAGCGAATGCCCCTAGATTGGCGCTTTTAGCATGTGTGTCTTAGTGGCCGTTTCAGTCTTCGACTGTACTTTGACATAAGAAACAAAATATAGGCTATAAACGCCATGAAGTACTTATTTGTGCCATTTTCGTTTCCTTCTACTTCTATCAATATTAAAACCGACCAATAATAACTTAGGTTATATACATATCTTTTGCTCTGTTTGAGTCCACATCGGCTCAAACAGAGCAAACCGATGAAACAGAATAAGAGTGCGACGTTGCACAGGTCGAATTGTACACGCGCTTTGGTCGGCTAAAGCCGCTGAAACAATCGAGCGCAGCGAATGCCCCTAGATTGGCGCTTTTAGCATGTGTGTCTTAGTGGCCGTTTCAGTCTTCGACTGTACTTTGACATAAGAAACAAACTATACGCTATAAACGCCATGAAGTACTTATTTGTGCCATTTTCGTTTCCTTCTACTTCTATCAATATTAAAACCGACCAATAATAACTTACGTTATATACATATCTTTTGCTCTGTTTGAGTCCACATCGGCTCAAACAGAGCAAACCGATGAAACAGAATGAGAGTGCGACGTTGCACAGGTCGAATTGTACACGCGCTTTGGTCGGCTAAAGCCGCTGAAACAATCGAGCGCAGCGAATGCCCCTAGATTGGCGCTTTTAGCATGTGTGTCTTAGTGGCCGTTTCAGTCTTCGACTGTACTTTGACATAAGAAACAAACTATACGCTATAAACGCCATGAAGTACTTATTTGTGCCATTTTCATTTCCTTCTACTTCTATCAATATTAAAACCGACCAATAATAACTTACGTTATATACATATCTTTTGCTCTGTTTGAGTCCACATCGGCTCAAACAGAGCAAACCGATGAAACAGAATGAGAGTGCGACATTGCACAGATCGAATTGTACATGCCCTTTGGTCGGCTAAAGCCGCTGAAACAATCGAGCGCAGCGAATGCCCCTAGATTGGCGCTTTTAGCATGTGTGTCTTAGTGGCCGTTTCAGTCTTCGACTGTACTTTGACATAAGAAACAAACTATACGCTATAAACGCCATGAAGTACTTATTTGTGCCATTTTCATTTCCTTCTACTTCTATCAATATTAAAACCGACCAATAATAACTTACGTTATATACATATCTTTTGCTCTGTTTGAGTCCACATCGGCTCAAACAGAGCAAACCGATGAAACAGAATGAGAGTGCGACGTTGCACAGGTCGAATTGTACACGCGCTTTGGTCGGCTAAAGCCGCTGAAACAATCGAGCGCAGCGAATGCCCCTAGATTGGCGCTTTTAGCATGTGTGTCTTAGTGGCCGTTTCAGTCTTCGACTGTACTTTGACATAAGAAACAAACTATACGCTATAAACGCCATGAAGTACTTATTTGTGCCATTTTCATTTCCTTCTACTTCTATCAATATTAAAACCGACCAATAATAACTTACGTTATATACATATCTTTTGCTCTGTTTGAGTCCACATCGGCTCAAACAGAGCAAACCGATGAAACAGAATGAGAGTGCGACATTGCACAGATCGAATTGTACATGCCCTTTGGTCGGCTAAAGCCGCTGAAACAATCGAGCGCAGCGAATGCCCCTAGATTGGCGCTTTTAGCATGTGTGTCTTAGTGGCCGTTTCAGTCTTCGACTGTACTTTGACATAAGAAACAAACTATACGCTATAAACGCCATGAAGTACTTATTTGTGCCATTTTCGTTTCCTTCTACTTCTATCAATATTAAAACCGACCAATAATAACTTACGTTATATACATATCTTTTGCTCTGTTTGAGTCCACATCGGCTCAAACAGAGCAAACCGATGAAACAGAATGAGAGTGCGACGTTGCACAGGTCGAATTGTACACGCGCTTTGGTCGGCTAAAGCCGCTGAAACAATCGAGCGCAGCGAATGCCCCTAGATTGGCGCTTTTAGCATGTGTGTCTTAGTGGCCGTTTCAGTCTTCGACTGTACTTTGACATAAGAAACAAACTATACGCTATAAACGCCATGAAGTACTTATTTGTGCCATTTTCGTTTCCTTCTACTTCTATCAATATTAAAACCGACCAATAATAACTTACGTTATATACATATCTTTTGCTCTGTTTGAGTCCACATCGGCTCAAACAGAGCAAACCGATGAAACAGAATGAGAGTGCGACGTTGCACAGGTCGAATTGTACACGCGCTTTGGTCGGCTAAAGCCGCTGAAACAATCGAGCGCAGCGAATGCCCCTAGATTGGCGCTTTTAGCATGTGTGTCTTAGTGGCCGTTTCAGTCTTCGACTGTACTTTGACATAAGAAACAAACTATACGCTATAAACGCCATGAAGTACTTATTTGTGCCATTTTCATTTCCTTCTACTTCTATCAATATTAAAACCGACCAATAATAACTTACGTTATATACATATCTTTTGCTCTGTTTGAGTCCACATCGGCTCAAACAGAGCAAACCGATGAAACAGAATGAGAGTGCGACGTTGCACAGGTCGAATTGTACACGCGCTTTGGTCGGCTAAAGCCGCTGAAACAATCGAGCGCAGCGAATGCCCCTAGATTGGCGCTTTTAGCATGTGTGTCTTAGTGGCCGTTTCAGTCTTCGACTGTACTTTGACATAAGAAACAAACTATACGCTATAAACGCCATGAAGTACTTATTTGTGCCATTTTCGTTTCCTTCTACTTCTATCAATATTAAAACCGACCAATAATAACTTACGTTATATACATATCTTTTGCTCTGTTTGAGTCCACATCGGCTCAAACAGAGCAAACCGATGAAACAGAATGAGAGTGCGACGTTGCACAGGTCGAATTGTACACGCGCTTTGGTCGGCTAAAGCCGCTGAAACAATCGAGCGCAGCGAATGCCCCTAGATTGGCGCTTTTAGCATGTGTGTCTTAGTGGCCGTTTCAGTCTTCGACTGTACTTTGACATAAGAAACAAACTATACGCTATAAACGCCATGAAGTACTTATTTGTGCCATTTTCGTTTCCTTCTACTTCTATCAATATTAAAACCGACCAATAATAACTTACGTTATATACATATCTTTTGCTCTGTTTGAGTCCACATCGGCTCAAACAGAGCAAACCGATGAAACAGAATAAGTAGATTGGCGCTTTTAGCATGTGTGTCTTAGTGGCCGTTTCAGTCTTCGACTGTACTTTGACATAAGAAACAAACTATACGCTATAAACGCCATGAAGTACTTATTTGTGCCATTTTCGTTTCCTTCTACTTCTATCAATATTAAAACCGACCAATAATAACTTACGTTATATACATATCTTTTGCTCTGTTTGAGTCCACATCGGCTCAAACAGAGCAAACCGATGAAACAGAATGAGAGTGCGACGTTGCACAGGTCGAATTGTACACGCGCTTTGGTCGGCTAAAGCCGCTGAAACAATCGAGCGCAGCGAATGCCCCTAGATTGGCGCTTTTAGCATGTGTGTCTTAGTGGCCGTTTCAGTCTTCGACTGTACTTTGACATAAGAAACAAACTATACGCTATAAACGCCATGAAGTACTTATTTGTGCCATTTTCGTTTCCTTCTACTTCTATCAATATTAAAACCGACCAATAATAACTTACGTTATATACATATCTTTTGCTCTGTTTGAGTCCACATCGGCTCAAACAGAGCAAACCGATGAAACAGAATAAGAGTGCGACGTTGCACAGGTCGAATTGTACACGCGCTTTGGTCGGCTAAAGCCGCTGAAACAATCGAGCGCAGCGAATGCCCCTAGATTGGCGCTTTTAGCATGTGTGTCTTAGTGGCCGTTTCAGTCTTCGACTGTACTTTGACATAAGAAACAAACTATACGCTATAAACGCCATGAAGTACTTATTTGTGCCATTTTCGTTTCCTTCTACTTCTATCAATATTAAAACCGACCAATAATAACTTACGTTATATACATATCTTTTGCTCTGTTTGAGTCCACATCGGCTCAAACAGAGCAAACCGATGAAACAGAATGAGAGTGCGACGTTGCACAGGTCGAATTGTACACGCGCTTTGGTCGGCTAAAGCCGCTGAAACAATCGAGCGCAGCGAATGCCCCTAGATTGGCGCTTTTAGCATGTGTGTCTTAGTGGCCGTTTCAGTCTTCGACTGTACTTTGACATAAGAAACAAACTATACGCTATAAACGCCATGAAGTACTTATTTGTGCCATTTTCGTTTCCTTCTACTTCTATCAATATTAAAACCGACCAATAATAACTTACGTTATATACATATCTTTTGCTCTGTTTGAGTCCACATCGGCTCAAACAGAGCAAACCGATGAAACAGAATAAGAGTGCGACGTTGCACAGGTCGAATTGTACACGCGCTTTGGTCGGCTAAAGCCGCTGAAACAATCGAGCGCAGCGAATGCCCCTAGATTGGCGCTTTTAGCATGTGTGTCTTAGTGGCCGTTTCAGTCTTCGACTGTACTTTGACATAAGAAACAAACTATACGCTATAAACGCCATGAAGTACTTATTTGTGCCATTTTCGTTTCCTTCTACTTCTATCAATATTAAAACCGACCAATAATAACTTACGTTATATACATATCTTTTGCTCTGTTTGAGTCCACATCGGCTCAAACAGAGCAAACCGATGAAACAGAATGAGAGTGCGACGTTGCACAGGTCGAATTGTACACGCGCTTTGGTCGGCTAAAGCCGCTGAAACAATCGAGCGCAGCGAATGCCCCTAGATTGGCGCTTTTAGCATGTGTGTCTTAGTGGCCGTTTCAGTCTTCGACTGTACTTTGACATAAGAAACAAACTATACGCTATAAACGCCATGAAGTACTTATTTGTGCCATTTTCATTTCCTTCTACTTCTATCAATATTAAAACCGACCAATAATAACTTACGTTATATACATATCTTTTGCTCTGTTTGAGTCCACATCGGCTCAAACAGAGCAAACCGATGAAACAGAATGAGAGTGCGACATTGCACAGATCGAATTGTACATGCCCTTTGGTCGGCTAAAGCCGCTGAAACAATCGAGCGCAGCGAATGCCCCTAGATTGGCGCTTTTAGCATGTGTGTCTTAGTGGCCGTTTCAGTCTTCGACTGTACTTTGACATAAGAAACAAACTATACGCTATAAACGCCATGAAGTACTTATTTGTGCCATTTTCATTTCCTTCTACTTCTATCAATATTAAAACCGACCAATAATAACTTACGTTATATACATATCTTTTGCTCTGTTTGAGTCCACATCGGCTCAAACAGAGCAAACCGATGAAACAGAATGAGAGTGCGACGTTGCACAGGTCGAATTGTACACGCGCTTTGGTCGGCTAAAGCCGCTGAAACAATCGAGCGCAGCGAATGCCCCTAGATTGGCGCTTTTAGCATGTGTGTCTTAGTGGCCGTTTCAGTCTTCGACTGTACTTTGACATAAGAAACAAACTATACGCTATAAACGCCATGAAGTACTTATTTGTGCCATTTTCATTTCCTTCTACTTCTATCAATATTAAAACCGACCAATAATAACTTACGTTATATACATATCTTTTGCTCTGTTTGAGTCCACATCGGCTCAAACAGAGCAAACCGATGAAACAGAATAAGTGTGCGACGTTGCACAGGTCGAATTGTACATGCGCTTTGGTCGGCTAAAGCCGCTGAAACAATCGAGCGCAGCGAATGCCCCTGATTGGCGCTTTTAGCATGTGTGTCTTAGTGGCCGTTTCAGTCTTCGACTGTACTTTGACATAAGAAACAAACTATACGCTATAAACGCCATGAAGTACTTATTTGTGCCATTTTCGTTTCCTTCTACTTCTATCAATATTAAAACCGACCAATAATAACTTACGTTATATACATATCTTTTGCTCTGTTTGAGTCCACATCGGCTCAAACAGAGCAAACCGATGAAACAGAATAAGAGTGCGACGTTGCACAGGTCGAATTGTACACGCGCTTTGGTCGGCTAAAGCCGCTGAAACAATCGAGCGCAGCGAATGCCCCTAGATTGGCGCTTTTAGCATGTGTGTCTTAGTGGCCGTTTCAGTCTTCGACTGTACTTTGACATAAGAAACAAACTATACGCTATAAACGCCATGAAGTACTTATTTGTGCCATTTTCGTTTCCTTCTACTTCTATCAATATTAAAACCGACCAATAATAACTTACGTTATATACATATCTTTTGCTCTGTTTGAGTCCACATCGGCTCAAACAGAGCAAACCGATGAAACAGAATAAGAGTGCGACGTTGCACAGGTCGAATTGTACACGCGCTTTGGTCGGCTAAAGCCGCTGAAACAATCGAGCGCAGCGAATGCCCCTAGATTGGCGCTTTTAGCATGTGTGTCTTAGTGGCCGTTTCAGTCTTCGACTGTACTTTGACATAAGAAACAAACTATACGCTATAAACGCCATGAAGTACTTATTTGTGCCATTTTCGTTTCCTTCTACTTCTATCAATATTAAAACCGACCAATAATAACTTACGTTATATACATATCTTTTGCTCTGTTTGAGTCCACATCGGCTCAAACAGAGCAAACCGATGAAACAGAATAAGAGTGCGACGTTGCACAGGTCGAATTGTACACGCGCTTTGGTCGGCTAAAGCCGCTGAAACAATCGAGCGCAGCGAATGCCCCTAGATTGGCGCTTTTAGCATGTGTGTCTTAGTGGCCGTTTCAGTCTTCGACTGTACTTTGACATAAGAAACAAACTATACGCTATAAACGCCATGAAGTACTTATTTGTGCCATTTTCGTTTCCTTCTACTTCTATCAATATTAAAACCGACCAATAATAACTTACGTTATATACATATCTTTTGCTCTGTTTGAGTCCACATCGGCTCAAACAGAGCAAACCGATGAAACAGAATAAGAGTGCGACGTTGCACAGGTCGAATTGTACACGCGCTTTGGTCGGCTAAAGCCGCTGAAACAATCGAGCGCAGCGAATGCCCCTGATTGGCGCTTTTAGCATGTGTGTCTTAGTGGCCGTTTCAGTCTTCGACTGTACTTTGACATAAGAAACAAACTATACGCTATAAACGCCATGAAGTACTTATTTGTGCCATTTTCGTTTCCTTCTACTTCTATCAATATTAAAACCGACTAATAATAACTTACGTTATATACATATCTTTTGCTCTGTTTGAGTCCACCTCGGCCCAAACAGAGCAAACCGATGAAACAGAATGAGAGTGCGACGTTGCACAGGTCGAATTGTACACGCGCTTTGGTCGGCTAAAGCCGCTGAAACAATCGAGCGCAGCGAATGCCCCTGATTGGCGCTTTTAGCATGTGTGTCTTAGTGGCCGTTTCAGTCTTCGACTGTACTTTGACATAAGAAACAAACTATACGCTATAAACGCCATGAAGTACTTATTTGTGCCATTTTCGTTTCCTTCTACTTCTATCAATATTAAAACCGACCAATAATAACTTACGTTATATACATATCTTTTGCTCTGTTTGAGTCCACATCGGCTCAAACAGAGCAAACCGATGAAACAGAATAAGAGTGCGACGTTGCACAGGTCGAATTGTACACGCGCTTTGGTCGGCTAAAGCCACTGAAACAATCGAGCGCAGCGAATGCCCCTGATTGGCGCTTTTAGCATGTGTGTCTTAGTGGCCGTTTCAGTCTTCGACTGTACTTTGACATAAGAAACAAACTATACGCTATAAACGCCATGAAGTACTTATTTGTGCCATTTTCGTTTCCTTCTACTTGTATCAATATTAAAACCGACCAATAATAACTTACGTTATATACATATCTTTTGCTCTGTTTGAGTCCACATCGGCTCAAACAGAGCAAACCGATGAAACAGAATAAGAGTGCGACGTTGCACAGGTCGAATTGTACACGCGCTTTGGTCGGCTAAAGCCGCTGAAACAATCGAGCGCAGCGAATGCCCCTAGATTGGCGCTTTTAGCATGTGTGTCTTAGTGGCCGTTTCAGTCTTCGACTGTACTTTGACATAAGAAACAAACTATACGCTATAAACGCCATGAAGTACTTATTTGTGCCATTTTCGTTTCCTTCTACTTCTATCAATATTAAAACCGACCAATAATAACTTACGTTATATACATATCTTTTGCTCTGTTTGAGTCCACCTCGGCTCAAACAGAGCAAACCGATGAAACAGAATGAGAGTGCGACGTTGCACAGGTCGAATTGTACACGCGCTTTGGTCGGCTAAAGCCGCTGAAACAATCGAGCGCAGCGAATGCCCCTAGATTGGCGCTTTTAGCATGTGTGTCTTAGTGGCCGTTTCAGTCTTCGACTGTACTTTGACATAAGAAACAAACTATACGCTATAAACGCCATGAAGTACTTATTTGTGCCATTTTCGTTTCCTTCTACTTCTATCAATATTAAAACCGACTAATAATAACTTACGTTATATACATATCTTTTGCTCTGTTTGAGTCCACATCGGCTCAAACAGAGCAAACCGATGAAACAGAATGAGAGTGGGACGTTGCACAGGTCGAATTGTACACGCGCTTTGGTCGGCTAAAGCCGCTGAAACAATCGAGCGCAGCGAATGCCCCTAGATTGGCGCTTTTAGCATGTGTGTCTTAGTGGCCGTTTCAGTCTTCGACTGTACTTTGACATAAGAAACAAACTATACGCTATAAACGCCATGAAGTACTTATTTGTGCCATTTTCGTTTCCTTCTACTTCTATCAATATTAAAACCGACTAATAATAACTTACGTTATATACATATCTTTTGCTCTGTTTGAGTCCACATCGGCTCAAACAGAGCAAACCGATGAAACAGAATGAGAGTGGGACGTTGCACAGGTCGAATTGTACACGCGCTTTGGTCGGCTAAAGCCGCTGAAACAATCGAGCGCAGCGAATGCCCCTGATTGGCGCTTTTAGCATGTGTGTCTTAGTGGCCGTTTCAGTCTTCGACTGTACTTTGACATAAGAAACAAACTATACGCTATAAACGCCATGAAGTACTTATTTGTGCCATTTTCGTTTCCTTCTACTTCTATCAATATTAAAACCGACCAATAATAACTTACGTTATATACATATCTTTTGCTCTGTTTGAGTCCACATCGGCTCAAACAGAGCAAACCGATGAAACAGAATGAGAGTGCGACGTTGCACAGGTCGAATTGTACACGCGCTTTGGTCGGCTAAAGCCGCTGAAACAATCGAGCGCAGCGAATGCCCCTGATTGGCGCTTTTAGCATGTGTGTCTTAGTGGCCGTTTCAGTCTTCGACTGTACTTTGACATAAGAAACAAACTATACGCTATAAACGCCATGAAGTACTTATTTGTGCCATTTTCGTTTCCTTCTACTTCTATCAATATTAAAACCGACCAATAATAACTTACGTTATATACATATCTTTTGCTCTGTTTGAGTCCACCTCGGCTCAAACAGAGCAAACCGATGAAACAGAATGAGAGTGCGACGTTGCACAGGTCGAATTGTACACGCGCTTTGGTCGGCTAAAGCCGCTGAAACAATCGAGCGCAGCGAATGCCCCTGATTGGCGCTTTTAGCATGTGTGTCTTAGTGGCCGTTTCAGTCTTCGACTGTACTTTGACATAAGAAACAAACTATACGCTATAAACGCCATGAAGTACTTATTTGTGCCATTTTCGTTTCCTTCTACTTCTATCAATATTAAAACCGACCAATAATAACTTACGTTATATACATATCTTTTGCTCTGTTTGAGTCCACATCGGCTCAAACAGAGCAAACCGATGAAACAGAATGAGAGTGCGACGTTGCACAGGTCGAATTGTACACGCGCTTTGGTCGGCTAAAGCCGCTGAAACAATCGAGCGCAGCGAATGCCCCTAGATTGGCGCTTTTAGCATGTGTGTCTTAGTGGCCGTTTCAGTCTTCGACTGTACTTTGACATAAGAAACAAACTATACGCTATAAACGCCATGAAGTACTTATTTGTGCCATTTTCGTTTCCTTCTACTTCTATCAATATTAAAACCGACCAATAATAACTTACGTTATATACATATCTTTTGCTCTGTTTGAGTCCACCTCGGCTCAAACAGAGCAAACCGATGAAACAGAATGAGAGTGCGACGTTGCACAGGTCGAATTGTACACGCGCTTTGGTCGGCTAAAGCCGCTGAAACAATCGAGCGCAGCGAATGCCCCTAGATTGGCGCTTTTAGCATGTGTGTCTTAGTGGCCGTTTCAGTCTTCGACTGTACTTTGACATAAGAAACAAACTATTCGCTATAAACGCCATGAAGTACTTATTTGTGCCATTTTCGTTTCCTTCTACTTCTATCAATATTAAAACCGACCAATAATAACTTACGTTATATACATATCTTTTGCTCTGTTTGAGTCCACATCGGCTCAAACAGAGCAAACCGATGAAACAGAATGAGAGTGCGACGTTGCACAGGTCGAATTGTACACGCGCTTTGGTCGGCTAAAGCCGCTGAAACAATCGAGCGCAGCGAATGCCCCTAGATTGGCGCTTTTAGCATGTGTGTCTTAGTGGCCGTTTCAGTCTTCGACTGTACTTTGACATAAGAAACAAACTATTCGCTATAAACGCCATGAAGTACTTATTTGTGCCATTTTCGTTTCCTTCTACTTCTATCAATATTAAAACCGACCAATAATAGCTATACAAGGATCATGTGACGGGCTAGTTGGTTATACATTACGAATTTAAAAGTAGCGCTAAAGACGAGGACAAGTAGAAGACACAGACACGGAAAGGCGCTGACTCCCAACTGATATTTAGTGAAGAATAAAAGGAAGATAAAACAGAAGTGCAAGGTCATATACGAAATGAAAAAGAAGACTAACCAAAACGAAAGAAAGCAACAATTATTTTTGACTTCAAAATTAAGAAATAAGAAAAAAAGAAAAAAAAGAAAAAAAAATTACAATAAAAATGAAAAAAAAAATTTTAATTTTTAAAAAATTTACACAAAACATTCAAATGAAAACCTACTCTAATTAAATGAAAGAAAGAAAAAGAAAGAGGAAGAAGAGGTCTCTGAAAATTAATCTCGTTAAACGAAGTTCTCACACAAAACGTTGTAAGTAGTGCAATTCCTACGCCGATAAGGCTACCACCGGTGCACTGATGCATGTATCCCCTTTAGCTGCTATGACTTGCGCCTCATAAACTTCTCTTGTTCGTTGATCTTTTTTTTTTAATTTTTATTGTAATTTTTTTCTTTTTTTTTTCTTTTTTTCTTATTTCTTAATTTTGAAGTCAAAAATAATTGTTGCTTTCTTTCGTTTTGGTTAGTCTTCTTTTTCATTTCGTATATGACCTTGCACTTCTGCTTTATCTTTCTTTTATTCTTCACTAAATATCAGTTGCGAGTCAGCGCCTGTCCGTGTCTGTGTCTTCTACTTGTCCTCGTCTTTAGCGCTACTTTTAAATTCGCAATAATAGCTAACGTTATATACATATTTTTTGCTCTGTTTGAGTCCACCTCGGCTCAAACAGAGCAAACCGATGAAACAGAATGAGAGTGCGACATTGCACAGGTCGAATTGTACACGCGCTTTGGTCGGCTAAAGCCGCTGAAACAATCGAGCGCAGCGAATGCCCCTAGATTGGCGCTTTTAGCATGTGTGTCTTAGTGGCCGTTTCAGTCTTCGACTGTACTTTGACATAAGAAACAAACTATACGCTATAAACGCCATGAAGTACTTATTTGTGCCATTTTCGTTTCCTTCTACTTCTATCAATATTAAAACCGACCAATAATAGCTTACGTTATATACATATCTTTTGCTCTGTTTGAGTCCACCTCGGCTCAAACAGAGCAAACGGATGAAACAGAATGAGAGTGCGACATTGCACAGGTCGAATTGTACACGCGCTTTGGTCGGCTAAAGCCGCTGAAACAATCGAGCGCAGCGAATGCCCCTAGATTGGCGCTTTTAGCATGTGTGTCTTAGTGGCCGTTTCAGTCTTCGACTGTACTTTGACATAAGAAACAAACTATACGCTATAAACGCCATGAAGTACTTATTTGTGCCATTTTCGTTTCCTTCTACTTCTATCAATATTAAAACCGACCAATAATAGCTTACGTTATATACATATCTTTTGCTCTGTTTGAGCCCACCTCGGCTCAAACAGAGCAAACGGATGAAACAGAATGAGAGTGCGACATTGCACATGTCGAATTGTACACGCGCTTCGGTCGGCTAAAGCCGCTGAAACAATCGAGCGCAGCGAATGCCCCTAGATTGGCGCTTTTAGCATGTGTGTCTTAGTGGCCGTTTCAGTCTTCGACTGTACTTTGACATAAGAAACAAACTATACGCTATAAACGCCATGAAGTACTTATTTGTGCCATTTTCGTTTCCTTCTACTTCTATCAATATTAAAACCGACCAATAATAGCTTACGTTATATACATATCTTTTGCTCTGTTTGAGCCCACCTCGGCTCAAACAGAGCAAACCGATGAAACAGAATGAGAGTGCGACATTGCACAGGTCGAATTGTACACGCGCTTTGGTCGGCTAAAGCCGCTGAAACAATCGGGCGCAGCGAATGCCCCTAGATTGGCGCTTTTAGCATGTGTGTCTTAGTGGCCGTTTCAGTCTTCGACTGTACTTTGACATAAGAAACAAACTATACGCTATAAACACCATGAAGTACTTATTTGTGCCACTTTCGTTTCCTCCTACTTCTATCAATATTAAAACCGACCAATATTAACTTACGTTATATACATATCTTTTGCTCTGTTTGAGTCCACCTCGGCTCAAACAGAGCAAACCGATGAAACAGAATGAGAGTGCGACATTGCACAGGTCGAATTGTACACGCGCTTTGGTCGGCTAAAGCCGCTGAAACAATCGGGCGCAGCGAATGCTCCTAGATTGGCGCTTTTAGCATGTGTGTCTTAGTGGCCGCTTCAGTCTTCGACTGTACTTTGACATAAGAAACAAACTATACGCTATAAACGCCATGAAGTACTTATTTGTGCCACTTTCGTTTCCTTCTACTTCTATCAATATTAAAACCGACCAATAATAACTTACGTTATATACATATCTTTTGCTCTGTTCGAGTCCACCTCGGCTCAAACAGAGCAAACCGATGAAACAGAATGAGAGTGCGACATTGCACAGGTCGAATTGTACACGCGCTTTGGTCGGCTAAAGCCGCTGAAACAATCGAGCGCAGCGAATGCCCCTAGATTGGCGCTTTTAGCATGTGTGTCTTAGTGGCCGTTTCAGTCTTCGACTGTACTTTGACATAAGAAACAAACTATACGCTATAAACGCCATGAAGTACTTATTTGTGCCATTTTCGTTTCCTTCTACTTCTATCAATATTAAAACCGACCAATAATAGCTTACGTTATATACATATCTTTTGCTCTGTTTGAGCCCACCTCGGCTCAAACAGAGCAAACGGATGAAACAGAATGAGAGTGCGACATTGCACAGGTCGAATTGTACACGCGCTTTGGTCGGCTAAAGCCGCTGAAACAATCGAGCGCAGCGAATGCCCCTAGATTGGCGCTTTTAGCATGTGTGTCTTAGTGGCCGTTTCAGTCTTCGACTGTACTTTGACATAAGAAACAAACTATACGCTATAAACGCCATGAAGTACTTATTTGTGCCATTTTCGTTTCCTTCTACTTCTATCAATATTAAAACCGACCAATAATAGCTTACGTTATATACATATCTTTTGCTCTGTTTGAGTCCACCTCGGCTCAAACAGAGCAAACCGATGAAACAGAATGAGAGTGCGATATTGCACAGGTCGAATTGTACACGCGCTTTGGTCGGCTAAAGCCGCTGAAACAATCGAGCGCAGCGAATGCCCCTAGATTGGCGCTTTTAGCATGTGTGTCTTAGTGGCCGTTTCAGTCTTCGACTGTACTTTGACATAAGAAACAAACTATACGCTATAAACACCATGAAGTACTTATTTGTGCCACTTTCGTTTCCTCCTACTTCTATCAATATTAAAACCGACCAATAATAACTTACGTTATATACATATCTTTTGCTCTGTTTGAGCCCACCTCGGCTCAAACAGAGCAAACCGATGAAACAGAATGAGAGTGCGACATTGCACAGGTCGAATTGTACACGCGCTTTAGTCGGCTAAAGCCGCTGAAACAATCGAGCGCAGCGAATGCCCCTAGATTGGCGCTTTTAGCATGTGTGTCTTAGTGGCCGTTTCAGTCTTCGACTGTACTTTGACATAAGAAACAAACTATACGCTATAAACGCCATGAAGTACTTATTTGTGCCACTTTCGTTTCCTTCTACTTCTATCAATATTAAAACCGACCAATAACAACTTACGTTATATACATATCTTTTGCTCTGTTTGAGTCCACCTCGGCTCAAACAGAGCAAACCGATGAAACAGAATGAGAGTGCGACATTGCACAGGTCGAATTGTACACGCGCTTTGGTCGGCTAAAGCCGCTGAAACAATCGAGCGCAGCGAATGCCCCTAGATTGGCGCTTTTAGCATGTGTGTCTTAGTGGCCGTTTCAGTCTTCGACTGTACTTTGACATAAGAAACAAACTATACGCTATAAACGCCATGAAGTACTTATTTGTGCCATTTTCGTTTCCTTCTACTTCTATCAATATTAAAACCGACCAATAATAGCTTACGTTATATACATATCTTTTGCTCTGTTTGAGCCCACCTCGGCTCAAACAGAGCAAACCGATGAAACAGAATGAGAGTGCGACATTGCACAGGTCGAATTGTACACGCGCTTTGGTCGGCTAAAGCCGCTGAAACAATCGAGCGCAGCGAATGCCCCTAGATTGGCGCTTTTAGCATGTGTGTCTTAGTGGCCGTTTCAGTCTTCGACGGTGCTTTGACATAAGAAACAAACTATACGCTATAAACGCCATGAAGTACTTATTTGTGCCATTTTCGTTTCCTTCTACTTCTATCAATATTAAAACCGACCAATAATAACTTACGATATATACATATCTTTTGCTCTGTTTGAGCCCACCTCGGCGCACGCGTGGCGCAATTCTTAACAAAAATTGCATTTCGGCACAAGATGTGGCAGACTTTCGGTCATGGCGCAGTTTGGCGCAGATGGCGCAGCACTTCGATTACTGCATCTTCCTTTTTTGCCTGTTTCATTTACAGATGTATTTTGTTGCGCTTTAGTCTAGTTGGCATGTTTTTTGTTTTGTTTTTTTCTTTTTTTTTTGTAATAACGGTCAAATCATTTTTTACTGGACCTCAAAGCAAAAGAAATTACGCTTGCATTTTGAGACAGACCACTCCTAACTAATGATATAATGACAGCTCTTAGGCCAGAGTGACCCGGCCTAAGAGTTGCAAACAAAACCACGAAACTTCCGAAAGCCGCGGGGGGGGGGGGGGGGGGGGGGGGCAAACTTTTGCCTAGAGCAATAAACGTAACTGAAACTTTTTTCAATCCATCTGAGTCAGAAGCGGTTCTACTGTACGTAAGGTGACGTAGCAGCACAAGACTACCAAACCGCAACCTATCTTTCTATTTAACACGCGTTCCATTTCTCCTTTTCGGGAAGTGCTCGTATGACCGCGAGAAAGAGGGCGTGGAAGCGGTGTGTGTGTGTCTGTGTGTGTGTGTGTGGGGGGGGGGGGGTAGGGGAGGGAGCCGCACTTTAACACGCGAAGATCCGTAGCTTGGTCACCCCTGGTCTATAGTCAAAAGTTATAACACAACCATTTATTTTTACTTGTAGCCATTTTATACATAATCGAAGCTAATATAGGCAGCATATTTGTAGCCAACGTGGCCTTTGCGACGCCTAGCTTACTATATGATGTATCCGGCGAGTGAATACCTTCCATTTGTAGCATCATTTCCAATTCTATAAAAGGTGCCTCTCCGAGTGCAGCGTGCCGTCAATCGAGGCGGGCATCCCTGCTGCGGTTGTAGCACGATTCCCCCGATGTCCTTTGCCCCCTCCCAAATGCCCCGTGCCGTTTCCCCCGGGTGTCGAAATCCCCGTCTCGCTCCCCTGAGTGCGAATATCCCCGTGCCCATTCGCCCGCTGTGCCCGTGTGGACGGTTCGGTTACGTGTTTTGCGGTGCGCGGACATTTTGGTGCACGGATTGGTACGCGTTTTCAGTGGAATACACGTCGGCGCGCGGACTTTTCGGCACACGGAATATCCGATGCGTGTTCAATTGAACGCGTACTTTTTCATCGGTTATTACTAAAATAAGGGGTGCTATTTCATCACCTTCCTTTTCATCTTCTGCACATTACTTTTTCGCATTTGTTAATGCAATAGCAGAGGTGCATTCGTTAATGCACCTCTGCTACTAGTCGACCTGCATCTTGACCTTGACCGGGAAACATTCACTGTGGAAAATACCGTAAAAGTGTCGAATTACTCGACCTCAACATCCTAGATTGCAATGTTATCACCGCTTCCAGAAATCACCAAACGTTCTCAGGTTTTTTTTTTTTTTTTTTTTTTTTGTGTGTGTGTGTGTAGATGATTTCAGAATTAGTAGATGTGTTGTTAGCTTTCCGTTTTGCCCTTCGTCTTGTAAAGGAGTATGCAAACTGGCGCTGTGGCCGTGGCGAGCCGGAGGAAGTTCATGGCAAAGCAGAGGAGACTTCACTCCTCGCCACGACTCGTTCCGGCAAGCTACGGCGTCCCGTGCCGTGTTCCATGACGAAACCACTGGATTACGCCAATGACATTCGCGAGCGGGGTGGAGAGGAGGTCAAGGCTACGGCAAGGCGTTAAGGCCATGTCACACAGAGACAACCGTTGGACAACTCTGTCGGGCAACACCAGCAAATCGTGTTGCCGGCGACCCTGTCACACCGCGGCAACAACAGTCAGGCAACATGTTGCTGCGGCCCGGCAACCGTGTTAAGGGGTGTCCAAACAGGACACTAAAAAACGCACGACTCCGACAAATCGTGAAAATTGAAGCGGGCGCTTCTATAGGAGCGTCCGCTTCAATTTTCACGATTTGTCGGAGTCGTGCGTTTTGTAGTGTCCTGTTTGGACACCGCTTTAGCCGATTTGTTCTCCGACCACCCTGTCACACCGCGCTGACGGCGGGGACAACACGGGGAACATTCCGCCATCTTGATTGTTTACCTTCGCTCGTGTGGGGCGCGACGTCGCTGGAAATTCGACTCTACAAAGTGCTAGTGCGTTCGTTCGAAGGGCCGGAAATTACTACGGGACGACATTAACCAGTGATTGCGATTAGAAAACTTGACACGGGGAGTATTTCCCACAATTTCTATTTTAATAAGGTGTTCTTCATTCGCTGACAAAGCAGATAGCCCTAACCGAGGAAAGTGAGATCGCTAACGTAAAGGACCCATGAAACGATTTTCGTACTTCCGGCCCAATAAGATGGCGTTTGGGGATGCCCCTCAACTTATACAATGTTTCCCGGTCACGTGCGCATGACGCGCCGCGGGGTACGCGCCTTCCGGTCTTGTCCTCTCCTTTGCACTGTGGGCGTTGCTACAGCGAGAGCAGACCCTCCCCCTCTCCCCATTAAAAGGCTGCTAAGACCGGCCATTTTGACGGTGTGGAATGCACGTTGGAAAAGAACCCTGGAAGCTCGCCATCAGCACACGCTCAGCAGTGGCGCACACTGCTATGGCCGGCAGTGAATACCTCCTATACTCTGTTTCACCTTGTGTTGTACCGCAGGAAAGGCTACAAGCGCAAGCTCCTAGCAACTCCTAGGGTGCCTCAATGACCTTCTGTTTAGAGTGATGCCACCCTTTGTAGCACCCGATGCCGACAGCACGTGCTCACGGGTAAAATACAAAGAAATCGACGAAAACAAAATGTCGCCATAGCACAGTCAGCGCCACAGACGCGTGCAGGGACACGCGCTTCTGAACAAAAAATAAATGTAAAAGTGGGAACAAAATGGCCAGATGTCTCCACCCTAAGCAAAGCGCACATGAAGGCACCCTACAAGCTCCTTGCTCTATGGCACACCTCGGCGGCACAAGCGGCACGCTACGAGCTCGCCCTTACAAAAACGGTTCTCAACATTCTTTTTAATTTTTTTTACTTCTTATTGACTTTCCGCGATCCTACTGAATTCCTTTATAAACACACTTTGTTTTGACTATTGGCAACTCCAACGCCCTATAGGTGGCGGGGCGGTAGTTCCAAAATGGCGGAAGAGACGGGGATAGATTCTCGAGGATATCCCGTGCCCCTGCTCGCTGACGCTGCTCAGCGCGCTAAAAATGCTTTATATGTCTAAAAACGCAAAGCGGTTAGCGAGGGATCATATTACAGGTGACGTAGATGCTAATGGACGTTAGGAAAGCGAGCATGCTGTTATTTAAAAGTTGCAGAAACCTGAAATTGCGAAGCTTTGTGGTGAGCGTGCGCGTTTTAGGCACCGGCCAGGTTACTGTTTGTGGTAGAATATTTTTGAGGGTGATTAAGATATGTTTGCGCTTTGCCTGGCCATTAGTGCTCTAAGAAGAGAGCCGCGAACGGTGACCGTTGAGCTTAAGGCTGCGGTCCCACGGCAGCCATCTTGAACAAGGCGTTAGTTCCACCAATAGATGGCGACACGCACCCGTGAGGTGGCCGAAACATTGGTTCACAGTGGGATGGCTCGAGCACCATCACGTTCCCCTCGTGGCCTTGCTCGCGCCGCTGCCAGCTGTGCTCAGCTGGCTCAAGTAGCGTGGCCCATCAAACGGATGTATGCGAGAATGTCAGGCTGGGTATAAATTGTTCTCTGATATAGGGAGATGCGGTTCGGCGGTTGAAACGGGCTTTCGCAATAAATCTTACCAAGAAGGAATCAAATGTTGATTGACGTGTCAATATTCTATCAATGAAAATTTCCTCTGCAGGAGTGCACGCTCAGTAGACTCAATCTTCCAAGACACCAGTGGAAGCGGACGTCACGTAAACTGCTTCGCGATTTACGGTACTTACCTCAACATTTTATTGACGACTAAAACAACCTCACGAAATATTGTGTTTCACGGGGTCCGGAAGATGTTGTAAAGGTTGTTACATTATAGTTTCCTGAAAACAAACGCCGTTGCAATATTTTCGGAAGTACCGACACACATAATGTTGTAAGTACAGCTAGAAGGAATATGATGAAAACCATCAGAAGAAATAGGAAGACGTTTATTTGCAATGAAGACGCTATGAATGAACGGCGTTTAGCGACGGCAAGTTATGAGCGTTCGGGAATTTATAAGTTCAAGTGATTGCTAACTATGAACATGCGGACAATGAAGGCCAGTTTTGACGGGAGATGGTGTTGCGGTGATGACCTGATATCGGACGACTCGTGGCAGACGAACAAGCAAGTTTCTTCTCAGCGAATGGTAAGTGTCCAGTGTCAAGAACAGCACAAGGCTACCGACGTTTTCGACGTTTCGAACACTTACCGCTTTCGACAAAAGCCCTGGCACCTAGGCTAACTTTCTGGAAAGACTCGAAGTCTTCCTTGAGTCCAACGCCATCATGAACAGTAACTGAAAACGACCCTCTATTCAGTCGGTGGGTGGCGAAACGTATCCACATCTGCGGAGTCATGGTCGATGCGTACTCTAAGTAGCTGGAAGTTTACACGATGCCTGCCACTACGTCCAAACACGGCATTGACGTTCTACGGTCTCTTTTACCTACTTTTGCCCTACCGAAAATACTTATCTCTGAAAACACGCCAAATCTTGCTTCAAATAAAATAAACAAGTTTTTGAAGAAAAAAAAAACCGGCATCAGGCATCACATTAGTGCACCATAGCATCCTGCAACTAACAGGCAAGCAGAACAGATGGTGTGCGAAACGAAAAAAGCCCTTTTGAAGCTTACGGAAGGAGCAGTTCAGTGAAGAATCGCCAGGCTTTTGTTCCAGCAGCACGCGACGGCCTCACCTTACACGGTAAAAACACCCGCCGAAGCAATATTCGGCGGACGAAGAGTCGCACCACCCGATCTCATGATACTATGGCCTACGAACGAAGATCGAGAGATTCCCAGGTCGGGAGTAATGGCAGTTTCTTCGGCCGGACAACTCGTCTACGTGAGGAATTTCAGCGGAAGTCGGGCCTTCCATATAAAACTTGAGTAGAAAAGGCTCTATGTTGGGTGACCAGAAGGTGTCATCCCTCTGAGTATACGTTCGATATCAATGCCCTTGAGTGTAAATATAACTGAATCACAAAACTCTCCTTGTGTATTGTGTAACTGCCCTTGTATTTGATAGTAGAAGCTATGGTGGTGATTTGGACCTGTCACACCAGGCTCCTTTTTCTTATTTTTCGCCTCATACTCCTTTGCGGTTTAAGTATGCTTCAAGATTCTTTTGGAACAGGGACACTTTACGCCAACGAGGCCATTTGTTCCAAGTAGTCAATCAGGGAATGCAGCTAGCAATCCGTCCCTCAAATTAACGAATAAGCCGCACTTCTGCACAGTGCAGTTTTCCTGTTCCACGTACAGTTGTAAAGCAGCATCCTCATTGATTCTACCGTATTCTGTTGCAGGTGACGAAAGTCTTTGGGTACACGATACTTGAAACAAGTCTGCACTGTACGTTGTGGTTCGACACCCACTAATGTCATCGTCTTATAGAGCCTCATCATTTAATCATTACCTCATCACCTCATATTGCTCTTTATCAACAGTAAGTACAATAGGCTACCGCCATATTACAATCCAGGAATTGAAAAATTGAGTCGTTCAGGCCTTCAACAAATTTATTATTTATAACACGTCACATTACCTCGAGACGATCGACGTCCATCGTCGATCTTCAAATACTTATACCTGTATATAAATTCGACGCACAGAGGGGGGGGGGGGGGGGGGGGGGCGGTGGCTGAGTTCATGGTCTAGCGCACATCAGCTTGGAGCACATGGAGCGAAAGCTCGAGCTGCAGAATCCACCCCGCCCCTGCCCGTTTCGATCTGGAAGAGCATCGTACCGGCGTGCGGTCGTGTATCATTACTGCGTGGTGCACGTTAAAGACCCCAGGTTTGCGGTTGTACCGCACTGGCTAAATTGCTCATCTACAGCTGAGACACCAGACGCCCACTAAGGCAGACTAACTTCAGGCTGTATAAACATACACACAACAATTTGCAATTAGACGCATAATAACAAAGAACACAACGTGCCGCCTCTTTTCTTTGGATGCTTTTTTGTTTTTTAACCAGCGGAAGCTCGCGCGTTCTCTCTTTTGAGACGGTTAGAATGGTCGCACATAAAACCCGCGTTTCTCCTACCCGGCCGCTTCCTCCTCTCATTATGTGTATTTGGTTATAACTAAATAAGCTATAATAATGGTGTATTATTCATATTTACTTTCAGTTTCAGTCAGGGAAAAGGAGTTTCGCGGGAACTAGATCCAATAGATGAGCTGCGCTTAGAGTATCAGCACTCTCTTCCCCGACAGTGTTGTGAACGCCGCCATTTTGGTGCTTGTGCAGAGCAGGCGCAACTGCCGATCGTCATGATTCAAAAGTGCGTCATCCTCAGCATTAGATTCGGTGTTACGAAGCTCATGTAATGTTGCTTTGCTTTGTCGCAAACAAAGTGGAGGACGGAAAAGCGTTTCTTATGACTTCAGATAAAGCTTCAAATAACTGGCAACCATGATTTTAAGCCACATATGGCCAAGTGTCGCTACTCTGAAGCGTGGCTTATTTAATGACTCTATTCATGCTCTTGTTCAAGAGGCTTGTAATACCTGTAGGGGCCATGAGGTAAGCCCCGTGGATTCCACAAGCCACTACCTTTTGACACCTGCCTCTGCATGTCATCGGCGATATTCCTCTTCCACCAAGCGTGGAGAAGGTGCTCAGCCTCGGCCCTAAGTTCGCGGTTGAACCCCGCAAGTCGGCACCTGAGCTCCTCTCTTGGTCAGGCAGGTTTCACAGCGAGCCTCCAATACTGAAAATGATCGATGTATTTCAGAAGGAGTGGACATTCTCACGCGCCACGCAACTCCGATCAGTTCACTATCCATTAAGAGGGCTGAAACCTACTTAAAAGAGCGTAGCTTATCTCTTCTACCGGCAGACAAAGAAGGAGGTTTTGTGCTCATGCACAAGGCCTTGTTTGGCAATAAGGCCTTAACAGCCATTGAGTCCGTCTTCCAATGCCACCAAGATATCACCTTAAGTAAGATCAAAAGCCAAGCCAAGAAGTTATGTAGCTCTCTTGACCTCAGGCAACTTTGTTCATCTATCGACAGAAGCAAATCATCCAGCCTTGAGATTTTCTTCAGTGCAAAAACACACAAGACTGACTGCCTCCTCAGGGTCATTGTGTCTGAACGAGGCACTTGGCAAAAGTCCATCGCAGTGTTCCTCCAAGACAAACTAAACCTTTTTGAAATCAATGATCCCTACCTGATTAGGAGCTCAGATGAGGTCAGGCAATTCCTACATGATGTCACAGATAGAAGCCTCAACGCTTTTTCCATCGATGTCAAAGATCTTTATTATGCCCTTCCTCAAGACCGTCTTCTTAGGTGCATAGAAGAAAGTGTTGACTCCTATGGTGTCATAGCCTTTCAAAACGCGTCAGGTGTCTCAGTCAAGGGTTTCCTTGATTTAATAACCGCCTACCTGAATTCTACTTTTGCCACCTGGGAAGGTTTAACATACTTGAAGAAAACGGGAGTATGTATTGGCTCCTGCATAGCTCCCGTACTTAGTGACCTTTTTCTGGCATTTCATAACAGATTATTGCAGCATAACCTTGACCAGTTCAAAGCAGTGCGAGTGTTTCGGTACGTGGATGATTACCTGAATTTAGTTGACAGTAACAATAGAACCTTCCCCGACTTAGTGGCCAGTGTTCTGTCCACCTTCCAGGCCTGCCTTCACTCGTTAAGACTCACCCATGAACTTCCAGTTGAGCGATCTATAAGATTCTTGGACCTTCGACTCTTTTTTGAAAGCAGTCACACCTGCTGGTCCTACGAACCTCGAGCAAAGAAGCCACTTCTAAACCATAGTTCCGCCCACTCTAAGCTTGTAAAAAGAGGCATTGTAAGACTCTGCCTAAAAAACTCTCTGGAAAAATCTTGCAAGCACACAGTCCTCATGAGTTTCAACCCGCAAATTTCCCGGTTGGTTTCAGCGGGCTACCCCCCGTCTTTATTAACCTCCGTTGCCGAAGTCCTACTCAGGGGGGTGAAGAAGGAAGGAGCTATCACACGCAGAGATAGAGACCGCACCACAAGGCCTGTCATAGTTCCCTACATTCATAACCTATCCCAAAAGCTCAAGAAAATGGCCAATAGAATCAACGTAGACGTTGCTTTCTCCGCGCCGAATAGACTTTCTAGCTTGTGCAAGAAGGTGAATGGGACATCAGGTCGACCAGTCGGATGCATCAAAAACCATCAGACAAAGTTCGTGTCCTGCAATGAGGGAGTAATCTATTCCTTCCCCCTCACTTGTGGCAAGTGTTACATCGGACAGACGGGTCGCTGTCTAAATGACCGACTTCGTGAGCATCACAATAACGCCAAAAATGCCGACTCGGGTCATTTAGGCATCCACTGCAGAGAGTGTGGATGTTCTCCCCTCCTGGACAAATGCACCATACTGGGACGGAGCAGGAACAAACTGACGCGAGAAATAGTAGAAACCGCTAACATTGTAAGGCTAGATAGAATTTGTGTTAGTACTCCTTCGCTAGCCTTAACGGAAAAAGAGTTGAACTATATAGCACAAGCACGGTAGCAACGTCCCCTGTACAGGGAATCCATTATTTTTTCTTCCTTCTATTTTTTCTTCCTTCTATATTTTGTTTTTATTCCTATTTCTGTTTTTTCCTTTCCCTTTTTCATATGATCATCGGTTTTTTGTTTCGCTGCCATTTGCATCGGAGTGAAGGAAGATGAAGATGATGCATAATACATTTGAGTTGTCAGTCAGCGCTGCGTGAGTGTTCTTCCTGTGTATGCGTGAAATTTCTTTTAAGTGTGTCTGATCTTGTGCGCTGTGAAGCAGTATCGTTGGTCCTGCTTGTGCCAGTAAATTAGCTACGGTTCAGAGTAACGACACTTGGCCATATTGTGGCTTAAAATCATGGTTGCCAGTTATCTGAAGCTTTATTTAAAATCACAAGAAACGCTTTTCTGTTCCCCACAAATGTCTAAACAACCCGCGACAGAGCATTGCAATAGTGCATCAGCTTCCTAGCACCGCATCTAATGCTGAGGAAGTCTTACTTTTGGATCATGACAATCGGCAGTTGCGTTTGCTCTGAACAAGACCCAAAATGGCGGCGCCCAAAACAATTTTGGGGAACGGAATGCCGATACTTTAAAGCTCATTTATTGACTCTAGGCATGAAGTGAACTCGGGTGTATTATTTTCCTTTTCGTCTTTAGTGTTCATTGAATTCAACTAAATCGTATAATGAACACATTATATCACGCTACGCTTGTGTAATTATTTGTCTTAGATGTATTAACCTGACCTAGTACTTAAACCATTCATTTATCGATAGTAAATCTTTCAAAATATTTTTTAAATGTGAAGGTAAAAAGACACGGAGATTGATGATGATACAGACGCCAGCGCCACCCTCGGAAATTTTATGAACATTAGAAATCAGCAGTTTGTCTGCCATCCGCCAGGTAGCGCAACAAAACACCCAAACAGTTTTAATTGTTTTTAAAATTAGCTAAGCTCTACACCTATTAAGAAACCAAAGCAAGATCATTGTGAAAATGTAATACATCGCAATGTATATCGATTCCAACCAATAAATATTAGATGCCAATGAATCTGTTTGATGTCCAAAAAAGATATGCGTCAAAAACAGGTAAGTTTGAAGGCCTCCTGGAGCGTTATGACTTTGAAAATTAAAAAAAGCCATCGTCCACCTCTTGGGCAACCCTTGTAGCTCTAAATGTTATAAAAGATTTTATCATAGTGTAATTATATCCTCAGCGGCATTTGAAGTACCATGACTCGAAGTACAAAAAAGTGCTACGTTTGATATAAAATATCTAAACAAAAAAAATTTTACACAACATTAAACTTTTTCTACATATTACCAATTATAAGCACTACATCTGTAGCTAATTTCATTACCCTAACGCTAGTCATTAAAAACATATTTGTGCTGTAAAATGTCAATGTTAGGGCAATATTTGGAGGGATGAAAAAAACAAAGTAGTGCAAATACCAAAAAAGTGTATCGTTAAATTCTGCTCCGACATCATCTTAACAGAACTGCTATATTGGAACCGTGTTATCTTTAATGGATCGTTCATAAAACATGAACTAGCGGAGCAAGTGAGGGTCCGCGCCATCATATTCGCAACGCTACAAATGCGCATGAACAGTAAAAACCAACTCATACATAATATCAAATGAAAGAGGATTGCATTGCCTTTCGAATGACATCAATCCCACAAAACAGAATTTAAAAGGAGACGAGTAATGACCTGCCAAAAAGTACCTAAACTGGCACATTCAGTGGGACCGTGGCCTTAAGAAGAGCAGCGTTCACAGTATTGGTGTCTTCGCGTCACAGCCTCACAACTCGCTGCTCACCGTCTCGATTTTAGTGTATTGCAACACGTAATAAAACTGCTCTATGGTTATTGATAGGAAGTTTGTTAGCGCAAACTACCGTGAGGTGTAGCATTACAACCGGAAGCTCGCGCTGCGCTTTTGAAGCACAATTTTCAGTGCACCTGGAGCGTTGCCGTGCTCACACCCTAAAAAGAATTTTGTAGTCCTTACACCCCTTGTCACATATACCGTATACGACATTCCAAAACTTCAGTTCGCCGAACAGCACACTGACATCAAACTGACGGCCTTAACTTTTGCGAGAGGCTTGATGACGGCGCAATATAAGATATTAAACAGCTAAAGTACGCATCAAAGAGTACAGAAAGAAAGAAAAAAAAAACGAAAGAAAACGCAGAGGTTTTGCAGTAGGATTAAAAAAACGATTACTTTCTTTTGTTTTTACAGTCATTTACACTTACTTAAGCTATTATATTAAGTTGCACAACTCGGCTAACCAGTCGCTCGTCAAAGTTGGTAGCGCCGGTTGAACGTCAGTGCGCTGTACGTCCAACTGAAGTTTAGGGGTGTCGTACGCTATGCAAACACTGCCTATTAATATAATCGGCGTGTTTAGGGGTTGCATTTATTGCTCTATCAAAAAGAAATATTTTAATATACCGTACATTTTTGTACCGTGTTATTTGCAACATTGCGGTCCCTTTGGCCAAAACTGCGCGTTCTAAGCTCTCTTCACGAACGGCTCACTAACACAGACGCGCTTAAAATGCTTCGAGCATTTCTTTATTTGCTTTGTAATTAACTGAAAGCAAGTACGGGAATTCTGTATTCTTAAAGTGCTTGGAATAAATGGTCATGTTCCTTGTAACAGCCGTAAAACGTGAACCCATTCCCGATTTGTATTGCTCGACATACCGTTGCGCGACGAGTCTTCTCCTACTTATGGCAAAGAATAGACTTTCCGTAGTCCGTACTGTAGAGTTCTTCATTATTAGCGGGAGCGTTTTCCGTCACGTTGAGCACAGATTGAGCTGGTGGCCATGCACAGGACCAGAAATCCGCAGCGTATGCGATACACGAAAGTCCCTAATGAAATTAGACATCCCTGTCCTTTGTGCAAGGCTGATGTGAGGCGGAGCACAAGAATAGACCGATCTCACCAGCCAGTTTGACTACACCACCGCTGCCGCAATGCATTGAGGGAACTGTAGTCTTTCAGCACGAGCGGCAACCTGGTTGGATCTCTGCGCGTGTAGAGCACGAAAGGTCACGAACCCTCTCGTGCACCGCCGTCTGCCTCCTGTGAACTAAAGTTATGGCGGCGTCACGCATGCGCCGAAGTCCCAGTGAAATCGGTCTATTCCTATTTTAACGCGCTCACTTTTTCGTTAAAACGGCTTCAAGCATCAATGACGGCAGTCCCTGCCACCGTTTCCGCGCCGCCGCCACCGCTGCCGTCCCCGCTCCTCTGGTTCTCCGTTCGTCTGCGGGAGGGCGAGCGGCGCGCTGGAGTTGCGAATTGTCAAAAAACTTTCAAACGAAAAAATATTGAATTTTTTGTAGACTTATTTATAAAAAATTAAAAAAGAACTTGTAAAAACGTTTTTCTGCGGGTTATTTTCTAAAAAAAAAAATTCAAAAGGAAAAACAATAGATTTTGTTTTGTAGACTTATTTATACAAAAATTAAAAAGAAGTTGTAACGACGTGTTTTTTTTTTTGTAGGTTATTTTCTAAAAAATAAAAAGAAACTTATTGACATTATTTCTTTATATTATTTTATAAAAAGAGACATTTTTTTATTATTTTATTAGGTCTGCGGTCGTGTGCGGAATCCGATATGATGTTTTTTTTTGTTTTTACTTTTTATTGCAAATGTGTTGACTTCTTGTTCACTCTGATTACTTTCTTTTGACAGACATGACAACCTGTTGACATGGTCAACAGAAAGTTTGTGGATTTTGTGTTGAAACTTTTTTATGATTTTCTTTTGCCTGACTCAAAAGAAAAGCTATTGACTTTCTATTAACTCTACGTTGGATCTTTTTCTGTTGACTTCCTCTTGAAAGTGTTATCAGAAATACTGCAGACGTTCTGTTTACTTCGTGTTTAAATTATTCAGTTGATTTTGTAGCCAGTGTCAAAAGAAAAGCTATAAACTTTCTGTTGACTTGTTGACTTTTTATTGAACATAATACATCTTGGCTAAATGTCAAGTCACTAAGTTTCTCAATAGTCTCTGACAAGTTGAGAACCGCAGGGAGGAGCTTCCGTTATCCTGCCTCCAGCGCGAGCTTTCTATCCTTGACAACTCTTCCACGTCTCGCGCCCCTCGAGGTCGACCGCGCAGTCAAAGCACGACGGAAGGCATGGGGCGCGTTCTGGAGGCCAGGCGTTCGAAAAACACGCCCAGCCGTTCTCACTTTGTAAATGACTATCGTGGCATCATTGACCCCATTCAACTAGTAAAGAAGAGCAAAATAACTATTTTAAAGTGGAGCAACCGCCTTGACTGGCTTCGCACTGAGTGGTGCTATGCAGAGAAGCGATAACATTTGTTCTATGATCCGTTTTTGTGGATGTTGTTTTAGCGACTACACGAAATTATTATTAGTCGTACCAATGCTTTTTAGTAAGAGATATAAGTCCACGAACTTCGAAACACTGTCTTCCCTTTGACAGACTTTCGAGAAGGAGAACGGAGACCTGGAAACTTAGTAAGTGCTGAGGTGGTCACCGGCCAAATGATATGTAGGCTAAAAGGCTTCAATATGTAGGCTATATAAGGCTCTGGTGCTGTAAACAGGACTGTGTTTCTGGTGTTGAGTGCTTGATGCTGTTTTTGTAGTTTACATTGCTTATTCGTGGGATGTGTTTGTACCAAAAAGACACTATTTCCTAACGAAATTCAAAAATATATTTAAAAAATTGAGGGTTTTTTTAAACGTTAATCTGCGGTTCCGTCAAAAGGAATTCAACAAAATTTATGTAAGAAGGAATTCAAAAGAATGTATGTAAGAAGGAATTCTAAAAAAATTAAGTGGCCAATTTTAACTAGGAATTAAATAAGTTGTCAAAAGAAAGTCTAAAAAACATTAAAAAACCTTTTAAAAGAAATTCAATACGGCTCCAAAAAATTTTCAACAAAAATTCAAAAGAATTTAAGTACACATTTTGTAAGGGCGCACTTCTAGCCTTCGTCGCGATGCAACATAAGGTGCAACTAAAGTTGCAGGCAGGCGAACCTAGGGTGCCTTCATGTGCGCTTTGCTTAAGGCCGGTTCACACAGGGTTGGGCAGAAATACTCAAAAATGTATTTGGAAATACAAATACTGGGATACATTAAAAAAGTAGCCAAAATACTGATACTAAAATACATCTGTAAAAATGTATCGCGATACGTATCGGAAATACATTTGAAATAGAGGCAAAAAGTATTTGGAAATACAAATACAGGAATACATTTTAGGGAGGGCAGAAATACGAACACAGAAATACTGATACTGCAATACATTTTTCAAATTTTTTAGAGACGCCAACTGATATGAAGCTTGAAGTGGAAGTTTTTGACCCCAAAATTACTTTCCCGTAGGTTTGGCACTTTGCCTTGATGGTAGTGGTTTCGGACGACAAGGAGTCGTCACTAAGCTCAAAAAAAAAAAAAAAAAACGTTACATCAAGGACTGACTGCGGTCCGTTCCCTGACATCCTGTCTTTCTGACGAGGGATGCGGAAATACTTCGACCTCTAAATAAATTCTATGACACCCTAAATCCCATCAGAACGCCACCATGCCCCTGTCCAAGGGGGACGTCCCTGCGAACATTGATCACATGAAGTCACGGTGAAATAAACTGGTATTTTTTTATCCGTAGGTGTGGCCTAGAGCATTACACTTTACCTCACTGCTGTATGAAAGTACAATAGGTACTTTCCTTGTAGGTTCCAGGTTCCACCTGGAGCATTCTGGAACTCGCACCTGTGCCGGCAATATCAGGTCGCAGTCCACGAGGTCTCACCTTCTGTTACGGTTGAAAAAAAGATACGATAGCATCCCTGTTGTGAAAGTCCTTCGTGCAGACCTTCCACCACCGACACATGGGTTGCAGTCATCAAGTTTCGCATAGCATCCCCCAAACAGAGACCTCGTGGACTGCGACCTGATATTGCCGGCACAGGTGCGAGCTCTCCGAGAAACGGCGCGCTCGAGACGAGTCGCAGGTGTACGAAGTCTGGGTCGGCACAGCGAGGCCACGTCTGGCCTCCTTCCTGGGTTTCGGATCCCCAGAGCAGCGGGTCACGTTCATGTCGGCTGATGACGTACGCTTGAGTCGTGCAATATTACGGGCGCGGCCGCATTCGAATATGTGTTGAACTTCACTGCGCGAGTCATCCTACTATTTCAGGTCAACCACCGCCAGGCTCGTGCTGCAACAGACTGTGCGTGACTCAGCCTTGCCGGTTGTGCGTACTGTGTACGCTAAGGCAAGAGAGACATTTATAAGCGGACATTGGATGCCAGCAAACAATGACCCAAGAAATCCTTAGCTAAGGACCTGCGGCAGAAGATGCTCTGACTCCACTCCTGGCACGTCACCTGGTTCGAGTCCCCGACTACGCAACACTTCTCAGAAGAGAGAGGAGGATGTATAGAAAAATAGTCTGGAGAATCGGAAGGAACCTTGGTCGGCATAGCAACAATGCCCCAGCATCTCCTTAACTCTGATGCCCTGAGAAGTAAAAACAAATAAAAAAGTACGGGCTCGGACTTGCTTTTTTTTTTTTTTTTTTTTTTTTGGGGGGGGGGGGGGGGGGCGGGAGGGGGGTATTTCTCAAAAAATGTAACGAAATACATTTCATCCTGATTGTATCGCGATACAAAGAAACGTTCCAAAATGTATTTCGATACAGAAATACAGATACTGGTGAAAACAATGTATCGCGATACAGAAATACAGATACGAAATGTATTTCTGAAATACTATCGCGATACATTTGTATCGCGATACTGCCCAACCCTGGGTTCACACATGCAGCGAAGCGCTAATGAAGCGCTTCTCACGTGTCATCCGCTACTTATCGTCTGCCGTGAGCAACAGTTTTGACGGTGTGATACAAAGCTGGTAGACGCTGCCGTCCGCACGCGCTTAGCGCGAGGTCAGCGCTACGCTTGTAGCGCTCCGCTGCATGTGTGAACACGCCTTTAGAGTGGAGATATCTGGCCATTTTGTTCTCCCACTTTTTCATTTATTTTTTGTTCAGAAGCGCGTGAAAGAGCGTGTCCCTGCACGCGTCTGTAACGCTGACTGTGCTATGGCGACATTTTGTTTTCGTCGATTTCTTCGTATTTTCCCCGTGAGCGCGTGTTGTCGGCATCGGGTACTACAAAGGGTGGCATCACTCTAAACCGAAGGACATTGAGGCGCCCTAGGCGAACCAGGCGCACGAGAAAGAAAACGAACCTCGCAGCTGCCGAAACGTGGTTTTTATATCGCGTTGATCCCGCCGCTCGTCCGGTAGCAGCCAGCCAACGTTGCAAGGCAGCGGAGCAGCGGGGATGCCTTGACTTATTCCGGAGAAACTGTACAAGAATATCAAACTTTCGATTCATTTGCTTACGTTGGAACGAAATCATTTCTAAACGTTGCCATTAAACTGAGAATATACTCGTTCAAAAGAGATCTCAGCAACCGCACCCGTCGTGACGTCACAAAGTTAGTTCCTATGGCCGCCATACGTGAAGTCAAGCCAAGAAATTGTTCCTTTTTGCTTCTGCGGTTCCGCAGCGCATTCGCGACATTTCGAGAGAAGTGGTCGTGTTTTATGGTCATTGCGCTAAAGTAAACAAAAACGGTAGGGTGCACGTTCTCTCGATGTTAAAATCGTTCGTGGGCCATTTATGTTCGGGATTTACGCGACCGATTGAAGTATTTCTGGCGGGCTATTGCTTTCATGCGATTCCTATTCGTACTGTAAAAACGAGTTAACACAGTCAGTACCCCAGAGCGTCTTTTGAAGCGAGGTGTTGAGCTGAACTGACAGTGCTTAAAACTGCAAAACCGACAAGATCAGTCTTCGTAACAATCGGTGGAATAAATATTTTTCAACGCTGTCTATTTGCCTACAGCCTGCTAGTGATGGATTCATTCCCTAAGATGTCCTGGGTATTTTTGAAACAAATCAGGTGTCTGGTAGCGGCTGTTCCAAAGTTCCAAATATCAACAATCATGATCAAAGTGGTCGTTTTAATGCTTCGGTTTTATAATCTTTGCTTTCCTGGATTTTTTTTTATTATTATGCTTTATTAGTGGATGAGTAGGTATGCCATTTTATTTCACAAACAGTAATGTGAGGTGGTCTCTCGGCAGTTCTTATTTCCGCCTGAACGTTCACGACCGTAGCTGTGACCATTTCGAATATCGATTTCCGTAATTCCACAGTAAAAAGGTTCATCAAATTCTTCTAGCTGCACGCCAGTCTTAATTACTCTTAAATAACGTTTTAGGAGCCTTTTATCTGAGTAAGACGTTATTGATAGTGGACCAGCTCCGCAACGAAGCTATCTGTGTTGTCGTGTTGCCGGTTCTAAACTCACTCAGCCAGCGATCAGGGCAACACACGTTACCAACACAAGTTGCTGCAACTTTTGTTGCCAAAAGCTGTCATACCGAGACAACATTTTCGTTGTCGTCGATGTTGCGCTACTCTTGCCCCGATGCGACAGTTTCGTCGGACAACACGGGGGCGAGCAACAAGTTGCCCGAGTGTTGGACTACGTGTTGGGTTGCTATTTCCGTCGTGTTGCCTCAGTCTGACAGGGCGTCAAAGGCCCGTTCCCACACTTGAGACCTCTCAGAACCGAGTACCTTGGAATATCTCTTACGACGAGAGGACACACTGGCGCCATCTGTTGGGTAGCAGTGTAAACTTGCCGGTCCGGCATATTTTCTATTTCTCTCGCGCATTATCCTTTCATTATTGGCTCGGAGAACTTTAGTCAAAGTTATAAACGAGCCTTTCTCATAGGTGTTACGCGCACTTGATTTCGGAAATCCCGCCAAACCGTCGCTCTTGTGAAATGCAGTCCCAGGGTCGCCGCATAGATGGCGCCAGCGTGCCAGTGTCCTCAGAAATTTCAAGAGGTTTGAACAGGTCTCTCTCGGTCGTACTCGGTTGCAAAGAATGTGAACGGGCCTCGAGGCTTATGTCCCGGCGACTGGTGGTCGAATCATAAGACAACGGAAGAAAAAGTCAGCAAGCGCTCCCGCCTGAACGGGCCTTTCCGGTCCGTGTACCCCGAACTGCTGTGTGCTGACATCCTTGGCCACCGCTTCCCGTGTCCAAGGGTATTCTTGTTACCGCAAATTTATTACCCGCGAATCAGTAGTACTTAACGTTTACAACATTTAGTATAATTCACTCACGACAGTCATAAATCACCCTTGCCCATCTGTGTAGACCAGGGGTCTCCAAAGCCCGGTCTGCAGATGGCCGCTCTGCTGCGGTCTTTCCAGTGACGCCCTGCAGCAAAGCCAAAACACGGCGCCGCGACGTGCACTAGAAGCGTAATATTTATTGTTCCTCGTGCTCCACTGTCCATAATCCCCTGTTTCATGTTTGTGTAACTGCGCTAAAATTTATTTGCGTTCTCTAGTATATCGTGCTTATAGAGGCCTGTGTCATAAGTCTCGCATATTGTCATCATCGGGTCTAGCGTTCTCATTCGTCGTCTGCCCGTGTGAGTACGCAGAAGTTCCTATGCACTTTTATTTGTGGTTAGTGAGTTTTCCGGGTGAAACTTATTCTGTAATGTCATAATTAGCGCCGCGTTCAGTTTAAAAAATAAAGCGTAAATGTAGTTGTTCATCCTCCTGAATAAAAAAAAGAATTGCTCTATATTATATTTTTGTATTTAAATGCTTATATAGGTATATTTATTAATGCGAAAGCTTTAACTATGTTGGGTGAAACCAGCTGAACAAAGGAAGGAGGATGACAGGAGAAAAGAATGGCGGATCGATCGCTGGACTACCAACTGTTTTATTACATCTTCCTATCCTTCTATTCATTTATGGCCATTCCTCCTTTTTTTCTTTTCTTTTCCATTGCTTTTATTTTTTGCCGAAGGGGGTCGTTTAGAAAAAAGTTTCTCTTTGGCTTGCAAGGCGATTGAAGGAATGCTCACGCACTTGTCATATTCTTCGTCTCTCTATAGCAAGGTTCTCTAACACCTCCCTCGCAACCTGTTTTTTATGGTGTCCTATCATGTGAAGATGGTCGAACCCTGCTTTATATTGGCATGTCCGACAATAGGCGGCTAAATGTTCTGGTACCACGAGGTTCCTAAGGTTTGCTGCATGTTCGCGCGCTCGGTCGCTGATACATCGACCGGTCTTTCCGATGTAGCAGGGCCCACATGTTAGCGGTATGTTATATCTAACTTCCTTTTCACAGGGAGCGTATTGTGGTCGGTGCCTGGTGTTACACTTTTCTTTAGTGTTGATTGGTGCCCGATTAATTTTGCGGCACATTGAATATGCCTTATTAGGCGCCGAACGGAGGACTTGCAGGTTCTGCCGGTTCGCTATCTTTTTTTAGCTTATGGGTAACCCTGTGAATATATTATATATAGGATAACTACAAAGGGTGGTCTGGGTTTTTTTGTTCGTTGACTCGTAACGTTATTTTTCTTGATGGTGAGGTATATTTTCTCACAGATGGAGGCCATCGTGGGTTTCGGGTATCCCGCATTATGAAGTCGAGACATTTGGGTGTCAAAACTTTTGTGAGACTGGATGTTGATATGATTTCTTTAGGCTTGCTGCGAGAGCTGAGATGGCCACAGCTTGCTTCACGTTCTATGAATGTTCCGATTCCTAAGAAAGAAATGCCTTCCCCGATCGTGCTTGATATTTCCAACGTACATGCCTCGTTTGGAATGTCAAAGCTAAATCCAGAAACCAAATGGAATTTTCCACAGGAGTAGACCCACGCAGCGTTGTTGGAACACTGTCACGGTGGTGTTGAGGACCCGTCTTTTTTTTCGTTAATTTGTGCGGTGCATAAAATAAGAAAATTGTCCACGTATATAAAGATTGCCGCTATGCGCGTATTTTTAGGACGTCCTGGATGGCTCGTCCACAGATGGCAAAAAAACTATCCGCATAAAAGTGGAGCCACTAGTGAGCCAATACACACACTCCTCTTTTGCATGTACTGGTGTTCTTGGTGAGCTACTACAGTGGCTGTAACCGCCACAAAAGGCGAAAGAAATGCCCATACTCCCATTGGCTGAGGGAAACGGCTCCTGGAAAGCCACTGGCGGCCGCTGCAGGAGAGCGCGCGCTCGGCCGCCGCTCTCGTCTCGGCCGTTGACTGGGGCCCAGAGAGAGCTTCTGCTCCTCTCGGCGTCGAGGAACGTGGCGGCGCCTGAGGCATCTGCATCGCCGGCGGCCGCAACCGCGCCAGTAGCGAAACGTCCACGCCACGACGCCGCAGTAGAAGTAAGGGAACGGAAGAACGACATTCGCGCTTTCGCATTCATAACTCATGGGAAGTGCTTAGGTATCTGCTTTCCTGTTAGCAGGGTAATATCTTTTTCACAATTTCTTCATTTTTATTAGGTTATTTATTTTCCGGTCCTGGAGACTGCGAGAGATCCCTATCCCCGTTTTCACCTCAAGAACCCTAGTAAAAGGAGTCCGGCTCCTCGCGGAACATTACTAATTTCCCCCTTTATTTAAAGAATCAAGATATGCGCAGGTGCATCTTAGATTAGGTATGTGTTACCTAATCAAGAAATGCACGGGTTTGAAACGCAAAAGCATCGCTTTTTCCTCCGACAACCAAATCTTGTAAGAACTACTTCTCCCGGCGTATGAACAATGCGCAGAGCCTCTTTTTTTCTTGAGGTGAACACGAGTATAGACCTTTTCCGCTTACTCTCGCCCCCGACCGCCAAGTAGGCATATCCGGTATGGGCGACAAAAAAATATCAGAACGTTTCAACCTGCAAACAGTAAAAAAATAGAGGGGAGGCAAAGCGAGAATGTGCGACGGTTACGTTTACGCCCTAAATGCCTTCTGTTGGCGTGGCGACGGCAAAACAATCTTTTCGCCCATACTGGAAGTGACGACAATTCAAGATGGCGACGCGCTTGCGAAAAACGTCTATAGTCGGGCCCTTTAACCGAAACGCTCGGAGACCCCTGCTGGAGACTGTCATTGGTGGAACGCGTATAAGTAGGCGGTATTTCGTTCGCAGCTGCGCATCTTCCGCGTAAAACCCCCGTGTAATACATAAAACAAATAGATCGCTATAAATGGGAATGTGTGCTTACAGTTTGGGTTTTGTTCCGATTCTCAATGATCCCGAGGCAGAGGTTCCTGAAGTAGAGAAGGATATCCGAGTTGAAGGCCCTCATTTTTAGCAGTCTGAAGAGTCTCGGGAAGAAAACTGAAACATACAAAATAGGAAAGCAAAATAAATATTTTCAAAATTGATATCCTAAGATTCGTTTCCCACGGAATGCACATTAAACATTTCATCGCTTACGTCATTTCTAAGGCTAAATAAAACGTCAAAACAGCATCGATTCGATCAGGACCGCGAAAATAACCCTAGCATGGTCATCATGCGCACCAAAGTGACAAACTTCGACACGCACGCACGGGAATGATTTTGTAAAAAAAAAACTAAACTGCAATCAACTTATTATTCATAAATACCGATACACGTCAATTTGCTAGCATTTGCAACACCATTATAAAACAGTCATTTCCAACCATTTCATACAGCTATCATAAAGCATGACCTCGAGTGAAAAGCATATTCCTTTCATGCTTCAACATAGTGAGCGTTTATATGATAGTCAAATAAGATAGCAACATTTTGTCGCGAAGAGTTTTGTGTTCTGATGACCGAAATACTTCTGCTAACATTATGTACAATGCCTTATATTTTGAAGTAGATATGTGGGCAACAATCATATTTGGGATCATGACAAGAGTATAGGATCACCACCTGACACCGCTATATAAACAAATCAGGCTTCATATTGCACGATCGATTCTTCGATCGTCGTCTAATACGGGGTCGTCCTTTTAGAGCGCAGCTCTTAGGGGCCCGTTTCCGGCTTGAGCGGCGTCGCCGTCGCCGTCGGCGTAACCGCGAGGTCACGTGACCCCCCCCCCCCCCCCCCGAGGTCACGTGACCCACCCAAGTCTCGTGACTCCCCTAGGTCACGTGACCCCCTGAAGTCACGTGACTTCTGGGGTCACGTGACACCCCTAGGTCACGTGACCCCTAGAAGTCACGTGACCCCAGAAGTCACGTGACCCCTGAAGTCAGTCACGTGACCCCCTAAGGTCATGTGACCCCTTCAGGTCACGTGACCCCCGAGGTCACGTGACCCCCAAAGGTCACGTGAGCCCCTGAGGTCACGTGACCCCCTGAAGTCACGTGACCTCAAGGAGTCACCTATCCCTCAGTACGCTTCCATCTTCCTCCTCAAGAGCTGCGCTCTAACCGGCGTTACAGGGAATTGTAAACGGCTTTCATTTTTCGATTACATTAAAACATTCCAAATAGTTCTGGTCGAACTAGAACGCATCAGCATGTCTAATACTTTGTAAATATATTCGATGACTATGCCGGTATCGGACTATGCTATCAACTTTCCAACTTTGCTGGGATGGATGGGGGTGTTTATTTTACTACGAATCCAGAAACGAGTTGCGGAGTGAAATGAAGCAAGAAGTATACGAGCGAGACTCAATAAAACTTGCAGACACCTGTGAGAAACACAACAAAAAATCTGAAGGCGTCTATCATATGGTGAATTCCACTCGTAGATCTGGAGTGCTTTCCAAAATCCGCGAGGGAGGCAAAATTCCGCTCCGTGGGACCCGCTCCGTATCGACGAGGGGAAGATAAACTTGCATTTTTGGAGCGACCTCCCCCACACCCCTCCCCACCCCTTCTCCTTCCGCCGTTCAAAATGGCCGCTGCTCGAACTTGACCAGCCCACCAACGCCTCAGCCGGCTGATCTTTCCGACGAGCAGTGACGACTGTCACTGCTTAGCTGCAGAAGTAACACGCGACACAGGCCGGGCGGAATTATACGTACCACGGCGCCCATGTCACAAATAGCGAAGACGTCCGCGTTCGGCACCGTCACATACCTTTCGGCCGCCTCGAAGCGGCGGGGCACGGACAGCGATTGCCAGCGGTGGAGTTCAGATTGCTAGTACGACTTTAATAAACACAGAGGTAGCAAACCATCACTTGCGCGGTCGTTGCCTAACCACTTCTTGCTTTATTTCACGGGAAAACGCCGATGGAATGCAGTGTAAAAAGGTAAACAATCACTGGCTGCAGAATGAATAGGCCTAACCTTCCGTCTGCCTCCGGCTTTTCTGTCGTTCTTCCTCGGTGATCACAGATGTCAGCGCTTACGATTTGCCACGCTCCACATTCCCGGCTTTTTATCCCTGATCTACGCGAGGTAGAAGCGTTCGAGCCGTCACAGTCCAGAGTAAACAACCGACGCACCCGAACAGATCCAACTCCACGACCCGACGGTGCGGCGTGGCCCGACCGGCCCGCCGATCTCTCCAACCTCGCCGCGCATGCGCACCGCCGATTTAGACGGAAATCACGTGGGCCGCTCTGTCAATTTCCGGAGAGATCTGTGAAATCCCGCAGAGCAAGTTCGGCGGAGTTTGGGGCGCTCCGTGGAGCGGGCGCTGCCAGAGATCTACGAGCGGAAGATGACCAACTTGAGCCAGATCTGCGAGCGGAATATGCGCGCTCCAAATGGAGCACTTTTGGAGCGCTCGAGATCTGCGAGCGGAATTCACCAATAGACAACACCTAGGCATCCCTGTAAAACTGTAGATTCTAGGGGCTCACAGAAAAGTGGAAGGGGATGAATATTAACATATAGTTCAGGTGGCATGAACGAGGCTAGAAAAAGACGAAATAAGAGAGGGGGTAGACAACGTAGCCTATGTTCCGAGAAAAAAAAAGAGTGAGCTTGGAACCTCAATCTAGATAAGCCTAAACAAAAGTTCAGCCCCGAACGTGATTGTGCCAGCATCCGGAGCGAATAAGGAGGCTTAAATCCTGAACATTTCAAATAAAAGCGTCGGGATATTGAAAACAAAAACACACATGCTTCCAAGTGAACCCTGCATGGTGCAGTTGTAAGGCCTTGTTCTACTTACAGAGACAGACTAGTCGCAGCGTTATTTTGCCCGAAAAAGCCTGCCTGGCTTTGGTGACAAACTCGTTGCTCTGCTCAGTGTGCGAGTCCAGTCGGGTGCCGAAGGCGCACCTGGCAATCACATCGAGGGAGTAGTTGCCATAAAATCTACAAAAAATAATTGAATGTTAACAAAACACAATACTTCATAGTAATAGGATTACCTTAAGAGCTACGTATTCGTTAGGATTTACCAAATGTAATTGACTCGCTTCCCGAGTCAGCTCCAGACACTACGTACAAAGACATACCACCGGATGAAGGATTGTAAGGCATCAGGTTAGGGTTAGGGGGACCTTCTCGAGCGTACCTCACAGTTTGAATTGTAACACAATAATTCATAATATTCACATTACCTTAAAAGCTAGGTATTCATAAGCAGTTAATAAATGCAATTGACTTGCTTCTCCAAAACCCCTATACTTCACACAAAAAGCGCACACTCCTAATTGAAACATCTTAAGGCATCTACTTGGAGGATCTTCTCAAGCCGACCTTAGCGAATGCTTAGAAGGCTCGGAAACAGTCGAGCATATGTCACAGTTTCAGGTTAGTGATGCCACCCAAGTGTCGCAAGGTTCTGACCCAAAGCCAGGTTTCCCTATTTGTATTTTGGGCAAATTTAAATAAGTCATTCGCACTTTTATCAGATATTTTATGATTCTTCCATCCCCGAATCAAACCTTTCGTTATTTTTGCCGTCGTCTTCGCCAAGTTATTCCTCTCGGGAGCTGAGCCAAAGCAGCTTTAAGTTATCCCCTGATCATATTGTAGGGTCCGCACGCACCGCTAGGCGCGTCCGGTCTCAAGAATAGAAAAAGAGAAAAAAAAGGGCAGGTGTGAGCTCCACGCTCCCGAGGATCATGAGTTCCTTCCCAGACGCCACCGCAATCCAACGCTTCGGATGGCCGTCTCCCGCCTGCCCCTTCAGCCGTAACTGCTGACCCGGACGTGATAGCAAACTGCAGAAATGCCGGAAGAAGAGCCATCGGGTCCGCCGCAAGTCGCTGTTGCAGCAGCCGCAGTCCGCCTCCCACCGCACTGGGACTGCGATCTGCGAATAGACCGATCTCACGAGGAGTTGCGCGACGCCACCGCTGCCGCGGTGCATTCTGGTACCTGTAGTTCTCCCCAGTTTTCCGGCCGCGTCGGCGCGCATTGTACGCCCGGCGTTTGGAAATTTTCGGGTTAGCACGAGACTTTTTAGCCAGGTGTTGACTCAAGGTTTTCAATGGGTGGCTTCACGTGTTGTATGCCACGGAGCTATAATAACAGCACCAGGCAAAGAGGCCTCGGATATTATGTCTTCCCTCAAGAAAGAAGCATGGCAAAGAAAGGTCGACAGAGCCGGACAGAGCGGCAGGAAAAATAGCGTTTTACGATTTGTTTCGCGATTTGATTCATAATTTATATACAATTATTGCACGTCAGCTAAAATATGTAAGATTACAGGGCACGAGATATACAGCGTGCCGAAGTGTTCCGTAAGCTGGAATCTCTCTGACCATTTGCTCCGTAGCGACCTATCCGTTGGTCTATCTCAAATAAGACCTCCGCACTGCTTTGCGGAGGCCGTTTTTAACACACTTCTTACTCGGTGTATTTTGGTGGTTATAACCGGTATTGCGACGACATGTTTCAAGCACAACTGTGCTTCAAAAGATCAGGACAATCACTAAAAAAGAGCAGCGATTCCCGATATGCACCACTTGATATAAAACAACTTTTTTTCGGAAGCAGCCTTGAGTTGTTTTTTTTTTCATACCTACGCGAAAAGATTACATAATGCAATTTAGAAGTGCAACACGTACTTACCGCCAAAAATGTAACAAACGAACCTCATCCATTTTGTGGTGGTCTATTCGGCTGGTGTTACTGATCCATTCTGCATTAGCACCAGTTGAGACCGCAGAAAAAAGCTTTCCCCGTCGGGCGACTGTTAGCGTTCGGATCTTGCGCAAACAAAATAAAAATGAACAGAAACTGTGCACGAAAAATCATCTCCACCCAAGCTTTCAGGTATATGGCATGGTTGCTTCTTTTTGATAGATGCCAATTATTACGGCGTGTCAGGCATGGCCTTTCTGTAGATCCGTTCTTTGTGTGCAGGCTTCTCTTGCTGTTCATCAGTACTCTCGCACAGGCTGTCAACCAGAATGAAACAGCTTCTAGAAAACTATCGCTGACCGAGAAAGTCTATTTAGCTTCTCTTACTTGATGGCTGATTAAACGGGTTGCACAAGACTGAGCACCACCAAGCTCAGTTTTTCATCACATTTGATGCTGCTCCGTGGTGCTACACCGAGCCGATTGTCCCTCGAATTTTCTTGTTCTTTGCTATTGCACTATATGTTCACTTGTTTGCAAGGTAATTGAGACGTCCGAGAAGTCGGAATGCTCGAGTAGTGGCGCCGTTGTTTTTTTGCTTTGTTTTTTCCGCGGCCGCAGTGGGATTACCCCGCGAAGGGCAGTGGGCTTACGCATTCACGAAGACGAAGAAGCAGACGACGACGAAGCAGACGACAAAGCGATTCTAAAGCGATAAGATGACTGGAACTGCTTTTCTGCACTTGCTGAGGAAAGTAAGGCATCACAAACAACACAATCTTATGAAGTAAAAACATGCAAGAGAATCAAGGTGATACCGGGGCGTGCCAAATGATAATCTATGATGATGTACGTACGCGCAGCCGTATGTAGCCGGGAAGGGATGACTACAAGTAGCATGGCGGCGGCACCACTTCCGGAATGCGCGCGCCTGCGCAGTTCGCTTGGCGACATCGGTCTATTGGGTTCCTGCAGGCGGAATCCCAATTCCCCCTCGCAGGGGTAACCAGATCGGGTGAAAGGACCAGGCAGGAGACGGCCGATCCAAGGGCGTTGTATTTCGGTGGCGTCTAGGAAGGAACTGATCCTCGTGAGAGGAGAGCTCACGATTTTTTTTTTCTGTTCTTGAGAATGGACGCGCATAGCGGTGCGTTCAGTGCCCGCAGTATTAAACTAATAAAATATCTGTCCTTCTGCTATTTGTATTTTAACCTCCCCGTTCAGAATGCCCTCTGAAACCTTTAAAGGACCCATGAAACGAATTTTGGGCTGGAGTAAATCAATTTATATTGGGATTTTACTAATAGCACATCGTTGAGTGGGCCAAAAGAACAAAGGTAGAAAGTAAGAAGCCTGACTTTCGCTACGAAAATTTGCAAAACATAGCGGACTAATTCGTACCTCCTTCCCTTCGTAAACTCTCCGCCTTTTCACTGTGATACATCCGCGGACCCCGCAGCGCGTCACCGGGCTACTAGCCACCATAACCGGGCCCCCGCAGCGCGTCACCAGGGCCCAAGCGCACGTCACACGACACCGGACCTCACTTAATCCCTTTACCTCTAAGCTGACATGGCGGTGGAAGCTACGCGCTTGCCGGACCAATCAGCCGTCTCCCTTTCATCACCTGTCCTCATTCTCTGCGGGTCGGTATGCGCGAGAGAGCATGATCACGTGGAAAATGTGTGGCTGGCCCAACGAGCACGTAGCTTCCACAGCACTGTCAGCTACGGGGTGAACGGGGTGGGGAAAGCAACTATACTCCGTTTCACCTTCAGTCCGAGCGCAGTCGACGCCACGAGCTATTCCAGCCGATCCAGCACCGGGAAAATATCGCGTGACCTGCCGGTTTAAACGTAAACATTTTTGACAGAGGTCTGTGGTCTGCCGCAGAGGACAGAGGTCTGTCGCTCTGCCCCACCTGCCGGTGGGGCAGAGCGACGCAGGGAGCTCAAAATCACATAAGACTCTCTCCCCGCTGGATTGGCTGGGATGGCTCGTAAGGTCCGCTGCGCTCGGACTGAAGGTGAAACGGAGTATAGTCGGAATTTTGAGCGACGGGCTAATCTTCTAGGGGGACAGTGGCTGTGTCCGGCTAGTCAAGCGAGATTCCGAGCAAGAGGGGACTCCCCCCTTTTCGACTTCTTGAACTGTTTGGTACAATGCGTGATTTATGAGTTGAGGAGGAAAGCTAAACAGAAAAAAGTTGAAAAAGCGTTTCATGACTCCTTTAAGATACACACAAACAAAAGAATTACGATGAGCACGAGCAGCGCGATTTTAAAATCTGTTTATTCAACTAAAAAGAATAGGACTACGGGTCCACGGCAAGCAAAACAGTTTGAAAATCTTCCTTCCCCTTCTCATTTTTATTTGTAATTGTTGTATCTCAAAAAAAAATTTAACGCGTCCGTCATTTTTTTGTTTTGTTTTGAATGAATATATATATATATATATATATGTATGTGTGTCTGCGTGTGTATTCAATAGACACAAATACAATTTTTTTAATAAACACTGAAATATAGAAGCAAATGCCGATTTTCACTCACTGTTTAAGGTCCAGTTCTCCCCCTTTTTCAGCTGTTTCTTTCAAGTGTTCCGCTGTTTTTCGAGCACAATCAGCGATCAAATTATTCATCTGTAAGAATATATCAATATATATATTTTTTTTCTTTTGAAAATGACGTTAAACACTTGGGACTGGGATACAGAAAACGAAAACACTCAAAAGTTGATGTGTAAGAAAGGAAAAGTTAGAAAACGTGCTAAACTTGCACTATTCACCTGAACTCTCAGTGTTCTCTTTATGACCTTCGAACTTTGCTTAGAATCTACCCTTTCTGAAACTAGAATTCTGATCTAACAGGAGGCATTGAAGTGCTTCCGATGTTACAGTGCACAAAGGCAGACATACATTTTGCAGAGGCACAGAAAAGGCGGACACTCACACAGCGCTGTTTTCTGCCGTTCAGCGCTGCGTGACTATCTGTTCTGTGCCTCTGCAAATGGCGTCTGCTTTTCTGCGCTGTAACACAGGACGTATGAACAACCAACTCGCCCAAGCTGCACTGTTAACATGCTTAACTGAAATGCTCATTAACCAAAAAAAATGTAGAGGCCAATATGATTGATCTTTGTTCCTTATACACAAATTAGCCTACTACTTAGCTCTCAAAACGAATGGAAATTTGTTGGATATCTGTCCAGATCTAAATACTCTATGTCGTTTTTCTTCTACACTGTAATGAAGGTCCTTCTTATGGTGACATTATGTTTATTTTTGAGTAGTTGAGTAGTGTTATGCTCATAGTGACGCGCATAAAATAGTGCAGTGCTCATTTCTAACTTTACCACTGTGGAGAGATCCACCATTTCGTGTCTTTCCAACGCACTGCGGAGGTTGCGAATGACACGTACCGCTATTAAATTCGAATCTCTCTTGGCACATTCCTATTCGTAAGATTCTATCATTCATTCACACCGAAGACGTCACCAAAAAAAGGAAACGAAGGGATTGAAGTGCGCCTGTACGCACCGCACTAAGCCATTCTTGGAAAACCCCGTTCCTTTTGTTTATTTCGACGACGAATGGGCTATGCTTGGCTCCGAGCAGTGTCCTGCTGTGAACGAGAATTTTTCGAACCAACTCGTGTCCGTCACGAAAACATTCGCCATTATAAAAAGCACACGAGGGAAGGTGGAAGTGCCCTGTTTCGAGCCTTTATGCTAACGCCCAGATGCCGGAATTGAAATAGAACGCGTACGCCACACAAGTTTCCAATCCTTTTTTCCATCTTTCGTCTTTCGCCCGCAAGCCTATCCTTCTAGAGGAGGGCTCTTGCAACACCTTGGACAAGGGAACTTCTGCGGACTTCTGGCCAGAACATTATTTGTAGGAATCTGGCAGGCACTCTTCTCACCTGCATCATAATTAATGTGTTATTAGTTCAGCAAAGGCCCATAACATCCCTAGCAGTTACGGCTACCTGGAACAATTTTGAAAAATTGAACGCATGTTTTTCCGCTCGCTTTATAAAATTCACAAATTTGAGAATCTCGCCAAAGACAAATGTGTGCTCACAATTGGAAAACGCTACGAAGAAATGTTTATAATCGATCATGAGGCCCCTGTAACAGCTCAGAACTCTGAAGGTTGACTGAGTGAGAGAGTTAAAGCGTGGCGTTCTGATCGAGATATGGTGTAGCCTATCTTCTGGGAACCAAGTGTTCCCGCGGGAACCGGACAAAATGGCCCGGATAAAATGGCCGCAGACAAAATGTCACGGGAAAAAATGGTCCCCGAAAAAATGGTCCGAACAAAATGGTCCCAATTGTAAATCCAGAGAAAGCTTTCCCAAACGTTTTTGTGGGGTTTGTTCTTGCTCCTTATATTTTTTTATTAAGTCTATCCCAACATCTAAAAATGTAAATATGCGCAATATACCAAAACAAAAATCCAATTACAAAATTAATACTTTAAGTACAGTAGTTAGTTTTAAGTTTGAATTGGAACTTGATGCTGGTAATTAAAACCGACCAGTGTAATATTTTCCTTTCACTGAACTACACAAAAAAAAAACTGGTGAAAAATGTGCGTGATGAATGCCTTTCACTCATCACGTCTTATAGTTTTTTTTTTGTTTTTTTTTAAACACGGAACTTTATTAACGTCTTTAAGATTAATTGCAACGATTTTAGGATTAAAAGAATCGGCCTCTCTTTATTTTTACGTTGTTTATCCTATCCCCGGAGGATAGAGAAGACATGTCCTTCATTAAAAAATGTCGCGATTCCGCTGCATAATCGCAAAGCCAAAGTCGAGCTTTTTCCCCCACCTAAAGCCGCGAGTGGCGGCCAACGGAACTGCGGCGAGAAGCTTAGGTGACCTCGCTCCGCTCTAAGCTGCAACGTAACGCGCGCTGATGCCAGCAGAGAGAGAGAGAGGAAGCGTCCTTCGAGAGAGCACGTGGGAACCTACACGGCACTATGAATGACGTCACTAGGAGGGGGACCAAATGTGACCCTGAAGACTGGGAGCGAGTGGAGGGGTGCCAAAAATGCCAAAACTTGTCTTTTTTTTTTTTTACACAACAATTAGGACACGCAAGCGAAATCGGTTTTTTCTTCTTGACTTCAAAAGTGTCAGAAGGCAACTTCCAGAAATGTTTGACTGAAGACCGGATAGCTTTTAAAGTAAAACATTAAGTTCACAAAAAGTAACTATACCGCATCGAATTAAAGCTGACAGCGGGAGCTCCGGAAGAGTTGTATTAAGCAGCGGAATAGTATATTGTTTGTTCTAGTTGGTTAATCGACATAATGAAAAAAAGAAAAGCGCGAAATAGACGGTATAAAGTCGAAGAAGCGCACGTGGGAGAGGCGCCTGTCTGGTGTATGCTTCCCCGACTTTGTCCGGTTTCTTCCGTGTTTTCGTAATGAGAGTCAACGTTCGAGCTCACTGGCATCGCCGCAGATGTAGTGCGGCATTCCCACCGGCAGTGTAAGAGCAGCATTACCAGCGGACGCACTCGATTTCATCATGAAATGCGCGTTGATCTTAACTGGATGTTGAAGCGTTCGCCACCGCCTCGCGAAGGACCCCAGAACCTCTCTGATTTATTAGGTATCGGACAGCCTTGGAACCACGAAGATGCGAACCCCTCCGCCGTAGGCCCCTACAAGAACTGTATTATAAGAACATTAAACGTCTGTTTAGTACAACTACAGAATAGCACTTCACATAATATTAAAGAGTGTCTGAAATTCACTCGGGACTATTCTGTCCGGAATTGCACTAGGGATTATCTTGTTACGGGTCATTTTGCGTGGGCCATCGTGTCCGGGTCCATTTTGTCCTACATTCGTTCCCCGCATCCCTATCTAAGCCTCGCTCAAGCAGGGCGTGGCTGCCTCTGTGTCGATTGCGCTAACCGGATCTCCCTTCTCGGGTGAGCTGCCACCCTTCGGGACCATTCCTACTTGGAAGCGTCTGCTTTTCCGGGGAGCGAACCTACTACCGTCGCTCAATCATAGGCGCGTCCATTTCCCGCAGGCAACACAAGCCGATCCAAAACAACGGCCGAGGGCTCTCGGCAGGGGAGTGCCTTGCTCCACGGAGCTCCATTTGAGGCTCTTCCCCTTCCTCGATGTGGCAGGACCGGTGGTCCTGCCACATCGAGGCAGCGCCGGTACTTCGGACTTGGGAAAAGCGTGTTGGCATCTTATGTCGATAAACGCGTCGTTCCACGGGCCCACACGCTTACTGCGTTTTTAGGTGTATACCCAGAATCTTTAAAAGCTACTGATAGGGGTTTATGACGTGTCCGTGACAGATTTCGATGTATGCATTTGTTTCATTGTTTCTCACTTGATGCGCTAACCTCACAGTGTATAAGGACGGACTCGACTATCAGCGGGCTTATTGCGTTTACCCGGAGGTAACGTAGCGTGTAGCAACCGCAAAATAACACGACGGTCGTGGCCGAACAGGTTAAATATCAATTTCGTGTAATCCAACTTGACATCAAACAGCCCTGGAAAAGTACATTTTTCTTCATTTCCAAAAAGCCAAAGCCACGCCTCGAAATTTCACGAGATAAAATCCACAACTAAACAAATGCTTCGACAAATACTTGAGCTCATACTCGAGCATATCACTTCTTGCCATTCGTGATAAGAATAGACTGGGCGTAAGAGAAACAGCCTTCTTAAATAACGCTCTAGTCAGGGTAGGTTTCATTTACACTGGGAAAAAATGGTTGGAAAGGAAATCATAGCGCAACACGTCGTTAGGATAAACCCTTCCTCCTTTCCTCATTTTACATTCGGGAGCCTGTTTAGCCCGTAAACGTAAGTTCTGTAAAATGCCAGAAAGAACCAGCATATAGGCAAAACGCGTCTAGCAATAAAAATGCGACCCGTAGATTTCATGAACCTACCAAAGTCGAGACTCTGTGGTGACCAAACAAAAAAACAGGAAATAAACAAAAAGAAATAAACGTTTAATGTGGCGAACTTGTGCCAAAAAAATAAAGAAGGAAACAGAAGAAAGCAGAGCGTCGCGGGCGTCGAAGTCGGCGTGTCAGCAGAATCGAGCGCTGGGGCGAGACTGACTCGACAAGGTCGCGGTCGGCCTGTTATCTAGAGTGCGTCGCTATCTCGAAGATTCGGCGAAAGCGGTTCGAGCGTCGCGTGATCGGGGCGAGAATGAACACGCACTTTCTAGAAAACAAATGCAGGGATAAATGATAGAAGTTACGTGCGGTACATGAATAAACGGCAACTTTCTGGAGGACCGTGACCGAGCGTTGCTTTCTCAGCCTTGCGCGCGGCATTACTCCCCCCTTTAAAAGTGCATCGCCCCGATGCAGTGTAAAACAAAAATAAAAAAAAAGAACGATAAACTAAAGAGTCTTTTGGAGCACAAAAGGTCCACAGTCCTATCGAGCGTAGTACGGCTTCAGGCGCACGACGTGGACGACCTCAGGTCGTGGTGGGCGGCGTGACGATGTTCGTGTTCCGTCGGGCATCACCTCGTAGTTCAGCTCGCCGAGGCGACGAAGTACCTTGTATGGTCCAAAGTACCGTTTCAGCAGTTTCTCACTGAGGCCGCGGCGACGGATGGGCGTCCATACCCACACCCTATCTCCGGGCTGGAAGTGGACGTCCCTGCGACAAAGGTTGTAGCGGCCGGCGTCGACGCGTTGCTGGTCTTGAATTAGGAGTCGGGCGAGCTGGCGAACTTCTTCGGCGCGTTGAGCAACCGCCTGGGCGTCGTCGCTCTCGTTGTCAGATGGCTCATGGGGCAGCATGGCGTCCAGCATGGTCGTTACCTTCCGACCATGTACCAGCTGGAAAGGGGTGAATCCAGTGGTCTCTTGAACCGCCGTATTGTAGGCGAACGTGACGTAGGGCAGCACCTCGTCCCACGTCTTGTGCTCTACGTCGACGTACATAGAGATCATATCGGCGATTGTCTTGTTGAGTCGCTCGGTCAGTCCGTTGGTCTGCGGGTGGTATGCAGTGGTTCGACGATGGCCGGTGCCACTGAGACGAAGGATCTCTTGCGTCAGCAGGGCCATGAACGAAGATCCGCGATCTGTAATCAGAACCTCGGGAGCGCCGTGCCGGAGGACGATGGACTCGATGAAAAACTTGGCGACTTCCACAGCAGTCCCTGAAGGAAGAGCTTTCGTTTCGGCGTACCGCGTGAGATAATCTGTGGCGACGATGATCCAGCGGTTCCCCGACGTCGAAGGCGGAAAAGGACCAAGTAGATCCATTCCGATCTGCTGGAAGGGTGTAGTTGGAGGAGGAATGGGCTGCAGAAGTCCGGCCGGCCTCGTCGGCGGTTTCTTGCGTCGCTGGCACTCGTGGCATGATCGTGTGTATAGGTGGACGGTCTTGGGGAGCTTCGGCCAGTAATACTTTTCACGAATACGGGCCAGTGTCCGGCTGTAACCAAGGTGTCCGGATGTCGGGTCGTCGTGGCAGGCTTGGAAGATCTCCTCTCGAAGGTCACTCGGGATTACCAGCAACCAAGGTGTGTTGTTGTTGCCGAAGTTCTCTTTGTAGAGTACACCTTGTCGGATGGCGAAGGTCGGCAGTACTCGTGAGAAGACACGTGGCACGGTACTCCTGCCCCCTTCCAGGTGCTCGATTAATGCGCGCAGCTCAGGATCGTCCCGTTGACGTCGTGCCATATCGTCGGTGTTCACTGCTCCTAGAAAGCACTCGTCGTCATTGTCGTCGCTGCAGCCGGAAGGGGTTTCGACGGGGGCTCTGGACAGGCAGTCGGCGTCGCTGTGCTTGCGGCCTGACTTATAAACCACTGTCATGTTGAACTCTTGTAGTCGAAGACTCCATCGAGCGAGGCGTCCTGACGGGTCCTTCAGCTTCGCAAGCCAGCAGAGCGAGTGGTGGTCCGTGACTACACGGAACGGGCTGCCGTACAAGTACGGACGAAACTTCGTTATTGCCCAGACGACCGCAAGGCATTCTTTCTCAGTTGTGGAGTAATTTTTCTCCGCCTTGGACAATGTCCGACTTGCGTAGGCGATGACTCGCTCGATGCCTTCTTGCACTTGGACTAGTACTGCGCCCAGTCCCGCGTTACTTGCGTCCGTGTGAATTTCTGTTTCCGCATCCTGGTCGAAATGTCCAAGCACAGGAGGAGTCTGGAGTCGTCGTTTCAGTTCGTCGAATGCCTGCTGTTGCTCCTCGGCCCATTCGAACTTCTTGGCGTCCTTCGTGAGATTCGTAAGTGGTGCGGAAATCCTTGCGAAATCCCGAACGAAGCGTCGATAATAGGCACAAAGTCCAAGGAATCGTCGCACGGCCTTCTTATCTGTCGGCGCTGGAAATGCCGCGACGGCGCGAGTCTTCTCGGGGTCTGGGCGGACGCCTTCGTTACTAACCACGTGGCCAAGGAACTTCAGTTCGTCATAGGCGAACCGGCACTTTGACGGCTTGAGTGTGAGTCCGGCGGTCTGAATGGCTTGAAGAACAGCTCGGAGTCGTCTCAAGTGCTCGTCGAAGTCAGCTGAAAATACTACGACGTCGTCAAGGTAGACGAGACAACTCTGCCACTTCAGCCCTGCCAGTACGGTGTCCATGACACGCTGGAAAGTTGCTGGCGCTGTGCATAGTCCGAAGGGCATCACCTTGAACTCGTACAGTCCATCCGGCGTGACGAAGGCTGTCTTCTCTCGGTCCCGTTCGTCGACCTCGATTTGCCAGTAGCCGCTCTTCAGGTCCATCGATGAAAAGTATCGAGAGTGGCGCAGCCGGTCTAGAGTGTCGTCGATGCGGGGGAGTGGGTAGACGTCTTTCTTCGTAACCGTGTTTAGCTGCCGGTAGTCCACGCAGAACCGAAGAGTTCCGTCCTTCTTCTTAACCAGCACGACTGGAGAGGCCCATGGACTGCTTGAAGGTTGGATTATGTCGTCATTCAGCATCTCTTGAACTTGCTGATGGATCACCTCCCTTTCCTTAGCGGAGACTCTGTACGGCGATCGATGCACAGGGCGCGCGTCGTCCTCAGTAACAATGCGGTGCTTGGCAACCGCGGTCTGGCGCACCTTCGACGACGTCGCAAAGCAGTCGCGGTATTCGGCGAGGAGGTTAACCAGCTGACGCCGTTCAGGGTCCGGAAGCTTAGGGTCAATGTCGAGCTGCGCTGGCGACGTACTGTCTTGCTGGGGCGGCGAGGATTCGTCAGTGATCGCAGTGAGTTCGGCGGGGTTTCGGAGTTTCTCGACGTGGCCCACGGCTGCACCTTTCGTGAGGTGTTGCGTTTCGTTTCGGAAGTTCGTCACGAGGGCCACAGTCCGCCCATCCTGAAGTTCAGCTACTCCCCTTGCGACGCCTATGCCTCTTCCCAGGAGCAATTGGAGGCTTCCCTCGAGAAGAACTTCGCCACAGGAAGCTTCATCGATCCCGACAAGTACGAAAACACTCGACCGCGGTGGTAGGTTTACGTGGTTTGCGAGGACTCGGACCGTGGGTGACGTCGCTTCGGGTTCCTCCGCTGGTGGAGCAGGTTTTCGTAGCGTCAGCCGGTTTGTTCCGAGGTCGATGACGGCGCCATACTCGCAGAGAAAGTCCATTCCGAGGATAACGTCCCTCGAACAGTCTTGCAGAACGACGAACTTGACAGGGCACGTTTCACCGTGGATCTTGACGCGAGCAGTGCATCTCCCGACTGGTGTGATGAGATGACCTCCGGCGGTTCGTATTTGGGGTCCTTCCCACGGCGTCATGACTTTTCGAAGGCGGCGGGAGAGCCTCCCACTCAAGACTGAGTAGTCTGCTCCGGTGTCCACGAGTGCCGATGCGTCGTGACCGTCGATGACGACGTTTAGGTTGTTGAACACCGTTGCAGGGGCGTCGTAGCGATGCGTGGCGTCGGGAGAGTGGGAGCGCTCCGGCGTTCTTGGAGGCTCTTTACGTCGGTCGTCTTCGGCAACTCCACCTCCAGGGGTTGCCGCGCCTAGTTTCCCCGGCGAGGAGCGAGGGGCGACAGGCTTTCACGTCGGGGTCGGTGCATCGGCGAAGCTGGACGTCGCGGTGACGGCGACCGGAACTCTCGGCGGGACGCAGGCTCGGGGGACTGGGGTCGTCGCAGGTACTCGTCGATCTCCCGAGGGCGTTCACCATGACGGGGGCGCGGGTCGTTCGGGTGGAACCCGCGTAGCCCGAGTCGTCGGTATGGGCATCGGCGGTAGGTGTGGTCCGCTTCCCCGCAATGAAAGCACAGAGGGCGTCGGTCGGGCGTTCGCCACACGTCGGTCTTGCGGGGTGCGCGAGGCTCCGGGCAGGCGTACTGGACCTGGTCGTTGTGGCGTCGGTCGTGCTGCGGCGCAGGAGACTGACGTCGGGGCGGCGTGACATAGGTGCGACGAGGAGGCGGTGGCCGTCGGGCCACTGCGGCGTAACTCAACGTCGGTGGTTCCGGAGCGGTGCTGACGACAACCTCAGGCTGCAGCGCTTGCTGGACTTCTTCCCTGACAATCTCGGCTATTGAGGGCGAGGCTGGGCTTGCGGCGGCAGGTAGAAGTTTCCTGATCTCTTCCCGGACAACGTCTCGGATCATCTCGCGGATGTCCGCGGTGTTGCAGCCGGAAGGCGAAAAGGAACCGACGCCGGGAACTCGGTGATAGTGGGTGGCTCGTGCTAGAAAGGGCACGTTCGATGTTGGTGGCCTCCGTCATGAAGCCTTCGACGGTGGTAGGCGGGCTCCGCACAAGACCACCGAAAATGCTTTCCTTGACGCCACGCATCAAGACTCTGAGCTTCTTTGCTTCGGATGCTTCGGGATCGGCGCGGTTGCTCAGTCGCAGGACATCTTCCACGAAGCTAACGATGCTCTCGTTAGGGCCTTGAATCCTCGCTTGAAGAAGCTCTTCCGCGCGTTCTCTTCGGTGTTCGCTCATGAACGTTCTTCGCAACTCAGCCTTGAGTTGCTCCCAGGAAGTGATCGAAGCTTCGTGGTTCTCGAACCAGTTCCGGGCGGTGGCTTCCAAGGCGAAGTAAGCGTTTTGCAGACACTGTTCCGGTGTCCATCCGTTATGACGGGCCACTCGTTCGTAGTGTTGTACCCAGTCGTCGATGTCTTCGTGGCTTTCGCCGTGGAATGGAGCCGGTGTCCGAGGAGCGACGGGTAGGTAGACGACGGCAGGAGCGGTGGGGGCCTGCGACTGGTTGTCCATCGTCGTCTTCTTCGGCTTGGGTTTGTCCAGCAGCAAACCGTACTCCGGATCCTCTCCCTTGGTGCGGCGGCTGGTCCGAGTTTCAGGTTCCGCGCTGAGTGGTCTTCTCAGCGAGCTTGGAGTCGGGCTTGCACTGCGGGTCCTGGGAGGGGAACGCTGCAAGGGCATGCGGTACCCCGCACCTCCACCAAATGTCACGGGTGGTGACCAAACGAAAAAACAGGAAATATACAGAAAGAAATAAACGTTTAATGTGGCGAACTTGTGCCAAAAAAATAAAGAAGGAAACAGAAGAAAGCAGAGCGTCGCGGGCGTCGAAGTCGGCGTGTCACCAGAATCGAGCGCTGGGGCGAGACTGACTCGACAAGGTCGCGGGCGGCCTGTTATCTAGAGTGCGTCGCTATCTCGAAGATTCGGCGAAAGCGGTTCGAGCGTCGCGTGATCGGGGCGAGAATGAACACGCACTTTCTAGAAAACAAATGCAGGGATAAATGATAGAAGTGACGTGCGGTACATGAATAAACGGGAACTTTCTGGAGGACCGTGACCGAGCGTTGCTTTCTCAGCCTTGCGCGCGGCAATATCATAAACTGAAGAAACAGCCACCCAAAACATTCTACAAGTCTCCACTTGCGCTTTAAGGGTAACAATGCTCTTTAGCGGCGTAGGAACCAGATTTCCATCGAAGTTCGCTACTGTTTCGATCGACAGCTGCACGGGAACTACCGTGACTGCCGTATTCACTCAAATAGAGACCGGTGTTTTCTTCTCTCTTTCCCCGCTCAATTGTCTTGTTAGTTAGAGATTAATTTACAGTGAAGACCAAGAAGGTCGACCCGTCAGAATCCCGAGCATAATTTGCGCGCCTCTCGCGCTACCCAAACACTCCCCCGGATCAGCAGCTGCTCCTAGCGCTCCGGGGCAAAGCGGTGAAGCTCGACGCTCCGCACGCTGTCAGAGGCGGCGAAGCTTGGAGCGAGCGGTGCCACGCTACTCTGCAGCTACGGAACAAAGTCACGTGGTACACACGATAATCGATTTATCAGGAGTGTGAGACCCTGTCTTATCGCAGTATCGGCAATCCGACTATTTTACCAAGTTTTCTCGGGACCCTTAGTTCCCGACATCGACGACGTGGTCTGGAAATTGAGACGATCTGAGCGGTCAAGCAGCCAGCGCATTCACCGGCCAGAGCGGTTGATGTCCAGTGTCAACGGCTCTGGCCGGTTGATTGGCAGAATCAAAAATGCGACATGATGGCATTCGTCATCTCCTTGTACCCGTTCTTAAACCAATCAAGTGCCGCCTTTGTCACCTGACTAGCGCTGTTAGTACGTGCATTTGGGGTTGTATGTGTTCGAACCTTCGAATGTGCTCTGACCTAAGACAAAACTAAGTGTTCAGTGAGTAGGGACGCAGTGAAATTCATATTTGCGCAACTTTTCTTCTACTTCTCACACTGGGTGGACCGATAATAAAATAGTTTTGTTTGCGCTTTAAGCCCATCTCGGCGCATGGGTGGCGCAATTCCTAGCAAAAATGCATTTTGGCGCGAGATGTAACTGTCACAAAATCCGGCTATGTTACGTTATTCATGTCACAAAATCCGACTGTGTTACGTTATCCATTCTCCCGGGCTAGACTAGACGCGTCCTTCCAAGAAATTCGCGGGGTGTGGAGGCTTGGACCCAGCTCCCACGAAAACGAAGCGATGCTCCCTTTGGGGGAAGGGGCGAGCGGGCCAGCGTCCCATGGGTTTCTTTTTGTTTTGTTTTCCACGCCTGCGTGCTGGAGTGCTGGGGCCCGTCCAGGGGGACTCTTTGGGGCAAAGGCGAGCAGTTTGAGCGGGAAACTCAGAAGCAACAGACGAGGAAGCGTCGAGTCCGTCGAGCTCAACGGTAGCGGGCCAGGTCCGGACTGGGGAAGACTTGGACGACGAAGTGTGTGTGTTTGATTGTGTGGCCGCTTCAAGCCGCCCAACCCACCGTGGTACCGCCGGGACCATTCCTTCCTCCATCGGACAGCGCCTCGCAAGACCGTCCCTCCTGGACACTGTGAGACAAGATTTCCCCTCCACTCGCATTTTTCTTTATAGTAATTAAGGTACCCGTATTTACGTAGTTGGTTTTTATTCTCACGGATGTCCGATTGTATTAACTGATAACATTTAAGCTCCGAAGTTGTTATCTTTCCATGTTCGGGGAAGCTCCCGCGTAAGAGATGGTTAATGCATTGCAGTGAGCGGTAGACTTTGGGTTTTGCCTAATTCGTTGTGTGTTGAGTGATTTCATCTTCGCCACCAGTGCACCGGCCGGGTGAAGTGCGTTCGAGTCCTATTGTTTTCGCAGCTCGGCACTTGTTAATCTTTTTTTTTTTTGTCTTTTGTTTTGTTTTGTTTTGTAGTATTAAATTCGTTTGGTTGCAAAACTGTGGTCTCCCCTTCATTGGCAAGACTCCACCGAGGCGTGGACCAATCGCCTGGTCGGCAGTCCTTTGTGTTTAAACAGAGAATATCAGCAAGCCTGTGACAGTAACAGGCCTTCGTTCATGTCGCAATGGACCTTTTCCACATACCGAGGGCACCAGGTGGTGACTGCACGAACTAAAAATTGAGGAAGTGACCTACCTGCGCTACCAATCGATAATGGGAGCTACGCTACCAGTTTTTTCGATCTCTGAGCTGCGGCGAGTGCCCAACGCGACTTCGAAGAGGGGCATCTGTGGCGTCCACCCACACATCGTGCTTTTCTTTCCGTCCACTTTCTTTTTTTCTGTAAGGCAATTATATATATGCTGCAATTACGTGTTCGACTCGCTGATCCCCAGCCTCCTTCCGAATTTCCTCGATTTTTCGTTCCGACTTTAGGCGCTTGGCATCGGGCGTTCGGGCGTGCGCAGAACGCTTCTCGGAAAAGGTTTATTTGGCGCAAGTTGCGCAGCACTTGCCTCACTGCTATAAGCGCCGAGTTTTTCGGCTCCTTTTAGGGGGAACTTCAGGTTCGTACACACTCCAAAGTGTAGATGAACAAACCTTGCGCAGCCTTCCCGTAGAAAACGCTGGACTTGCTGTGGGTCGGATCTTCCTCCATTTCTCAACAGGTAGAAATCCCATCATGTTGTCCATAAGTGGATCGGCAAATTTCATCTCCTGCGCATAAAAAATAAATAAATAAACACAACAGGGTGGTTTCATTTGAAATTGAACACGCTTGTCGGGGTGGGTCTTCAGATTTTTTTTTTTTTTTTTCAATATATGTGGTTGCCCTTTTTCTGCAAAGAACAAAACCGCTTTCCAAAAATTGTTTTAAAACATATTTCGCTTCACACAAAAAATATTAAGTGAAGCAGGGTGAAAATCTGTTTTTTACTCCGGGATTGTTCTACCCAGTTCTATGCGCTGGTATGAAAACGGAAAGCATACAAAACTGACAGGTATTTTTTGTGCGCGTGCAAGTTATTTCGTCTATTTTTTAGTTCAAAGAAAAGTACTTCTGCATTTTTGTTTATAGAGGTAAAAAATGCCAAACATCGTCTCTTTGAAAATCCACTGGCATCCTCAGAGCCTTGTAACTCATGAGTTATTATATTTGTCGCTTACTAAATACTATGCGTGTGTGGTCCTATACATGGGCTATCGGCGGGCATAAGTTTATTTTATCTTATCTTCACTTAATTGTTTATATAAATTTTGAAATATCGTCGAAAATTAGATTAACTGATATTTTGAACCCATTTTATCGAAAAAGGCTATTTTCTATTTCGTTCATTTTTTTTTTTTTCATTTTTGCTGCCGATTATGGGAACCTTCAATTGGGTTGCTGCGATTTCCCCCCTTTTTTTTTTTTTTTTTTTTTTTTTTTTTTGTTGTGCCTTCTCTAGGAGTGAGCTCAATCGCTCCCACTTTCTCGGAACGGCCAAACGCAGTTTCCGCAGGTCGGCCTCACTGCAAAGACTATACTGCTTATTTTTGTGTTAAAAGGCAGCGGGTAAATTTATTTTGATTGAGAATACTCGTGCTTGGCTACATATTGTGTTTTCTTAATTTGGTAATGGTGGCAACTGACATTCCTTTGTTCGATCATTAGTGGTGCAGCGGATGTTCCATTATCCGATGTTTAAAGCCAGGGCACAAAGGGCGGAGAAAACGGAACGGAGCTCTTTATGTAGCCAGACTGGGGTCATATATCTGTTTGTGCTATACACAGCTTGTAAGGCACGCACAGCACGCCCGGCCCTTGGCGCTATGTCCGTTACACCGCATCCGGCACGGGACGCCAATCCATAATGTGTCTTGTCGCGCGCAATCAAATAACCATGTGATTGCCTGTTCGTTATTCTCAGTGTGTATATCAAAATATGTAATATCACGTGGCCTTCTTTAAGAAGGAAAAAAAAGTTTACAGAAGGAGAGTGGGTAATACGGACTGAGTTTACATGAAGCGAAGACATTTTTTTACAGAACACAAACACCAATTGGCGATAAATAGTCACTTTTACTAATTAGCGCTAATATATTTAGAATGCACTTGACAGCCAATATGTTGCTGCGCTTTAATTAGTCTAGTTCACGAGCAACGCAATATTGGAACTTTTTGACAACGGCATCGGCTTGCTTCTGCGGAGAAGATCGAGCGCGGGGGCCGAGCTGAACTTTGTACCGCAACGGTCGGATGCAGCAAAGAAGTTCAACAGCGTGGTAAGTCCAGACGGACAGAACGAAAGCTGGAGCCAAAGCGAGCGCGAGCGGTGAACCCGAGACGGTGGCCCTTCTGTTTCAACGAATCCGTGCAGATAAAAATATAAGTGGTGGGTTTTGTTCAAGACTGATCGATATCTCTGATGCCAAGAAGCAACGATCCCCACATGCACAGAAGGCAGCAAAAGCAGTCACTTAATGTCTCTGTAGACTTTTAGGTTCTCCACTTTGTCACACCGAGCTTAATGCAAAGATTCTACAGCTTTCGGGAAAATGGAAAAGCGATTTGACGATTTTATTTTAGGTGGCCACGGTAGATTTGCTTTGGCTAGGCACACGTTGCTTTGGTTTGGGAATAAATAAAGGTTTGTCCTATTTTCTCGTTCAAAATAAAGCACGTCCGGCCAAGGCGGGCTTGGCACCGCTGCATAAACAGCATCGGCGAATCTGTCTTTCATATTGCCGGAGAATGTACATCTCGTGCTAATTTCACCTTAGGTTCCAGGCCTGGCTCGCGAACTGTGCACCACACAGGTGAGAAGCGTTATCCTTTGCGAGCGCCTACTGAGGCCCATTCTTATCTTTTGTGCTTCCTGAATATATCGATTTCTTTCTCCAGTAAGTCGAAAAGCACAACGCTTTCTGTCACTGTTTTCATTTTTCTTTTCAACGAAGTACTTTGACGTCCGCATCAAGGAGCCGTCCTGCGAACGAAAATTGTGTGTTGTGGCGAGGTGCTTCAAGCCTTACAACCTGCGTATAACACAAACAGACATATGACCCCGGTCTGGCTACATGAAGAGCTCGTTCCGTTTTTTCCGTTCTTTGTGCCCTGGCTTTAGACATTGGATAATGGAACATCCGCTGAACCGCTAACGATCGGACTAAGGAATGTCAGTTGCCATCATTACAAAATCAAGAAAATACTATATGTAGCCAAGCACGAGTGTTTTTAATAAAAATAAATTTACCCGCTGCCTTTTAATACAAAAATAAGAAGTATAGTCTTTGCAGCGAAGCCGCCCTGCGGAGACTGCGTTTGGCAGTTCCGAGAAAGTGGAAGCGGTTTCGATCCCTTTTAGAGAAGATACAACAAAAAAAGAACGAAATCGCATCAAGCCAATTGAAAGTTCATATGATCGACAGCAATATTTAAACAAAATTGAAAGAAATGAAAATGGCCTTTTTCGATAAATCGGTTCAAAATATCGGTTAATCTCATTTTCGACGATATTTCAAATTTTATATAAACAATTCCGTGGAGATAAGGTAAACTAAACTTATGTCAGTCGATAGGCAATGTATAGGGCTACACCCGCATAGTATTTAGTAAGCGTCAAATATAATAACTCATGAGTTGCAAGGCTCTGAAGATGTCACCGAATTGTCAAAGACACGACGTTTGTCATTTTTTATCTCAATAAACAAAAATACAACAGTATTTTCCTTTGAACTCGAAAATAGTCGAAATAATATACAAGAGCACAAAAAATTACTGTGAGTTTTCTATGCTTTCCGTATTCATACCAGCGTACAGAATTGGGTAGAAAAATCGCGGAGTAAAAAACAAATTTTCACCCTGCTCCACTCAACATTTTTTTGTGAAACGAAATATTTTTAAACAAATTTCGAAAAGTGGTTTTGTGCTTTCCAGAAATGGGGCAATACAAATATATATATTTTTTTTTTTTTTTCAAATCGAAAGACTTATTCCGACAAGCGTGTTCGATTTCAAATGAAACCACCTAACGAAACAAGTACACCACTTGACCCAACATAGCAGCAAATTTAAAGGATATAGAAGAGCAGAAACATCCTTTATGCGTACGCAGGCTGAGGCGTTATTAAAGAAAACCTGCCAACGATTCTAGCTTTAGTTTTACTTATCCTCTAGGTATAACGGAGTATCTGTTCAGCAGGTACACCAACGTTAATATTTGCTGCATGGTGGGGCATGGGGAGCCAAAACTACCTTGGATTATTCGATTCAACCTTGGAGTTGTTGAATCGAATAATTTTCTATAGAGTGCGCTTAGTGTCACACCGTTGAAATATTTTCTTTCGTAATCCCTCGGTAGCGTCTGAATAGTTCTTTTCAGGCATGCGTTACTTTGCTCCTCTTTTAGGATTAACAAACAGAGCAACTTCGTAAAATTATTATTTACACGTAGAGAAAAAAGAACTTCACATTGATTTTTTTTTCTAGCCCGTAGAAATGGAATGTGTCCAGATTCCCCTTTCGGCCACAATTATTGACAACTGTACGTAATGTACGATGAGCGATAAAAATAGCTTTATAACAAGAATAATGTATTTCCGGCACAACTACTTAGCAAAGAGCATGAGTCCCGCAATTTTTTCATGCGAAAGAAGCAAAAGTCAACTGTTCCGTAGCAACAAGGATTTGTTGAATTCGCAACACTGCGCCATCCGTGTTCAGGATGGAAATCCCGCGTGATCCCAACGAGGCGTCATGACTAAAACAAATGTTTTCCTGTTACACCCGCTCTTTAGCCGAAAATGTAAAAAGCAAACATCTACAATGGCATCCTTCCTCGAAACGCTTTTTTTTTTTAATTCTAGTTTTCTCATTTTAATTTAAGTGGCCAGAGAGAATAAACTTTCCAGTGCTTTAAATAATTACTTATCCGTGACTGCAAGCGTCTACTCCGTATATCTGGTGACTCCAGTTACCTGAGCTCTTGTTTCGTTTATGCAACTGCATATTACAGTTCGAACATCCAATATCTTACTCACCCTTCTATTTGGCAAGGAAGAGAAGTCTTTGACGAGAACGAACTTCACCAGTTCAGGATCGCACACGAAGAGCACCGGTTTCCCGAATTCGTAGACACTACAAACAAATCCAAAGTCAGAGGAATGAAAGTTTATAACTTAGCTAAAAAGAGCCTCTCAAGATGTATGGGGACTCACCCAAATAGTTTCCCGAATTGAGTGTACCGCTCTTGGTCCACAAGATGAAATGGCTGAAATAGAAAACACAAGGTAATGGCCGTTTGCAAGTGGAAATAACGAAAACATTATGTATTGCACCAACTACCCACCCATGGTTACAGGCTTGTCCGCAATGGCCGTGACTTATAATTCGGATTCCGTTTTTTCGGAGTTTATTTCTAGTGAATTTCGGAGGCTGTTTTTCGGAATTTATTTTCCGCTGAAAATCGGGGGCTCATCGGAGTTTCTTTCGTTAGATTTCTAATTCTTCGAATTTCTAAGTTAAATCTTACTGTATTCTAAATAAACAAAATGAAAAAAAATAATAAAGTTCGGACACAGACCCGATCTAAATTAATGAGAACTCATCTGTCTCGAATCTTATTTCTGGAGCCGCTATTGACATAAGCATTCTTGCTATTGGCAGTATTAGCTATCCCAAGACCGATCCCCCAATGAAGTGTTGCCTCAATGACAGTCGATGCTTGGAAAGAACTAAGCTTCTGGACGTAGTCGTTGAAAAGCATGGAAGCGTACGCTGCCCTCTCTTTTCATTGAAATATATGGGTTCGTAGCATCCACTGCTCTGGAAACAATACACCTCGTTCCTATAAGCAGCGCAAATAGCATGGCCCAGACTGGAAACATAAACGATGACTTTTGTCTTGACCCAGAGGTACTGAACGAACCTTGAAAAGCTGAGAAGTAAACCCGTTTTTGTTTTTTCTTTTTTCTTTTTTTGGCGGTGGAAGATTTTAAGGGAAAAACACAAATGGCCTTTCCTTAATACCCCCTAACCCTACGCTCTTAAAGAAAAAAATATCGAAAACATGGTCTTTTTCGTCTTTTGCCGTCGTGACCTCCATGTTCAAGGTTTTTTAGATAAATTCTAATGGACAGAAATTTTATCAACGAGGGCTATTCGGATTTTTTCGGATTCATCTGAAAACATGGAATTCTATTTATTCTGCCCAGTTGTGGTACTTTGTGCTTTAAATATATTTCCAGCCGACTAAAAACGTTTCTCTTCATGCTCTAAAATCAACTTAAGACTAGAAATGCTCTGACAAAAGAAAATACGTTCCGGTATGTCGGGCAATCTCTAACCCCAGTTCGCCATGGTTCACTCTTAATACGAAGAGAATGCTAAGGAAGAAAGAGAGGCTATTCCAGTCGGCAAAAAGAAAAGATAATGATGACGCCTCGTTGTCTTGCTTCCGTGAATTTGCTAAAACTTGTAAACGTGAAATAAGAACGGCGAAACGTATTTTTTTTGGAAACGACCTGTATAACATTCTTATCTCAAATCCACGGAGATTCTGGAAAATTATCAATCCTCCTTCAAAGAAAAGTCCGATCATCTCAGATCCGACTGGAAATCAGCCGACTGAAAGTGAAGTATGTGACAGATTTAATAAATATTTCAGTAGCGTCTTCACTCGCGAAACGTTCCCCATGCCGCAATTAGCTTTTCTGGACGCACTTGGCGAAATGGGGTGAATAAATATTTCTTCTGAAGGAGTATCAAAATTAATAGAGCAACTTCCAGTCAGCTCTGCTCCTGGTCGCGACGGGATAAACAGTAAGATTTTAAAAATTACTAAGCACATCTCGTCCCTGTACCTGGGTAAAATTTTGAACCAATCACTTATTACTGGTATGCTTCCCAATGACTGGAGACATGCAGACGTCATTCCAATTTTTAAGTCTGGGTCATTTGACGATCTGAGCAATTACAGGTATTTCTTTAACAAGTGTATGTAGTAAGCTCCTTGAACATATTATTTTTACAGCCATAATGCAGTTTCTTGATATCAATAATGTATTATTTTCTAACCAGCATGGATTTTGTAGGAATCGATCATGCACAACACAGCTTTTCGAGTTGGTAACCGATATCCACAGTAATCTTAACTCACGAAAACAAACAGACGCTCTCTTTATAGACTTTTCGAAAGCTTTCGACCGTGTGCCACACTACAGACTTATAGTAAAATTACAAAACTTAAAAATTAATGTAACTGTAGTTAATTGGATAAAAACTTTTCTTACGACTAGAACCCAATCCGTACGTCTAGGTGAAACATCTTTACAATCCTTACCAGTTATTTCAGGCGTACCACAGGGTACTGTACTGGGCCCATTGCTCTTCCTTATTTATATAAATGATATCGGTTATCGCCTGGGAAGCTGCAGTGTGTTCGTCTGTTTGCTGTCGATCTTGTCGTTTATCACGCTATTTCCAGTGAAGATGACTGCCTAACATTACAAAAAGACCTATCCCTAATTGAAACCTGGTGCGCCGAGTGGCTTATGTCCATTAATCATAATAAATGTAAATGTGTATCTTTTTTTAAATCCCGTAATCCAGTAAATTACACCTATCAACTTACATCCCAGCCCATTGAAAAGGTTTCATCTCTTAAATACCTTGGCGTGCACTTAAGCTCTGAGCTCCCATGGAGAACTCATATTGAACACATAACTTCCGGTGCTAATAAAACTTTAGGTTTTCTAAGACGCCATCTTAGTCAAGCTTCACCGAAAATCAAACAGCTGTCATACTGCACCCTTGTTAGATCCAAGATGGAATACGCTTGTACCATTTGGAACCCCCATCAGGCTTACCTATCCGACATGTTAGAATCAATCCAAAACCGCGCAACTAGATTCATTCTTGCTGACTACTCACCCACGAGCATCTCTGCCCTTAAGGCTTCTTTATCACTACCTCTCCTTAATACTAGACGCACCGTAGATAGATTATCCTTTTTTCATAACCTGTTTTACAAGCCCTGGACTGACCATGAATCCTTCTCTTCAGCCAGTCATGTCTCCCTACGCCGTGATGATTGCCAGAAGATAGAAAGGCCCTTTGCCAGAACCAACATTTTAAAAAACTCTCCCCTTTTTTTGTGTATACGGGATTGGAATGCGCTACCTGAGTCCATTGTAACAATTACTGATCATGCCTTGTTTTTAGCAGAACTTACTAAGCATATGATTGTATAATGAAGATATTGCACTGTAAAATAACAGATGTTCTTTCAACCTATTTGTTCCTACATTTGATTTCAACCCTTGAAGTGTTATATTATGTTTTATGTTACCCCCCTTATGTAATGCCCCCCAGGGGCCCTTAAGGTACAATAAATGAAATGAAATGAAATATATCTACGTTTTATGATCTAGAAAATTTACGTCCGAAAAATAAATTCAAGTGAACAGTTTGGAATTCACATCCAATCAATAAAATCGAAAATGTTTTTAAGAGCAATATATTGTCACGAATGACAAATGATGCAGCGGTGAATAACTGGAGAAACTAAACGTTCAATAGGGCGAACTTAAGCTAAAAAAGAAGAGAGAGAAGAAGGCTAGCGTCGGCAGGCGTCGATGGCGGGGTAACAGCAGGATCAAGCTCTGGGGCAAGACTGATTTTGGCTCGTCACGCGGAACACTTTTTATACCCGCGCGAGTCTCTGGAACATTGGACGTAGAACGTTCGACGCGTAGAATATTCGGAACTCGATTAGACAACAAGGTTCTCGAACTTACCAGAATGTCAAGTTGACAGAATAAAGAAGAGTCTACCTCTCCCTGGAGTCGAACCTGGAGCCTCCGCGCGGCAGCCAAGCACGGTAGCCATTCGGCCACGGACGCGCTCGCTCGGCAACGCGCCTGGCATTACTCCCCCAATTAAAAAGAGCATCGTCTCTATGCAACGTGCAAGGGAACAAACCAAAGCAAAACAAATAGAGAAACAATGGGAAATCCGGAAGCTGGTAAAGTACAGTTCTACCAAGCGTAGCGCGGCATCACAGTTCAGTCTTATCGCGCGTAGTACGGCTTGAGGCGTACAACGTGGACGACTTCAAGTCGTGGTGGGCGGCGTGATATTCTTGTTCCGTCGGGCATGACCTCGTAGTTTAGATCCTCGAGTCGACAAAGCACCTTGTATGGTCCAGCGGTTTAACAGCTTCTTGCTGAGAGGGCGGCGGCGAACGGGTGTCCACAGCCCCACTCCGTCTCCGGGCTGAAAGTGGACGAAGGCGACGACGAAGGTTGTACCGTTCCGCGTCGGTAATGGATCCGCAGGCGGGCGAGCTGGCGTACCTCCTCTGCTCCTTGGTTTATCAACTGGGCGTCGTCGGTTCCGTCGACTGCTGGGTCGCGGGGAAGCATTGCGTCGAGCATCGTTGTCACCTTTCTGCCATGCGCCCTCTGGAATGGTGTCATTCTGGTGATTTCTTGAACTGCAGCGTTGTAGCAAACGTGACGTACGACAATACTTCATCCCATATCTTGTGCTCAACGTCGGCGTACATAGCGATCATGTCGGCGATGGTCTTGTGTAGCCGCTCTGTCAGTCCGCTGCTCTGTGGAGGGCATGCCGTGGTCCGACGGTGTTTGGCGTGGCTTAGATGAAATATCTTTTTGGTCAGCTGCACTATGAACGATGACATCCGTTTTGTAATGAGGACTTAAGGAGCAACATTCCGTAGGACGACGGACTCGACAAAGAACTTGACGACTTCCATAGCAGTGCCCGACGGAAAGGCTTTTGTCTCGGCGTATTGTGTTAGATAATCAGTGGCTACGAGTATCCAACGGTTTCCCAGGGTCCCCTCCGCAAATGAACCAAGTAGATCCATTTCGATCTACAGGAACGGCGCAGTTGGCGGAGGAGACCCGCCGGCTTCGACGGTGCTTTCTTGCGTCGCTGGAACTTGAGACATGACCGTGTGTAGAGCTGGACGGTTTTGGGGGGCTTGGTGCAGTAATAATTTTCACAAATGTAACGCAGGTGTCCGGACGTCGCATCGTCGTGACATGCTTGCGAGATCTCCTCTCGAACTATGGTGATGAAACTAGCACAGCAAATTACACAACTTCTCAATAGGCACCACAAATTTTGGATATGGCAGAAATAGCAACATCTCTCAATAGTTTCAAGAAAATAATGAAGACCTTTATTTTTGAAAACGTGTAAAACCTGGCGTAGAAATGTATATTTTCAAGTATTTTTTCCTTTTGCATTGCATTGTGTTTCCTTTGCATTGGACTGTTCTTTTTTTCTGCAGTGCATTTTTTTTCGTGTGTGTGTGAGCTGTTGGTTTTGCACACTGCGCTGTGCGTTGTTTTTATTTTAATTATATATATCTATATATATATTTTTTTTTTTTTTGGCTGCGTTGCATTGAAATCTGTATGGGGTGTCGGACCCTGGTCAGGTGAATTTTTCCACCTTCTGTCCCTGCCACCCCAACCAAAATGGCTAATAAATGAATGAAATGAAATGAAGATCGGTTTTGATTACCAGCATACACGGTGAGTTGTGGTCCCCAAGTTCTTTTTGTAGAGCTAGTACATCTCGTCGAATGGCGAAGGTCGGCAGGGCTCGTGAGAAAACACGTGGCACGGTACTCCCGCGCCATTCCAGGTGCTCTATTAGGGCGCGCAGCTCAGGATCGTCTCGTTGACGTTGTGCCATGTCGTCGGTGTTCACTGCGCCTAGGAAGCACTCGTCGTCGTCGTCGCTGCTGGCGGAAGTCTTTTCGACAGGGGCTCTGGAGAGACAGTCGCCGTCATTGTGCTTGCGGCTTGACTTGTAGATCACAGTTATGTTGAACTCTTGTAGTCGGAGACTCTAGCGAGCGAGGCATCCTGATGGGTCCTTGAGGTTGGCAAGCCAGCAGAGCGAGTAGTGGTCCGTGACTACGCGGAACTGGCCCCCGTACAAGTACGGAAGAAACTTTGTGATTGACCAGACGACCGAAAGACACTCTTTTTCAGTCGTGGAGTAATTTCTCTCCGCCTTGGACACTGTCCGACTTACGTAGGCGATGAATCGCTCGGTGTCTTCTTGCGCTTGAACCAGTACCACTCCAAGTCCTGCGTTAATAACGTCCGTGTGAAGCTCGGTTTCCGCATTTTGATAAAATTATCTAAGAGCAGCAGGTGTCTGGAGTGTTCGCTTCAGCTCGTTAAATGCCTGTTGCTGGTCCTCGGCCAATTCGAACTTCTCGGTGTCCTTCGTGAGGTTCGTGAGCAGTTCTGAAATCCTAGCGAAATCCAGAAACGAAGCACCGATAGTATGTACATAGCCCAAGGAATCTTCGCACGGCCTTCTTGCCTGTCGGCGCTGGAAATGCCGCCACGGCGCGAGTCTTCTCTGCGTCTGGGCGAACGCCTTTGTTACTAACCACGTGGCCTAGGAACCTCAGTTCGTCATAAGCGAACCGACACTTTGACGGCTTGAGGATGAGTCCGGCGGTCCGTATGGCTGGGAGAACTGCTCGGAGTCGTCGCAAGTGCTCGTCGAAGTCGCTTGAAAGCACTACGACGTCGTCAAGGTATACGAGACAGCTCTGCCACTTCAGTACTGCCAGTACGGTGTTCATGACACGTTGGAGAGTGACTGGCCCCCTGCATAGTCTAAGGGCATGACTTTAAGCTCGTACAGTCCATCCGGCGTGACGAAAGCTGTCTTCTCTCGGTCCCGTTCATGGACTTCGATCTGCCAGTAGCCGGCCTTCACTTAGATCGATGAAAAGTATCCAGAGTGGCGCAGCCGGTCTGGCGTGTCGTCGATGCCGGGTAGTGGATAGACGTCTTTCTTCGCCACCGCATTCAGCTGCCGGTAGTCCGCGCAGAAACTAAAGCCGGGGGTCACACTGCTCATACATCATACAAAAGACAGTCTGCAAACATATTCGAACGCGAGTCAGCGCGAGATCCGTGCTTCGAATGCCGTATGGCAAGGAGGAGGAGGAGAAACTAGCGCACCCCATATTCGAATCAAGGACTCGTGTTTGCAGACTGTCTTTTGTATGATGTATGAGCAGGGCGACCCGGGCTCAAGCGTTCCGTCCTTCTTCTAAAACAGTACGACTGGAGAGGCCCTGGAACTGCTTGAAGGCTCGGTTATGCCGTCGTTCAGCATATCTTGAACTTCCTCCTGTATTACCTTCCTTTCTCTTACGGAGACTCTGTACGGCGATCGACGCACAGGGAGCGCGTCCTCCTCAGTAACGATGCTTTGCAACAGCGGTTTGGCGCACCTTCGACGACGTCGCAAAGCAGTCGCTGTATTTGGTGAGGAGGTTAATCAGCTACCGTCGTTTCGGGCCCAGAAGCTTAGGGTCAATGTCGAGCTACGCTAGCGACGTACTGTCTTGCTGAGGGGGCGAGGACTCTTGTGAAACTGCGGCAATTTCTACAGAGTTCCCTAGCTCCTCGACGTGGCCAACAGTGGCACCTCTAGTGAGGTATTGCGTTTCTTGTCGGAAGTTTATGACGTGGACCACAGTGCGCCCACCCTTAAGTGCCGGTATGCTCCTCTTGCGGCGGCTATTCCTCTTCCCAAGAGAAAGTGTACGTTGCCTTCCAGAACAACTTCGCTGCAGGTAGTTGCATCGGTCAAGACGGGCGACTGACATTGTTTAGGGTTTCTCTGGAGGCGGAAGAGGTGTCCGTTGCGTCACCCTGTTCTCCCCAAGGCCGTGCGTCACCCTGTTCTCCCCAAGGTCGATGACAGTGCCGTATTTAAACAGAAAGTCCATGCTGTAAATGACGTCACTTGCACAGTCTTGTAAAACGACGAATTTCACCGGACACGACACGTCTCGCCGCGAATTTCGACTCGAGCAGTGCACCTTCCGACAGGCGGGATAAGGAGTCCTCCAGCGGTTCGTATCTGCGGCCCATCCCACGGCGTCATCACTTTTCGAAAGCGGCGAGAGAGTCTCCCACTCAAGGCTGCGTAGTCTGCTCCGGTGTTTACGAGAGCTAATGCGTCGTGGCCGTCGATAACAACGTTTTGGATGTTGGGCACCGTTGCAGCGGCATCGTTGTGATACCTGGTGTCGAAACTGTGGGAGCGCTCCGGCGTTCTTGGAGGCTCTTTACATCGGTCGTCTTCGGCAACGCCACTTCCACGAGGCGCAGTTAGTGCTCCCGGCGACATAGGGGGAGACAGACTCTCTCGGCGGGGTCGTGGCGCTGGACACGCTGAACGTCTTGGCGATGGTGAGCGGGATTTTCAGGGCGGAGAGGCGGCGCTGCACTCTCCGAAAAAAAAAAAAAGGTGTATTCTTACACCCTTCGTCCCATACAATACACCCCAAAACTTCAGTTGGACATACAGCGCACTGACGTCGATCCAACGGCACTAACTTTCACGTGAGGCTTGATAGCCGTGTGGTACAGCTTATGAAAATAGCTGATGTACGTGTTACTGACTGCAAAAAAAAAATAATCGGTGCTCTTCTGGCTTTATAGCAGAACCTCAGTGTTTTCTCTCAGTGGTCTTTGATACGTACATTTCATAAGTTATATCGCTCCGTTCTCAAGCCCCTCGTAAAATTTGGGGCCGTCTGTTCGACTCGAGTGCATCGAACTGAAGTTTCGGAATGCATTCCATGGGTCCAAAGGGTGTAAGGTGACAGCCTGAGTGTGAGGATGGCGACCGTCGGAGGTCTGTCACGAGGGTGTTATCTTGGGTGCGGGTGGAACCCGCGCAGTCCCCGGTAGGGGCATCGATGGTAGATGGGGTCGGCTTGTGACAGCAGATGGGGCGTCAATCCCTCCATACGTCAGTTTTCCTTGGTGTGTCTCGGCGGTCTCACTGATGTCGTCCGCCGTGGCGTTGGGTGTACGCTTACGTTGTTCCCGTCGTGATGCCACCAGTAATGTTCAGCAAATGGCGGCGGTCGTCGAGCCATCGCGGCGTAATTCAGCGTCGGCTCTTCGGCTGCAGTCACGCTAACAGTGGCATCTGGCAGGAACGCTCGCTAAACCTCGTCTCGTACAACCTCGGCGATGGAAATTGGGGCCGGGCGCTCAGCAGCCGGGGTTTGTTGATGATGTCGTTGTCCGTTTCATCGTCGGCGTCGTCATCATGCTATCGTCGAGGTCGTAGCCAGGGGCTTTGTCTAGTTCGTAGTCCGGGTCGTTTCGAGGCCATAGTTGAGGTCGTCGTTAATGTCACAGTTGGATTCATCGTCGAATGTTTTCAGGGGACGTCGTGTTCACGGTCATCGTCTTCGGAGCTATCGTGGTCAGTGCACAGCTCGTACGCATCGTGGGTGTCGTTACCCCGCACCTCCGCCAAAATGTCACGAATAAGAATATGAACTTGATTAATAAAACTTAAAATTAGCGTTTATGTTTTTAAATAAAATAATTTTAAATACGTATACAGAAGTATGGTTAAGCAGAACGGTACAGTGCATGATGATTTTTCAATATTGTTATCACGGCTTGCCTTTTTCTGAAAACGTAAGTAATGGTACTTCAAACAAAATTCAACGTTTTAATCATAACAACCTCTAACGTTAACTTATCGAACAAAATGCCCAACACACGAAGCCGTGATTTACGGGCGCTAACAGAATTATCATTATTACCTTAAAAAAATTAAAAAATTCAGTGCCCGGAGCTCTATTACGTTATATACCGGAGACCGATATATAACGTAAGTATACGTTATATATCGGTCTTAGTTTCGCTCGAAAGTTCCTTCGTCAAAAAGAAGGCCTTGTTGTCAGTTAAAAATAGGACTACTCGCAATTCTAGCTTTTTTTATATAGCTTTAGAACATCCGTCATAAAATGATCACCTTGAACAGCATTCGTCTTGCGGCTCCAAATATGAGGGAGAAGTTTTCGTGGACAACATTCTGGTCTTTCCAGTAATTCCTGTACCTGGCTGCATACCTGAAATAGTCGAAGGAGCAAAAGAAAACTTCTCATACGTGCAGCGGCGCAGACTTTCCATTTTGCCGGGGAGGAGGGGGGGGGGGGGGGGGTGCTGCGCGTTACCTTCTCGACAGAACTCGAGATAGAAGCTAACGAAAGCCCGCTGAGATACCATTTCCTATGTATTTCGTCAATAAAGGCAACGTGGGCGTAATTTTGTTTACATGCCACGACTAGAAGCTCGTTGCATGGCACGTAAACAGCGTCTCGGTAAGGATCATGGCCCGGGCCCGGGGGAGGCTCTGCCCCCCCCCCCCCCCCCCCCTGGATTTCACCAGGGGGTGCGCGAGCCCCGATGCCGCCCCATAGTCTACGCCTATGCACACGTGTACAAAATAGAAATCATAGGTAACTTCAATCCTCGTACACCACAAACGTAATTATAAGGAAAACTTCGTAGCCTACGTTATTGAATATTGTGTATTCATACATTATTGGACTTTATGGTATTGCTAGACAGTGGTGGGCCTTTATTAAACTATCGTCCGATGACTGCCTGGTGGCCGGCTATAATTACTGGAAATAAATTATAAACTTTTGTATTTCACGTCTTTCTCACCAAGTAATCTCAATACCACATTCCTTTTTTGTTGCAAACTAGCGACATTCTTTTTTTTTGTTGTTGTTGTTTCTAGGATTGTCGAACTAACCGGGGGTATTTGACAAAACCAATCGAGAGTTCGATTCCCATCAATGATTAAGTTAACAGCTATTAAAGCAAATTTCGGGCAGCATACTGCAAAATGCTGATATACAATAAGGAAGGGAAAAGGGTCACTCCACAAACGAGCGTCTAAAACAGATACGTTTCTGCCCCGTTCTAACGTAGCTTATTCTATTTAGGGGACTCTGAGTAACAACATTTTTCTGCATTGCGGGTAGCCACTATTGACCCATTTTACGCACCCATAGAAACTCTCGCCCAGTGCTACGGTGTGGTTTTTTTTTTTTTTTTTGGTTTTCTTTTTAACAGTTTCTTTTAAGAACGTGATATTATTTTTTTTTATTTGATTAATTTGCGAACCACTACATTTTTGCGTGTACCTCCCAATTATTTTATTTTCATTTAAGGTATTTGCGCCTCGATAATTACTCTAGCGTTCGCATTTTCCTTGGAGCTGTTCGCTTTATTTCAGAAGAGTGCCGTAACGTATGCAATCTTTCCGCTTATTCCCATTCGCATATGAAGAACTGTACCTTTCCCGCGGGTGTGCCTTCGCAGGGGAGCCAAATTTAGTAGAAAAGGTCAGTTACGGAGCTACCCCTATATAGATGCTTCCTAAAATCAGCACCGTCACGCAGTCGGGGCTTCAAGGAATGACCTAACGTGTTGAAAACGCTCGATTTTCGCGGAGCTGGAGCAGCGTCATCGCTTAATAACGCTGTCTGGTCTAGGTGATAAACGAACTGCCTTCTTTAACCACACTCAGTGAATTCCCCTTTCTTGGCTCCAAAAATTCCCTATTGAAGGTACTTGCCCGCAAAATTCTGAGATATCCCCGCATATTTTCGTACGTTCTTTGCCCTTATTTTCGCATATAAACTGACCAGTATCATACTGGTCAGTTTATGCTTTTCTAAACTACATGAAAGAACCCTTAGACGCGGCCGCATCCCGGCGCCTACGAGTCGCTCAGGCCCCTCTCTGTCTTACACCGTGACTTTCTCTTCTGTAAACATATAAACCACAATACTTTTTCTTTTTTAGAATATACAGCGTTCTTTAAATTGTTCCCCCAATTCTCTCGCTAATCCTTAAATTACCTGCCAATTGCGTTAAAATTCCCATTTCACTTTTCGCTGGAATTGAGACCGAAATTTTCAGGAAAAAGCGCGAATTGCCTGCATGGAACATCGCTGACCGCACTCAGACACGAGCAGCAGCTGACGACCCATTCGACGCGAGAACGCACTGGCGCCATCTGTCCGTGGAATACTTGTGGTTTTCGTAAATTTCCTATTTCTCACGCATCATCTTTTTTTTCTCTAAATTATTGGCTGGAATATATTTGCCGGTGTTATTAAGCACCATTTCTCCTAGTAGAATTGATCTCGCAACTAGGTAAAAAGCATCGCTCTAGTGAAATGCGGTTTTGGGGCCACCAGATAGATGGCGCCGGCGTGCCGCCTGTTCCCTCGTCGTATAATTGGGACCTCGGTCGTGATGCGATAGTATGGGAACCAACTTGAACACTCGCCGCGACGACGGGCAGTCCACACAACTGCGTGGGAAGGCAGGCTCTCCGGTTCATCGAATGAAGGCACCGACTGATTTGTGGCTGTTGGGGTAGGTATGATACTCGGAAAGGGGACGCTTCTTTTGCAAGCCGGTACGGGCAGTCACCTGATACGAAAAAGAAGGTTACCGCCTGCGGAAACCTGGCTCCGTATTTTCGTCCGGTTTTCCTTTCCCTTGTCCGGCATTTCTCCTCGCGTTTCTCGTTGCATTATCTTTCGCTAGAAGCTAGAACCTGGGCATCGAGTTCCAATGAAACGCGTCATGTTTCTGTGTTCGATGGTCGGCGAAACCGTAAAAGTCTTCCTTTGTGGTCGCGGCTCCAACGAGCGCGTTTGTTTCACGCCTAGATATGACAATCTTTTTCAAACCGCCCGAGACGGGGCGGACAACGAGAATAGAAAGGTACAGAATCCCACAAGGCAACGTCTTAAGCTCAGCTGACTCTAGGAGGTATGTCAGATCTTTCGTGCGCGCTTGTGTTCTCAACTTGTCGGCGTTTCTTTATGTGTGCTGTGGTTGGTTGGCGACTTTGAGAATGTTCCAACTTGCTTATAGAAAGAGTCCGCTGAAAAAAAAAATGAAAGACGCTTCCAATCCCCTCGAATTAGAGCGCAGTTCTTGAGGAGGGGAAAGAGAGGAGGCTATGCCCCTCCTCCACATCCGTACCCTCCCTTCCTCCTCTACTGCTCCCCTCCCCTTTAGGGGAAAATTTCCCGCTAACTTTAGCGCGGAAAATTTTCCGGCTGGCGGGGAAAAGTTTCCACTAATTTTAGCGGGGAAAATTTTTTGCTAAATTTAGCGGGGAAATTTACCCATAAGGCAACGCGCGGTGACGTCATCTATGGTGTCACTGGTGACCCTCGTGACGTCCCACATGACGTCAAGTGTGACGTCATTATGGGGAACGTCCCATAATGCACTCGCGGTTACGCCGACGGCGACGCCGCTCAAGCCGGAAACGGGCACCTAAGAGCTGCGCCCTAAAAACCAGTCAGCGGAGTTAGACGTTGCCATCTGTCATTCTCTTCCACTTTGGATTCTTCTCGTTCTCCAGCCAGCGTCAGCAGTGGCGTAGCCAGAGGCGGGCCTTGTGAAGCTTCAGTCTCCCCTCCCAGCCGACCCCCCTATAACATACACACGTATTCCAATTTATGGGCATTCCAACCACCTCCAGCCCCGCCCGCCCCCGGCCAGGTCGAAAATCGTTTTGTGGAATTACGTTCCGTGGACCACTTTTCATGGGCACGTTTCGTCGACACTAACGTTTCATGGACCCGCGCTACGGGAATCGGAGACTGTACGGACATTTCGTCACGCGTGTATCATTGGGGTTAACCCACCCGCCCGCCCGTCAGCAGGTCGCCACGTCGAGGTGAGTTGGTGACACGCAGCGATCTAATAAAGAGTGAATTGTTCTATTTACGCCTTTCCTTCTGCCTTTGGTACATTTTGTTGTAGCCATCTGTCGAAACCGATGCACCGTTGAGATTCTTGGCGTGCTTCCGAAGCATGGCTTGTTCGTCGCGATCCGACATCGCGCGCCTCAGCACACAAAGAGCGGTTTCCTTTTAGAAAATCTCTCTCTGCCCTTCCCCCCTAAAACAAATGGGCGATGGAGAAACACCGCAGACAGCGAACGCTATCAAGAGAAAAAAAAACTGAGGCGGGACGACGTAGTTGTTCACGTGATCTCTATTCTATCGCCTGACTGCTCCGTACCGGCGTGCACAAAAGAAGTCCCTTCGGGGAGGAGGCTAGAGTAACGAAAAAACAAGCGAACGAACTTGGTACAACTCCATTCATGGTGCAACAGCTTTTCGACGTACTTTATCCGATTTTCCTCATAGAACCTTCAAATGCGCGCAGCTCATTCCTGCTTAACAAAACGCACAAAGAAATCCGTAAAACCGGATGTCCTTCAGGTAACCGAAAGTTGACGTTTGAATTGGAGTAGCCCACGGTGTAGGAAGTGTGTGGCCTCAAAGGGTGCGCATTTTCGGCACCGATTTGAAGTGCAAAGGGCGCGGCCAATGACGTCACGGACGTCCAATATATATTTGGTGTTCTTTGACGTAAACACGTTTTCTTTTGGATGCCGCCGACTGCATTTTAAAACGTCGGTCGGTCGGCAAGTGTGTGCGCGTGGTCGGGTGCTCGGCGGCTGGTGTACTCGCTGGTGTGTGTCGACGAGCCGCCTTTGCTCGTCGCGTATCCTGAGACAGTGTTTTCCAATTTCGTTCGCCCGGTGTCGTCGGTCACTAATGTTGCAAAAGGCGATTCATAGTGACTACAGTAACGTCCGACGGGACTTTTGCAAAGCGTTCAAGTGCCGTCCGACGATACTCCACCGACACTACGTACTCCGCGTTAAGTGCCGTCCGAAAGTCTCGTATAAAATGAATTGTCAAAACATGACTTCCGAAGCCGTAGCGTAACGCTTAGCGTTTAAAATATTACCGCGCGCGCAGCTGGCCAAGTAGGCAGCGCGCGCGTGGCCTAATGGTTATCGCGCCTGCGTCCCACGCGGAAAGCCAGGGTTCGATTCGTGGGAGCGCCGCGCATCTTTTGTTATTCCTGCAATTTAGTTTTCTGGTAGATTCGAGAATAATGTTGGGCGTATTCGAGGTCCGCATGTTCTACGCGTCGAACATTCTACGCCGATTATTCCAGAAGCTCACGCATACATAAGGGGCGCCGCGTGGCGAACCGGGCTGAGTTTCGCCGCAGCGTTCGATCCTGCTGCTTCGCCGCTTTCGACGCCCGCGACGCTCTGTTGTTATTTTCTTTTGCCTTTTATTCCTGGGCACAAGTTCGCCCCATTAAACGTTTCAGTTTTCTCAGTTATTTCGTTGTTTTGTCACCTTGTCATTCGTGACAATATCTGCCCATGCGTAAGCGGTCGTGGGTTCGATCAGCAGAAGGCTTACTTTTTTCCTTTTTTTTTCCCGAACATTTTGTCTTGGGGCATTCGGCGATATTTACGACACTTCTTTTTTTACGACTGACACTGAAAAAAAAGAATGCTGTCGACGACAGTGCTAAAAGCACGAGCTAGTTGCTTTGGACAGCGCGGCACGAGCGTTCCTGCAGCGGGTGCAGTCATGCCAGTCAAGGCTACTCGCTCGCCGCTTGCACGGCCTTCGCAGCTATTCTATGCAACGGTGATAATCCGTCGTATTACACACACAGGTACCACTCCAAAAAAAAATGCGTATGTAATTACTGCGGCTCGGCTCTGTCGCCTCCGGTACACGTAATCCTCATTTGCAACAAGAGTGACGGACGGCACTGGGCGAAGTTTGAAAATGGAGAAGGCTTATTTTGATGATTCCTGCGAACGCGACGAGTGCAGGCGGCAACAAGACAACACGCAGCAGCGCGGACACCGCCGAGCACCCGGCCACGCACACGCCGAGCGACCGACATTTCAAAATGCAGTCAGCAGCATCCAAAGAAAACGTGTTGTTGACGTCAAAATAACTATGACGTCAAAATAAAAGCTGTTATTTTGACGTTCGTGGCGTCATTGGCCACGCCCCCCCTGTATAACAAATCGGTGCCGAAAATACGCAGCCACCATCAAGTGACCCCACCGCTGAAGAGCTTTAGCCCGAACGTGGACACTTTAAGCTCCAACTATTCAATAATAAAAAATAAAAAAAAGTGAAACCACTTACAAGTACAGGAGAACCAGAGCTGTCAGCAACAAGAGTATCCAATCCAAAACGCCCATGCATTTCATCCTCAACACGTCGGCGCCTTGCACAGCGGCACGCGTGGAAACGATGCCTCCCTGCAGAACAAACTCCTCAAAGTATAATCTGAATTTCTACAGCGCTCTTTCCTTATATCCGCCAGCACAGGCGTTCTAACGACAACCAAGCTCGGCGACAAAAACTAAAAGACACCCAAACATCAACGCTGTTCCGAAACCGCCAGCGGCCGTCATAGCCTCTCCAATTCGTAGCTGCGCAGGAGACCTGAGAGAGCGTAGGGTAGAGTGGGCAAGGAGAGAAGCTGTTGCCGTAGGCGACGACCTCGGGCGTGCGCGTGGTGCGCGGCGGACTGTCTTTCTGTCCTTGACGGAGGGGAAGGGGGCAACGGGCCGTTTCAAAACATCGCGCAAAGGGAGTGTCTCTCTTTTTCTTTTTTTTTTTCTTGCACGTGAGGTTGGCATTTTGATCGTAGACTTTTGGGTAAACCGCCGGATGGGTAGATAGATGGTAATGGCTATAGCTTTGCAACGGGCGGCAGCTTGCGCCACCTAGCTCTTTTTTTTTTATTTGTATGAATTTTGTTATAAGAGACCGACCCCCCCCCCCCCCTATTTAAAGTGATTCCATTGGTTATTTTTATCTGTTCTTTTTTTATCCTTTCCTAGATCTCTTTCACCAATTTTCCGATTTCCTCCTAGTTACCGCAATTCTTTCCCTATCTATTCGTCCAGGGATGGGCAAAATACATGCAAATATGTATCGAAATACAAATACAAAATTCTTCGTCAAAAATGTATTTAATTACAAATCTAATTACATTTCCAAAAAAAGCATTTAAGTACAAGATACAAATACAACCAAATGTGTTTGGTTTCCCCCCAAATACTTTTCCAAATACATTCCTCAAAATTTGCGTCAGCGACTTCAGGGCCTTCAGGGCACCTGCAACGGGTTTCTGGGTATCTCATTTTAATTTTGCATCGCACACTCGGGAGTTAGTGTGCGAGGCTCTAGTAACGTAATAAAAACGTAATAGAAACGACGATGGCAGCAAGCTGTGCCGGGTGACCGCGGCGCTAGGTTCTGGCCCTGGATATGAATGCATCGGGGGTGGCAGCCGCCTCCTCGACTGGGCCACCCCTCTGGAGCCGCTGCCTTCACCGAAGCGAGAGACCGCACCGTCTGGTGCCAGGACTTTGCTTTGAGAATGTACATCGGACGGTCAGCCGGGGCCGCCTTGGCTCTTTGACCTGCTCGCCTGGGCCTTCACCGTTGCCTCCAGGACTCGCGCGGCGGTTCGGAGGAGCGAGTCGTCCTCATCATGCATGGCGCCTTCGTCACCGCCGGGCCGCCAGGGCTTTCCCAGCCCCAAGGCACGGTGGGGCCTGCGGACGCCACCCTGGAGAGCCAGGACACTTCTGCGAGCTCGACGGGGGACAGGCCCAGCGAGCAGTCCAGTGGAAAACACTGGGCTCACATCGCCCGCAACATCGACCCGCGCCCTCACCCGCGGGCTTTATTTCACATCGCCAGCGTCAGCACCTCTCTCTCATCTATACGTCGTCGCCCTCCCCTTGTGCATGTCATCTTATAATCGTCATCACTAGACGTGGCACCGCTGGCCTCCTTGGTATGGGCTGTCGCCTTTCCGCGGTGCCACGGCTCTCCCGAGCCAATAAAGATTATTATTATTATCATTAAATATAATCACAAAAAATGCAATCAAGCTTGGACTTAATAGGTGAAAAAAAAAGTGCAGAGCTGCAAGCAGCTTTTTTTGTCAATTACATTTTGGTATAGACCAGGGGTCTCCAAACCCCGGCCCGCGGGCCAGATCCGGCCCGCTGAGGTCTTCCGACCGGCCCGCGGCTGGCCGCGGTCCTTCCAATGAAGCCCGGCCCGCGGCCCTATTCCAGCAGGGCCGCCCGGCGCAAAACTAAGCGCGCATGCGGATGGCAAGTCGTCTTCTTCCTGCGCAGGAGTTGCAATGACGTCAGAACGACGCCGAGCTCCTATTGGCTGATTGAAAAAACAAAAATAGTGGGTACACCTGAAAACATCCAACAATGCGATCTTTCACCATTTTTTTCAGACAGCCAATCAGAGCTCGGCGTTGTTCTGACGTCATTGCAACTCCTGCGCAAGAAGCAGACGATTTGCTGTCCGCATAGAAACGGCTCCTCAACGGTCAACACGGATCAACCGCGTAAGCGAAGAGACCAGAGAAAACGAGAAAAAACCACCAGTGTGTTCTGTCGCAACATTATTCATTAAACATCGCCATCACCACCAGCATCACCGGCATCACCATATCAAGACTTCGATCGTTCTGAAGCGTGGAATAATAAATAACATTACTAATTACTATTATTAGTGCCCCGTTTCATATCGGTGTAACTATACGGATCTTAAAATTCCTTTGCGCTTCCATATACAGGACGGATTCCACGTAGCTTGAGGCAAGGTTTAAAAATATTTTGGTGCAATTTAGGAAAACCAAGTGGAAGAAATAAGCGTGTTCATTGTTTAGAGCAGGTCGGGCTATCTTTTATACTTTGCCTTATTAACTAATTAATTAAGATCGATATTAATGAACTTTTGGATTATTCAATTTAGAGCAAAAGTTTACTCACAAAGTTGTAGAGCGTCCTCAACGACATCCAATTCAGTTGTTTTTTATCAAAAAACCTCATACACTGTTCGTTTTTTAGAGCTAGCAAAAAAAAAAAAAACTAGCATATAATTTTTAAAAAAAACGTGAACAACGCCCTCTCAACAATGTTCTATTCATCATGCGGGCCTAGTTTATTCAAGCCGCGGCTCAGAGCGCTGCACTACACACTCTCAAGCGCAAAATCACGCTTTGTTTTTTAATAATTTGCATGATTTTTCTTTTAAGCCCAGTAAAACGAACTGTCTTAAAGGTTTCTTGACAAAAGCCACTGATTTGGACGTTTCTGAGGACGCTCTACAGCTTTGCTATTAAAACATTTGCTCTAAATTGAATATTTCAAATGTTTATTAACTGATATTAATTAATTAGTTAATTGGGCAAAGTACGAAAATAGCCTGACTTACTCTAAACAATGAACATTCTTTTTTTTTTTTGGTTTCGTCTCTCTAAAATGTACCCAAATATTTTTTTTTTTTTAAACCTTGGCTCAAGTTACGTGGAATACCCTGTATACAATGTCCTTCCTGTGTTTTATATATTTCATATATTGTCAGCATCAGTTCTATCATTCTCCTTAGTTTTCCGCCCCGTCGGAACACTCCAAAGGTTTTATGCACTTTGATTTATGCCTGGTAAGTTTTTAGTCCCATTTATTGTACAATGTCTTAACTAGCTAAATATTGGATTTATAACTAAATTGGATATGTTTATCCACCTTTATCTTTCTTGTTCCATGGTTATCTGTAACTTTCAATTTTGCATATTTAAGCGCTTATCTGAATGATTATTTTTTTTTTTTCAGATTTATATTCACTTTCAACATTTTAAAACCCGAGACTTAAGACAAAAAAAGACGACAAATAGGTGGCAATACGGTCTTTTTTTTTTTCTTTTTTTTTGTCCCAAGTCTCGGGTTTTACAGTGATGAAAGTTCACAAGCTCGCTTGCATTTTCTCTATAATTTCTATACTTACCTATTTATATTTTGGACCTCGAGACAGCGACAGATCCCCGATCCGGCCCCTTCGTCAAAAAGGTTGGAGATCGCTGGTATAGACCAACAAAGACCTGAGACGACCAAAACGCGCAGCACTAGCTAGAGAATTGTTTATTGTTGCAACTCGCACCAGTTACGAAAATCTGGACGACCCGCGCATTCAGAATGTTCCAGGTAAAAATATCGATGGAAATCAGGCTGGAAAGCATCACAAGTTTTCACAGGCACTTATTTAGCCAGTTTTCCTGTGAACGTCGATTTCGTCACTATTCTTGCCCTGGACTAGCACCGTAATCACAAAGTCACTAAACGCTTGTGCTTGATTGAGAGACACTGCAATCGGTGCAGAACGTAGTTTTCTTCCTGCTCTGGACAGCGACAATAAATTTGAGGGATGTATTTCCACCCACAAAATTGTATTCAATTACAATTGTGTTTGAAAAACCCACGTTTCAGTATTTCAATACACACGTCAGATACATTACCCAATTTGTAATTAAATACAAATGCAAAATACAAAAAGTATTTGAAATACGTATTTCAAATTCTTGTATTTGAAATACTGCCCATCCCTGCATTCGTCCATCCATGTCTGGAGAACCCAGTGCTCCCTCCAAATTTGTGGTCATTCCCCCCAAGAGGGTGGGACAAAGCCCCGTGCACCTTAAAATTACATATTCCTTAGTTTCCCTTTCGCGGTTGCATACGTCGCACAGATCTGTCTACTTCCTGCAATTTAGCCCTATACGTTTTCGTTCTTAGCATCCCCGTTCTAGCTTCAAACAGCAAAGAGCCCCCCCTGAATCATCATACAGCTGTTCCTTCTTCATTTCTTGTTTGCGTGCCCTGTATATTGTTAGAGCTGATTTCCCCTGCATTCTCTCTTCCCACAATTTCCTCTGAGTTTCCTTTACTCCCCTTTCTACTGATATGCTCTGATCCGCTCCAGCTCGTTGAGTATGTTTAAATCTCAGCTTGCGGGTTCGGTTTGTCCACTTAGTGTACTTGTGTACTTGTGCAGTGTACTTGTGCAGCGAAAGTGTACTTGTACACTTTCGCTGCCCATCGTGTATCCTTAATTTCAGCTAGTCTTTGTTCAAATTTTACTTTACTGATCGCTTCTCTACTCTCGAAAGATGCCCAACCCATATCCCTCTGTACTCCCTCATTTGGTGTATTTCCATGTGCTCCCAATGCCAACCTACCCAGACTCCTTTGCTGTATCTCTAAACCTGCCTGGATTTCTGACCTCATACACAATACCGCATTCCCAAATGACAGTCCTTGCACCATGACTCCCTTCCATACACCCTTAACGACTTCATATCTATTATAGTTCCATAGTTCCCTGTGTTTCATGACAGCTGAATCTCGTTCCCCCTTCTTTATTACAATATCTTCATGGTCTTTTAGATGCCGTCTTCCTTCACTTAACCATACTCCCAGATATTTGTACTTTTCTACGTGCTCTATCAATGTGTCCTGTATCTCCAGGGGTCCCCCTTCTCGTCGTTGAAAACTATTATACCCGACTTGTCCCTACTAAATTTTAGTCCTAAATTGTTCCCTTCCCTACTGCAAATCTTAATCAGTTCCTGTTTTGTCTCACGACTTTCTGATACGAGTACAATGTCGTCTGCATATATTAACCCTGGCAATACTTGATTTACTTTATGTCCTTCCTGCATGAAAGTCAGGTCAAAACCTAGGTTGCACTGTTCTAACCTTTTTTCCATCTCACTGAGGTATATCGTAAAGAGCAAGGGAGACAATGGGCAACCCTGTCTAGGACGTCTTTTTATTGCTGCTGGTCTTGTAGTTTCGGCTTCCCATGTTATAACCACCCTATTCTCCGTATAAACCCGTTCTAGAAACTTAGCCATGGTTCCCCCTAGCCATATCCCTTCAATTGGTTCCAGAGTTTTTCCTGATTCCCATTGTCATATGCCCCTTTGATGTCTAAAAATACGACCCATAATGGCCTTTGACTTGTCATTGCTATCTCTATGCACTGAGCGATTACGAATAAATTATCATCTACTCGTCTATCTTTCGCTAAAACCGTTTTGAAGCTCCCCCAGAATCTGCTTTCTCTCAGCCCATTCTTCCATTCTTCTTTTTACAATTTTCATAGCTAGTCTGTATATTACTGAAGTTACTGTGATTGGTCGGTATGATTTGATACTGCCTTTGTCTCCCTTGCCCTTATATAATAATATTATCCTGCTCAATTTCCAGTCACTGGGTACCTCCCTTTCCATACGAATCTGGTCAATCACCTGCCTTAGTTTCAATTTGCTTGTTTTACCTAGAAATTTTATCAATCCCTTTGGTATGCCGTCTGGACCTGTCGCAGCTCCAGCCGGAACATTTCCTTCTGCTTTTTCCCACTCTCCAGCGGTCATTTCTTCTTCTTCACTCTGATCCTCCTCTTGTGCTGTGTAGACGCTACCATTCCCCACGGCCTGATCCGATTCGAACTCCGAAAATGCTGCAAATCGATTGCACGTCTAATGTATTCTCTTGCCCGTTCCCCCTCTACCTTTGTCCCTTCTTGTGTGGTTAGTGTCTGCTGGTACCCCTCGGTCTTTTTTCCCTGTGCACTGATGTGTTCCCAGAACCTTTTTGCCGCATTCCTATCCTTCTGGTTTATCTCTATCCTCCACTGGACCCCTGCCCCCCCCCAGTTTTGGCCTGTATTAATGCTGATGCCTCCCGCTTTCTTTCCTAAAATTCCTCCCATTTTGACGCTACTTTGGCTAGTGTGGTCCCCATTTTCTTTGCCCATCTGTGTTCTTTAGATGCCGCTTGGCGTCTCGATATTGCTGCTTTAACCTCTTTATCGCACCAGCTTTCGCGAGCTTGCGTTTTAGTTTTCTTTCTCCTTGTTTGATTTGATATTCCTCTTACGCTCTTTTGAAAACACTAATTAAGTCTTCATATGTCCTTTCTCTTTCCGGTTGCTTGGATACTATGTTCTCGATTCGCCTAGATACCTCCTATAGTTGTTTATCATTTAAGTTATTCCTACCTTCTTGTTTTTGATTGTGCATTTCTGGTTTCACTGTGCCAAATCTGATCTTGATTCTCATATGGTCGCTCCCCAGACTTTTTGTGCCTTCCTCATCTATTTCCATACCTCCTAAAACCTGTCGTATATCTTACGCGACATTAAACAGTAGTCAATAGTCGAGTGCGAGTTCTTTCTTTCCCATATTATCTTTCCATCACATTTCACCTGAGCGTTAACCAATACCAGATCAAGGGATTCGCAGAACTCCTCTAACATCCTCCCTGTTGTATCCGTATGTCCATCAAAGTCTTCCAAATGTGCATTCATGTCCCCCAAGATAATCATTTCCTTGTTAGTGCCGATTTCCCTAACGTCTCCTGATATACATGTCAAGTGCTCTGTATTTTCCTACCCTGCATCACTCCCTGTTTTTAGATACACAAAACCCAGGATTGTGTCTAAACCCCCAATATTGCCTTTGACCTACATGTGTTCCCTGCAGCCCTCTCGCTCCCTTTCCCATTCCTGACCCTTCACTAGCGCCCCCAATCCCCCTCCCTTGCGTTCCCCATCGGCCCGGTTGCATCCCACCCAATGATATCCCGGTATGTATCGTGGTTCTTTCATATCCCTCAGATGTGTTTCTGCTAATCCATACACTACAAAGTTTTCGCTTTGTAATTGCTCCTCAATCTCCTTCCATTTTATTCTGTTCCTGCCCCCTGTGTGTTTATGAACCCTATGTTAAGCTGTTTCTTAGTCCTGCGAGGCTTCCTCTCACTCTCCCAAACCCTCCCCCTTACATCTACACGTTTGCCCTCATTTACACCGGCGCCCTCAGGGCTCCGGGACCCCCCCAAAAATGTACGATGCGACGTCCAATCCTATCGCCTACCGTGCTCCCAGTGGTTCCACTGTAGTGGATGCCCCATGTAAAAGTGTCGGAGCGCGCCTCGTACACCACCCTGTTTACTTCCATTACTCCGTACTCAAATCGTCGGCTCAACCCCCTTATCACCCGGTTAGCTTCCACCACCCGCTTTTCTATCTGCAAAGACTGTCCCCAGACCTCTGGGGCGGTGCATATTTGCACGTGCATCGTCTCAGAGACCCCCCTCGGCTTACATAACCCCAACTCCATCTGCCTGGAGAGGTTCTGGCTTTGTCCCTTTAACACATCATTTAGCCCTGGGTGTACTAACACTAAGTTTTCTCCCTCCCTGTTTTCCCGCACCTCGATCGCTTTGGTCATAGCGTCTACCATGCACTTTCCTGACTCGGCCACTACGTTTACCCTCCCATCCCCTTTCACCCTATCCAGCAGCCCCTCCTTAACCCTTGTTATGTTTGAGTCTCCTACCACCAGCACCCTGTCGCGGCCGACGTGAGTCCCCAGGATGGACCAGGGTTGGCTGGGGTCCAGATCCGGACGGAGCTCCTGGCAGGAATCTCAGCAGGCGACGATGGTTAAAACTCTCCTTTATTTACATGTCAGGGAAGCAAAGAGCTCTGGCTATACAGCAGCTAGCCGCAGCTATGAGCCTTGATCTTGGTGAGCTCTCCGAGTTAGGTGAGCTCAGTGCTTTTAAAGTTTTTCGGTTGCCATGCAGTCGGGCGGAAACATATCGCGGAGGTGCACCAGTTTCGTCACCCACGCCTTCTCGGAAAGACCCTCTGTCCAAGTTATGTCACACGTCCGCGCACACCACACCGAAGAGGTCGTCTTACTCGATGGCGCCATGCATCAACGCACCAGCATTTTTTTGAAGGCGTCGTCCTTGCAGGTGTCTTGGGGCAGGCAGGGCGCGAGCTTGACCTAATGTTCGGGTCCGAGGTCCGCTGGGTTGACCTTGCCCGGGTATCTCACTTGGGCTTCAAGAAGAGCAGACATTCGGCCGGCTCAACGCCTCGAAGTCACGTTATTTCGGCGGTGAAATACGTGACGACGGGCCTCGCCCGTGAGCAAAACATACGACGACGAAACAAGGCCGCCGACGTCCATCGGCGGGCCGACGTGCCGATTTCAACAGCCATCCGCGCAGCCGTTGCCGATTGCAACAACCCTCTTAACCCCCGACTGCCTGTCTACACCCCCTCTCCCCCTCAACTTCTGCTGCATTTCTTGAGCCCTGTTGTACCGCAACACTGTACAGCTGTGCAGACTCCTTTTCTACAGTCAACTACCTCGCCACTATTTAACTGGCCGCCTTGTCTGCCGCCCCCACAGCTGTCTTCTCTGCCACCTCCCCCTTTTTCTTATTAACTACTCCTGTCAGTTGCTGCACCATCTCCTCACAGTTCTTATGCTGCTCCAACTCCGCCTTCAACTCTTCCCCCTGTCTAAGCTCCTTCACCTGTCGCTCAAGTTCGGCTCGCTGTTACCGTTCTCGTCTCAGCTCTCCCGCCACGCTGTCTTCCTTACTTTCCCATTCCCTGGTCTCTCCCCTCGGCCGGTCAGCCGCTTCTGCGACCCTTGGATGCATCATCTGTCTCCGACGCTAGCACTGGCCCTTCACCATCACAGCACCCGCACACCGAAACCAAGCGGCGCCTGTCCACCCGGCTACCTGAGTGCCCGACCTCCATCCCAAGGGGATAGCCGCGGGCGGTCCAGGTCCGGCTACGCCGAATCACAACCGGCTGTGCATGGACACCGTATCGCCTGGCCCGCTTCGGGCTACGTTCGCCAGAACATGCAATATTCGGCCGGTGTAGTTCGACCCTTACATCGGCCCCTTAAGCCAATCAAACCGCCGGGCTAATCCCCGCGATACTTCCATTAACACCCAGTCCTCAGCGCATCTGGCCACCCTGCGCCACCTGCTCTGGGAGTGCCCGGCAAGGCGAAAGGAGAGGGACATAGCACTCGCGCAGGTCGGTCCACCACCACAAATGACGTTCGAGGCCTGGACGGCACCGACAGGCCCCACAGACGTCAAGAGGCGGGTCTTCAACTCACTCTTGGCTTACGTGAGGACGGCCGGTTTGGCCGGCCTTCTGTAAGCCCTCTCCCCCTCCCCCCTCGCACCCCCTCTCTCATTCCTGCATCCTCATGCCCTTCCCCTTCACGACAAGGCATGAAACCGGTCGCGTCGTACCCCCCTAAATATGAATAAAACGTATCCAACAACAACCATTCCCTGGCCATCTCCTCGACATCCTCTTCGGCCCTCTTAATCAAATCTCCGACCTACGTCTCGAACTGAACCCGCTTCTCCCGCTCTACCCCTATCTCCTGTTTCAACTCCTGAACCGTATCTGCCCATTCCCTTCCTATTCTCCTAAAACCAAGTGCTACCTTCTCGCAACTCTAGCAGGTAAAGTTGCTCTCCTCGGCTTCTGCTACAGTTTTGATCTCCGTCTCCATCATGCAGCACCAACGGCGACACTCCTCCCATTCTACATCGGGTCCTTCTTTTCCTTTAGGCTGCGCATCCTTCTTCCGTCGCGTATTCACCATTGCCTACCGACACACAGCGCGACCCTACGACAAATATCTCATCAAAAACTCAAACCAAGAAAGCCTCGGTACGCCTCTGCCCGCACCACCAACTAGCCCGCCAAAACATTCAAACGTGCAAGTGGTTCGGTCTCGTGACCCTACCTAAAATGCCTGCTTTAACCCAACTATCCTATCGCTACTTTAAAAACTGCTTTTTACTACCCCATAAAACCACCAGCGTAAGAGCACAAGTGCTTTACAGCACGGCGCCAAACCTGGAGGATCAACCTCAATGGAATGTGTCTCTTGCCTTTAGTTCGCAACACCAACGATGAAGATCCAACAAGCAAGCCTATCGCTACGTTAAAAACTGCTACCCCATAAACACACCCGCCACAAAACTAAATACACAAAAAATCACTTAGCTTCGCAGGAGCTCTAGAAAACACGTCCTCTTTGTCAGCTGACGAGCAGCACCCATCTTCGCGCCGATTGGAATAGACGCAGTGTTGTCTGCGTCCACCCGAACCTAACCTTACCTATGCTAACCTAACCTAAACCAACCTTCTCCCTTGTCGATCTATAGCTCGTTGTCCATACTCGAGTCAAGACCGTGAAAAAAGTTTCAAGCATTACACAAAATCGTACTCTAATATTCATTTTTTATTTATTTTTATTTATTTCCAATACTACTAACCCCATTCGGGGTTGTTGTAGGGTGGTACAGTTTGAAATACTACAAGCAGAAAAAAAAATATTCAACCCACAATTTGCAGGTCAATATTCAAAGCAAATATAGAATTCAAGAATGAAAAAATTAGTAAACAACTTCAATACAATAGGTGCATTGCGCTTTGAAAAACAGCACAAATTATTAGTTTATGAGAAAATGTGGGTATCTCCGTAATTGAGGAAGATTTCAATAGAAGAGGAATGAACAACGTTTTGAGGCGGGTGGTTCCATTCGTTAATGGTTCGGGGAAAAAAACGAGAATTTAAAGCAGTTATTATGAGCGACGTCTTCCTCGTAAAGTTTGCCATGGTTGTATCGTGTTAATCGTTGGCTTGCAAGGATAATTTTCTTTTGGTAGGTTGAAGTGATCGTTGGCTAATTCGTATAGAAATTTTAGTCTAGCAATTTTCGCTCTTTTTTCTAGAGAGGAGAGACCCAGTTGCCTGCAAAGTTCAGAGCGAGAGACGTGCCTACTATACTTATGGCAAATAAACCTCGCGGTCATCCTCTGAACTCTTTATATCTATTGATGCCGGAGACTGTGTGGGGGAACCAGACGATGTTGGCGTACTAGAGCGTAGGACGTATTAAAGTTTTGTAGGCTAGTCATTTAGTGGCAGGAGATGCAAATTTTAAATCTTGTTTAAGAAAACTCAGTTTGTGTAAAGCTTTATTATTTGTGGAGGGAATGTGTGAGTCCCAACGCAAATTTTGACTTATGTTGAGGCCGAGGTATTTGTATTCACCGACTTGTTTCAAGAGGTTATTGCCTATCTGGTAAGGAAAGGAGTATTGTTGTCTTTTATTGGTTATGGTCATAAATAGTTTTATTCGAATTTATTTCCACCTGCCAATCATGGCACCAATTTATGACGTGTTGAAGTGCATTACTAATTCAAATGTCCCGCCAAACACTGTTTAAAATCTGCCGAATTCGCTAACCTTCCTTATATATGAATAATCATACAATTTAGCTGTCTAGCTACGGCTCCTAAATTTTTAAACCGATGCAAGGTCAAGTTAACGTCACAGACGTCGACCGGACTGCACCACAAAGCCCAGCCCGAGGTCAAATATTTTCGTTCTCTAAAAGTATCCATGCTTTTATTTTATTTTTCCAGCGCGATGTAGCGAAGAGCGTTGCACACGTCTTACGCAAATTGGCCCGGGCCAAATGTTTTGTGGCAGTTTTCATTTTGTGATGCATATCGTTGGAAAGGTCACGACAGGAGGAGTCTAACGGTTCCAGTCTCGTTAACCCTGTGGGAGCAAGAGTCTCCCACCACGGCCAGAGGCCGCTGCCGAATGCCCAAACTGGACAACGGCCGAGGCGCGCAATAGCGCACGTACATGACAGGCTCAGAAGCCTATAAAAGAGGGCACACGCCCACAGAACGGAGGAAGACGGACCGTGGTCACGGAGGCGTGCAGTTCCAACGCTACGGCAATGTTTTACGTTTCTACTAACAACCCATTCCTGTCACGTTAATAAATGTAGTTTCTCGTTTTGGAAACCCAGGCTTCGTGTTGCTCCGTTGTTCCTCCCGGATGGGCGTGCAGCAAGGCAACCTTACCACAACCCCTAGGAGCTCAGATATTCCGTGCTGAAAATGAAGATCATAAGGATTGTGCGGCTTTTTCCTTTGAAACCGTCTAGCTCGAAAAACCTCCGTGCCCCAGAATAATAATAATAGAAAGAATAATGAGGTGATTGATTGATTGAAGTTCTTTAATGACAAGGATGGCTCGAGGCCGCAGTGGGGAAGAAGGGGAAGGGGAGGAATGTCAGCTATTGTCCCGATTCACGCGCCATCAGTGCTCCAGTCTAACTCCAGTCGGGTCTTTGTTGTCTTCTCAGACTGCACGCGCGATCCGTTGTCTCGTGTTTCCGTTGTTGACATTTCCAGACTGGTCCTGTGGCAGTTGGCCCCTGGTGCCTCTGGAGTCCACGCTGCCCGGCGCCTGCTTGAGGCAGCCCAAAACGTCCGCGAGCGCCCCTTCAAGGGGAAACCGACAATGATCCGTTGAAGGTCGCAGCAGGCGCTGTAAGAAGAGGCTGCTCTACTCTCTCTGCGTCTTTTTCGCACTACCGACAGAAGGTAGAAGTTTTTTTTAGATCGTACCCTTTCCTACAAAACAATCTCCGCAAGGCATTGTTTATATTTTGGTGAAACATAGCAGGACGTAGAACAGTACACACTTTGACAGAGTAACCACATCGCTAGGTAATTAATTGCATGCTGCTCACCATGCACAGAACAGTCCACAACACTCTCCTCAAATTTCATATTCTTGCACATTTAATTGAGCATCAAAATGTACTGTTGCTCGAGATCTATATTTGGAATGCACATTTATGGTGGACTTCCTCACTAAATTTTCATGTGTTTCAACTAACTTGTGCAATGACAAAAAAAAGCTAGTGTACGCTACGCGCATAGTACCAATGCAGTATTTTTTATGACGGGCCAAACTGGCTAATTAACGCAGATTAATTAGCAGACTTTTTAAATATTACTCTGTTTGCAAATTGTCTGAAGTGAAAGTTGCAGAGCATGATGAGGCATCCTATCACTTTATTTTCATCTAGGTAAGTTCTTGTGTATAATTTTTCGAGTTCTAAAGAAGGCGCACGAAATTTAAAAAAAAAAAATATTCTGTGACCAAGTTGCGTGATATTTTTTTATTTTTTTTAAGTTTCACGCAAAATTGACTTTTTGAAGAACGAAAATTACAAACACCAGCTACCTTCATGGAAAAGACGACGAAATGTTTCGCAACACGCTCTAAAACTTTTGTATCCGAGAGTTTCTGTACAAATTAATATTTAGAGAACTAATTATTCTGTGGGTATTAGCCAGTTTGGCACATATTGCCGCGCGCAGGGTCACGGACTTGTAGAAAGTTCTCGTTCACTCTTGCTGCGGACATAACTATCGTTCATCCCTGTTTTTGTTGTTCTAGAAAGTGCTTGTTCATTCTCGCCTCGAGCGCGCTACGCTCGAACCTTCTCCGCCGAATCTTCGAGATACTGACTCACTCTAGATAAGAGGCCGCCCGCGACCTGGTCGAGTCAGTCTCGCCCCAGCGCTCGATTCTGCTGACACGCCGACTTCGACGCCCGCGACGCTCTGCCTTCTTCTGTTTCCTTCTTTATTTTTGGCACAAGTTCGCCACATTAAACGTTTATTTATTTCTGTTTATTTCTTGTTTATTGGTCACGCCTCACCACCCGTGACATTCTGGTGGAGGTGCGGGGTACCGCATGCCCGTGCAGCGTTCCCCTCCCAGGACCCGCAGTGCAAGCCCGACTCCAAGCTCGCTGAGAAGACCACTCAGCGCGGAACCTGAAACTCGGACCAGCCGCCGCACCAAGGGAGAGGATCCGGAGTACGGTTTCCTCCTGGATAAACCCAAGCCGAAGAAGACGACGATGGACAACCAGTCGCAGGCCCCCGCCGCTCCTGCCGTCGTCTACCTACCCGTCGCTCCTCGAACACCGGCTTCGTTCCACGGCGAACTCCACGAAGACGTTGAAGATTGGATCGACCAATTCGAACGCGTCGCCCGCCACAATAGCTGGACCAACGAGCAACGGCTGCAAAACGTGTATTTCTCGCTCGAGGGGACTGCCAGAAGCTGGTACGAAAATCACGAGTCTTCATTGACATCCTGGGACATTTTCAAGAGCCAGCTGAAGGCGACATTTGTCAACCAGCACCGCCGAGAGAGAGCCGAAGACTTACTGCGTACCAGGACTCAAGGCCCCAACGAGAGCATCACCGGCTTCGTGGAGGATGTTCTCCGCCTAAGCGCCCGCGCCGATCCTCAGGCTACCGAGGAGAAGAAGCTGCACCACCTGATGAGGGGCGTGAAAAGCGAGATTTTCGGCGGTCTCATCCGGAATCCCCCAACAACAGTCGACGAGTTCATCACGGAGGCGACAAATATGGAACGGGCCTTGCTAGCCCGCGCCAGACACTACCAACGACACCCTGGCGTAACTACTCTAGCGACATCTGGATCCGACCTGGGCACCACCCTCCCCGACATCCGTGACCTTATCCGTGAAGCCGTCCGGGAGGAGTTGAAGAAATTGCTACCTGCTGCCACAAGCCTGGATACGCCCTCAGTCGCCGAGATTGTCCGGGAAGAACTTCAGCAGGCGCTGCAGCCAGAAGTTCTCGCCAGCGCCGCTCCTGAACCACCGAAGCTGAGCTACGCCGCAGCTACCCGACGACCACCGCCCCCTGCTCACCCGCATACGGCGCCACCTCGACGTGAACCTCTAGCGCCGCAGTATTCACGACGCCATGAAGATCGGGCGTACGTCCGCCCAGAACAAGCTGCTCCACGAAAGACCGACGTGTGGAGGACGGCCGATCGACGCCCGTTGTGCTACCACTGCGGGGAGGCCGACCATATCTACCGTCGTTGTCCCTACCGGCAAATGGGCCTGCGTGGGTTCCACCCGAACGACCCACGCCCGAGGTACGGCGAACGCCCTCACGACATCGAGGAGTACCTCCGACGTTCCCCCTCCCCAGTGTCGTCACTCCGCCGTGAAGCCCGCTCCCCATCGCCACGACGTTCAGCCTCCCCAGCGCCACGATCCCGCCGAGAGAGCCTGTCTCCCCTGCGTCGTCGGGAAAACTGAGTGCGGCAACGCCTGGAGGTGACGTTGCCGAAAACGACGGAAGCAAACAGCCTCCAAGAACGCCGGAGCGCTCCCACTCTCTCGACGCCCCGCATTGCACCGACGCGCCTGCGACGGTGTCCAACAACCTAAATGTTGTTATCGATGGCCAAAACGCATCGGCACTCGTTGACACCGGGGCAGACTACTCAGTATTGAGTGGGAGGCTCTCTCGCCACCTTCGAAAAGTCACGACGCCGTGGGATGGACCGCAGATACGAACCGCCGGAGGACACCTCATCACGCCTGTCGGAAGGTGCACCGCTCGCGTCGAAATTCACGGCGAGACGTGTCCTGTGAAATTCGTCATTCTACAAGACTGTTCCAGAGACGTCATTCTCGGCATGGACTTTTTGTGTGAATACGGCGCCGTCATCGACCTTGGAGAAAACAGATTGACGCTGCGGACACCTGTTCCGCCTTCAGAGAAACTCCAAACTGCGTCAGCCGCCGTCCGAGTCGCTGCCGACCACGTGAATCTGCCGCCGCGATCAAGTGTTGTCGTACCTGTCGTGACCGATGCAGCTACCCGTAGCGAAGTTCTTCTGGAAGGTAACCTCCAGTTGCTCCTGGGAAGAGGAATAGGCGTCGCACGAGGAGTAGCTGAACTTCAGGATGGCCGCACTGTGGTCCTCGTGACGAACTTCCGGAATGAAACGCAACACCTCACGAAAGGTGCAGCCGTTGGCCACGTCGAGGATCTCCGAAACTCCGCCGAAATCGCCGCCATTACTGATGAATCCTCGCCACCTCAGCAAGACGGTACGTCGCCAGCGCAACTCGACATCGACCCTAAGCTTCCGGACCCAAAACGACGGCAGCTGATGAACCTCCTCGCCGAATACCGTGACTGCTTTGCGACGTCGTCGAAGGTACGCCAAACAGCCGTTGCGAAACACCGCATCATTACCGAGGACGACGCGCGCCCTGTGCATCGATCACCGTACAGAGTCTCCGTTAAAGAAAGGGAGGTTATCCAGGAGCAAGTTCAAGAGATGTTGAACGACGACATAATCCAGCCATCAAGCAGTCCGTGACCCTGCGCGCGGCATTATCCCCCCCTTTAAAAAGTGCATCGTCCCGATGCAGCACAAAACGAAAAACAACAAACAAAAACAAATCCAAAACAAAAAAGGCAGCAGAATCGCGAGCCGCAGTTCACAGTTCACCCGTCGACGAGAGTGGAAAGTTCTATCGTTCGTAATATGGCTTGGAGAGGAAGAAGACGAGGCATGGAAGTAAGACGTTTTGACGTCGAGCTCCGTTACCCGTTGTTTTTCACCATAAAAGCAGAGATCAACGTACCAAACTTTGGTACCAGAAAACGCCGCAAGGTAAGAGGTCAACGCAGAGACCGCTACCACCGTGGTCACCCCCGAATCCCGGGAGACAGGTCACTTTGTGCGGCTCCGCTGCGGCGGCCGCGCTAAGCCTAACGGCGACTTCGGCAAGCCGGCTCATTAGGATCGGGGCTGATCCTTGGGACGGCAACCAGAGACCGATGAACATGGAAGCAGGTTCCAGTTCAACCCCGCCGCAATGCGGCGACCAACGAAACACTACTAAGGAGGAGACGCCCCATGGTGCCGTGGACCTTCCAGCACTCGGCCGCAAAGCCGATGACACGAGCCATCCCTACAGCCACGGTGGAGAGCTTGTAGAAGCTTCGGACCTTGCCAGTGACGCAGGCTCCCGCAGCAGCTCAGTGGACCGAAGGCAAGTCACGCTTTCATCAGTTAAACCGTCCGAAACCGGAGCGGGACTAATCAGCGCCCCTATAAACGGGGTGGAAGGCATTATGGCTGACATCGCTCAAGGGAGCCCCTTTTTTAATGGCGGCCACACCGAAGTTATGGAAAATTCCCCATCGTCCAGGGAATTCGAAATGACGACAGACGACGGTTGGACACTGGTGGGTAGGAGGAAACGAAAAAAGCTTGCCCCCCCTGGCGGCACCGCGAGCAAGCCCTCGAGGAGACTTACGCAGAACGTGACAACACAGCGTCGAACGTTTATCTTGAGACCTCAGCAACGTGTCCACGTTGCCGAAATAGCACCTCAGAAGATCCTGGAAGCCGTACACAAGGCAGTGGACAGCGGCGGATTTCCACTGGACCTTCGAATTCGTACCAAAGAGGACGCCAATACAATCGCCATCGACGTTTGGAACCCTGCCCTGGCGGACAGAATTCTCGCGGCGACTGACGTTCTCGTCCAAGTTGGAAAGAGCTCCGTGGGCTTTCAAGCCTATGAAGCCGCCGGCCCAAACCAAGTAAGGGGCGTCATTTACACGTCTGGCTTAGATGAATCGCCGGAAGTAATTTTGGCCAACTTGAAGTGCCGAACACACGGGATCATCTCAGCCCGACAGTTAGGAAAAAGCGGCAAGACCGGAGTCATCACTTTTGAGGGCAACAAGATTCCATACCAAGTCACATATTTCCACAAGGTATGCAAGGTCGCCCCATACCGACCCAGGGCGGTCGTCTGTTACAAGTGTCACCAAATAGGACACAAAATGGATGTGTGCCCTGACGACTCACAATGGTGTGGACGCTGCGGGCGCCCTCACAATGAAGAGATGTCTGATTGCCAGAACCAGACCCCGCAGTGCCGAAATTGTAGGGGTGAACACGTGGCCACCGATGCTACGTGTCCCAAGACAGTTAAGGCTACACAAAAAATGCGGCGGAAACTAAAGCCCAAGAAGAGAAGGCTTAAGGAGGTTCCCAGGTCTCAGTCCCGGGACCGGGCACCCAACAAGAATCAACACGACCAAGGAAGAACGTCGGGTTTTCAAGGTCGACACCATCCGAAAGAAAAAACGTTGCCGCCCCCCCTACTTGGTGCGGAGGACTTTCCCGCACTCGACTCTGGACGTCCAGATTCGGAGAGGGCGCCCACGCTCGGCTCAGTAGTTGCCGAGCACAACAAAGCGGCGAGGGACCAGACATATGCCAAAAAGGTCAAATCCTCAGAACGGCGAAAGGGGCCCCCAAAGGATAGTTCCCCTCCAGAGGGGACCAGGTGTCAGCCCTCTCTACGAGACCTCACGATCGCCATCGAAAAGCTTCTGGGAGAGGTTTCCGCACTCCGAGATCAACAGGCGATAATGCAGCAGCAAGTACAGACACAGCAGCAGCTGATTGAACAGCAAGCTCTGATAATAACCCGCTTATCGGGAACAAGTCAGGCCATCACGGGAAACCTCACGCGAAAGCAAATGGCATTCGCCCGCCGTCACAGCGGTGGTGACAGTAACCCGAGAAACAACCAACACCACGGCGCAGTGTAGCAAAATGGGAAGGCGCAGGCGAGGTGGCGCAGGGAAGTCCACGTGGATTCTGCAATGGAACTGCAGGGGCTTCACCGGCCGCCTCGCCGAAATTCGACTCCGCCTCGAGAGAGCAAGCAAGACACCGAAGGGCAGACCCCTCGCTCTCCTCCTCCAAGAGACGGACAATGACGCCATGAAACTGCAAGGGTATTACACCTACACTGCACCTACGATAGCCAGAACCCGAAGAGGGGTTCGCAGAAAAGGAAAACCACCGGTTAAAGATATCAAGGGCCAGGCGGCAATCTTCGTGGATAAAGACGTACCTCACGCACAACTGGACACAGCCCCCTTTTGCAATCCGGGCAGGGAGGTAGTAGTTGTTAAGGCGAGTGTTGGGAAGACGAAGATTAATCTTGTATCAGTGTACTGTAAACCCGGGGTTAAGCAGTGCGAAAAAGCGGACTGGCTCCGGGACCTCTGCTCAGCGATCCCCTTGGATGAACACATTTATATAGGGGGTGATTTTAACGCCGCCCACACTATGTGGGGTTACGTTCGGGATACTCCTAGGGGAGTCAACCTGGCGCGAGCCGCATCAGAAGCCAAGCTCAAGCTACTAAACGAGTATGACGTTTGTACCAGGATTGGAACGCACAACAAGCAACATGACACTTCCCCGGACCTCTCATGGGCCTCATCGAAGCTCCAGGGAACCTGGAAGGTGCTACCAGACTCTATGGGTAGCGATCATCTACCCATTGAAGTCACCTTCAACGCATTGCGCAGGTCCCAGGCGCCGAAACGAGCGACTTATATAATCAATTGGGACTTGTTTCGGGAAGCACTGCAAAAGGATCAGCGGGAGCACGAACAGCCCAGCCTCACAATACGGATACAAGCAGCTGTTGGCCTCGCGACAAAAACCCGGGAAATCAAGGTGGGCACGCCGACCCCCGACTTACACCTATTAAACCTCTGGGCGTCAAGATTACAAGCCCTGCAGCGGTACCGCAACAACGGTAAGACATTGCCGCTACGAGTCAAACTAAACTGCGCCACGGCGAAAGCGAAAAGGTACACCCTCGAGCTATGCCGACGAAGGTGGAGAAAACACTGCACCTCCTTTGGAGTCAAGACCGGACTTGCTCGACTTTGGGGCACCTTCCGAGGAATGCAAAATCGTGGCAAGACACGCACGGCAGGACAGAACTTGGCAATCCGAATGGGCCTTACAGAAGAAGAGCTAGCCATCGTAGCGGGAGCGCACTTCTTCCCACAACCAAGTGGCACCAACAGGGGAGCACCGGGACCGGACATCGAGGCTGAAAGACCGGAGGGCGGTGCAGTTTCCGGACGCTCGCCCATGGACTCCCCCTTCACGCTCGGGGAGGTGCTCTCGGCTATCCATGAGGCCAAGGCTGGAGGAACCCCTGGACCAGATGGGATCTCAAATACGGCCCTTCGAAACCTACCCGAAGACCGGAAACACGAGCTCCTGGACTGGATAAACGAAATCTGGGAGACAGGCCGGGTCCCAGAGGAGTGGAAGGAGTCCTGGGTTGTGCCTATACCAAAGCCCAGAAAGCCCCCTACGGAGCTCGCCAACATGCGGCCCATATCTCTCACATCAAACCTGTGCAAGTTAATGGAGCGGCTTGTCTTGGACCGTATCCAGTGGTACCTAGAGGCAAATAACGTCCTGGACCCACGCCAGACGGGTTTCAGACCCCACCTCTCCACCCAGGACAGCCTTCTTCTGTTGCATCAGGACGTCCTAGCAAAGAAGCCCAAACTAGATCCGAAGGTAGTCGTCACAGTCGACGTTAAGAAAGCTTTTGATTCGGTGCCGCACCACTCGATAATCGAAGGAGCACGAAAAAGCGGTCTCAGCGGCAGAGTCATCGCATTCATTCGCTCGTTCCTCGATGGACGTCACTATAGAGTCAGAGTGGGCTCTACGTTGGGCCCAACAATGACGAACGGCATAGGAGTCCCGCAAGGGGCCGTTCTATCACCGATGCTATTCAACCTCGCGATGGCAGGCCTTCCAGCGAGGTTGGCCGAAATTGAGGGTATCGGCTTCACCATATACGCCGACGATATTACGCTTTGGACTTCAGGCGGCCCACCAGGCGCCCAGGAACAAGCCCTGCAGGATGGCTTGAACACCGTGGCGGATTATCTGAGAGAAGTCGGAATGACTCCCTCTCCCGAAAAGACGACCTACGTTGTGGTGGCGGACGCAAGTAACAGGAAAAAGGGCGTGAAGAACCTCTTCAACCTATGCCTCGACGGCCGTCCCATTCAATGTCAACACAGCATCCGTGTTTTAGGACTCCCCATCGACGAGGACGGCGGAGCGAGCACCTGGCTTGCACAAGTCACCAAAACGTGGAGACAGACCCTGGGACTCATCAGAAGGGCCACCTCCAAATCGTGGGGGGCAAACGAATGCACCCTCCGCATGTTAGTACATGCCCTCCTCACATCCAAGGCAATGTACGGTATAAACTACCTACGTGTCACAGGAGCACAAAAGCGCAAACTAGAGGTGCTGAACAGGGAGGCAATGAGGGTGGTCACCGGCCTCCCCAGATTTGCCCCAATTGAGGAGCTCCACAAACACTCCAAAATCAATACTCTGGAAGATAGGGCCGAAATCCATCGCATCGCACAAGTCCAGAGACTCGAGCGAACCAGACCCGGAAGGGCCATTCTCCAGCTGCTTGGGTATCAGCTAATGGGCCGCCCCGCGATCTCTCCTCCTCCACCCCCGTGGGAGGACGAGGCAGTGGTGGACCATCGTCCCATGAAGCAGAACGTTGACAAAGACCAGAAGGGCAGAAGGAACAACGCAGCCAGAAAACACGCGGAATCCGTACAGGACGTCCGTCCCGGCTCCGAAACAGTACACGTCTACACCGACGCAGCTGTCACAGAAGACGGAGGCGGCTCAGCCATTGCATGGTTTTGTCTTAATACAGAATCTAAGGCAAACTTTGCGTTTCACAAGAAACACTCGACCAAAGAAGCAGAGCTAAGAGCCATATTATTCGCCGTGGAAGACGAGTCCCTGACTCCAGAGGGGTCCAAGCACCTACGGGTGTACACGGATTCGAAAGAGGCCCTAGCCACTTGCCGGAAGCGAAACTCCCCCAGCAAAACGGTAAAAAAAATAAAAGCTAGAGCAAAGACCCTCAAATCCAGAGGAGTTAAAATCACCATCTCCTGGGTCCCGGGCCATGCCGGGATCGAGGGGAACGAGAGAGCACACGAAGCCGCGCGGGAGCTCATTCCTTCTCCCTACCACCCCGCAACAGGCCAAAGTGCAATTCTCGACAACCCTGCGCCCGCACTTATTCAAGACGACTCTGATGACGAAGAGGAGCCTGACTGGGACGAGGAGGCGACCCTTGCCCGCCTCGAGCGGAGAAGGGTCCTGCGCAATAAGCTACCTGAAGACGATGACCCACTGCCAAACGGGTACGGTCGGTGGGCTGCAGTGCGTCTTCGGAGACTCCGAACCGGAACGGCCGTCTCCCCAGCAGTCCGGGCTAAGTTCGAGAGATGTGCGTTCAAGACAGATCTGGAAAGAAAACACGCCGACGATGGATCATGCAGACGATGCGCAGCTGGACAACAAGCCACAAGTGCCCATCTCTTATGGGACTGCGTAGAGCTCAGCCGGACGCGGGAAGAAGCCATCCGAAAACTGCAACCTAAGCTGCGGCCGGCGTGCCTTCGGGACTGGATACACCCGAGGGGCGCACCGCAGCACCGCAAAGCCATATTAGACTCGCTTCTTGACTTTGTCGCGACAGCAAGCATCCAGGACTCCATCTGAATAGAGACATTTCTGGTACCCCCCACCTATCCACACCCCATTCCCCCACCCCCTTCTCTCTCCGATGTCAGTGGACAATTGATTAGAGAGAGTCGTACGCGTTTTACTTCTTTTTTATTATTAAAACATGTTCAATCAATCAATCGTAATATGGCTTCAGCCGGACGACGTGCACCACCTCGGGTCGCGGCTGACGTCTTGCAGATGGGCGCGTTCCGTCGGGGAGGACTTCGTAGTTAAGATCACCGAGGCGACGCAGCACTTTGTAGGGTCCAAAGTATCGTTTCAGCAATTTCTCACTGAGGCCGCGGCGACGGATGGGCGTCCATACCCACACCCTATCTCCGGGCTGGAAGTGGACGTCCCTGCGACGAAGGTTGTAGCGGCCGGCGTCGACGCGTTGCTGGTCTTGAATCAGGAGTCGGGCGAGCTGGCGAACTTCTTCGGCGCGTTGAGCAACCGCCTGGGCGTCGTCGCTCTCGTTGTCAGATGGCTCATGGGGCAGCATGGCGTCCAGCATGGTCGTTACCTTCCGACCATGTACCAGCTGGAAAGGGGTGAATCCAGTGGTCTTTTGAACCGCCGTATTGTAGGCGCAGACCGCAGACCCGCAGACCAACGGGCTGACGGAGCGACTCAACAAGACAATCGCCGATATGATCTCTATGTACGTGGACGTAGAGCACAAGACGTGGGACGAGGTGCTGCCCTACGTCACGTTCGCCTACAATACGGCGGTTCAAGAGACCACTGGATTCACCCCTTTCCAGCTGGTACATGGTCGGAAGGTAACGACCATGCTGGACGCCATGCTGCCCCATGAGCCATCTGACAACGAGAGCGACGACGCCCAGGCGGTTGCTCAACGCGCCGAAGAAGTTCGCCAGCTCGCCCGACTCCTGATTCAAGACCAGCAACGCGTCGACGCCGGCCGCTACAACCTTCGTCGCAGGGACGTCCACTTCCAGCCCGGAGATAGGGTGTGGGTATGGACGCCCATCCGTCGCCGCGGCCTCAGTGAGAAATTGCTGAAACGATACTTTGGACCCTACAAAGTGCTGCGTCGCCTCGGTGATCTTAACTACGAAGTCCTCCCCGACGGAACGCGCCCATCTGCAAGACGTCAGCCGCGACCCGAGGTGGTGCACGTCGTCCGGCTGAAGCCATATTACGAACGATAGAACTTTCCACTCTCGTCGACGGGTGAACTGTGAACTGCGGCTCGCGATTCTGCTGCCTTTTTGTTTTGGATTTGTTTTTGTTTGTTGTTTTTCGTTTTGTGCTGCATCGGGACGATGCACTTTTTAAAGGGGGGGATAATGCCGCGCGCAGGGTCACGGACTTGTAGAAAGTTCTCGTTCACTCTTGCTGCGGACATAACTATCGTTCATCCCTGTTTTTGTTGTTCTAGAAAGTGCTTGTTCATTCTCGCCTCGAGCGCGCTACGCTCGAACCTTCTCCGCCGAATCTTCGAGATACTGACTCACTCTAGATAAGAGGCCGCCCGCGACCTGGTCGAGTCAGTCTCGCCCCAGCGCTCGATTCTGCTGACACGCCGACTTCGACGCCCGCGACGCTCTGCCTTCTTCTGTTTCCTTCTTTATTTTTGGCACAAGTTCGCCACATTAAACGTTTATTTATTTCTGTTTATTTCTTGTTTATTGGTCACGCCTCACCACCCGTGACATTCTGGTGGAGGTGCGGGGTACCGCATGCCCGTGCAGCGTTCCCCTCCCAGGACCCGCAGTGCAAGCCCGACTCCAAGCTCGCTGAGAAGACCACTCAGCGCGGAACCTGAAACTCGGACCAGCCGCCGCACCAAGGGAGAGGATCCGGAGTACGGTTTCCTCCTGGATAAACCCAAGCCGAAGAAGACGACGATGGACAACCAGTCGCAGGCCCCCGCCGCTCCTGCCGTCGTCTACCTACCCGTCGCTCCTCGAACACCGGCTTCGTTCCACGGCGAACTCCACGAAGACGTTGAAGATTGGATCGACCAATTCGAACGCGTCGCCCGCCACAATAGCTGGACCAACGAGCAACGGCTGCAAAACGTGTATTTCTCGCTCGAGGGGACTGCCAGAAGCTGGTACGAAAATCACGAGTCTTCATTGACATCCTGGGACATTTTCAAGAGCCAGCTGAAGGCGACATTTGTCAACCAGCACCGCCGAGAGAGAGCCGAAGACTTACTGCGTACCAGGACTCAAGGCCCCAACGAGAGCATCACCGGCTTCGTGGAGGATGTTCTCCGCCTAAGCGCCCGCGCCGATCCTCAGGCTACCGAGGAGAAGAAGCTGCACCACCTGATGAGGGGCGTGAAAAGCGAGATTTTCGGCGGTCTCATCCGGAATCCCCCAACAACAGTCGACGAGTTCATCACGGAGGCGACAAATATGGAACGGGCCTTGCTAGCCCGCGCCAGACACTACCAACGACACCCTGGCGTAACTACTCTAGCGACATCTGGATCCGACCTGGGCACCACCCTCCCCGACATCCGTGACCTTATCCGTGAAGCCGTCCGGGAGGAGTTGAAGAAATTGCTACCTGCTGCCACAAGCCTGGATACGCCCTCAGTCGCCGAGATTGTCCGGGAAGAACTTCAGCAGGCGCTGCAGCCAGAAGTTCTCGCCAGCGCCGCTCCTGAACCACCGAAGCTGAGCTACGCCGCAGCTACCCGACGACCACCGCCCCCTGCTCACCCCTAGTAGCACCGAATGTTGCCACAATGTTACTGGAATGTGGTCCGCCAACGTTGTGTATACGTGGCTAATGTCCGCAAAATGTCATGTCGCTGGAACGTTATGTGAAAACATTCCCGTAACATCACAGTAAACATTTGTGCTATGTTATGCCCTCAACATTTGTGCTATGTTATGCCCTCAACATTTGTGGTATGTTATGCCCTCAACATTAGTGGAACATTATTTATTAACATTGTTTATATATTTCCAATGACCACACAGCAAACATTTGTGGTATGTTTTGTCCTCAACATTCGTGTAACATTAACTTGGTGTCTCAAGTAGCAGCCAGGCTCTTTAAATCAACCGCGAAATTTGGTTTCTTAACCTATTGCGCTAGGAGTTTTTGCAGCGTTGCCCACAGGCGGTGCATTTTTTTTTTATTATAAAAATTGCAAAGAGCGAACTTACCTGAGGAAAAAGTAAAGAAAGAAAAAGGGTTAACTCCTTTGGAAATTCAGCGAAGGCACCAGTCTTCAAACAATAGGGCGCCCTATTTTTGAAGACCGTTGGCTTCGCTGCATTTCCATAGCAGTTAAGCCTTTTTCTTTCTTTATTTTTTCCTCAGTTAGTTCGCTCTTTGTAATTTTTATAGAAAAAAATACACCACCTGTGGGCAACGGTACACAAAATCCTAGCGCGACAGGTTAAGAAACCGAATTTTGTGGTCGATTTAAAGAGACTGACCACTATTTGAGACACCCCATATATTTCCAATTGACCACTACTTTTCTACATGAGCTACATTATAAAAAAATCAATTTACCCACAAGAAGGACAGCTAAAAGCGGACAAGCACATATACATAGCCGCAGTGTGCTAGCTTCGTTTCTATCTTTCCTCGTCTCGGGCAAATTAGTCGCAGACTAGCTCTCTCAGCGATTTCACCCCACCTTCGCCTGTGTGAAAGTCGTTCATCAAATAGCACTGCTGCTGAACCGCTCTAAGAAGTTATTCACTTCACTTGAGAAAACGTGAATACTCTTTTCTGTAATCTGCTTTCAATCATGTCGATCTATCCCAGTTTTATTTCGAGGTAATAGCTTTTATAAAAAGCTCCACTTTTTTTTAAACTTTTTTCAGCCAATCAAAATGTTTAACTTTCAGATGTTTGTCCCTCCAATGTTCTTGCACAAGAATTTTCTGAGCAGAGAAGTCACTAAAAAAGACATTTAGCCTAATTGTGAAGTAAACTTTGTGAGGGAAAAAAAAATCTTTCTTACGCGACAGAGAAATAAAGAACTTCTGATGATCTTAAAGGACAAACATTGATCTTAATTCCCAAAATAATTAGCACTTATAACCAACAAAGGCTAGACACATTTAGCTAATGAATGGGTATATTGAAGATAAAATGTTTGTCCCAAGTTGCCTTAATACCCAAGTTGACACCTTAGTAACTGTTGAGCACAGCACTTGTTGACAACATGTCGGTTACCAGAAATGTAGCCTGTAATATATATGCCTCATGGAACTCCAAAGCCAAATTTAGCAGCTATACTCCGTTTCACCTTCAGTTGAAGCGCAGCATACACTACGAGCCATCCCAGTCAATTTAGCGTCAAGTCTGATGCAACTTTGAGCTCTGCCTCCCGTTCCACACAACTGGAAAGTCATGTGATACTCTTCCGGCGCTGGATCAGCTGGGATGGCCCATACCGTTCACTATGCTTTAACTTAAAGTGAAACGGAGCATGGTGGAGACAGCACTGTAACTATTCAGACTCAATATTTCGAAATTAATTAGTGTTGATTTTCATTTCTTTTATATTAAACTTTCACAACCCACAAAAGTAAAAGGTTTCATGGATTACCAGTATCCCCAACCATTGGGCAATTGATTTGCATGATAACTTCTACAATTTTTTCTCCAATTGCAAGATTTTGAATTATTTTGGAGTGGATTATCTACTCTCTACAGCAGAAGACTGACTAATAGAACATGCATATCACAAGATGCATCCCCCCCCCCCCCCCCAGACAGTATAATTTCAGCAATATTTTCACTTTGTGACACAATTTAAAGCAGTCCTCCACTCTACTTTTCTCTCTCGCATCTGCTCGTGGCAAGCAGAGAAGGAAGCAGGGGTTGCTGGGAAAAGTATGCACATCCGTCTCCATCACTTCCTTCCAGCCAATAGGAAGTTACAAAAAGAAAGCCATCTCCTTGAAATAGCAACCACTTTTCAGGCAACCATGTAAAATCAGTCTTGCCAAAATGAGTCTTGCACCCTAAATAGTTATACTTTATTTTTGTTTTCAAGGAAAATGCATTTTATGACATGGGTGTCCTATCCATGTCATTCTAACGTGTTCTAACTTTTTTAGTGGCCCTCTAAGAGGCACCTGTCACTGACCATAAAGTAGGACGCTTAAAGGAATCCAAAAGATTTGTTGAGATAGGGTTTATTTTCATAAATCTTCCAAGTTTTACATTGCACTCAGTAGAAGCTGTAAGCTCAGCCAACTTGATTAAAATAAACTGAGAAAACATCACGAAAAAGGTTGCAGCAACAGGACCAGACATATACTGCGGAAACATTTGCAGATTCACTAAGAAACATACTCAACTTCTCAAAAAGTATAATGAGTGGTAACAACCAAGCTTAAGTTAGCAGAAGAAACATGTAGTTTGAAAGTAACTTTGAGTTAAATAAAATTGACTAGATATATAAGCAAAGGTGTGTTACAAACGGATCATTCTTGCATCCGTAGGGCAACTGCAAGAGGAAAAAAAAAAGTAATTACACAGACGAAAATTATAACAAAAATGTTTACATCCTATTCATAGGCAGTATCGACGTTTACCAGGAATAGGTGTGACAGCTACTCGCTTAGCACTATATACACAGATATTACCCTACCGAAAAATCCGGTATAACTTTTCACTATCCGGATTATGGAACCGGAAATTTGTTACTGGAAACCCGAAATCCAGATTGCAGACAAAGTAATTATTTCTGAAAACCTATATTCCAGATAGATTCCAGATAAATTTCCGGTTCCATAATCCGGACAGCGAAAAGTTATACCGGATTTTTCGGTAGGGTAGATTGTGAAAATAGTGGTAAATAAGTTCAATCAAAAAAACCACTAGAGTAACCTGCCACTGATGTTACCATATCTGTTGCTGCTCAAAGTTATCATAAAACAAACATATGTCATATTAATGAACAGAGAAGGAAGAGGAACAGTTACATAAAACTAGAGGGCACACAGTCCCTTATCGCCATCTTGAGCGCAGTGTCACCCTTTCTCTACACCAAGTGTCATTATTAGCTGTAGATTACTCCCAGAAGTCAAAAACTTATTTTCGGAAACCTCAATGAGACAGGCAAATGTCCTGCTTGTCCTCTGTCAATAACATAAACGTCATAATTATTGTGATCAATAAATTACATGGGTCCCCACCCCCTAACCTAAAAAAAGCTGTGCACATGGCAGGCTTCATGTTGCTTGGTAATGACATTAACGAGATAAACACTCACTTTTCTCAGTACTGTTTCTAAAGTGCAGTCAAAGTCAGCAAAACAAACTGACATATTAAGGAACATAATTTCCACATCAAAGGTCACTCAATGCCTGGAAAGTAGTTATAAAAGGGAAAGTCAGAGTGAAAGAAGCTGACAATAAACATAATAAGAGTAAAAAAAGTGCTTGCCTCTTTCTACAAAGTCGCCTCTAGGCAAAAGCAGTGCCCTCCTGCAAAAAGCATATTAAAGAGTAAAGCTATACAGGGCGTTTCTTTAATTCTTTACGGAATTGAAAAAAAAAAAAAGCTGATAGCTACGTGGATTCGCCTTCAGTGTATGTTTGTGGAGCTTGGAGGGCATTCTATGAGGGGATAAATGTCACAGTATGTTGGCTAACAAAATTCTGTTAATTAACTTTTTCATAAACGGTTTAATGGGCCACGTTGCAATTGCAGTTTTAAAGGGAGCCATTAGTAAAGGCTAACCCAATTTATACAGTTTGCAAAAAAAAAAAAAAAACATTAAGATATGTATTGTTGAAATTTTGCCTTTCTTCGCTTGATTAAAAACCGCGTGCTGAAAACCGCGCCTGGTTAGGATTCGTAGAATAGTGAAGGATTTGTTTCTGGTTCATCGTCACTATCTCTACAGCGTGCCTTTCATAGACGCGCCGGCGTCACTCTTCTGAGATTGTGACAGATGGACAGAAGTGGTTATGTCACTCTTCTACCAAGCATAATCAGGTGCGCGTTTTGAATCAAGCGAAGAACGTCAAAATTTTAACGACGAGTATCACAAAGCTCATTGTCTTTTCGCAAATTACCTCCATTGGGATGGGCTTTATTGATTGCTTCCTTTAAAACTGCAATTGCAACATGGCCAATTAAGCCATCAAATAAAAAGTTAATTATCAGTTTTTGTTAATTAGTGAACATACTTTGACATTTATCTCCTCACCTAATGTATGCCGAGCCCCAGAAACATACAGTGAAGCGGCATTCACGTAGCTATCAGCTCTTATTTTTAGAAGATTTTGTAAAAAAATAAGAAAAAACATTCTGTATGCTCAAATCTTAAAATCTTGCAAAAAAAAAAAAAAAAAATGGGTTGTGGATATTTAGACAGCGTGATGTTGATCAGCCATTCAAATGATGCGCATACGTCTACGCTATAGATGAGATATTTAGCCAGTGCAGTACAACTGGTAGTCTGGGTCATTCAAGGAAATATCAACGTCTCCTTCGGAAGTAAATTCGGAGCCTCGTTGACTTTGGACTTCAATCAAACTTTCTGTTGCCTCGGCTTCTGCCGCCACCGGAAGAGCGCAAACATCTTCATCTGTGCTAGAGTCCACAGGATCTATCAGGGAAACGTCATCGTCTTCGTTTGAAGTAACTTCGGAGCCTTGTTGACTTCTGGCCTCAATCAAGCTTTCGGTTGCCTCACCTTCTGTCGTCACCGGAGGAGCGCAAACGTCTTCATAGGTACTGGAGTCCACGGGATCTTCTTTGCGGTACCTTTCTAGTTCCCTCTGAGCGTTTTGCGCGATTCTTCTTTTCTGGCGATCGGACAACTCCGACAGCGAACGCTTAACGCGCTCCATTCTCCACAATAACAAGTAACAAAATACCACGTACCTTGTTTTGTGTTATTTGCAGGGAGAACGGCGATTGAACGATAGTGCAATGGTGACGATGGTGCGGATAGCGCTTTCAAAAGCCTCGGCCTTGCGCGGGAACACTAACGGCTGCGCAAACAAAAGAAAAGTGCTACTTCTGGCTATGGCTAGAGCACTATATAGCTCCTACGGAGCAGAGTAGCGCAATCCTTTGAACCCCGTGTTTTGCCGACAACATGGCCGACAGAGCAGCTCGGCGCGAGTCACGTGGTACTCAGGGTTCCAAGAGGCGGCCCGCCCTATGGGAGAATACATGGAGATCGACATAACACGGCTGATTAAAAAAATAACGGCGAGTTCACACTTTTCAAAACTAGCCTGTCGTGAAGTTAGTAAAGCGCTGAACACTCTATCAAAGTTTGAATAATATCGGATGCGTGTGCAAATTTTGAGAAGGCAATTTCCAGGGCAATGGCGTTTGAAGCAGACGATGTTTGCTCGCAGCGGAGATGGGCTTTTCGGGTTGGCCGGAGTGGGTCACGTGAATGGTGTGACGTCGCCGTGTCGTCTGCTGCATGATGCCGCTCAGGCAATTTTTTAAAAAAAGTTACGTCCTTGCATGGCACAAAACTTATCGCAAATTATTCTAAAATGTTTCATTATTATGTCAAAAATGATTGCCATTCCGTATATCCCCACAAAACTGAAAGAACAACGATTTTCTCACGTTCTCCATGCATTTCTGACCGCAGTTGGAACCTCCGGGCGTTCGCCGCTAGTCGCCGAGAGACGGCGTTCTAGATTGCGCTACTCTGCTCCGAAGGAGCTATATAGTGCTCTAGCTATGGCTAGAGACGAAAGGCCTAGAGCCGCTAGAGCCCGATAAAGTCCAGAATGGCCCCGCTTTCGATCATTTTATTAATGAACAAAATAAATAATTTTATTGTATATAGTACCAAATAACACGTATAATTTTTTTAATTATAAAATTGATTTTAATCACTTTAGAACTTTAGTCGATAATAAAGTTTGGTTATGTTGGTGAACATTGGTCGACGTCGCTAGGTGACGCAAGCTACCGCTCGTTACTAGTCGTTACAAAGGGTATTTATCTATCCATCTAGGCAGCGTACTCAAAATGGCAGCCGTGTTTTCCCGTTCTTCCTAAGCGTTTTTCCGATGACACCGATTGAGAACAGACGAAGTGATCCGCGTACAAGCTTTTCATCATCAGAAGTTTAAAAACTCAGGTTTACGAGTGCTACATCTGTGCATACTCTTTGATAGGCGCTTCAGATGTGCGAGTTCATATCGCGGGTGACGAAACTGTAGAACGGAAGCTCTGCGAGCGCTCTACACGGCCCTCGTACTTCCCATTTTGGACTGGAGTATTGCTCGGCGACCTGGTCCCCGCCCCAGCAGCACCTCTGGGAACGGCTCGAAAGTGTGCAGCGCCGTGCGACACGGATCATCTGTGGCACAGCGGACGGCTCGTACGATGCACGCCTGGTGTGGGTGCCCTTGGTCGGCGACCCCCCACGAGAGGCGACGGGCCTCACGGATGCGCGCACTGTGCCGGATGCTCGATGGACCGCTTTCCGGGATCTCGTTGTACTCCGCAGTGCGGACAAGCAAAAGAACTGGGCAGCCTGAGCCTCTCCGTGGGAGGACCACCCGCCACTGCTAGCTCTTCTCTCGCCAACTAGCTTTGAGCTCGTGACGACCAGTGACTTGCACCATTATTTTTCTTGTTGCTGTGTGTGCTTGTTTTGTTTTACCCTACTGAGTCCCCTTTCTCCTGTCTCCTGCACTGTAGGGGGCGGCCTGCTAGTAGGCGCATATGCATAAGGGTTATCACCTTCTTGTCTAGCCTTGCACGTCGTCGCATACACGTCAAATCCGTGTGCAAATAAATTACAATCGCAGTTACAATTACAGAAACAAAAACAATGGTGACAAATATTCCTGCACAACTATACACTGCATTGACCCTTGAATAAGGTGCAGCGAAGGCTACAGCCACTAGACCGCAGCTTTGCAGCGTGAGACGGCCCTTTGGACATGAGTGAGCGAAAGGGCACGTGGTGCATGCATCCTGCTTCGTGGGCACTTGCTCACTGGGGCCATTCGAAAGCTTTTGAGCTTGCTCGTGCTGCATGCAGGTGTAGCTCTACCAAAACTGAAGTGGCAATTGGGGAGACTGTGCATTCCGTTTACTATTTCTGATTACTGGGAGGCCATGCTCCGTCCATTTTAATTAAATATTCATTAGTTAATTCAGAAATTACTTCAGTAAAACCAAACTGCTACATCCATTCAATGGAGCCCTTTACACACAAAAGTACAATAGTTCCCAGACCATAGTCTGCAGACTATACATGCCTAAAAGTTAATATTTCACTCTGCAGACTATCTGCAGGTGCAGAGGATACAATACATTTTGTGTCTTTCGTTCTAGATATTTTACAATACAATATTTACAATATGTTTTGCTTTGCTGAAGTGAGAAACAGGTCATACTGTCAGTGTGTCGTCCAGGCCTTTGATGTCTTGGGGTTGACAGGCTGTTAGCTTAAGTGCCTCCAGGCAATCTTTGTTTGTCAAGCTTAATCCTCATGAGCTCTGTGATTCAGTTTGAATTTGCCCCTGTGAACTATACACCGAGTGGGGACTGTATAAGAAAAACACTTTTTTCGAGCCAAAATTAACCCTTGTGGGCTTCACGCCGGGTGCGGACGAAGAAATATTGTAGCGGTTTATTTCCTTAGGGCATTGAGACATTACAGAGTGGAGTGGACAGAAATATCTAATTGCAAACAAACACATTAAAAACTAAATCAAAATATTGTTAACAAGACCCCGAATTCATTATCACACTGCATCTTTAAATTCGGTGCAATCAGCTATGCCAGCGATAAGTAGGGGGGATGATTCTTGCCTAGTGATGACATAGGCGGGAATGACTGACAATAGGTGGAGGTGTGACAAAGGGGGATGTCATTGTGGTGGTGGATCTTATGAAATAAATACAGGCGAGATATGTTTCTGCAGACAGAAAGGCGTGTTGTCCTCTCAAGTTGCGGGATGTTTTTGTAACATTTTATAAGTTATCACAGATGCATCGCCTTAATGTTACCTTTGAAACATAGGCTCTTTGTTTCTGGATTATATTGCCCTAACATTTCTGCAGCAACATTTCAGTAACATACGTAAAAGTAGTGTAACGTTGCATCTCACTTGTGTAACATTGTGTTGATGTTTCGAAATAATGTTTTTGCAATATGGTTTAAGTAATATTGTCGTTACATTGTTACACGTTGCATAACGTTGCACAACATTAGCCACGTTGCAGTAACGTTCCTGCAACATCTCGTGCTACTAGGGGCGCATACGGCGCCACCTCGACGTGAACCTCTAGCGCCGCAGTATTCACGACGCCATGAAGATCGGGCGTACGTCCGCCCAGAACAAGCTGCTCCACGAAAGACCGACGTGTGGAGGACGGCCGATCGACGCCCGTTGTGCTACCACTGCGGGGAGGCCGACCATATCTACCGTCGTTGTCCCTACCGGCAAATGGGCCTGCGTGGGTTCCACCCGAACGACCCACGCCCGAGGTACGGCGAACGCCCTCACGACATCGAGGAGTACCTCCGACGTTCCCCCTCCCCAGTGTCGTCACTCCGCCGTGAAGCCCGCTCCCCATCGCCACGACGTTCAGCCTCCCCAGCGCCACGATCCCGCCGAGAGAGCCTGTCTCCCCTGCGTCGTCGGGAAAACTGAGTGCGGCAACGCCTGGAGGTGACGTTGCCGAAAACGACGGAAGCAAACAGCCTCCAAGAACGCCGGAGCGCTCCCACTCTCTCGACGCCCCGCATTGCACCGACGCGCCTGCGACGGTGTCCAACAACCTAAATGTTGTTATCGATGGCCAAAACGCATCGGCACTCGTTGACACCGGGGCAGACTACTCAGTATTGAGTGGGAGGCTCTCTCGCCACCTTCGAAAAGTCACGACGCCGTGGGATGGACCGCAGATACGAACCGCCGGAGGACACCTCATCACGCCTGTCGGAAGGTGCACCGCTCGCGTCGAAATTCACGGCGAGACGTGTCCTGTGAAATTCGTCATTCTACAAGACTGTTTGTCTTGTAGAATGACGTGTGGAGCACGACTTGCACAATAGAACTTAACAATACCGCATTGATTCAACATGCATAAAATCACCAACTCTTGTTAATTCTTGGCACAAATTAGGTGAAACACCCAGTATATGCACATAATTTATGTATCAAAATCAGATCTCAGCTTAGTATTTCTGCAGGGTGTGCAAGCTCGGCTACTTTAAGGACAACACCACCATGTAGAACAACTGTCTTTTAATGGCGTGTGGGTTATACAGGGACAGAATGTGTAGAAATTAAGTATATCGTGCCTCTATTATAAACAAAATGCAGCACATATACATAATAAGTCCTTACAGCAGGCATCTTATTGAAAGAAATATCATTTGCATGCACCATGCCACTGCATTGCAGACCCAGTAAAGTCTCTGAAAAGAATGTGAACACCTTTAATTTCACATATGTCAGCCTCCTTTGCAATACCGTAATAGGAAGCGAGGATAAAAGTTAATCACCAATAAAAACAGTTCTTCAGCAATTCTAAGCACAGATTTTAAAGGTACCTCAGATTGAAAGCAGCGCACAACAGATTCTAAAATTTATTTGCAGGAGATACTCTAATGTGACTAGATTTTCGGGCAATTTGGAAATGTACTGATTCCTCTAAAAAATGGAATGAACAGTGATCAAAACATTAAAAAAAATGATTACCCAGCCCAATTTTTTTTTTCCATTTTTAAATTTTGTTAAAATGTTTAACACTGAAAGACTAGATGCACGAGCAAGAAACCTGGTTGTGCAACATTTCAGCACCTTGTCAGAAATAAGAGGACAAAAAAGTAGGCACATTGGCAAATTTAATTACCATTTAAACCAGTATCCAGAAGTAGCACGAAAAACAAGAAAAAAAAAACAATTCTGAGTCAAGTAAACTGCATCTGCATCAAGCACAAGTACTCCCCGACATAAAAACTTATCCCATAAAACAATAAACACACAGGCTGTGCATAACATGAAGAGGTTGTAAGAGGACATTTCCATCTGATAACTACCTATGCCTTAAAATAGAGTACTCTCATAACAACCCACATGCATGAGGCACTTTTTGCAGAGCACAAGCAATCTATATGTGCCTAATTAAATTTAAAAACACAGTCAAGGCCAACATTAGTTGTTCTAAGAAAAGCAAGATGCCGAAGGTTTAAGCAGGACAATATTATGGGTGTACTACAAGATGCAGAAATTATTAGTAGTGTCTCAGCAAAGAAGGTGCACTATTCACATTATGAAACCTGACACTCTTTTAGCAATCAATGCATTTTAACTTCATGAAAGTAGATTTCACTCAATTCAGGCACACATTTGTTTCGAAAGTCCTTTTTAAACAAATATTCTGGAAATATTTAAAAACTTTCAGCTTTAATTAGGGTAAGAACTTGATGCCTCTTAATATGTCAAAAGTTCCAGCACTTTGCCTTTTTAAAGAAATTGAAGACAATGATAACAGAGTACAGTCAATTATAGCGATACAGAAAAAAACACGCACACACACAACTCACTGCAGAGTCCATTCAACAGAGTTACATGCACGCAAATGCATGTCCTTAGATGCATAAAACATTTTATTTGTCTAAAGATTTCATTCGAAACAGTATAACTACTTATGTACAGGCAAACAAACAAAGACATGTGACTGCAGTCTTTTTTTCAGACCTGCAGCAGTCTTATTGCTCGCGCAATCAAAAACGACGCAACTCTTAAAATCTGAATGCAAATTGATCCATTTTGCTCGTCAGCATTAAAACAAAAAGTGCACTCTTATTAATGCATTCTAAAATAAAAAAAAAAAAGGTTAACATTGTGAATGCGTAACAAGCGGTCAAATGCTGATGCTACCGGAGCATACCAGAGGTCCAAAATGTCTTCTCTGCCGACGTCGCATTCAGTGTCGCCTTTCACTTGGTCTCTGTGCTTGTAACACGAGTTGGTCAAAAGAAACAATCGAGTCCACTCTCCGACCAATGCGACGGCTGCGCACGACGTCGGGGAACGGATGTACGGTGTCACCTCGCCGTGCAGCAAGCCGTGAATGCTCTCATCAACTTGCCTTCATCCTGGGAGGGTGTGGATCTTCCACTGGTTCCCTGGTGGTCACACAATAAGAGTCGGGCATTAAGGGCACACATCACTGGCAAGTCTGAAATCTCAAAAAATTTACGAAAGGATTTACATTACATCACGAAACTGTTAATGCATTTCTTAAATGGTCTGACCAAGAACCACCAAATGAGCTACGCTTTGAAGTAACGTTTCCTCGGCCATAGTGTCCACAACATCAGTGTTGCAAGTAGCCACCAGCTTTCACCAGTGCCTTACAGAAAATGCAGTGTGCTTTGCCATCATCCTGCTTGCCAAGACAGTTCACTTCAAGCGAGCAAAAAAAAGCACTGCTAGGGTACCCTACATAATTAATTCAAAGGAGAAAACAAATTTTGCTGAGCTGTATTGTGTCTGTGATGTACTGGTACATAAGCAGGCTCAAGGGTTATCCTCACAGCCTCATCGTGAAGAGAAGTCACAAAATACACGCTCGGGTCTAAAAGCGGCTCGACGGCCGCTTTTAGCTCAGCCTGTCGAGCCTGTGTCAGAAAAACAACACCTGAAAAGTGTTTGTAGCTACATTTAAATTAAATTAACCTCGTGATCGACTTTTCACTCCATGAATGAACCATATGGTGAGTGATGAGATAGCTTGCATATGACATAGTATTGGCTTCAGAAGAGATAGATACAAGGTAAACCTATTTGAAAGTAGGTTGACCAATCATAAAGAAAGCCTCTGTGTGTACTTTGCCACCAGAGCACAACGTGCCCGCTTAAAAGAGTGACCCGCTTTAGGAGATTGAGCAAACGTTATACCCAGCACTAACCAACCACCCCTCTCTCTGTAGCTTCAATTTATTTATTTATTTACGAGCCCTCAGGGCCCTCGCAGTTCTGAGGGTACTTGCAAATATATAAATAAATAAACAAAGAGTGACCTGCTCTGGGACACTGGACATCACATGCCCAAAAGAGTGATCTGCTTTGAAAGGCATTGCATCTAAACTAAACACTGGACCTACTTTGAGACACTGAACATAACGCACCCAAAACAGAAACTTGTTTTCAGACATGTGAGCATGACATACCATATTTTCCCGTGTATAAGACGTACCCCCCACTTTTCGCAAGTTTCTAAGTGAAAATTAGCATATAAGATGCACCTGTGTATAATATGCACCGCCGAAAATTTTGGAAAAAAAGTGTGTCTTATACATCGGAAAGTATGGTACTCAAAAGGGTGGCCCCGACTTGGGATGCTAAGCGCATATTCAAAAGAGTGACATAGAGAGTGCAACACTATGTATCCAAAAGAGTGACCTCCTTTGAGGTGCCAAGCATGGTGTTCTACTTGAAAAAAAAAAAATAACCTGCTTCGAGACATCCGAGTAGCAAATTGTTTATACTGCCGGAAATTAGTCTGCCTCGATGGGTGTCTGGTGTCTCAGCTGTAAGCGAGGAATCTAGCCAGTGCAGTAGATACATGACCCCACGCTGGTACAATGCTCATCCAGATCGAGACGGGCAGGGGTGGGGATTGAACCCAGGATCCCGGGGTTCTGCGGCGCAAGCTTTCGCTCCCCGTGCTCCGAGCTGGTGTGCGCCAGCTCACACAAATGCCGGGAGATTGGCCACCGATCGCCCCACATCCGAGTAGAATGTACAGTTGGCTGCAAGGGTTTACGGGACACGGGAACGCCTGCCAAAATGCGCCCCTGCGCCTTCTTATGGAGCGACGCAAATCTCAAGAAGCACGCTTTGCGCGTGCACGTCATTTCGTGCTCATGGCCGTGTTTTTTACACGCTTTTGTCCGATGCGCACGAGATAGCTGGGATTGGTGCAAGATGCCTCTTTGCCAGCCGTCATTCTGTGCGTCTCAGTCACCGCGATGGGCGACAGAGCTCGCATGCTCCAGGCATCATTTCGGGGCACCTTGTGCCGGTCCCCGTTGTCTTCTGCGCGTTGGACGGAAGCTAGTAAAAAAGACGCAACAGTGAGCACGGAAGGAAGTGCATTCTCGAAGCACGAGTCTTGAGAGTGGCCATGTGCCTTCAGAAGGTGCAGCAAGTCCTCTTGGCTGGAAGTCCCGTGTCCCACAAACTTCTGCTGGCGATTGTTCATAAAGAGTGACATGCACGCCTTGGGACAATGAGCATTGTACCCTAAAGGGTGACCTGCTTTGGGACAGTTTGACCTATAGATTGTATTTGAAAATACCCTCTTCTCTGACAAAATCAAACAGCTCTTACATACTTTATGGGAAAGCAAATAAGCAGAACCCCATTCTCGCAAAAACAACCTCTTTTAAAAAAAATAAGGTAGCCTGGAATTTAACTTTTTTGTACAACCTTGCCTGCTTTGAAATGCAATATTGCATCCAATGTCTACTTTATAAAGCCTTTCGAGAAAGAATATAGTACTGAACAAAAAAGTGAAAGGTTCCCAACTTACATGCCTGTAAAGAACAGAGAGATATGCGCAATGGCCTGAGTGTACAAAAAGACACGAAACTAACGTAAGAACTGTAATTGCTTCTCCTCCATATAAGAAAAATATTTGTAGTAACAAGATTCGAGTGACATAGGGATCATTTTGATGCTGATATTGACAGTGCTCGAGAAAAAATACCTCTTCATCTATAATTAGTAATAAGCAATAAAGTGACCTCGGAACATTTGGAAACTTACATTTGCATTGTGCCCACAGAACTGTTTTTGCACACAGTTTCTGTTTTCACGTGGCAAGACTTGTGGCAAAGCAAGTTGCATCCTGGGAGCAGAAAAAGATTACGAGAAGATATTAACGGGGGTTTAAAATTGAAAAGGGTATTTGAACCTAATTAAAATAAAGACTACACGAAAAAAAAAAAAATGCTGCGCAATATCTCTACAGTAAAAACTAGCAGCCATACTGAAACTATGAATGAACTGTAGAAAAGTTGAAGTATGCCTTCAATAGTGGTGGGACAGGCTGTTTAGATACCGATATTAATGGAGATACGATGCGGTCAGGTTTTCACCGAAAAAATGCTCGCCATAGTAAAAACAAAAATGATACATACAGCTATATTAAGGATCTCTTCTTTCGTTTTTGTCTGTCATCTACGCAGTATGTCACCACAGATTTTTTGTGTTATTGACTTCATCCTGGCTTTTAGTATCATTGACTTAATCGTCAGGACAGCTCTTCAAAATAAAAATAAATTGCATCAAAGAATCGAGGAGGTCCTGAAATGTCAAATTTTGGTCTAAATTTATTCAGCTTTGAGTAAAGTTACGCCTTTTAGTCAAAGGGCTATGTACCTCTTTGAAGAAATATCGACATCAAATAATATGTCAAAAAATAGGATATGTATGGTTCTCTTCACTTTGACACTGCAAGCTCAGAAATAAAAGGCGCGCTCACCCCTACACACGTAGCCTTGCTTTCCTAGCCTTCGTGTGAGTAGCCTCGCACAGATGTGACATGCAGTCCCCCTGCAAAAAGGAAGCATTGTGTTTGTCAAGAAGGAGCTCTCCAGAGCCCATGACGTGTGGGAGCGTCCCAATTTTAGCAAAGTGTTCCGCTATTTTGTTGGAAGTTTACCGTGGGTTTCCTGGAGCCTACCCCTAGTTGCACGATTCTAATGTGCAACTCTTTTTTCCCCAAACAATGCACCGTAAATTATATGCGCATAACAATCAGACCCAAAGAGCAAAATTAAACGAAAGCCTCGGTCGGTATCGGAAGGACAGCCCCATTGATGTGGACGTAACATGCTGCGGTGTTAACATTAGGTGGCACAAACTATTGCCCGATACAATGGGTGCAGTAAATATCAACCATCCATCGCATGTTGTCAACCATCACTTGCACGTTTTCGCATTCGCCACTTTTATTTTCAAAAACATGGCTCCAATGGCATGTTGCGTTATTCCTGCAAACCCACGATTGTCTTTTAAATGCCTCCAACACAGACTCCCCGCCTTTTACCGAGCTTTGGCAGCACACTCCAAGCTCACCAGACGTCAAAGTGTTATCAAAGGTAGAAAACTCGGGCTAAGAACTTTCTCATTTGCAAGGAAAAAAAAGTTATCTTCATTACAACGTTTCTTTTAAGTTGACACACCCCCTAGGAGGGTGGTCATGCTAGAGGATGCATAACAGAATTTCAGGTCTGTTGGTTAAGTGGGAAGGAAATTAGGGCAGCTTTTATCAGCAAAACGCCTACATTGTTTAGTTAATCTAAAATATCACAATATTCAAGATTTTTATTCGCTCAATACGTAGCAGAATGCCTAGGAAATGCGGCTATAAAAAGCTTTTTGTAAAAAGACTTATTTCTATCAGTCTTCTCTTCCGCAAAATTCATCAACTTTTTCGTCTTCTGTGTCTTCGACAAAATGTCAACATTTTTTACGAAAGACATCCATAAAGTGACAAACTCCATAGCCGCAATGCTTATTAAATTTCCGTCAGGAAAAGGGAAGAATGAGCCCTCCCTGTATTGCAATTATCGAACGATAGATTGACCAAAATGGAACTTTTACCAAAAAGTGGAATGGAGAAAAATGTGTGCGCTCCAAACCCTACCTTTTCTTTAGCTTCTGTGGACAGAAATAATTTATAAAAAATTAACTATGCAGTGTAGACTGGTGAAAAGTTCTGGGAATACTCTGGATTTTGGTGGATAGAAATATGTAATTTTTCAAAATCAATGTTTTTTGCACAATATTTGTTTTGCTGGGTAGTGTGTCCCCTTAAGCAAAAAGTAATCGTCCTGGGAGGAAAAAAAAATTAATTGAAGCAGGACTGCACGCTCTGGACGTTGTGGTCTAGGAATGGTGGGAAACGTCTTCTCGAGACTCCGACAAGGCCTAGTATTCTGTTCACGACATTGGCAACACAGCAGGTTTCTCCCACTAAACTAAGAACCAAAGAGTTAAGTGAAAGAAAAAAAGAAGCGAGATGCTACGAATATGCGAGAACCTGTGGGACACCAGGCTCCTGAGGAGCAAACCATTCGGCCTGCACAAAATACCGTTTCACTATCGAAAAAGAAGGCGTATCCTTCCTTCTCATGCCACATCTTCGCGACCAGAATGGCAACCTTAATTTGCTGGAAATACCAGAATGACCAGAACAGCTACGATGTGCGAGCGATAATAAGCTCTCCCGCTCACAATGCAGGCAGACAAAAGCGGCGTGTTGGTTAAATGGCATTCCCCGATTAAATAAATGAATCCCGCAGTGATAGAGAAGCAGCTGCTCTACTGGAAGGATGCCTTTACACCTTTGGACTTACCCAGGCAGATGTTTTGCCACAAACACGTGGTCGTTGTAGATGTGCAGCTTCACGCCTTTCCTCCGCCACTTGCTTCGGTGGGCCAGAGACGGGGGAATCAGGTAGTGCCTGCCGAGAGAGCAAGATTGCGTTGGCAAGCAAAACGGGACAACGAGGCATCTGTGTCACAGACAGGGCAACACTACGCTACCAGTAATTACCCTGTGAGACACAGTTTTAGTTTGGACCGATCGAAAGTATGCAAGGTGAACTATGAAGTATTGCGTCTAAAGTATACAACCAGAAGCTAGTCATGTGCAAATGGTGGATATTTTAAGTTTTAAGCGAATTCAAAGCAAATACTGGTTTTAGCCGAATATTTTAGAATGGAATATCAAACAGTTTCTCCAAGCATTTCACTACTGCACCATGCTTAAACGAAAACAGAGCTGAACTTGTGAAGGTTGTTCCTGAGCTTCTACTTGTTAACTTTGAAGCTCAGTTATTTTTAATGTAACTATATTTATAAACTGCGGCACAACAATGAATTTCTTGCCGTTATCCTAATCGAGGGGATTTCTAAATTTGCTTGCTATATGCAAATAATTTCTTCGATTACAAACTTGAGAAAAAAAATTAAACTTGCCTCAATCATTTTGATAAACCGAAGGAACAATAAATGTGTAGTGCATGTGTTAAGCCTGCGTTATGATTTTGCTATGCTTGGCTGCAGGGAGCTTTAAATGGTAGGAATGGGCGAATATTCAGTTATTACGAATAGCCAATCGAATTCTGTTCTATTCGACATTCGCTTTGAATCGAATTATTCGACAATATAAAATTATTCGACCTTTCTAAATACAGTCAAACCAGACAATATCGAACCCGTTTACATCGAATTATTCCTTATATTGAACAATTTTTGTGCACAGTAATGTTACAGCGATAATATATGGCAAAAACTATGGTTACATCGAACAAAAATAGCAGCTGCTACCGATATATCGAACTGCCAAGAGCGCCGTTTTGCTCTGCAAGCTGGCTTTCCCCCAGAAGAGAATATTATTTTTTTTAAACAAATAATATTCTCTTTTGCGGAAAGAGCGGGGAGAGGGAGCGCGAAGCACCCTCTCTCCGCTCCCTCCGTAAAATATATTTTTTCTTCCGGGCGGTCGACGCGGCCGCCCGGAAGAAAAAGAAAAAAAAAAAAAAGCCAGCGTGCTCTGCAAGCTGGCTTTCCCCCAATGCGGCTGCTTGCGTTGGGGGAAAGCCAGCTTGCAGAGCAAAACGGCGCTCTTGGCAGTTCGATATATCGGTAGCGGCTGCTATTTTTGTTCGATGGAACCATAGTTTTTGCTATATATTAACGCTGTAACATTACTGTGCACAAAAATTGTTCAATATAAGGAATAATTCGATGTAAACGGGTTCGATATAGTCTGGTTTGACTGTATTTAGAAGGGTCGAATAATTTTATATTGTCGAATAATTCGATTCAAAGCGAATGTCGAATAGAACAGAATTCGATTGGCTATTCGTAATAACTGAATATTCGCCCATTCCTACCATTTAAAGCTCCCTGCAGCCAAGCATAGCAAATCATAACGCAGGCTTAACACATGCACTACACATTTATTGTTCCTTCGGTTTATCAAAATGATTGAGGCAAGTTTAATTTCTTTTGTCAAGTTTGTAATTGAAGAAATTATCGCCCGGAAGAAAAAAAAGTACACCATCTTCCCGAGGGGAACCATGGGGTGATGCGGAGCATCGTTCCATCACACTTCATCGGAAGAACGGAGTGAAGTGGAGTCAACAGCGGTGAACTGAACGCGAGCAGAAGTTGGTTTGCTCTTTAGGTTTATACAGCCTTGATGGAGATGCGCCTCAACGGGTAACCGGTCTCTTAGCTGTAGATGAGAAATTTAGCCAGTGCAGTACAACCGCTAACCTGGGATTCTTAACGTGCATCACGCAGTAGTGATCACACGAACGCGTGCCGGTACGAAGTTCATCCAGATCGAAACGGGCGGGGGCGGCGGGGATCGAACCCAGGAGGTTCCCAGCGCAAGCTTTCGCTTTACGCTCCGAGCTGAGACGCGTTAGCCCACTCGGCCACTTCCTCCCCTTGAACGCGCGCAGCGCGCTACCGCTGCTTATATTCACACTTGAAGGAGAGGAAACTAGAGGAGGAGAGTTGCGCATGCGGTGTGAGTAGAAGCGAACGCACGCGAAGTGCACGCAGATGGTAGAGAGAGAGAAAGCGGAGAGAATAACGCGCAGCTGTTGGAGAGAGGGAAGGAGGAGTGTTGCACATGCGTGGTGTGAGTGCGGACTACGACGCCGCGGGACATAGGCCCGAGCAAGAGATGCTCCGCATCTAAAAGTTAGCTTGCTCTGCTAGCCGGCTTCCCCCAACGCACAACCGTTTTAGGGGAAAGCCAACTTGCAGAGCAAAACGGCGCTGTGCAGGTGCTCCTGCTCGGACGTGCTCCGTGCTCTCGGCGTAGTTAGGCGCTAATGCGCGAATATAGAAAACAGCGGCCTCAGCATTTTGGAGTCCGTCGACAGCGTAGAAATATATATCTATCGCGGATGCAATGCAGCAGAAGATGCAAGTCTACTTCATTTTGTAATATTTCACCAGAAAGTATTTTTGAGAGCGGAATTCATTAAAACTTTTATATCGAATTACCCGCTATATCGAACTGGTAGACTTTTTTTGCGAGTTCGATATAAACGGGTTTGACTTACTCTGGCTTGGATTTCCGGCCAGGTGACGCAAGCTTCCGACCCATTCCGTGCTTCCGAACTCAATACACTTGAAATTAACAATTACGGTACTTCTAATACCAAATAAGGGCAAATATAAAACTATAGTTAAAACATATCTTGTGGTATTTGTTGCTTGTACTATTCAAACTATTCGATTCAAAATTATTCGGTCAAAAAAAACTGCGCTTTGAATTCGATTCGGATTCAAAATCCTCTATTCGCTAATGCCTATGGTTTTGGATGTGCTGCACACACGACACTCATTATCTTGGGGTTTATCAGAATGATTGGGACAAGCTTAAATTTCTTCAAGAGTAGGAGGTGTCACGAGCACATTTTAATGAGATGTTTTCCATGGGTTCTGCTTCTTTGGTGGGTGCATGTAGGGCCTTAAATTCTCAGTACTCTCAGAATTTTAAGAGTCCCTTGTGGCAACTGAAGTTAATCGCGAGGCGAGGATGTTTACTGTGCCCTTTACTCTATCAATCGATTCTTGTCTGAAGTTCCGACGTCGCATGTCCACTGCACTATCCCTTGAAACATTACGATTCCACCCCTTGTCGGGAATCAGCTGCGCATGCTGACAGTCTTCTGCAGCAGCAAACTTTGCTAAACTAGAATCCTCACAGAGTTTGCTCGACTGTACTTGTTGCTTACAAAACAACAGCCTAATCATCTGAGATTCATATCCCTGGTGTGGGTTTACTCTTTTGCTTCGAAGGCCACTTCTTCGATGTCGCCCTGTTGGCACTCTGCGCTCACTGCACCACTGTCTCAGGCGCCCGCCCCTGGCTGGTGCTCACCCGATACCACGCAGAAGAAAAGGGCCCGGACCTTTCCCCCGAACGTTATCGCACGAGGATCCACGCAGCGTCATTTAGCTCGCTTCAGCACCGCCGACAGCACATCTTCCAGTGTCTCACTACAAGCTCGACGCTAGCACGTGGCGACGCCAAGACGGACGCGTCTGCCATCTCGCGGCATTTTTCGAGTTTCAGCATGTTTGCCACTTGGGGTGGGACCCACTAACGATGACGTCACGTGCGGGCCTCCTTTTCTCGATGGCGTTTGCTCACCTGAGCACCCCGTCCTCCTTTGCCTCCACAACGAGGAGCGACTTGTCGCTGACAAAGGTCCGGCTCGAAGCTGCGCTGATCCCAGAGCCCTCGCTGATGCTACTCCGCGTGCTGCCATTGTTGCGGGCACCTGGAACGTCAAAAAAGCACCCAGTGAATCAACATGGTTCCTGACTGAAATGAGTCAAGGTCAAGTTAGGCTTTTTACCAGTGGCATAATATAATTGATTAGTACTGTAGACAATAAAGCCTGATTCACACACTTGCGATTGCTTAGGAGTCTGTGCCTTAAAACTACTTCAAATCTTTTATGACGAGCAAACACACTGGTGGCGTCTATTGGGAAGCTGTGAAACACTTGGCATTTCGGTATATTTCTTTTTTCTTTTTTTTTTTTTTCAAGCATCATTCTTTCTTTCTTGGTTTGAAAAACTTATGACATTGCTGTAAATGACCATTTTTCACAGGGTGTCCCCCTCAAGAAATTGCAGGGTTTTTTCCGCCGCTAAACTAAAGTATGCATCGCCAAATGCCCATTCTCCAAGTAAAGCTAGGAGTGCTATAAGTCCGTACCAGATGCCAAAGTTTCAGCCCGAACCTATACACAAACTCATCTCTGTTACGTCACGGCGCGGTGGTGGCGCGTCAGTCGCACTTCCGGTCTGGAACTGTGGGCAGAAGTCCCTATGCCAGACATGTATTCCTGCATTGTTTTGAAAGGAACCAAACAAAAAACCTGCCTTCTCGTAAAAAAACTGCGACTGGGGCCGTACCAAAAGTGTCGAGAAAAGTTTGAAGGTCAGTTTTCACGTGCTCGGTTCGTCCGAGGATCTGGATATGTGCCGTGAAAAGGGCAAAGCAGACGCCGTCGGACAAAGATTGCTTAAGTGGGAAGCACTTTGGGTTGAATTCACGGATACTTGTGGTCATCAGATTTATTTGTTTTGTTCCAACATGAACGCGAGAAAACCGTCAAGTTGTGCGGACCACCTGCGGATTACGTTCAGTGCGTCTTCAAGTTCAAACGGCCTTCTGATCATTTGAGCTGTCCTCTGCTCTTTCAAACGTTTCTGCTTGTCGTCTGCTCTCTTAGACGACGCCGGCCCGTAGACCAATGGTGGCGCGGTACTTGCGATAAGAAGTAAGTGCAGGCCTCAAAAGACTTAAATTTGAAGGTTGGTAAGCAGGCTCGATGTAAACAGTAGATACAAGGAGATGTTGACCACTGTTACCAGGGACCATCACTGACTTGCTATGCCTAAATGACTTAATCCGATCCTGCTTGCGATTTTCAGTATCGACGTCAACCATCTCAGCTACGGTTCACGCTTTTGCAGCCCGAGCGGCGTCGCGACTGAAAATTGCGAGCAAAATCTCATCATGTGAACTTAGCATTAGCGTACATACTGCGGCGTCCACGCGGAATGAATCGCCACATGTCACATTATTCACGCTAAGTTTTGCGGTGTAACGAGCCTCGGTAATTTCGCTGACGCCGCTCAAGTAGTCGGACATCGCCAGGAGGACGTAGAATCAACAATTTGAACGCGAAGAAGAGCACGGGGACTCACACCGACGCCGGCAACATTGTATTTCAATGGTTTTTTATGGGCAATGGCGAGCTTCTTGCCCACACCCCCATTGCGCATGCGCGGCGGCGGTGGCGTCCGCTAGGGGCGCTCCAGTTTGTTTGTAAACGTGAGTTGGTGTATAGTATGTCTCGTCAAAAGTTTTAAGTGATGTTCTAAAAAATTCAATGGGAAAATGGAACCTATTTTTGCCCGTTTACGGTTTCTGGCGCCATAGAGCTCCATGTATTCAAAAGCTCCGTCGGCCGCCATTTTCCCTTTGAAATTTTCAGAAAATAACGTAACTTTTGAATAAAATATTAGCTTGGGCTGAAACTAGGGCACCTGGTTCTGATCTCAAGTGCTGCCTTTGGGTGGAGAAATGAGCGTTCGGCGATGCATAGTTTACTTTTGCGGTGGAAAAAACCCTGCGAATATTTGTGTGGGACACCCCGTATAAATATTTGTTGCGACAAATACCACGAAACCTTCGCTCTAGTAAAATGCAGTTCGAGGGTCCCCTCGTACATGACGTAGCGTGATCTCTCGTCGTACAAGAATGCAAGAACTCAGTTGTAAGGGAATGCAAGTGTGTGAACGAGCCTTTAATTTCTGCAAAAACCCCAGTTTTGCAACTCGAAAGATATTGCAAAACATTTATGGCATAAATAGACCGCACGATGGTAACAAATATATCACGCAACACTCCCAGTAGCGAAATTTTGTGCTTGCAAAATATTCCCGGAACCAACACTTTGCGAAATACATTAAAATTGAGCCCACGAAAATAGTGGTTTGTAGCAAATAAGTTCCAGCTTCAGTGACTCATTGCTTCCAAAGCAACAATGCGAGCAACTGTAGCCTAGTGACATATCTGTAGCAAATTATACAAATACATTTTAGAATTATGTCGATGAATATAGAGGCATTTGTGCCGATTTAGTCTCAGCGTCAGCAACACACATTATCGCCTCCTCAAGCTCTACTGTGAGCGGAGTGCTGCATAAAAACAGAACTGTCACAATATTTTTTCAGCACTCGAAATTAAGTCACTGGTCAGCACTAGCAGCACAGCCGGATGTTGTAGGAGATATTGTAACAAATTCTTGTCTTAACGGGACAAATGTACCCAAGTAATAAGGAATTAAATGACACACTTACACCTTGGGCATAATACATATGGTAGAAACCAATTCTGCAGTATTTTTAAACTTTCAAAGCGCTGCAGCATGTTCTCAACACACAGTTAGAAAAAAAAGCTTGCCCGTGACAAGTGCTTAATGTTGTGCCTATGCAACGATATAGAAATCACTCGAGCATTTTTGAAACAAAGGAAATATTTTGGCAGTGGCACATACCTGGAACATCCAAGTGAGAGTTTCCTGAAGAAAATGTACAAAACTGGTTATCGCAACTGAAGCATGAAGAAAACAAACGACATAAGAACCTATGGCACAGACAGAGGAAAAAAGTGTAATATATAATTGTACCGATTGAGCATGCAAAGTCAAACTGGTGTCAGAGTTGCATTTGTATGTTTGAGGAAGGTATTTCCCATTTGGTAGTCAAAACAAGCACCAAATTATTGATTTATAGCATACCAATGGGAATAAGTATCTCTACAAGCGAGATCACAGTTAGAACAAAGAGACAAAGTTTTCCCCATCTTTTCCACAACACGAGGACAGCCAGTGAAATTAGGTACGGAAGAGTCGGAATGTGCTTGCATATAGCATCCATTTGACCGGTAAGAGTGGGCTGTTTGATGCAACCTTGTATTGTATTATGTGAGAATGTGGCAGTGCAGGTTTGGTTCATGCTAACTATCATCTAGTAGTTAAGAGTAGTATGTGCACATGCAATAACTACCTTCTGGAGAGAAAATAAAATTATTTGAAGCCACACAGAAAGGTAAGACTCTACCAATCCAAAGGTCTGGAGAAGCACATAAACGAGGCACATGTGAGCAATTGACATATCAGCAGGTGATTTCACCCTAGACCACTTCTATGGTGGACAAGAAGTATCAACTTGCGATGACATAAAGGCAGCATGCATAGAACTGATCTGCAGTGTGAGTTCTGCCTAGAACGTCCGACCAATGCAAGATATTTTAGGCCTTACCTTTTATGCAACAACATCTCAGAAATGCATGAGGAATAAAACGAGAATGATTTCAATTACTTCCATGCTCGGGGCGAAGGTTGAAAATTATGACACCCATGCAAAACAACTGCAATACCCATAACTTGCATAATCGAGTTTAAAGAGCTGCATGAGGGTGCATCATTAAAAAAGCTGCCATTTCCTCGGTAATATCCATTAAAAAATTATAATGAGAATAGAGGCTTTATATTGCATTACTATAAAATTTGCATACACGGAGCCATTCTCATTTTTGTTTTGGGAAATACATATATGTTTAATTTACAAACACTATATTCACGAGTGAAAAAAAAAGATTATATACCCTAGTCCTTGCCATCTTTGTTGCACATGCAATAATGGCTTGTCTGATTGAAGGTAAGTTTTGTATGTTATTCATTAAACAAAGCCAATCAGCTAAACTAAACCGTGGAACAATGGTACACCAAACGTGACTGCACAATCAATAATTACCCCCATGAATACGGGTTTTAATGGTAACACAATATTGCTCCACTTTTCCCAGTGAGATTTCAAACTGCCGATGGAAGAACTTGCGAAAAATGTCGCCATACCCCATGGTGCAGCTTTTTCATAGTAGAAGTAAGAAAAAAGAGGGTTGTGCACAAGAGGTTTTGTCCCGTGCTGAAAAATCAGAATGCTTCGAAACACAAGTGCAGTTAGTACAACTAAGCGGGGACAAACTTCTGTGCAGTCAATACTTTACAAACATTTTAGTATAAGAATTGCTTTCGAAACACCAACGTTACTGGATCGGCAAAGCTGACAAGCTCAGAGAGAAAAGTGCCGCGCTGTCATTCACTGCTGTGTCAAAAATGATGAAACTCATCATTTTTGTTTGGGTTCACAAAGTGTATTACCAACAACTGCTGCCAGTGTGATAATGTCTGGATTGGGACATTTCCTGGGACGTTTGAGGTAAATTCACGCCCTTCAGGCTTGCATAGTGTTGCTAATGTTCAACGTTCAGCACCGGAGCAGGCAAGCTCGAAGAAATGGCTGCATCTGGCTGCATTTTTCGTGGTTTCCTGCACAAGAACCGTTGTATTTTGGTCGTTTGCAAACTGAAATACCGGGAATGTCCCTCTTCTGGTGTTCTGTGTTTGTGTCCGAAGCTTAAGCATAAACTGCTGCATACAGTCCAAATCCACTACAGGAAAGAATGCCAATTTGAAGACGTCTTCATCACTTGAAGGAATGAGGCTGTTTTTGAACTTTTATTCAGCTACGTCGAGGCCTACTACTGAAACATCTGAGGTAGTGGAAACGGCTATTCCTCTCGTGTGTTCTTTATGTAACAACCCTGGTCCCTTGCG